>NC_047113.1:65394283-66594283 GCF_902500255.1 Thalassophryne amazonica
TGGGACAGGAAGCCACTGAAGAGATGCCAAAATGGGTGTAATGTGGTTGAACTTTCTGCTTCGTGTCAAACGTCTGGCTGCAGCATTTTGAACCAATTGGAGAGCCCTAATGCTAGACTGCGGTAAACCACAAAATAGAACATTGCAGTAGTCCAATCTAGAAGAGATGAACGCATGGATTAGGGTCTCAGCATCAGCCATAGACAGGATGAGACGAATCTTCGCTATATTTCGCAGGTGGAAGAAAGCAGTCCTAGTAATATTTCTAATATGGAGACCAAAAGACAACAAAGGATCAAAAATTACCCCAAGGTTCCTCACTTTGTCAGTGTGATGTATGACACACGAGCCTAGGCTGAGTGTTAACTGGTCAAATTCATGCCGATGTCTCACTGGACCAAGAACCATCATTTCAGTCTTTTCAGAGTTTAAAAGTAGGAAGTTTCTAGACATCCAACTTCTCACTGCTGCAAGGCAATCTTCTAAGGATTTTATGTGAACGAGATTACCAGCAGTTATCGGCATATATAACTGAGTATCATCTGCATAGCAGTAAAAGGTAATCCCAAAATGCTGCAATATGTGCCCAAGGGGTGATATATAAAGGGAGAAAAGCAGGGGGCCTAAGACAGACCCCTGAGGAACCCCAAATTTCATGTCACTAAGGTTAGATGTAGTGTTACTGCACAAAACACAGTGAGAACGACTGGTCAAGTATGACATCAGCCATGCAAGGGCACTCCCAGTAATCCCAAAATGATTCTTCAGCCTATCAAGTAGAATATGATAATCCACTGTATCAAATGCAGCACTGAGATCTAACAGTAGCAGAACCGTAGTGGTGTCCGAGTCCATTGTAAATAGACGATCATTCACCACTTTAGTGAGAGCCGTCTGTGTGGAATGATATTTTCTAAAAGCAGACTGCAGTGGCTCAAAGAGATTATTCTCAGTAAGAGTCTACGAGCTGTCGTGACACCACTTTTTCCAGAATTTTAGAGCAAAATGATAGATTTGATATCGGCCGATAGTTTTTCAATACACTAGGGTCAAGATTAGGTTTCTTAAGTAATGGTTTAATCACTGCAGATTTGAAACGTTTAGGAACAGATCCAGAAGTTAAAGAAAGATTAATAATTTCCAGCACAATTGGCCCAAGAGTGGGCCACAGGTCCTTAAACAGTTTTGTTGGTATAGGATCAAATAAACAGGTTGTGCTTTTTGTTGACATTATGAGTTTCATCAGCATGTCTAGAGAGATACTATCAAATTCTATAAATCTAGGTAATACCTCAGTAGTGGCGCCCACCTCGATAGCAGGGTGTAGTGGCTGGGTTAAGGCATGCTGGGATATGTTCAACCTAATGTCATCTATTTCCTTCTCAAAGTAATCTAGGAAATCTTGTGCTGTAAGAGGAGAGTGAGCTACAGGTGGTTGTCCATGAATAAGTGTTGCCACTGTGTCAAACAAGAACTTTGAGTTATGCTTGTTTTTGTTGATCAAATCAGAGTAATAGGTCCGCTTTGTAGCCAATATTGCATGCTTATAGTCTAAGATAGCATCATGCCACGCAAGGTGGAATACTTCTAATTTTGAACGACACCATTTCCATTCAAGACCTCTTGCTTTATGCTTGAGGTCACGCAGGTAATCATTGAACCAAGGTGACTGCGATTTGGGGGAGCGCGGTTTCAACACAGGTGGTGCAATCATGTCGAGTGTAGTTTTGAGCACTGAGTTTAAACTATCCACAAGTCTGTCTACTGACTGGGTATTTGTCAAAAGTGAGGCTAAGACATCAGGCAGTCTAGCTTCTAGTTCAGTCTTAATTGAGGAGTTGATGCATTGCTGCAGTGATAAATAAGGTTGTTGTTCCACTAAACACGGCAGTGAAACTGTAAACTTAATAAGTGAGTGATCAGAGACCACTGATGTAAGAGGCATGATGTCAGTATTCATGACAGCAATACCACGTGCGAGTACCAGATCCAGGGTATTTCCATTAATGTGCGTCGGATCCCGAATGCATTGCCGAAATCCTAATGCATCCACAATTTCCATAAATGATTTGCAGAGGGGATCAGAAGGCTTATTTATATGAACGTTAAAGTCACCAATGATCAGAATGTTATCTGCACTAGTTGACAAGTTAGAGATGAACGCACCAAATTCATCTAAGAATTCAGAATATGGGCCAAGAGGCCTATATACAGTGACAAAGTAATACGGCTGATTTTTATTCTTCTGACCTTGGCAGTAGAATAAAGATTATTTGGTCCAGTGAGGGCTGCTGACACCGCTTGCTTGTACTCGGACCAGGACTGCTAGTGCTAATAGTTCCGGCGGTGTCTGTGCTCGCTGCTACGTGCTTTGCATTCAGGTGGTACCGTAAGCTTGATGTGCTTCGGTGGTATACAAATTTTTTTTTTTTGCAGAAGTTGCACAAAACCACACTCTTGTCAAGGCTTCCATTAGGCAGTTTTTTTTTTAAATGAAACTTGCCCTCCATCAGTCCAAGCAATGCACTGTCATCGGATTCTTCCATGCTTGTTGTGGTTAGCATAGCTGTGACGCAGCTTGTGCATCAGTATAATCGGCAAACCATGAAATCGGACACTGACAAACATTCTGTGTTGTTTGGATGCAAACTGGGATTAAATACGTAAATTTTTTTAGTGCGTTATTTTTGTTGTAATTAATTAATCGTAATTAACGCGTTAAAGTCCCACCCCTAATATATATATATATATATATATTTTTTATATATATATATATATATACACATATACATATACACACACACGCGTGCATGTGTTTCTTTTTACACATTAAGCGCAGCTGCTTGGTGAAGATTTTATTTTTCCCCACCATCATTTCAGAAGGCAACAAGACCTGTCAGACTTCTTTTTTTTTTTTGGAGTGTATTGTGATGGATGGAGATTTTACCAGAGGTCACTTTTTCTTAGCTACAGCTTTTTCTTTGAGTACTTTCACCTTTTCTTTGCCTAAAGGTACAAGCAGAGTGAAAAGTGAAACCTGCGTCAGAAAAAAAAAAAAAAAAAACCTCACACAAGTTCTTCATCAAAAGAACAGCCAGATGGAGTGACATAGCAGCAGTCCTGGCCCTAAGAAACCACAAACTGAATTCCAGGCTGTTCACTAAAACAAATTCAAAGCAATGTGAATGAACAGAAACATAATGGAAACCAAGTCACTTGAAGAGCAGTTGATATAACTACAAGGACTCAATCAAAGTCTGTCCCAGACAAGCCACACAAGGATGTGCATCTATTTCAAATTATTTTGTTTATATAGCGCCAAATCACAAAAAAGCTGTCTCAAGGTGCTTCACACAAGTAAGGTCTAACCTTATCAACCCCCAGAGCAAGCACACAGGTGACAGTGGTAAGGAAAAACTCCCTCTGATGATTTGAGGGTGACGCATTAGTGCTTCTATTCCTCCTGTTCACTAATTCACAAAAACAAAACCAAAATGAAAATCAATCAATCAATCAATCAATTTTTTTATATAGCGCCAAATCACAACAAACAGTTGCCCCAAGGCACTTTATATTGTAAGGCAAGGCCATACAATAATTATGTAAAACCCCAACGGTCAAAACGACCCCCTGTGAGCAAGCACTTGGCTACAGTGGGAAGGAAAAACTCCCTTTTAACAGGAAGAAACCTCCAGCAGAGCCAGGCTCAGGGAGGGGCAGTCTTCTGCTGGGACTGGTTGGGGCTGAGGGAGAGAACCAGGAAAAAGACATGCTGTGGAGGGGAGCAGAGATTGATCACTAATGATTAAATGCAGAGTGGTGCATACAGAGCAAAAAGAGAAAGAAACAGTGCATCATGGGAACCCCCCAGCAGTCTACGTTTATAGCAGCATAACTAAGGGATGGTTCAGGGTCACCTGATCCAGCCCTAACTATAAGCTTTAGCAAAAAGGAAAGTTTTAAGCCTAATCTTAAAAGTAGAGAGGGTGTCTTGTCTCCCTGATCTGAATTGGGAGCTGGTTCCACAGGAGAGGAGCCTGAAAGCTGAAGGCTCTGCCTCCCATTCTACTCTTACAAAGCCTAGGAACTACAAGTAAGCCTGCAGTCTGAGAGCGAAGCGCTCTATTGGGGTGATATGGTACTATGAGGTCCCTAAGATAAGATGGGACCTGATTATTCAAAACCTTATAAGTAAGAAGAAGAATTTTAAATTCTATTCTAGAATTAACAGGAAGCCAATGAAGAGAGGCCAATATGGGTGAGATATGCTCTCTCCTTCTAGTCCCTGTCAGTACTCTAGCTGCAGCATTTTGAATTAACTGAAGGCTTTTCAGGGAACTTTTAGGACAACCTGATAATAATGAATTACAATAGTCCAGCCTAGAGGAAATAAATGCATGAATTAGTTTTTCAGCATCACTCTGAGACAAGACCTTTCTGATTTTAGAGATATTGCGTAAATGCAAAAAAGCAGTCCTACATATTTGTTTAATATGCGCTTTGAATGACATATCCTGATCAAAAATGACTCCAAGATTTCTCACAGTATTACTAGAGGTCAGAGTAATGCCATCCAGAGTAAGGATCTGGTTAGACACCATGTTTCTAAGATTTGTGGGGCCAAGTACAATAACTTCAGTTTTATCTGAGTTTAAAAGCAGGAAATTAGAGGTCATCCATGTCTTTATGTCTGTAAGACAATCCTGCAGTTTAGCTAATTGGTGTGTGTCCTCTGGCTTCATGGATAGATAAAGCTGGGTATCATCTGCGTAACAATGAAAATTTAAGCAATACCGTCTAATAATACTGCCTAAGGGAAGCATGTATAAAGTGAATAAAATTGGTCCTAGCACAGAACCTTGTGGAACTCCATAATTAACTTTAGTCTGTGAAGAAGATTCCCCATTTACATGAACAAATTGTAATCTATTAGACAAATATGATTCAAACCACCGCAGCGCAGTGCCTTTAATACCTATGGCATGCTCTAATCTCTGTAATAACATTTTATGGTCAACAGTATCAAAAGCAGCACTGAGGTCTAACAGAACAAGCACAGAGATGAGTCCACTGTCCGAGGCCATAAGAAGATCATTTGTAACCTTCACTAATGCTGTTTCTGTACTATGATGAATTCTAAAACCTGACTGAAACTCTTCAAATAGACCATTCCTCTGCAGATGATCACTTAGCTGTTTTACAACTACCCTTTCAAGAATTTTTGAGAGAAAAGGAAGGTTGGAGATTGGCCTATAATTAGCTAAGATAGCTGGGTCAAGTGATGGCTTTTTAAGTAATGGTTTAATTACTGCCACCTTAAAAGCCTGTGGTACATAGCCAACTAACAAAGATAGATTGATCATATTTAAGATCGAAGCATTAAATAATGGTAGGGCTTCCTTGAGCAGCCTGGTAGGAATGGGGTCTAATAAACATGTTGATGGTTTGGATGAAGTAACTAATGAAAATAACTCAGACAGAACAATCGGAGAGAATGAGTCTAACCAAATACCGGCATCACTGAAAGCAGCCAAAGATAACGATACGTCTTTGGGATGGTTATGAGTAATTTTTTCTCTAATAGTTAAAATTTTGTTAGCAAAGAAAGTCATGAAGTCATTACTAGTTAAAGTTAATGGAATACTCAGCTCAATAGAACTCTGACTCTTTGTCAGCCTGGCTACAGTGCTGAAAAGAAACCTGGGGTTGTTCTTATTTTCTTCAATTAGTGATGAGTAGAAAGATGTCCTAGCTTTACGGAGGGCTTTTTTATAGAGCAACAGACTCTTTTTCCAGGCTAAGTGAAGATCTTCTAAATTAGTGAGACGCCATTTCCTCTCCAACTTACGGGTTATCTGCTTTAAGCTACGAGTTTGTGAGTTATACCACGGAGTCAGGCACTTCTGATTTAAAGCTCTCTTTTTTAGAGGAGCTACAGCATCCAAACTTGTCTTCAATGAGGATGTAAAACTATTGACGAGATACTCTATCTCACTTACAGAGTTTAGGTAGCTACTCTGCACTGTGTTGGTATATGGCATTAGAGAACATAAAGAAGGAATCATATCCTTAAACCTAGTTACAGCGCTTTCTGAAAGACTTCTAGTGTAATGAAACTTATTCCCAACTGCTGGGTAGTCCATCAGAGTAAATGTAAATGTTATTAAGAAATGATCAGACAGAAGGGAGTTTTCAGGGAATACTGTTAAGTCTTCTATTTCCATACCATAAGTCAGAACAAGACCTAAGATATGATTAAAGTGGTGGGTGGACTCATTTACTTTTTGAGCAAAGCCAATAGAGTCTAATAATAGATTAAATGCAGTGTTGAGGCTGTCATTCTCAGCATCTGTGTGGATGTTAAAATCGCCCACTATAATTATCTTATCTGAGCTAAGCACTAAGTCAGACAAAAGGTCTGAAAATTCACAGAGAAACTCACAGTAACGACCAGGTGGACGATAGATAATAACAAATAAAACTGTTTTTTGGGACTTCCAATTTGGATGGACAAGACTAAGAGTCAAGCTTTCAAATGAATTAAAGCTCTGTCTGGGTTTTTGATTAATTAATAAGCTGGAATGGAAGATTGCTGCTAATCCTCTGCCCCGGCCCATGCTACGAGCATTCTGACAGTTAGTGTGACTCGGGGGTGTTGACTCATTTAAACTAACATATTCATCCTGCTGTAACCAGGTTTCTGTAAGGCAGAATAAATCAATATGTTGATCAATTATTATATCATTTACCAACAGGGACTTAGAAGAGAGAGACCTAATGTTTAATAGACCACATTTAACTGTTTTAGTCTGTGGTGCAGTTGAAGGTGCTATATTATTTTTTCTTTTTGAATTTTTATGCTTAAATAGATTTTTGCTGGTTATTGGTAGTCTGGGAGCAGGCACCGTCTCTACGGGGATGGGGTAATGAGGGGATGGCAGGGGGAGAGAAGCTGCAGAGAGGTGTGTAAGACTACAACTCTGCTTCCTGGTCCCAACCCTGGATAGTCACGGTTTGGAGGATTTAAGAAAATTGGCCAGATTTCTCGAAATGAGAGCTGCTCCATCCAAAGTGGGATGGATGCCGTCTCTCCTAACAAGACCAGGTTTTCCCCAGAAGCTTTGCCAATTATCAATGAAGCCCACCTCATTTTTTGGACACCACTCAGACAGCCAGCAATTCAAGGAGAACATGCGGCTAAACATGTCACTCCCGGTCTGATTGGGGAGGGACCCAGAGAAAACTACAGAGTCCGACATTGTTTTTGCAAAGTTACACACCGATTTAATGTTAATTTTAGTGACCTCCGATTGGCGTAACCGGGTGTCATTACTGCCGACGTGAATTACAATCTTACCAAATTTCCGCTTAGCCTTAGCCAGCAGTTTCAAATTTCCTTCAATGTCGCCTGCTCTGCCCCCCGGAAGACAATTGACTATGGTTGCTGGTGTCGCTAACTTCGCATTTCGCAAAACAGAGTCGCCAATAACCAGAGTTTGATCCTCGGCGGGTGTGTCGTCGAGTGGGGAAAAACGGTTAGAGATGTGAACGGGTTGGCGGTGTACACGGGGCTTCTGTTTAGGGCTACGCTTCCTCCTCACAGTCACCCAGTCAGCCTGCTTTCCCGGCTGCTCGGGATCTGCCAGGGGGTAACTAACGGCGGCTAAGCTACCTTGGTCCGCACCGACTACAGGGGCCTGGCTAGCTGTAGAATTTTCCACGGTGCGGAGCCGAGTCTCCAATTCACCCAGCCTAGCCTCCAAAGCTACGAATAAGCTACACTTATTACAAGTACCGTTACTGCTAAAGGAGGCCGAGGAATAACTAAACATTTCACACCCAGAGCAGAAAAGTGCGGGAGAGACAGGAGAAGCCGCCATGCTAAATCGGAGCTAGTAGCTACGCTAAGCTAGCGGATTCCTAAAAACACGCAAAGTGAATAATGTGTAAATAATTTAGAGGTGATTCAGCAGAAGGAGTGCTTTAGTTAAGGCACGTAAAGATTACACTGGGAAACAAATCGTAATCTAGATAACTAGATCAATCTAACTGCGCAGATTAAACAGCTAACAGATACAGAAAAACACCGCAGTGCTCCGGAACAGGAAGTGATACAATACCGCAGTGAGAGCCAACCACCAGTAGAGGCCTACTGGTGGTTGGCACCAGTAGAAGAAAATAACAATTCAAAACTAAATAAGTTTTAAAACTAATGGATGAATGCAAAACTTTCATAGCCTGGCATACTTAGTGTGTGTGTGTGTGTGTGTGTGTGTGTGTGTGTGTGTGTGGTCTTCCAAGACTATAGGCTTCCCCACGTGGACGAGGGGCATGACTGTGACGTGATACTGATAAAAGTCTTATGTTTATGTAACGGAGGCCAGCAGGTGTCGCTGTGCAGATGTAGTTAGTAAACCTCACTCCCAACAGCTCAAAAAGGATTCTCTGGTCACAAGGCCAGAGCCCTGGGTTTTATCTTTCTGGTAATAGAGTTCGTGTTGGGAAGGTGTCGTGACACGGACCCAGAACAGGGGGCGTTAATGAACGGACAATGGATAAGCCAAAAAGTAACAATTTAATGTTGTGAATCGCACAACGAAAGACAGACAATGACAGAGAATTCCAGCTGGACCTCGCAGCCGCGATGCGGAAGTCGACTGCATACTCGGCTGCACTCCGGCTCCCCTGTCTCATTGACAGTAGCACGCTCGAAGCGGTCTCGCCTCTGTTGGGATGATCAAAAACCTGTTTGAACTCCCTTACAAACCCAGCGTATGACGTTAGGAGCCGGGAGTTCTACTCCCAGAGCGCTGTAGCCCAGGCGCGTGGGGGGTCGTTGAACGACCAGTGGAACGTCTGTGTCGGGCATGGGACCAGCAGGAGGAGGTGCTGCAGCAGCGCTTTGATCGCGCGCCTCCACCCTGGCGGTGAGAGCCTCCATCCTCCGATTGAGAATAACGTTCTGCTCGGTTACCAAAACCAACCGAGCAGTGAGAGCGGTTAGAATTTGTTGCAGCTCACCTAACATGCCTCCTGCTGGTGCCTGTGCACCTTGCTCTTCCATTGGCTGTCCAAGCTCTGGTTGACGCCCCTCGGGATCCATGACGCTGGCTGAGAAATCCTGTTGGGAAGGTGTCGTGACACGGACCCACAACAGGGGGCGTTAATGAACGGACAATGGATAAGCCAAAAAGTAACAATTTAATGTTGTGAATTGCACAACGAAAGACAGACAATGACAGAGAATGTGGATCGTCAATCATATACAAGGCAAGAGAAGAGCCGGATCCCACACAGCTTCCACCGCCAACAGATCTGAAGAACACCGGAGCCGCCAAGCCCTGCGCCCCAGGTGGCCACTGTCTTCAGCAGTCAGACCCGGTACTGCTGGCAGAAACAAAAACAGTTAATGGTGGGTGTGTGTATATACACCCAGCAATCTTACAGAGCTTAATTCCTCCAGGAGGGAATCCTCCACCTCCAGACACAGAATCACCCGTGCAGCTCCTGTCAGTCACTTCCCTGGAAGGAGTGAGAGGCGAAGACGTCGCGCTCACACTATCCGCCAATCCAGCTTCAGACTGTCACCACAGGAAAACGGCTGCACACAGAACAATATTCAGTCTCAGAAAAATCACAGCAGAGAAGGTTACCTGAATGGTAGCTGATTTCTCGGCGGGGAGGTGGAGTTGCAGTCCGGCTTTTATGGAGGATGTGGTTGATGAGTGACAGCTGGTGTTGATGATGTGTGACAGCTGTCACTCCCAGTAGGTCCGACGCCCTCTCGTGCTTGGAGCCCGCACTCCAAGCAGGGTGTCATCTGGTGGTGGTGGGCCAGCAGTACCTCCTCTTCAGCGACCCACACAACAGGACCCCCCCCCCCCCCTCAATGGGCGCCTCCTGGCGCCCGACCAGGCTTGTCCGGGTGCCGGGCGTAGAAGTCGGCCAGGAGGGCCGGGTCCAGGATGAAGCTCCTCTTCACCCAGGAGCGTTCTTCGGGTCCATACCCCTCCCAGTCCACCAGATACTGGAACCCCCGACCCTTACAACGGACGTCCAGGAGCTGACGCACGGTCCATGCCGGCTCCCCGTCGATGATCTGGGCAGGAGGTGGTGCAGGTCCAGGGGTGCAGAGTGGTGAGGTGTGATGAGGTTTGAGACGTGACACATGAAAAACCGAGTGGATCCGCAGTGAAGCTGGCAGCTCTAGCTTCACTGCGGCCGGACTGAGGACCTTGAGGATGGGAAATGGTCAAATAAACCGGTCCTTGAGTTTTTGTGACTCCACTTGAAGCGGGATATCCTTGGTTGACAACCACACCTCCTGCCCGGGCTGGTATGCAGGGGCCGGGGAACGCCGGCGGTCTGCATGGGCCTTGGCCCTCGTACGGGCATTCAACAGGGCAGAACGGGCAGTCTGCCACACCCGGCGGCACCTCCTGAGGTGGGCCTGGACCGAGGGCACACCAACCTCTCCCTCCACGAGCAGGAACAATGGGGGCTGGTACCCCAAACACACCTCAAACGGGGAGAGGCTGGTGGCAGATGACACTTGGCTGTTGTGGGCGTACTCGATCCAGGCCAGATGGTTGCTCCAGGCCGTCGGGTGCGCGGAGGTCACGCAGCAGAGGGCCTGCTCCAGTTCCTGGTTAGCCCGCTCTGCCTGTCCGTTTGTCTGAGGGTGATACCCGGACGAGAGACTCACGGTGGCCCCCAGTTCCCTGCAGAAACTCCTCCAGACTTGGGAAGAGAACTGAGGACCACGATCCGAGATGATGTCCGATGGTATCCCATGCAGACGCACGACGTGGTGGACCAGGAGGTCTGCCATCTCCTGGGCCGTCGGGAGCTTCGGGAGGGCCACGAAGTGGGTCGCCTTGGAGAACCGGTCCACTATTGTGAGGATGGTGGTGTTGCCCTGGGACGGTGGGAGGCCCGTGATGAAGTCCAGGCCGATGTGGGACTAGGGGCGGTGAGGCACCGGTAGAGGCTGGAGGAGGCCCGAAGTCCTTTTGTGGTCAGCCTTGCCCCTGGCACAGGTGGTACAGGCCTGGACGTAATCCCGGACGTCGGCTTCCATAGACGCCCACCAGAAGCGCTGCTGGACCACTGCCACGGTTCTGTGCACCCCTGGATGACAGGAGAGCTTGGAACCGTGACAGAAGTCCAAAACTGCAGCTCTGGCCTCTGGTGGGATGTACAGTTTGTTCCTCAGGCCAGTCCCCGGGTCCGGGTTCCGTGCCAGGGCCTCCCGGACGGTCTTCTCCACGTCCCAGGTGAGGGTGGCCACGACAGTGGACTCGGGGATGATGGTCTCTGTTGGGTCTGACAACTCGGCCTTGACTTCCTCTTCGTGCACCCGGGACAGGGCATCCGATCGTTGGTTCTTGGTCCCGGGGCGATATGTGATCTGGAAGTCAAAGCGCCCGAAGAACAGTGACCAGCGGGCTTGCCTGGGGTTCAGCCACTTGGCGGTCCGGATGTACTCCAGGTTCCGATGGTCCGTGAAAACCGTGAAGGGCACCGTCGCTCCCTCCAACAGGTGTCTCCACTCCTCAAGAGCCTCCTTCACTGCCAGGAGTTCCCGGTTGCCGACATCATAATTCCTTTCAGCCGGGGTCAACCTGTGGGAAAAATAGGCACAAGGGTGGAGAACCTTATCGGACTCCCTGCTCTGGGACAGCATGGCTCCTATCCCTGAGTCAGAGGCATCCACTTCAACTATGAACTGGCGATTAGGATCAGACTGCACCAGAACTGGCGCAGTCGAGAACCGGCGTTTCAACTCCCTAAACGCGGCTTCGCACCGATCCGACCAGGTGAAGGGGACTTTAGTGGAGGTCAGGGCAGTCAGGGGGCTAACCACCTGACTGTAGCCCTTAATGAACCTCCGATAGAAATTTGCAAAGCCGAGGAACTGTTGTAGTTTCCTACGGCTTGTTGGTTGGGGCCAATCTCTCACCGCCTCAACCTTGGCCGGGTCAGGGGCAACGGAGTTGGAGGAGAAGATGAAACCCAGGAAGGACAAAGAAGTACGGTGGAACTCGCACTTCTCGCCCTTCACAAACAGCCGGTTCTCCAACAACCGCTGCAGGACCTGACGTACATTCTGGACATGAGTCTCAGGGTCCGGAGAAAAGATGAGTATATCGTCTAGATATACGAAGACAAACTGATGCAGGAAGTCCCGCAAGACGTCATTAACCAATGCTTGGAACGTCGCGGGGGCGTTTGTGAGGCCAAACGGCATGACCAAGTACTCAGAGTGACCTAAGGGGGTGTTAAATGCCATTTTCCATTCGTTTCCCTTCCGGATCCGAACCAGGTGGTACGCATTTCTAAGATCCAGTTTTGTGAAAATTTGGGCTCCATGCAGGGGCGTGAACACTGAATCTAACAGGGGCAGAGGGTATCGGTTGCGAACCGTAATCTCGTTCAGCCCCCTGTAATCAATGCATGGACGGAGTCCGCCATCTTTCTTGCCCACAAAAAAGAAACCAGCACCCATCGGGGAGGTGGAGTTCCGGATCAGCCCGGCAGCCAACGAGTCCCGGATGTAGGTCTCCATTGATTCGCGTTCCGGACGTGAGAGGTTGTACAGCCTGCTGGACGGATACTCAGCGCCCGGGATCAAATCGATGGCGCAATCATACGGTCGGTGCGGGGGAAGAGTGAGTGCCAGATCTTTGCTGAAGACGTCAGCAAGATCGTGGTACTCCTCCGGCACCGCCGTCAGATTGGGGGGGACTAAAACCTCCTCATTAGCTGTCACACCGGGTGGAACCGAGGATCCTAAACATTCCCGGTGGCAGGTTTCGCTCCACTGCGTCACAACCCCAGACGGCCAATCAATCCGGGGATTGTGCTTCACCATCCATGGAAACCCTAAAATCACTCGGGAGGTAGAATGTGTTACATAAAACACAATCCTCTCCCTGTGATTCCCAGACACAACCAATGTCACGGGCTGTGTCTGGTGTGTGATTAATGGAAGAATGGTGCCATCTAGTGCCCGTACCTTCAAAGGTGAAGGCAGAGCCACCAGAGGGAGCCCTACTTCCTTTGCCCATCTGCTGTCCAGCAGATTCCCTTCCGACCCCGTGTCTACTAGTGCTGGGGCGTGAAGGGTTAAATCCTCACTTAGGATCATAACTGGGATTCGTGCGGATTTACGGGGCTTCCCCGCGTGCGTGTTATGGCCCACCCTTAGCCCAGTATCTAAGGACGGGCGTTGTAGTGTTGACCGTTTGGGGCAGTTCCTCTGTATATGATTACTAGAGCCACAGAAAAAACACTCCCCGCGGGTCAGCCTCCTTTGTCTGTCGTTTGATTTCATTTTGGCCCTGCTCATGTCCATAGCTTCGTCAGCAGGGGGAGCTGTTGCCACACGGAGCCCTCTGGCTGTGGAGCGTGGGGACGACGGCACCCTTTCGGACCCGGAAGGAAGAGGGACGGCTCGTGCCCGGCCACGCCCCCACCCTGCTCCCGACGGTGTTCCTCTAAGCGGTTGTCTAAGCGTATAACCAGGTCGACAAGCCCATCAAAATCCCGCGGTTCCTCCTTAGCCAGCAGATGCTCCTTCAGGACCGGAGACTGTCTGTTTATGAAGGCGGCGTGGAGTGCAACGTTATTCCAGCTGGACCTCGCAGCTGCGATGCGGAAGTCGACTGCATACTCGGCTGCACTCCGGCTCCCCTGTCTCATTGACAGTAGCACGCTCGAAGCGGTCTCGCCTCTGTTGGGATGATCAAAAACCTGTTTGAACTCCCTTACAAACCCAGCGTATGACGTTAGGAGCTGGGAGTTCTACTCCCAGAGCGCCGTAGCCCAGGCGCGTGGGGGGGGTCATTGAATGACCAGTGGAACGTCTGTGTCGGACATGGGACCAGCAGGAGGAGGTGCTGCAGCAGCGCTTTGATCGCATGCCTCCACCCTGGCGGTGAGAGCCTCCATCCGCCGATTGAGAATAACGTTCTGCTCGGTTAGCCGGAGTTGCAGTCCGGCTTTTATGGAGGATGTGGTTGATGAGTGACAGCTGGTGTTGATGATGTGTGACAGCTGTCACTCCCAGTAGGTCCGACGCACTCTTGTGCTTGGAGCCCGCACTCCAAGCAGGGCGCCATCTGGTGGTGGTGGGCCAGCAGTACCTCCTCTTCAGCGGCCCACACAACAGTTCGACTTCCATGCCGATGATCGTGAGTTCGTGTCCCGAGAGGAGCGAATTTGCGGAGTCATAACAACACAATGCAGAGTGCATATACGCTACAATGGATGATATTCATGTTTTGCGAGACCTACGTGCATATTTAAATTACCCTGTATTCAACTTTTCATTTGAACCATCAATGATCATGTTGAAATAACATAATATGGCATGGAAGTAGGACCTGGAACGATTTTCCTTTTAATTGTAAGCCAAATTATGCATTAACTCAACAATTAAACCACATGAAATTCATGAAGACTGAAAAGACAGTTAAAGCATTTCAAAAACCACAGCAAAAGCTTGTAGAATATTTTGAAAATCATGGTAAAATATCAATAACATACCTTATAGTAAAAAAGTAACATATTCTTGTCTAAATTCCTGTAAATCCACTCAAAGCCACAGTGTCTTTTTCCCATGAAAAAAAGTCTACATTAATAAAACTCATTTATATTATTGTGTAAATTCATGTAAATCCATTCAAAGCCTGTCTTTTTTTCCAATGAAAGTCTAGATTAATGAAAAAAGTCACATCATGTTTTCTAAAATCCTGTTTGAACAGCACAATGTTTATTTTCCAGAGAGAAAAAAATTCTTACCATGTTTCCTGATGGCATAGTTTGCTTTTCCCGTTTCCTCGTTCAAATGTGTTGATGAATCCAGCGACAATTCCACGGATTCTTGTTCTTATCAGACTTTTTCAAACAATCTTTCTCGCCATCTTCTCTGACGTCGTTCCGTGACAGAGACATGCTGCACAATTCTTCTTTTAAAACTTTAGAGCTCTAAAGGTTTGTGATGTCCACATGCTACGTTTAGCTTAAGTGTCACGCAGGAGCCACACAGCGTTGCCGCAGCAACCAACCAGTCCCGCTTTACGGCACCTGTCGCAACAACCAGGCTTTTTTCTCCTCGAAACTCTGTGGATCCAAGGACACTGATTTGTATCTGTAACACACAGATCAGTGTCTGCGGACCACCGCGGACTTAGTAAACTTGCACGATGTCGTAAAAAAAGAACACTTTGCGAGAGACATTTTAAAAACTCAGTGACTATGACAATTACAGAGTTAAACACTAACAGCCCCCCCCCCCCCCCGCCATGATGAAATCCATGGAATTTTGCAGGTCCTTGGAGTTTTCACAGTCCTGCCTTGTTGATTTTAAGAATTTCACACTCCTGTTGTAAGACAGCGATTGTAGCGCAGTGATAAAGTTTCCGTCTGTTAATCAGAGCTTTTGTAAATTGCAGGTTTGAATCCCATGAGTGGCATTTTTTTTTTTTTTTATTTAACCAGGGTTGTTTAACTGCAGGGTTCTGTATTGGGTCCACTTTTATTAATTTTTTATATCAACCCAGTGATTTTCACTAATTATACACCAATATCTCATCTATCAGCATCTGGTGATTGTAGTAGTTATTTATATAGCCAGCTGGACATAATAAGACATAATGAAAGCTCACTGCTTCATTCATGTCATTTCATGACTGTACGTCTATGACCATGGGTCATCTACAGAGGAACAGACGGTTAATACTTGTGTAGTCCACTCAATAAGAGGGATTCAATAAAATGTGTTTTTTATGGTGTGTGGTTTTTAATTTCTCTCCACAGCAGAGGCGTGATGTGGTGCAACATGTCCCAGCTGCTCACACTGTGTTTGTGCATGTGCACGAGTGTGCACAAAACCGTATGGTGTGTCGTGCACACCTGTGCAACCATGTGTCCCTCAAGACAGCAGATGGAATGTTTCGTGGTTCCCCATTTAATGTTTGGTTTGCGGATTTTCTTCCGGTTTCTGCGTCTTTAGTGTGAAGGGGCCCTTAGTGTCCTAACATGGACCCCATTTTATTTTAAAACAAAAATTCATTATTGATAGAGTCAAAGTCTGAGTCGAACATTCTCTGCAGCACGGTGGATTAGTAGTTAGCACTGTTGCCTCGCAGCAAGAAGGTCATGGGATCGATTCCCACTCGTAGCCTTTCTGTGTGGAGTTTGCATGTTCTCCAAATGTTTGCGTGGGTTCCCTACGGGTGCTCTGGCTTCCTCCCACATCCAAAGACACGCAGGTGAAGTGGAATCTTTATATTTGCCATTGGTTTGGGTGTGAATGTGGTTGTCTACCACATGTGGCCCTCCAGTAGACTGGTGTCATGTTCAGGGTCTACCACACCTCATGCTCTATGACTGCTGGGATAGGCTCCAGTCCTCCCGTGACCCTTAACTGGAGTATGCCGGTATAGAAAATGAACAGACATGTAAGTATATTCCTGCAGTTGTTAATGAGTTGTACAAAAGTTGAAGTGAAATTAAGCACCAACCAAGCAAAACTGTTTACTTCTTTGCAATTAAGGAAATCTGACTTTTCTTCCTCCCTCTGCTTCGTCATTCGTGAAATTGTCAATATTCTATTTATGCCAGCTGTCAATGGCAATCATTTAAATTTGGCGTCTGACTGCAAATTTTAATGTGTTTAGATAAAAATAGATCAAGCGGTGTCACTGGGGAAGGCGTATAATCATTAAAGTAATAGGTGGCACGTGAATAAAAAGGTTTAACACCTCTCCTCAACATCTGCTGTGATAATGGCCTGAAAATGGCAAAACATAATTATTCCATCTTTCTCTGCAAAACAACTGACTGCAGAAGCAGTTCTGAATACCTATCGTCAAACTAATTTTTTCCATTTCAGTTACTCGGAACCGAAATGAATTAAAACCAAAACACAAAAACAAAAGAGGCTTTTGTGTCGGCATTTTGTGTTAAATCGATGGAATTATTCCACTGAATTAAGCAGCAGGGCTGACTGATGCCTGTCATGTATGACTCCCTGTAGTCCAAAAATATAGACTTTACAAACAGAGTGCTGATTATTCCCAAGGTGTTGCTTTGATGGTGAGACCAAACTTGCAAGTACAAGTTCTAGTTATAGACACAAATGTGGAAATGTGGAAATGGATTTCTTGATATATCCAGCAGTTGTAATGTACACAATAGAATATCTATTAGCTGGCTTTCTCCTCAGACATGTGTTACTACAATATGCGCGGAAGCGTGTATGCCGCCCACATCATTATGCCGCCCACATCACACTGCAATGGAAATCTCTTGTGGCTTCTACAAAAGTAGAATATTTCTTGTATTCTACAGGCATAGCCACACAATCATCTTCCCTTTTTGATCTAATGAGACATATTAATGCAAACTCTCCATCTTCCTCTCACACAATCGCGCCTACACAATCGCAGCCATGGACGATCCATCAATCTTTCAGTGTGTTACCCAATTAAAGCTTGTTGGCTGTGATGAAATGAACCAATTAATGGGTGCACTTCTGCTCAGGCAGAGATGCATCACTTAATGGGTGAGAGTCGTTCACGAGAACAGCGCGTTGATATCGCCTCGCTACCTCATTATCGTGCAGCTATTACCCATCACTCACGTCAACCAGTGCTCAGACACACACCTGCAGCTACTGGGCAGCAGCCCGCATGGTTTGGAGAGCAGTAATGTGCAAGAAAACATGAAACAATCAGCTGTTTCCTGCAGATCATCCCTTTAAAATATCACCAGGTAAAATTAAACAGTGTGATTTTAAGAGGTTAAAATCCGTCCTCGAAAAGCAAAGGAAGAATTCAGCACAACAGCAGCAAGAACTCTGACAGATCCAGCATGTGTAATGGATGATTCTAATTATCCATAGATGTGGTGATGCAGTGCAGGCGTTGTGTGAAATTTGCAGTCTCACACACATTTTGTAGTTTTTTTGCAATGATTTCTGGTTAAGCTCTTCTAAAGTGTGTCTCAATGTTAAAGGCTGGCGACCCACAAATAGGAACATCGCTGAGCTGTTACATGAGATAAACCAAAGTCCAATAAATGTGTCACTTTCATTGCATACAGATACATTTCTGATGGCTGAGGCCACGAAGTCATAGGGTTTGGTTTCCATTATGCTCTAATTTTCACAATTTGAAATTGCGAGTTGAAAATGTGCTGAATGTATATTCATCTATTAAAAAAAAAAAAAAAAATCAAAAATCAAATATCACCAAAGGAAGAAAAAGAGTGAGATGGCTTTCACGTGATTTGGAAAAACCAACATTCACATTCCATCACTCACAGTGGAAATGCTGTCATTTTTCTATAATCTTCTTTTGATATTGTGAAAATATTGGTTTTGTTCAAATCTGTAATGGAAACCCAGCTATAGGAAACTTGATTCTCAATCTTGATCCAGGACAATTATAAACACCAGACACTTGGAAAAGCCACTTAGCTTCTAAATTGCTGCATTCAGGGTACCCATTGATTCCTTGAAGATCACAACATAGTCCATAAAGTCTAGGTTGGTAAATCTCTCCTCACCAGCAAAGGCAATGGTTTCCACAACCCTACCCATGCAAGCATTGAATAGTGTACGGGTAAGAATACAATACTGATGAATAGAAGTTTTGACTGGGAAAAGATTATGGAGGCATGACTTTGCTGAACAGAGGTGTTTGGTGATGCCAAAAGCTTGTCCCAAGAAAGATGGTGCTTTAGGGCACTGGTACTTTCTGTTTTACTGTATGGTTGTGAGACAACAGAGGACAAATGCATAAATTTCATGATTAAAGGAACCTACATGGAGCCTCATCAAGTCTGCCCTATTTTCTTCACTTTTGAACAGCCACATCAAACATCATCAATGTTCCTCAATTCTGTCTGTACATGTCAAAATTCACTGCTGCTCTCTCTGCTGTATGTATAATATAAGCTAGGAGTGACTTGACTTTTGTCCTTTCTTAATATACATCACATCAGCATCTGCAGGGTATTTTTGGCTACAAATTTTACACCTGCTGACCTACATGCATATTAGTTTGCTGAAAATGATGCATCATATAAACCTTTTGAAAGTAAGAACATAAAATTCAGATTATGGAGCATGAAATGCTGGAAAGAAGGAATCAGCACAGACAATAATCCTGTAATAATTAAAGTCTTATCATCAGCGTGTCCTGAGTGCAGGGGGTGTGGTCACAGCTGGTCCTGCACATGAACAATAATCTCTCTTCATCTAGATGTATGTCAGTTCATTTATGGTCAGCTAATATTCTTCTGAATAAACTTTAGTGTTCAAAGCATTCACAAACCCTAAAATAATAATAATAATAATATAATAATAATAATAATAATTGTCACTGTTGACGTTTATGCGCTAATCCTTTAAGCAAAAACTTACACATTTCACCAAGGCAAGGAGACTGAGGAGAAGGAGGTGACTTCTGTGATTTTGATGAAGAGAAGAAAGCCGGAGGTCATTTTGTTTCATCTGCATCCTGAGTTCCTTTGGCTTTGCTGATTTCCACTGTAATCTTCAACTCTTTGGGTTTTTCTTCTTTATTGAAGTCGAAAAAGTTCTCTTTTTTCTTACCTTTTTCTATTTAATTTTATCAAGTCCATTTTGATTATTAGTCTTGTCATAAATGAAGATCTATTTTGTCTGGTGCCACGCACCAACACAGCACCTTCACAACCTTTTATCTTCAACCTTTTAAAGGCTTTTTTTTTGGTAAATGCTTTTCAAATTCCAAAATGATTTCTACTGCTAACTTGAAGGACACCCACAGTGCATATGAACAAATGAAATTAAGCTGACCACACAAAAGACTAAATATCTTTGGTTCAGAATCTTCTTTTTTTTTTTGCATTTTTCATATCATCCCACCTTTGTCTGATCGGGGTTGAGGAACAGATGCATCAATATGACCCATGTTCTTTTGGTTCATTCAATCACACTGAGCGAGAATTGAATTCTTCTTTTTCCTGCACTTATTCCTCATTCCTTCTCTCTTGTGCTTGCTGCTCTGCAGATTCTTCTGCATAAAATCAACACTAACAGTAACACGTCTTCTGCTCTCAGCCCCAATCACTGCCCTACCCCCCCAACACACACACACACACACACACACACACACACACACACACACACACACACACACACACACACACACACACACACACACACACACACACATACACACACACCACCAGATGGCAGGTTGGAAGCAGAAACACTTTACAAGAGATACACAGACATGCACTCATAAATCTGTTAGTGTCTTCTCAATGTTAATGGGCAAAGTGTTAGTTAATGTGTTTCTGATAATAGTGTAGTTAAAATAGTGACACTGTAACAATACTGTTATTACATCAACACAAGTCGTGATTCAGCAACACAAAATATACATTAATCTATTGGTTCATGATATTGTGACGAAAACTGCCTCATTTTCATCACAGCAGCACAAATTCATTCTAATTCATTCCGTGAAGCGGGGATGTCGGGGTGGTTATGATTAGGGTGAGGGGAAAGAGTAATATTAGGTTATGGTTAAGGTTAGGATCAGAGGTAGGAGTAGGGTTAGGAATAGTGAGTTAAAAAAACCCAGTCACGAAAATTTGACTCATTTCATCACAGGAGCACAAAAAAAAAAATGTGAGACTGGGCTGGCTACTTACGATACATGGACCGTTCCAATCAAAGTCCAGCACCCTGAGAATGAACAATCAGGCGTGGGGGGGTGGGGGTCTGTGGCTAGTAAATGTCAAAGGCACCATCGAAGATTAAACATGGAATGTTCAAGAGTAGATCCTAGGGACAGTTCTCTGCATTAACAGCTCTGACAACAGAAAACAAAATGAGGAAGAGACGATGTCATGGAAGAACAGGCCTCTCCATGGGACATACCACCAGCAGACAGAGAGGGTGGCTGACATTAAGAAATCCTACAACTGGCCAGTAAATGTTAGCTGAATGACAGGACAGAGACTCTGATCACCACAACATAAGAACAAGCCCATAGGGGTACACCCGAGGTTCAGGATGTGCAAAAGATGCCCCAGAGAAAGTCCATGGCACTGCGTCAGGGTGTGAGATGCAAGAGGCATAACCATCTTGGACTTACCACTTCACTCTGCACATGGATTATGGACTTTTTCACCTGTAGGCTCCAGAACGTCAGGATAGGAAGACATACATCCACCACCATCATGCTGAACACTGGGGTGCCACAGGGCTGTGTGCTCAGCCCAGCCCTGTTCACTCTCTTTGCTCAGGACTGCACCACCATCCACTCTTCTAACACTATGGTGAAGTTTTCTGATGACACCACTATAGTTGGACTTATTAGTGACAATGAGGGGCTCTCAATAGGGAAGAGGTGCAACATTTGACCCAGTGGTGTTCAGAGAATAACCTGCTTCTGAACACCACCAAAACCAAGGAGGTCATTGTGGATTTCAGGAGGACCAGGAAGACACCCCCCCCCCCGACCATTTCACATAAATGGTGAGACAGTGGAGGTGGCGGAAAATATCAAATTCCTGGGACTCCGCATCACCAAGGACCTCTCTTGGACAGTCAACACCTCCCACCTGATGAAGAAGGCACAGCAAAGGCTTTTCTTCCTCAGGAAGCTGAAGCAGGTTGGTCTATCCCCTCAGTTCCTGGTGAACTTTTACAGGAGCACTGTGGAGAGCATCCTCTGTCAGTGCATCACTGTATGGTATGCCAGCTGCACAGCAGAGACCAGAAAAGACTTGGCTCAGGTTGTGAGGACAGCCCAGAGGATTGTTGGAGCTAAGCTTCCTGTCCTGGATGCTGTGTATGCCGAACATCTGCAGAGGAGAGCCACCAGGATCTTCACTGACCAAACACACACCGGACACCATCTGTTTGCCCCGCTCCCAACAGGGAAGTGATTCCGCAACATAAAAACCCAGACTAGCAGATTGAGGAACAGTTTTTTTCCCCAGAGCTGTAGCCTCCATCACCCCCCCCCCCCACCCCCCCAACTCACCAGCTTCAGCTACAGTCTGATCCACAGACTATCCCTCCTCCTACTGGATTTTAAACTGCAACTTATTGTGCTTATATATATATATATATATATATATATATATATTTAATCATTGCTGCTACTGACTGGTTGTCACCAACAAAGTTCTGTTGTTTATTATTACAATGGCAATAAAGTCTCTCTTATCTCTTATCACCAAAGATGGTTGAGAACATCTGTTCTGGGATAGAAATACAAAATGTAGTCCATCTCAGATCAGTTGCTGGAAGAACCCAGCATTTTACCAAATCTTGAAATATAATTTGTCTGCAACTGACAAATTATCTCTAATTTCTGCAGGTTGTTCACACAACCACATGGGAGCACGACAAATAATGGACCTGCCGTCTGCCCACTGACATCCAACGAAGAGAAAATACGACACCACGTCAAGAACAAAGGACTCCTGCTGGCACATAAATCTCAACCAGTTTTATAAGTTAGTGTTGTGCATAACATTTTACTATTTTATATGTTAGCAATAGGTTATATGAATAGCTTCATGAATATCAGAATCAGAAGGCTTTATTAACCCTGCAAGAAATTGCTTCTGTTCCGTCTGCACAGAATAACAGAGACACAAGTCGACATAAAGAGCAAAGAGCGTAGAAGATAAATGATAATATTAGAAGAAAACAAATTGAAGATAAATATCCATATGAGACAACTTAACAAAAACAGCTCTTAGCACCGAGCCTGAATTATTGCAGTTTTGATATCATTGCAAATTCTGATTGTGAAAGAGTTCTAGCACATATGAGCAGCTATAGACATGTTATTGCACATTTAAGTCACATAACAAGGTAGTACTGTATGCAATATGGCAGTGAGGGAACAACTATTGTATGGATGGCGATTCTGTGCTGATGACATCCGGTGAGGTAGGAATGGAACAGCTATCGTGTGGCTGTATACTTTCTGCTGATGAGACGTTGTGTGATGGGGAACAGCTATTATGTGGAATAATGTCAAAGGGAGGAGTTACAGAGTTTCAGAGCTGTAGGGAGGAATTTTTTTTTTTTTTGGGGGGGGGGGGGGGAGCTTTCGTGGGATGGTTAATGCATCTTCCATGAAAAATTCTTCTCTGACCTTCTGATAATAGGCTCAAGTCTTTCTACCAGATAAACTTTAAATTGTATCTCATGGATATAAGAAACTAGCAGGTGTACCCGCTACCAAGCAAGTATATTTATATAAGGCAGACTGTGTGTTACTTCTGTACTTTAATGATTTGATGTCCCTTCTGTGTCTTTATGATTTGATGTCACTTCAGTACTTTCTGAACTTTCACTTTAATTCTTTATGGTTACTAGGCAACCAATAATTTAATGCTTTAATCTATTCTCTTTATCTGCTTATCTATTACAGAATTCAGCTTTAATCATTATTGCCAGAAATCTCAGACAAAAACAACTTTCACTTTAATTCTTTATGGTTACTGGGCTAATGCTTTAATCTCTTCTCTTTATCTATTTATCTATTACAGAATTCAGCTTTAATCATTATTGCTACAAATCTTAGACATATCTATTCTCTTTATCTCTTTATCTATTACAGAATTCAGCATTAATCATTATTGCTAGAAATATTAGACAAAAATAACTTTCACTTTAATTCTTTATGGTTTCTGGGCAACCAGTAATTTAATGCTTGAATCTATTCTCTGTATCTATTTATCCATTTCAGAATTCAGATTTAATCATTATTGCTGGGAATAATATATAGATCTATTACAGAATTCAGCTTTAATAATTATTGCTAGAAATCTTAGACATCTATTCTCTTTTTTTTATTTATCTCTTACAGAATTCAGCTTTAATCATTATTACTAGAAATCTTAGACAAAAAGATCTTTCACGAATTCAGCTATTGGGCAACCAATAATTTAATGCTTTAATCTATTCTCTTTATCTATTTATCTATTACAGAATTCAGCTTTAATTATTATTGCTAGAAATCTTAGACAAATCTGTTCTCTTTATCTATTTATCCATTACAGTAATTTAATGCTTTAATATGTTCTCTTTATCTATTTATCTATTAGGAAATGCAGCTTTAATCATTATTGCTAGAAATCTTAGACAAATCTATTCTCTTTAAGTCATGGGAAACTCTGTCCGAGGCACTGATTTGGAGGGCTCTCTGTTGGGACTGTTTACACAGAGACTGCTACCTGCTGCTTTGGACTTGAACTAACAGTCTTTTTCAAGACCTTTTTACTTTTTTTACTTTTTAATTTTTTTTAACTTTTTACTGTGCTCCAACGCCTAAGGAAGACCTCTAACGGTCGAAACATCGCGACGGAGCACTTTTATCAGCTAACTTTTATTAGCGTTGGCAGGCTAACTAGCTTGCTAACACTTTCGTTTTTATTTTATTTTATTTTTTTTATTTTATTTTAGCACCGTTGTCGTGCGTTGCCTGTGCTGCTTCATGGCCTGTTTGGTGCCTTGATTGGGGCACTCCTTCTGCTGAATCACCTTTGGATTATTTGCACATTATTTACTTTGTGTGTTTTTGGGAATCCGCTAGCTTAGCGTAGCTACTAGCTCTTAGCCGATTTAGCATGGCGGCTTCTCCTGTCTCTCCCACACTTTTCTGCTCTGGGTGTGAAATGTTTAGTTATTCCTCGGCCTCCTTTAGCAGTAACGGTACTTGTAATAAGTGCAGCTTATTCGTAGCTTTGGAGGCCAGGCTGGGCGAAGTGGAGGCTCGGCTCCGCACCGTGGAAAATTCTACAGCTAGCCAGGCCCCTGTAGTCGGTGCGGACCAAGGTAGCTTAGCCGCCGTTAGTTCCCCCCTGGTAGATCCCGTGCAGTCGGGAAAGCAGGCTGACTGGGTGACTGTGAGGAGGAAGCGTAGCCCTAAACAGAAGCCCCGTGTACACCGTCAACCCGTTCACATCTCTAACCGTTTTTCCCCACTCGACGACACACCCGCCGAGGATCAAACTCTGGTTATTGGCGACTCTGTTTTGAGAAATGTGAAGTTAGCGACACCAGCAACCATAGTCAATTGTCTTCCGGGGGCCAGAGCAGGCGACATCGAAGGACATTTGAAATTGCTGGCTAAGGTTAAGCGTAAATTTGGTAAGATTGTAATTCACGTCGGCAGTAATGACACTCGGTTACGCCAATCGGAGGTCACTAAAATTAACATTAAATCGGTGTGTAACTTTGCAAAAACAATGTCGGACTCTGTTGTTTTCTCTGGGCCCCTCCCCAATCAGACCGGGAGTGACATGTTTAGCCGCATGTTCTCCTTGAATTGCTGGCTGTCTGAGTGGTGTCCAAAAAATGAGGTGGGCTTCATTGATAATTGGCAAAGCTTCTGGGGAAAACCTGGTCTTGTTAGGAGAGACGGCATCCATCCCACTTTAGAGGGAGCAGCTCTCATTTCTAGAAATCTGGCCAATTTTTTTGGATCCTCCAAACTGTGACTGTCTAGCGTTGGGACCAGGAGGCAGAGCTGTGGTCTTATACACCTCTCTGCAGCTTCTCTCCCTCTGCCATCCCCTTATTACCCCATCCCCGTAGAGACGGTGCCTGCTCCCAGACCACCAATAACTAGCAAAAATCTATTTAAGCATAAAAATTCAAAAAGAAAAAATAATATAGCACCTTCAATTGCACCACAGACTAAAACAGTTAAATGTGGTCTATTAAACATTAGGTCTCTTTCTTCTAAGTCCCTGTTGGTAAATGATATAATAATTGATCAACGTATTGATTTATTCTGCCTAACAGAAACTTGGTTACAGCAGGATGAATATGTTAGTTTAAATGAGTCAACACCCCCGAGTCACACTAACTGTCAGAATGCTCGTAGCACGGGCCGGGGCGGAGGATTAGCAGCAATCTTCCATTCCAGTTTATTAATTAATCAAAAACCTAGACAGAGCTTTAATTCATTTGAAAGCTTGTCTCTTAGTCTTGTCCATCCAAATTGGAAGTCCCAAAAACCAGTTTTATTTGTTATTATCTATCGTCCACCTGGTCGTTACTGTGAGTTTCTCTGTGAATTTTCAGACCTTTTGTCTGACTTAGTGCTTAGCTCAGATAAGATAATTATAGTGGGCGATTTTAACATCCACACAGATGCTGAGAATGACAGCCTCAACACTGCATTTAATCTATTATTAGACTCTATCGGCTTTGCTCAAAAAGTAAATGAGTCCACCCACCACTTTAATCATATTTTAGATCTTGTTCTGACTTATGGTATGGAAATAGAAGACTTAACAGTATTCCCTGAAAACTCCCTTCTGTCTGATCATTTTTAATAACATTTACATTTACCCTGATGGACTACCCTGCAGTGGGGAATAAGTTTCATTACACTAGAAGTCTTTCAGAAAGCGCTGTAACTAGGTTTAAGGATATGATTCCTTCTTTATGTTCTCTAATGTCATATACCAACACAGAGCAGAGTAGCTACCTAAACTCTGTAAGGGAGCTAGAGTATCTCGTCAGTAGTTTTACATCCTCATTGAAGACAACTTTGGATGCTGTAGCTCCTCTGAAAAAGAGAGCTTTAAATCAGAAGTGTCTGACTCCGTGGTATAACTCACAAACTCGTAGCTTAAAGCAGATAACCCGTAAGTTGGAGAGGAAATGGCGTCTCACTAATTTAGAAGATCTTCACTTAGCCTGGAAAAAGAGTTTGTTGCTCTATAAGAAAGCCCTCCGTGAAGCTAGGACATCTTTCTACTCATCACTAATTGAAGAAAATAAGAACAACCCCAGGTTTCTTTTCAGCACTGTAGCCAGGCTGACAAAGAGTCAGAGCTCTATTGAGCTGAGTATTCCATTAACTTTAACTAGTGATGACTTCATGACTTTCTTTGCTAACAAAATTTTGACTATTAGAGAAAAAATTACTCATAACCATCCCAAAGATGTATCGTTATCTTTGGCTGCTTTCAGTGATGCCGGTATTTGTTAGACTCTTTCTCTCCGATTGTTCTGCCTGAGTTATTTTCATTAGTTACTTCATCCAAACCATCAACATGCTTATTAGACCCCATTCCTGCCAGGCTGCTCAAGGAAGTCCTACCATTATTTAATGCTTCAATCTTAAATATGATCAATCTATCTTTGTTAGTTGGTTATGTACCACAGGCCTTTAAGGTGGCAGTAATTAAACCATTACTTAAAAAGCCATCACTTGACCCAGCTATCTTAGCTAATTATAGGCCAATCTCCAACCTTCCCTTTCTCTCAAAGATTCTTGAGAGGGTAGTTGTAAAACAGCTAACTGATCACCTGCAGAGGAATGGTCTATTTGAAGAGTTTCAGTCAGGTTTTAGAATTCATCATAGTACAGAAACAGCATTAGTGAAGGTTACAAATGATCTTCTTATGGCTTCGGACAGTGGACTTATCTCTGTGCTTGTTCTGTTAGGACCTCAGTGCTGCTTTTGATACTGTTGACCATAAAATTTTATTACAGAGATTAGAGCATGTCATAGGTATTAAAGGCACTGCGCTGCGGTGGTTTGAATCATATTTGTCTAATAGATTACAGTTTGTTCATGTAAATGGGGAATCTTCTTCACAGACTAAAGTTAATTATGGAGTTCCACAAGGTTCTGTGCTAGGACCAATTTTATTCACTTTATACATGCTTCCCTTGGGCAGTATTATTAGACGGTATTGCTTAAATTTTCATTGTTACGCAGATGATACCCAGCTTTATCTATCCATGAAGCCAGAGGATACACACCAATTAGCTAAACTGCAGGATTGTCTTACAGACATAAAGACATGGATGACCTCTAATTTCCTGCTTTTAAACTCAGATAAAACTGAAGTTATTGTACTTGGCCCCACAAATCTTAGAAGCATGGTGTCTAACCAGATCGTTACTCTGGATGGCATTTCCCTGATCTCTAGTAATACTGTGAGAAATCTTGGAGTTATTTTTGATCAGGATATGTCATTCAAAGCGCATATTAAACAAATATGTAGGACTGCCTTTTTGCATTTACGCAATATCTCTAAAATCAGAAAGGTCTTGTCTCACAGTGATGCTGAAAAACTAATTCATGCATTTATTTCCTCTAGGCTGGACTATTGTAATTCATTATTATCAGGTTGTCCTAAAAGTTCCCTAAAAAGCCTTCAGTTGGTTCAGAATGCTGCAGCTAGAGTACTGACGGGGACTAGCAGGAGAGAGCATATCTCACCCGTGTTGGCCTCTCTTCATTGGCTTCCTGTTAATTCTAGAATAGAATTTAAAATTCTTCTTCTTACTTATAAGGTTTTGAATAATCAGGTCCCATCTTATCTTAGGGACCTCATAGTA
The DNA here is from genome assembly GCF_902500255.1 of Thalassophryne amazonica. Taxonomy (NCBI): domain Eukaryota; kingdom Metazoa; phylum Chordata; class Actinopteri; order Batrachoidiformes; family Batrachoididae; genus Thalassophryne; species Thalassophryne amazonica. The sequence goes on from NC_047113.1 coordinate 65,422,684, forward strand.
CCATATTACCCCATTAGAGCGCTTCGCTCTCAGACTGCGGGCTTACTTGTGGTTCCTAGGGTTTGTAAGAGTAGAATGGGAGGCAGAGCCTTCAGCTTTCAGGCTCCTCTCCTGTGGAACCAGCTCCCAATTCAGATCAGGGAGACAGATACCCTCTCTACTTTTAAGATTAGGCTTAAAACTTTCCTTTTCGCTAAGGCTTATAGTTAGGGCTGGATCGGGTGACCCTGGACCATCCCTTGGTTATGTTGCTTTAGACGTAGACTGTGGGGGGTTCCCATGATGCACTGTTTCTTTCTTTTTTTGCTCCGTATGCATCACTCTGCATTTAATCATTAGTGATCGATCTCTGCCCCCCTTCTCGGCATGTCTTTTTCCTGGTTCTTTCCCTCAGCCCCAACCAGTCTCAGCAGAAGACTGCCCCTCCCTGAGCCTGGTTCTGCTGGAGGTTTCTTCCTGTTAAAAGGGAGTTTTTCCTTCCCACTGTGGCCAAGTGCTTGCTCATAGGGGGTCGTTTTGACCGTTGGGGTTTTTCATGGTTATTGTATGGCCTTGCCGTGCAATATGGAGCGCCTTGGGGCAACTGTTTGTTGTGATTTGGCGCTATATAAGAAAAAAGTTGATTGATTGATTGATTGATCCTGGGCCTGCACCCCAGGGCACCAGACTGACCTTGAGATGCCATGCCTGTTGCACCACAGACTGGTGGTCTTGCCCTGCAGCCTACCAGTGCTGGATATAAGTGTCAATGTATTAGAGACCCAAGACGGACTCTACTTTATTTTGAATTAAGGACTCTGTTTTTGTTGCTCTTCTGTTTCTTCTGTTTGTAAAAATCTCTTGTACAATATGTAAAAACCTTGTAACTTGTTAGAATGGCTTAAGCAGTAGGTCACCCCTCTGGGTCTGGTCTGCTTGAGGTTTCTTCCTCATTATCACCAAAGGGAGTTTTTCCTTACCTGTCACCTGTCTGCTTGCTCAGGGGATTGGTAAGGTTAGACCTTACTCATGTGAAGTGCCTAGAGACAGCTTTGTTGTGATTTGGTGCTATACAAATAAAATCAATTGAATACATTGAATTAAAATTGAAACTGCCAACAGTCACAAACATTTCACATGATTTTGTAAAAAAATGGTAAAACAGCATATCTGTTAATCATAATAATCTTGGTAAATGCTTAGGCTCTTCATCTGGAAGTACCTTAAAATTCACATTTGCTTTTTTCTGAGCCTTTTTGGTAGCCATTCTAACAAGTCAAGCAAAGACAACTAAACGTGAAGGTAAAACGAGTTCCCATATAATTTTATTTCCCAGTGTTCTGATTTGTGTGAGGATGTGTGTATTTGAATTAAAAAACTGTCACATAGTCTGTAAAGGTCAATCAATCAATCAATCAATCCATTTTTTAATATAGCGCCAAATCACAACAAACAGTTGCCCCAAGGCGCTTTATATTGTAAGGCAAGGCCATACAATAATTATGTAAAACCCCAACGGTCAAAACGACCCCCTGTGAGCAAGCACTTGGCTAGAGTGGGAAGGAAAAACTCCCTTTTAACAGGAAGAAACCTCCAGCAGAACCAGGCTCAGGGAGGGGCAGTCTTCTGCTGGGACTGGTTGGGGCTGAGGGAGAGAACCAGGAAAAAGACATGCTGTGGAGGGGAGCAGAGATCGATCACTAATGATTAAATGCAGAGTGGTGCATACAGAGCAAAAAGAGAAAGAAACAGTGCATCATGGGAACCCCCCAGCAGTCTACGTCTATAGCAGCATAACTAAGGGATGGTTCAGGGTCACCTGATCCAGCCCTAACTATAAGCTTTAGCAAAAAGGAAAGTTTTAAGCCTAATCTTAAAAGTAGAGAGGGTGTCTGTCTCCCTGATCTGAATTGGGAGCTGGTTCCACAGGAGAGGAGCCTGAAAGCTGAAGGCTCTGCCTCCCATTCTACTCTTACAAACCCTAGGAACTACAAGTAAGCCTGCAGTCTGAGAGCGAAGCGCTCTATTGGGGTGATATGGTACTACGAGGTCCCTAAGATAAGATGGGACCTGATTATTCAAAACCTTATAAGTAAGAAGAAGAATTTTAAATTCTATTCTAGAATTAACAGGAAGCCAATGAAGAGAGGCCAATATGGGTGAGATATGCTCTCTCCTTCAGGTCAATATAAACTAGCCAGGCATTATTAATTATATGACTTCCACTTTCAAATAAGGGTTGATATTCAAAGGTGGCAATATGATGTGAAAACGAGTTAGCAGAAAATGGATGTTGTCAAATGACTTATTACAGTGTAACTGTGACAAAGATGGCTTTGTTAGACCTTTGAAAGAAGAGACATAGTATGCATGTAGCTTTGAATGAATAGAATTTACTGTGTATATATAATGAAAATGCCATGTGCTGTTATAGAAAACTACAACCCCAAATTAGAAAAATATGGAAAATGCTAAATAAATAATAGTTTCTCAATTTTTTTCAGATCAAAGACCACTACCAATTAAAAAAAAAAAAAAAATTCATAACTCCCCCCAAATTAAAAAACAACAGGTTTGTTTGCCACTCCAATTACAAAAGGTTGTCAAACCATCAGTCTTACTTGCATCACAAAACAAGATGTTCAAATTAAATGTTTTTATTTCGAGTTAAGTCCGAAAATACAGCTCAGTCTCATGTTTTTTTTATTATTTATTTATTTGTGATACCATCAAGAAATGCATCATATTGTCATGATGCAGTCAAATTTATTTCACTATTTTAACCCTAACGATAACTCCCACGTCCAAATGTTGTGATACCATCACAAAATTAGTTTGTGATTCCGTAATGAAAATGTAACATTCCATAACAGTATCATGAACTAATAGATTTAACTGCATTTTGTGACACCATCACACACACTTGTTGTAAAATCGTATTACAAAGATAATCCATATATGCTAATATCTATTTAACTTTGGTGTCACTTAAACTGTTTGATAATAGAATATGATATTAGAGATACTGGAGATTTCAAATGGGACATTTTACCAATATACTCACACACCATTGGGGTTACTCACAGACCAGAGTGGTCTGCATACCACTCTTTCAACTCTTTCAGAAAGATGGATTCTGAGAGAACATTTCAATGTTGCTGCCATTTTAAATTTAGTTTGTTTTAATTTCAATAACATTTACTATATGTGGTCTGTTCTGTTTCATATTTAGTTTTCTAAAAATTTGCATTATTTTTGGTTCACTTGATGGTTGTGTAGCTTTAAATTCACTTAGCATTAATAGTTTATTTATTTTATTTTTTTTTTTGGTTTTCAGTTAGTTTGATAATATCTTTACTTTTCAGCATAAACATAATATGGAATTAATTTAATCTTCATTCATTGGCTTTAGTTATCTCCCTATTCAGGTGGCTTTTAGAGTCACATTCATTTAGTTTTACATTATCTAAGAGTAATATTCAGTTGGTTGGATGATCAGTTAGCCTTTCGGCCAGCAATATCCAATGGGATGGTGGAAGGATTTTTACTCCAGTCAATTTACAAACATGGGCCCCGTATAACACCACATCAGGCTGGAATCTGATGTGGTGTTCAAGTGTCACACCAATTAGACTGGGGTAAGGCTGGACTTTAATTCCAGAGCATTTAAAAAAAGAAAAAAGCAGGAAAAGAGACATTTCAGCCTACTTAAATTTTGCAAAACCAAAAATAGTGATTAAAATTTATTTTCCCCCTCTCCAAGACAGAAATGTGTGCATTTCACCAGCCGCGTCTGAGCTGCCATTGTCTCAGTGGTTGCACAAAACAAGCTGGGTGCTGCCCAGTCTTTGCTCAAGGACATCTCATAAAACATGTTTTGGCACAAACCCGTGACCTTCCAGGTAGAAGCTTCTGTTAACCACTCATCCACATGTACCTCCTGGCATTATTAATCAAAAATATTTGACATTTGCAGCTTAATCCTGCATCTTGTGCCAGTGAGAATTTTACCCCTAGGGTGGAAAAAGTATTGCTCCAAGGAACCAAAAGCAACTCGAGGTGATGTTAAATGGGGCACCACAACAGCTGGCTTTTCTCAGCAGAGATTTGAATAAATGTTTGATGAAGGCATAGTATCTGGGATATGGCACACACGCTTTGGCAGATTTGCATGGCTTTACAATCACAATAGGTATTGTGTGAGGTAAACAAAGACACATAGACATTAGCCCATGCAGCTGGTGTGTCTGGTGCCTATAAATGGGGTTGGGGAGTGTCTGTTGCTGAAGCAGATGCCAGTGCATCTGGGCACAAACATCTGGGCATGATTCAGTTGAAATCAGGCAACAAATTTTAAATGTTTTCACCTGAATTACAGTGATCTACTTAGTGATTGGATAAGCATAAGGTGGATAACAGTGTTGTGTGTTCTAGCTGGAATATTGTGTAAGCCTTGAAACTGAGACACAATAAAGTAACATATGGTCTTTGATAGGATCTTCAATAAAAGAATGTTACAGCATCGTACAGTTAGTCCATGAGCCAAGCAGGTTTTCGGTACCACTTAAGGTGCCCAAACAACACTTACTACCCATCCAAAGGATACCATGGCCAACACAAAAATGTATGATTGCTATTCCAGGGAATTAGCTATAGCCAGGTAGGGGTCAATGAAAGAATACACAGCAGTTGATATTTAAGTATGCTCTGATCATATTGAAAGGCATAATGCATTATTTGTCTGATCATTACAATTTCAAAAATACACAGTTTAGACCATGTATAACTAAATGTTATGAGATAAAAACAGCAAAATTGGTAAGTGCCCATTTCAGTTAGTACAGGGGTCAAAAGGTAAAGTTGTTCCAATTTTGGGAAAAAGTGATGCAAATTATTGGTTGAGTCAAACAGGTTTTATAAAGGAATAGATTGCAACATCTGTTACACTTTGTTATCACATTATGGAGAAACACATCATGGAATCCAATGAACGATGACCTTTTTTGACCATTACTTTGGAGAACTAGCATTCAACACCCTCCACACTATTATTCCTCTTAGCTCAACCAATAATGATGTTTTTGCCCCATAATTCAATAATATTCAGTCATAGATAGTGAAAGTATACATTTTTGGAATATTTGTGGTCGACAAGCAATGTGATATACTTTGCAATATGATTTTAGAATTTTACATTTTGACCCATGCGTAATCTTTCACTGATTCCTACTTGGCTATAGCTGCCACCCTGGGATAGCTATCATACATTTCTGTGTTGTCCATAGCATACTAAGGAAGGATTGTAAGTGTTGTTTGGTCATCTTAAGTGGTACCAATTAAGTCAAAACTGGCCTCAGGCTTATAGACAAAGTAACATGTTTTTTTGTAAGAAGATGGTTGGAATGGTGTTCATCCCTGGGTTGTTAATTTGGGGCTCCTTCATGAACATTGTAAAGTCTGTATATTCCTGAGAATCTTACATTTTCATACAATAATCTTTTGGAGATTATTCCAAACTTGATTTGTGAAGGTCAGGTCTGAGAGCAGGTAAAGGTGCTGCATGTTGCCACATGCACCACAACACAGAAGCATCCTGGGTTGAACATAGCAACCATCAAGTATATCAGTCAATCCCCATTTCTCAAACCGAATTTTCAAAAGAAACTTAGTGCTAAAGACATCCAGTACTCACTTTTGGTTACTGCTTAGCATTGAAGTCTCACAACCATACAACTGGAGAGGTAGCTCCATGACCCTAACCACTCAAGCTTCCATTCTTGTACATTAGCTGTTTAGCAGTTGTGAATCTCGTGCTGTCTCGCGGTCCGTGACTCACAGTCGAGAGGTCAGTTTCAGCAGAGTTCCAGTTTAGTGCACAATGTAAATGCACCTCGTGAAGTCTGGACAACAAGACAACATCAGGGCACAGCAGAAGTTCACACGTCATTTCAAGTTCACATCACACGTCTTCTAGATCACCCTCTCAAATTGGAAGAACGTGTCATCATCATAATCGTTCAAACTCGCTGAATTGACGCCATCCACATCCTCGCTAGCCATTGTTTACATGGCTTTGAAGCACCGGAACTCTGCTGGGAAGTGTAGGGGGATTATGGGAAATGTTAAAGTACCGAATAGTTATAGCTATTGACAGAAACCTCTGTCCAGGGACTTCATGACTCCATAAGCTCTTCCCAGGCATCTCTTGACCTCAAAGCCAGAGGATCTTGATCCAGGACAGTCTAACCCAGACACCCCAAGTCCTCACTCAGCATCTCAAGTGCAGCTCATCCAATGATTCTGCAAATGGCACAGCATTGTCTAATCCACTGTTCTCCACAACCCTAAGGCTGAGTTGCTGAACGTGGCTTGTAGAGAGCCACAATGTTTCTCAGTATTCTTTGGTTCTGTAGGTACAGTGAAGACCAAGAGACCAAAAACTCTCTGTTTCAGTCTGGAAAAGTGTCTGAATTCTTCAAGCTCTGTAGGAGGAGTTCAAGCTCTCTTGTAATGATGGATCCATTTGGCTGTGAATTGCCTCCATTGCCATTTAATAGGTTGTAATCAGAGATGTCGAGCTGCAGGTTTATCATCTGCAACAGTGAGGGAGTACCTCACCTGCTGCATTTCTCTCTCATTACTCATGCAAATATGTGCAATGACTGCTAATGAATAGTGACACCGCGACTCTCAGTTAATTAGAAGTAGAAGTGGAAACCATTAAGGCCTCTTTTTGTCTTGTTTCTTTTAAAAAATGTGCATCACTGTGACAATTTGGAGGTGGGTGATCAGAAATCATGTATTAATACACAATTCCTGATAGATTAAAGAATCAAATCAAATCAAACAGACAACTGGGTGATGCTTTTTTTCCTCGTCTCACAAACAACAGTGCCAAGAGATTTGTTATGGATGAGCTCACTGCTTGTTTTTCTTTGAGGTGAGGTCATAAGCGATGATTGTTCCAGACCTCCTGCCTGGCACTGCATGAGGTCCCTTTGGCAGAGTGCTAAGATGGAAGAAAGCCTGTGCTGAAATGGTCCTGTCTCAAAACAATATATGATAAAAGCAGTTTCACTTCAATTACAGCTCTCCACATCTGTGATTATCTGGGTGATCAAAGCCACATAAATTACAAGTTATTTTCCTTTTTAGCACATGCAAATCAGGAACATTGAAATATGCGGCTTTCTACGGATTGAATAATAGCTAATTAAAAAAAAAAAAACAACTTATTTTCTTTCCTATAAGTTCTATTTACACAATGCCAAACATTGAAAGTCTTATGTCTTTCCCCTTTCTTTTTTTTTTTTTTTTGAGGTAATGGGAGGGGGGTACAAAGTTAAGCCCAAGCCATTTTATTAATCCATTAAGTTATTGATTATAAGAGGCGTGATCACTTTAAGTGACAGCTAATCACCACCAAGAGTAGCAAGAAGAGTGCAGATTCTATGGCCCTCTAGTAGTGGCTGCTAGCTGGTGTGGACTCAACTGTGAGCATTTCTGAGAGTTTTATTTTAAATATCTGAGATACTATGGCTTGCTGTATAGTTAACTATAGTATTGGGTTGTCCAAGTAGTCTGTGCTCCAGTATTTCCACTGAGTAAAATGTTAGTGTCATTTAATTTGTATCTTAGCACCATTAGCACTGATCAGCAGATATGGGTTGGCACGAGTACACATCACTTCTGGCAAAGTGGCAAATCCAAAGACAAGAATTTGTACTTCCACGACTGGCCGCCCAATGAAAACAAGTTCGGGCTGTATTGCTTGTCTATTGAAATCAGCTGATTTGGTTTTGTCTCTGTCTTGCCAACTGATAGCCAACTGATAGCCCTCATTGCCTGGAACGATGGGATGTATACACCAAGCTGACCTGAAATTAACCATTGTACATAAAATTTATTTTTATTGATGAGTCTCTGGAAAGTGATCAAATTACATGTATTTGTATTGATCTCGGCAACTTTTTTCATTGGCCACAAATGGCCACCAAAGGGCACTCGGGTAAAGTCTGCGCCAACCCATTTGTAACTTGGTGACATTGGGTCTACTGATCATACCACAGGTACTGAGGCAATATGCTGGTCACACTTTGTTTTACCACCATAGGCCACCCATTATGAGAACCTCAAGCCAGTCTGCAAAAACATGTGCTAAAAAACATTCAAACCAAAGTTAGCCTGTTAGCCTTAGCTTGTTTAGGAACACTTAATTGGGGTGGGTCAAACCAATCTTGTCCATGCTCCAACTCATTACCATTTTTTGAGTTGGTTGGAGTCCAGAGAAGTGACACACTGCCAAGATGGTGACATTTGGAGCCACCCCATCTGACATTCAAGCCCAATGTTCAGAGAAGCTATGGATGGCTCAGCCCAGCCTCACAGTATTAAATTGTGATACCATTACAAAAATTAGTAGATTTTTGTGATGGGGTTGTGTAACCTTAACCCCCCCACAGCGGGTCTGCAAAACAGCTCAGTTTCACAGCAGTTCATAATCTCTTTGATCATGATACCATCACAAAATTAGATAGTGACACATCATGAACTTCGGCTAAATTTTGTGAAAGGTATCACAATCTAATAGATTAGGTCACTTTCAGTGATGTCATCAGGAACCGCCACGAGACTGCATTGGGATGATGTCACAGAGGATGTGTCCAGTATATATAAAGTTTATGGTTGAGTCCCCATCTGGCCTTAAGAGCTCTTTTAGAATACATTAAATTGTAAAAGACCTGTTGAAAATGTTCCAACGATATGGTAATATTGTGCAATAAAACTGAATAACACATTTTAAGTAAAGCTCAAAAATTGTGGTTGAAACTAACAAAATTTTATTTTGAGCATGAAATCAGAGGACACAGAGTTGTTAGAGGTTTTTTGTGGGGCGGCGGGGATCAAAAGGATCCGTCAGTGACTCCAATGTTCTGAGGCTACTTCATAATTCAGTTTGATGTGAATATATTTACTTTCCTTTGACAGTAAACTCCACTGATTTGCCACAGAATCACAGTGGGAAGTAATGAGAAGCGGAAGACTGCAACTATTTTAAAGTCCTTCATGCAAAATATAAAGGGTTTTCACCCGTCTCATGCTGTGTACATCAGCTTTAAAATCAATCATGAACACAGTTTTATGAAACAATATCTTTTAATGAACTTCTGTAGCTTAACGAAGGTCTGTTCAAATGTGTCATGAATCCTTTATGAGCAAATAAGCTGTGCAAAGGCAACCAACAGAGTGTGTGCAGTGTTTGGGTCAGTAAGGATGGACTGATTCACCTTTCGTTATTTACTATATGAATTAACTCATGAATCATTCACAAAGTATCTATGAAAGCTCAAGAACAACACAATAAATAAATAATCCCACTAAGCCTTTGGATATAAGCTCGAGCAAAATGTTTCTTTATTATTTTTTTTCTCCACAAAGCCATGAAAACTGCAGGGCCAGGGCCTCCTTCAACTCTTGAGGCAGGCACACAAATTGGTGCGCACAGTTTCTGTCTGTGTTGATGCATTTTGCCATGAGTGAGCTGGATGTGAAAGTGCCGCAGAAATCATCATTACTATCTTGCAAGTTCTGCTTTCAGTACCATGGCAACCAAAGGCAAATGTGACCATGAGATGTGTTCCAGTCACTGGCGAACTCAAAAGCACAGCCCTTCAAGGACTTGGCGTAAACAGACACATTTGCCCAATGGAGTGGAGCTGATAGGTGTTCCACGCTCAGGTTTTATGACTCATTTCAAATGCACGTCACATTTTTACCCTCTTTTTGGCAAATCGGTGACTTTCTACAATACCTAAGCTTTGGAAGCTTTCAGAAGTGATGTCTGAGCTGGTTTCTCTTCATTTATGTTTGACCAAATTCAGGTAGAAATTTGTCACTCTCCAATTTTAAGCATTAACTAGCCAAATCCCTATGGGAAAATTTATTCTAATCTACCTGAAATTTCTGAAATTAAATATTTAAATATATATTTTCGTAAATAGACTGAATTAACAAGACTGATCAGCTTGCGACTCCGTCAAGGGCGGTCCCGGCCCCCACTCACGCCCCCCCAAGCTGATGACAGCGGCGCGACCACATGTTGCTGTGGGCCCCCCCACACTCTTGGAGTGTGGGCGCAATTTCGTTGTTGTTGCAGTCATGTAATGACAATGACAATAAGTCAAATCTCAATTTCTTAAATTAGTTGTTCTTGTTGTCCATTCAGCTGCTCCCATTTTTATTCAGGGTCACCACAGCGGATACAGCCAGATCCGCATTGGCATTTGGCACAAGTTTTACGCCGGACGCCCTTCCTGACGCAACTCCAGTGACCGAATTAAATCAGTGAAGTATATAAAATCTCCCAAATAACAATAGCTAACTCTTTCAGTGGCTTTCCTTAGTCATACTATTTATGAAATATGAGTTGATGAATATACTTTATTCTGATGAGCGCCAATAAATTTGGCTATTATCTCTTGAATCATTTGCCTTTCTATGGAGCAATTACTGAGGAAAAACAATTCAGTTGCAGTTCATATTATTGGTAAAAGACATTGTTGTATTGCAGCACTGCTTCCATATTCTGGCAAAGTTACAGTTGGTTGTGTCATTGGTTTGGCGCTAGCTTTGCATTAAAGGTAATATCAAGTTGCTACATCACAACTTAGAGCTGAGTGCCTCCACTGTGAGCAAGGAGATTTTTAATGTGTTTTTAAAAAAAATACATATTTGTGGTAGCTGAGGACCTGAGTGAGAGCAGTGCCTTAAGGTGCCTTGACACTTGCACACATTTGATCCGCAATCTGCTGTGTAGGAGGGTAAACTCATTGTAAACTGTGCAAACAATTCAAAAACACTGAGTGTGAGTGTGGGTCATTGTGTCAGTGCACCTCATAACAGCGCAGCTCATCTGAACGATTATAATGAGATGGTAAATCTATCATAAACATGCTTTCACAGGTACCCCTAAGAAGGAATCAACATGCAACTGTTTTACCAAGCTATTACAATATAAATATTACAAGTAATTACCTTTTAGACTATTCCAAATGTGCACAAGAAAAGAGAAAGAGAGAGAGAGAGAGAGAGAGAGAGAGAGAGAGAGAGAGAGAGAGAGAGAGAGAGAGAGAGAGAGAGAGAGAAAAGCTGTAACTGAACAGTCCTGTGGGATTCCGGAAGCGGTTAGAGGTGTTTTCATCAGTCACACTCTGAGAGAAAATGATTAATCCGCTACAAAATAATTATTTTATAAACGCAGCATCCAGCAGCACAAAGCATGGCATCCAGCTAACACAGCGAGTGGCACTGGCACGATGAATTGTGTGGCAGTGCGGGGGTTAAATGCATGCAAGTGTCAAGGCACCTTTAAAGCAGTGATTCACAATGGATCTAAAAACTCACTAATGCAATGCTAATCACCTAACAACAGAATGAAAATGTGCTAGTGTCACATAATACAGTGCTAAAAAGCTAATGTCAGCATGAAAACACACATCGCATAACATGCTGTTAATGAGCATCTCACAAAACAATGCCAATGGGGTGTTAGCATGACAATGCGATAGCATCATATAACAGTATGCTAACGGATACCACATAAGGCTATACCAATGAGGGTCACGGAACAGATTAAAATTAGCACGAAAGCTCACTAACATCACATGAGGGACAACTTGTTGTGTGGGCCGCTGAAGAGGAGGTACTGCTGGCCCACCACCACAAGATGGCGCCCTGCTTGAAGTGCGGGCTTCACGCACAAGAGGGCGTCGGAGCGACCAGGAGTGACAGCTGTCACTCATCATCCGTACCAGCTGTCACTCATCCACTACTCATCACCACCACCACCATAAAGGCCGGACTGCAACTCCACCTCCTCGCCGAGAAATCAGCTACCATTCAGGTAACTTCTCTGCTGACTTAACACTGACTAATAGTCTGAACTTCTTTGCAGCCGTTTTCCTGTGGTGTGTCCTTATCTGTGGGATTGGCGTTTGGTGTGATCAGCGACGGCTTCGCTTCACACCCCAACCAGATAAGTGGTTAGACAGGAGCTGCACGAGTGTGTGATTGGAGGTGGAGGTTCTCCCTCCCAATTGTATACAGACTGTGGGATTACTGAGTGTGCGAACTCACACTCATCAGGACTGTCTCTGTTCTCTGCCAGCAGTACCGGGTCTGACTGCTGAAGACAGCGGCCACCTGGGGCGCAGGGCTTGGCGGCTCCGGTGTTCTTCAGCTCCGTTGGTGGTGGAAGCTGTGTGGGATCCGGCTCTTCTCTCGCCAGGCGTCTTCTATCGTCGAGCCTGCCCACACGTCACCTGGTGTATGATTGACAGTCACCATATTGTTATTGTCTGTACGTCGTTGTGCGATTCACAACATTAAATTGTTACTTTTGGCTTATCCATTGTCCGTTCATTAACGCCCCCTGTTGTGGGTCCGTGTCATGACACTTTCACAACACAACTGAGGTTTTTAGCCTGACTGAAAAATAGGGAGTGGCTCTCCATCTTTTACATTGTGAAAAACCAACATTTCTCAACATTGCAACCAGTGAGTAAGCTTCACACATTCTGGAGGAATGATGGTTTACAGGAATGCAAAGGCTGGAGAACTATACCCTACCTTTTTTGATCAGGCTAAAAAAAAAAAAACAAACAAAAAACATGAAGGGTTTGAATTTTGCTTTAAAAAACACCTCACTGCACATTTTTCACATCTAATTTTATATGTCTGAAAAAAAGCTAATCTGTGTTTTTTTTGTTGTTGTTGTTTGTTTTGTTTTTGTTTTTGTTTTTTGTTTGTTTTTTTTTGGGGGGGGGAGTTTTTCACCAGACAAAAGACAAAAGTCCCTTCAGCTTCTCCCTAGCTCATCTTAGGGTCACCACAGCAGATCTGCATGTTGATTTGGCACAGGTTTAACACCGGATGCCCTTCCTGACAGCTCCATGTTACACGAAAAATGGGCAGGAATGTCTTTGACCCGGGAACCTTCCACGCTGGAAACAAGCACACGACCAACCACCCCTGCAAGACTGATTAACTTACTAACTACACTCAACAAAAATATAAACGCAACACTTTTGGTTTTGCTCCCATTTTGTATGAGATGAACTCAAAGATCTAAAACTTTTTCCACATACACAATATCACCATTTCCCTCAAATATTGTTCACAAACCAGTCTAAATCTGTGATAGTGAGCACTTCTCCTTTGCTGAGATAATCCATCCCACCTCACAGGTGTGCCATATCAAGATGTTGATTAGACACCATGATTAGTGCACAGGTGTGCCTTAGACTGTCCACAATAAGAGGCCACTCTGAAAGGTGCAGTTTTGTTTTATTGGGGGGGGGATACCAGTCAGTATCTGGTGTGACCACCATTTGCCTCATGCAGTGCAACACATCTCCTTCGCATAGAGTTGATCAGGTTGTCAATTGTGGCCTATGGAATGTTGGTCCACTCCTCTTCAATGGCTGTGCGAAGTTGCTAGATATTGGCAGGAACTGGTACACGCTGTCGTATATGCTGGTCCAGAGCATCCCAAACATGCTCAATGGGTGACATGTAAGAACTGGGACATTTTCAGCTTCCAAGAATTGTGTACAGATCCTTGCAACATGGGGCCGTGCATTATCCTGCTGCAACATGAGGTGATGTTCTTGGATGTATGGCACAACAATGGGCCTCAGGATCTCGTCACGGTATCTCTGTGCATTCAAAATGCCATCAATAAAATGCACCTGTGTTCTTCGTCCATAACAGACGCCTGCCCATACCATAACCCCATCGCCACCATGGGCCACTCGATCCACAACATTGACATCAGAAAACCTCTCACCCACACGACGCCACACACGCTGTCTGCCATCTGCCCTGGACAGTGTGAACCGGGATTCATCCGTGAAGAGAACACCTCTCCAACGTGCCAAACACCAGCGAATGTGAGCATTTGCCCACTCAAGTCAGTTACGACAACGAACTGGAGTCAGGTCGAGACCCCGATGAGGACGACAAGCATGCAGATGAGCTTCCCTGAGACGGTTTCTGACAGTTTGTGCAGAAAATCTTTGGTTATGCAAACCGATTGTTTCAGCAGCTGTCCGAGTGGCTGGTCTCAGACGATCTTGGAGGTGAACATGCTGGATGTGGAGGTCCTGGGCTGGTGTGGTTACACGTGGTCTGTGGTTGTGAGGCTGGTTGGATGTACTGCCAAATTCTCTGAAACGCCTTTGGAGACGGCTTATGGTAGAGAAATGAACATTCAATACACGAGCAACAGCTCTGGTTGACATTCCTGCTGTCAGCATGCCAATTGCACGCTCACTCAAATCTTGCGACATCTGTGGCATTGTGCTGTGTGATAAAACTGCACCTTTCAGAGTGGCCTTTTATTGTGGGCAGTCTAAGGCACACCTGTGCACTAATCATGGTGTCTAATCAGCATCTTGATATGGCACACCTGTGAGGTGGGATGGATTATCTCAGCAAAGGAGAAGTGCTCACTGTCACAGATTTAGACTGGTTTGTGAACAATATTTGAGGGAAATGGTGATATTGTGTATGTGGAAAAAGTTTTAGATCTTTGAGTTCATCTCATACAAAATGGGAGCAAAACCAAAAGTGTTGCATTTATATTTTTGTTGAGTGTAATTAAAAACATATAAAACACACAAATGTGGGGCATTTAAGAGTTATGGCCCTAGTAGAGCATGTTGTTGATTAACTGAAGGGTTGATGTTTCCTTCCTGACTCATTCAAACAGTGTGAAGGATAGCACTTTGTCTGACAACATTGGTGTTTGGAAGTGAAGAATCATTGTAAAACATTTTTAGCATCAGGAAACTTGCCATAAAAATGTTGTCCTCACAGAACAGGCAATCTGAGCAGGATCTTTCCCAGACAAAACCTGCCCAGTTCAGTATGTCAACAAGCAGGCTCCTTGTTCTACCAAAGCCTCCTGTGCCTTTGATCATCCCTTCCTTAAAGCTTGCACAAGGCTAAGTCAGTGTTTACATTGGGTTTCGGCCTTGGCTATCACCCATTAGTCAGCTCTCTTGGCACTTCAAGGAACTCTCAGCACTTTCTGTTAGCTAAAAGAACCTCAAAAAACATCCACCCTGTAGCTATCAGCCTACTCCAAAATTTAGGATGCTGCAAACTAACCAGTTTGACTTTTTTTGAAAACATCATCTTACATGCAACAATTCTAGCAAACACTGGTTTCCTCTTAAAATATTGAATATTGAATTAAATATGTGTTCTGCCTTCCAAAACCATGTGTCCTGCAGCTGCCTGGACTTGCAAATAATTACCGTGTCAGCAAAGTGGCAGTTGCCGGGTACTGTTTTGACTTGTGTGTGTGTTTGTGCTCAAGATAACTCAAACACTCACTCATTCATCTTAAGCCACTTATCCGGGACGGGGTCACTTTGGTGACAGCTCCACCAGGGGACCCCAAACTTCCCTTTCCCGGGCCACATTAACCACCTCTGTCTAGGGGATACTGAGGTGTTCCCGGGCCAGTGTGGAGTTATAATCTCTCCACCTAGTCCTGGGTCTTCCCTGGGGTCTCTTCCTAGATGGACATGCCTGGAACACCTCCCTAGGGAGGCGCTCAGGGGGCATCCTTACAACACAAAGGAGCAGAGGTTCAACCTTTTGTCTCAGCTCCCTTTTTCATCACAACAGTACGGTAGAGCGAATGCAATACCGTCTCTGCTGAGCCGATTCTTCGGCCATTTGAACTCCTTCACTTGGGGCAAGACTGCATTATCTAACCGGTGTACGGAATCCATTGGTTTCCTGCTGAGAACCATGGCCTCAGATATAGAGGTGCTTATCCTCATCCCAGCTGCTTCACACTCAGCTGCGAACCTATCCACTGAGTGTTGGAGGTCACAGGCCGATAAACAGATGGACAGATTTTCATCAAACTTAGAGGGAATATTACTTGGACAGATATCTACAGGTCCCATGTGACAGACTGGCATCCTGTCCAGGGTGTACCCTGCCCTATAACTGCTGGGACAGGCTGCAGTCCCCCGTGACTCTTAATTGGAGTAAGTGGTTGTAGATGAGTGAGTGAGTGAGTGAGATATCTACAAGTGTTTAGATTTTGGAGTAGTCTGTTCAATGGTCAAAAAAAATATGGTCTGAAAAACACTTTTTTTTTTTTTTTGCAACGTGGAACAACCAAGAATACTAGATGGATCAAACATAGTGGGAATATTCCTTTATTTAATTTAACCTTTACTTACCCAGATTAGTCTCATTGAGATCAAGATTTCTTTACAAGAGAGAAGTGGACAATTATAAAGTTTCCAATTCACCTAACCTGCATGTCTTTGAATGTAGGAGGAAGCCAGAGCACCCGGAGGGAACCCAAAAACAGGAAGAACATGTAAACTCCACACAGAAATGCCACAGGTTGGAACTGAACCCATGACCTTCTTGCTGTGAGGCAACAGTGCTAACCACTAAGCCACCATGCTACTTGGGAAGATATTTAGAGGTGATTAGATTTTTGATAAAAGCTCAAGGCAAGCATGTCCAAAAAATACACCTTTTTAATATCTCAGCAACCAAGATGCATAGAAGGATGATCTAAAACATATACCGAGCAGCAAAATATATTAATACAATAACATGCTTTTGGAGGGCGGTATGCATTTTCAGAGTCTCTCCGTCCATGCCCAGTTGCCCAAAATGACCGATATTCGCTCAAGTTACCACAAGACAACTGCATGTTATTTGCATTATCATCACTTACTGAGATACACAACATGTGGAATCACATTAACAATATTTAATGTAATTTCAAAATGCACGACACCCAGCAAACGCGTACATAAAAAGTTGGCTCACTTTAACTTTTGTCATGTTGCCTGGTACCGCCCTACTCTCCAAATTCACCAGGGCATCCTCATCAAGCTGGCTGCTTTGGCTGCTGTTCATTGTTTGACTATCCATGATAAAATCGTCCGGAATGTCCATATTGGGACCAACACACACTTCTCGCCTTTTCATGTTATCGTCTGCGGACAGTTCTTGGGTTGCGCATGATATGACGTCGTCACTTTATGCACAGCGGGCGGGTATTGGGATACCTGCCTGCTACTGCAAGCAGGTATGGAAAGGTAGCATAAATATAAATCTATGCTACTTGCCCGGCAATGCCTCAGTAAGTGATAATAATGAGCTGTATGAATTATTTCATAATGACGTTACACAATTGTCGTAAGTCGACAATACCATTGCAGACATAGGTATATTTACTTGTACATTTATATCATTGTGTGTACAGTTAGACTAAAGAATGCATGCAGGCTCATTTAATTTAATTCTGTTGGTGTTATAATATTAATATCAACATATTATGACCATTAGCAACAGCTTCATGTGCAACAGGTGCAACTAGTTAGAATTCAGTTAGTCTTCTTGTGCAAAACAAGTGTCTCATCACTGTAACATGTAAAGAGTGCAAGTAATCCAGTTAACGTTTCTAATTCTGTTGTGGGATAGACCAAATAATGTGAGTGACAACGACTTACTTTACAATAACCTCATATCATGTGTAATTGGTCTAAAAACACTGTGTATGTGTATATATATATATGTAAACACTAAATCTAAAAATATATACTAAATGTCAAAGATATTTAAACGCTGCGCTGTATTTGTTGTGGAAAGCCGACAAACATGGCCAGCGGTGCCATCGCTTGGTTCACAACATCCTTATGAGATGTTCCCAATTTGGGGAGTTTCATCATTTGCTGCAGGAGCTGCATCTCGATGACAGCCGCATTCAGCGGTACTTCTGCCTCTCCAGGACCCAGTTTGAGGAACTCCTGTCCCGTTCGTGCACACACATGAACAAAGAAAAAAAAACTGGCTGCCGCTGTGGTTCCTCGCTCTCTCTCCCCTCATACTCTGTCATCATTGTGTTATAAACCAGTCACCGTTTGTTTTATCATACATCTGTGTAGTTAATAAAATGATCTTCACGGACGATTCGCTCGCGCGTGCACATGAAAAAAAAAACTAGCTGCTGCTGCGGTGCTGCTCGCTCTCCTCTCAAACTCTCATCATTGTGTTATAAACCAGTCACCATTTGTTTTATTATACATCTGTGTAGTTAATAAAATGATATTCATGGACGATTCGTTTGCAGCGCATGTGAAAAAAAAACTAGCTGCTGCTGCGGTGCTGCTCGCTCTCCTGTTAAACTGCTCACAGGCTGCTTGCCAGACACAGGACATGTCCACATCAAGTATAAACTCCAGACATCTTCACATCACTACATATCCAGTCCCTGATTGGTCATTGCGGCACGACAAGACAAAAAAGTTCAGATTTTTCAACTTGGGGAGGAGGGCGACGTGACGCAATATTGCGCCACAAATGCGGCAATCACTCAAATCGCTTCATTCGCGTCACTTCATTTGCATCCATCGCGTCACGTTGCGTGGCTTGAATGTTTGTGGGCCACAACGCGTCCTTCCATAGGGATTACATGGCAACCTGTCACCGCCATTGCTCATGTCGCATTGCATGGCTTGAACCTTTGTGGTGCCACAAGGCGTCCTTCCATAGGGATTACATGGCAACCTGTCGCCACCGTGGCTCACGTTGCGTGCGGTGTGAACACGGCTTAACACCACTCGTTTGGCACTTAGAAAATGTGTGGCCATTCGCATTATCATCACAAAAACAGTTAGCAGATGATCACTGTCGAGCTGAATGTGAAATTTGTCTAAGTGCCCCCATGACTGTGGAGTTGCAAAAAGCCACACACATGTGATGCATGTGTCTAGCACATGTGCATGTGTTGTGCCTCACCCCTGCTCCCCCCAACACATCTGGTGTGCCGGGGGAGCACACTTACATAAAATGCTTATATGTGTGTACAGATCTGATCACATGGGGGCTGGACAGCCAGGTCTGATCGCACACAGCATGGGGAGGGGCCTGTCAGCTGATCACAACAGACTGACAGCTGGATGACAGCTCAGTGCACACATTACAAACACAGAAACCACTGCCAGGACAGTAAATAATTGCCTATACCTACATACGCAATTACATAATAAATAATGAAAATAAATGACCACATAACACAGAGAAAATCAAACCCACATAGGCAGACCCACATATTGTACCTAATAAAGCTTTTTGCATGGGAGCATTCAGGTTGTGCGGATTTTTTGGTTTTGACACATAACACAGAGTGACACATCGGTCTGGACACTGAACGGACAGGGGGGTGTGTGTCCGCTCACAGCCACGGCTGTTACGATCTCTGCTCCTGGATGTTCCAGCTTGAGAACACGTTCCGTGTTTGGAAGGACATGAACTTACAACATTCCATCATGAAGCGCGTGTCTGTGCCTGCTGTCCTCATGTGGAAATATATATAAAACATCTTTCACCTTTGCGCTGGGCTGCAGCGGCCGGACACAGCGCACCTCGTCCATGTCTTTGTTGATTTTAGGCATTTTCCCACACTGATGACAAGCCAGTGATGGTAGCGCAGTGGTAAAGTTTCTGTCGTGGTATTCAGAGCTTATGGGTTTGAATCCCTTTTTTAACCAAGGTTATTTAACTGCAGGGTTCTGTATTGCATCCCCTTGTATTTATTATTTATATCAACCCAGTGATATTCACTAATTATACAGCTGGTTTTTATTTTATTGTTCTCCACATCAGCGGCGTGATATAGTGCAGCTGCTTGCACTGTGTCCCTACTTGAAAAACACCGTCACGTGCACGAACTGTCACACCGGGATTGTGTATGCATGCCCGTCGGCGATATTTTTGTGGTTCACTCATATGACCTGTTTTTCACCGTGAGTCGCCCTGAGTTGTACTTATTCGTACTATGTGTGAAGACTGCAGACTGCATGTGCACATTTATGTTTATGTTTATATATATGTTCTCCACTTAGATTGCAATAGCCAATCACAGATTAGCCTTTCTGTCCATCATTTACCTGTATTTTGGCATGCTTGGCACCAGAAAGTTATGTTGGATCCAAAAAGGCTAGGACAAAAAGTTATATTGGATCGGTTCCCACTGACCAATAGAGCTTACTGCCAACAGCTAGCCAATCAGAGCGTGGCATACAAAGGTCAGGAACTAGCTGACAGACGCTGGTGGAAAAAATGGCAACAAACATGTCAACAACAGCAAAAAATCGTCTGCCAGCGAGGTTTTCTGAGTTCACAGAGGAGGAACTGGTGGAAATATTGAACTCCAAGGATGCCAAAAACACTAAGAAGGTAGACAAGCATGCTACTGATGTTTTAGAAGCATTCATCGCATCAAAATCGTTGATCGCAGCAATTGGAGCTGAATCAACAAACTGTTACTAGACAGAACGTGACAGGCAAGGGCTTGCAAAGTAGTTACGAAAATTTTTACGCTGAAGTGCGGCTTAACTTGGGAGGAGGGTGGAGAACATAACAACTGATGGATAGCAAGTTGTCCAACATATTGGATGAAGAAAAGTTATATTGGACTTGGCTACGCCTCGTCCAATATAACTTTTCTTCATCAATATTTCCCTATGTTGGACTCCTTACCATCCATTATTTGTATTTTATATATATATATATATATATATATATATATATATATATATATATATATATATATATATATATATATATATATATATATATACTTCAACTATAACTTGTTTAATTCCACTTGATGACTTTTGAAGGAGGTCAAGTTAACTTGGATGTCTTCCCACAGGTAGAGATCTCTGCAGACTCCTTCATTCCTCCTAAATCATTTTGCAGAAGGGCAGCAAGGTTAAGCAGGTTCAATGGAGCAAATAAATAATTAATTCAATAAGGGTTATTAAGAAAGCACATCAGATGAGCAGAATATGACCTTACGGCCCCACACAAGGCTCCAGACTTATGTAAAACCGCTGTCTGTGCGTTATGCAATGATAGAAAAGCTTATCAGTCACTTTTTTAAGTAATAAAGTCACTTTAAATCCTCCAATAATTCAACATCATGGTGAGCTAGACTGAACAGATGTTGTCAGCACTGGATGGTTAATCTTGACACTGCTGTGCACCCATATGAAGGAAAACCATCACAGATGTCCCACTGGTCAGTTGCACGGATGAAGCAGCCTACAGCTAAAAGCTGATCACACAAATATGAAACATCTTTTGTTCATACTATCTGCAATGAAACAGAAGTCAAAATAAATGCAAGAAACACTGCAATTTTAAATTTGTACTTTCCATAATGTCCCACCTTTTTTCTGATTTGGGGTTCTGCACAGAATTAAACTACAGTACAGTAAATGTGAAACCAGGACAAGCCTGGGTCTTGGTGCCCACCCCATGGAACCTTTTTTTTTTTCAGCCTGCTCTCATGAAAAATTCAAATTAATGCATATGGAAGAAATGATGCACAAATATTTGTACACATTTGTAAGCATTTTGGGTGCTTTTCATACAAAATCCATGTATTTCCACCTGGAGGAAGTGATGATGTCACCAACACCAAGACCATGGATATGCCGATTGAAAATAAAGGGATGTCAACTTTTACTTATTAATAATAATAATCATAACAATAATACTTGCATCTTTCTGATGTGTGTATGGGAATTTGTAGGAATATGCACAAACTCTCGTGATTAATCTTTCTTATCATATGAAATGGTCCATTAGGATTTGTTGATGTTTTCCAGTTGCTGTTGTGCTCAAGCCTGGTGATAAATCATTTTCAAAGAGGTGCAGGACATGGCCACAATGTCATAGCTGACATTTCCTCACAATGCAAGATATACACCCCAGCTGAATCTTCCTAAATTCAAGAAACCTCATCCATTTAGATCACTGGTTAGTGTCCAAATCTCACAGCAACACAATAACACTGGAAGCATCAAGATCAAGGCCTAACCTTCTTTCTCCTGCAAAGGTACAAGCACCACCAAACCCATCTGTCTTGCAGCCTCATGATTCCAACAGCTTTGCCCAGAAGAATCTGTCTCAAAAGCTGAGGTCTCAGAGACATGAAGGAATAATTCAACATTTCATCAGATTTGACAGTTTCAGTAAATGCAGATTATGTTTCAGATGGCTACATCCAGGAAGTTTTAAAAAGTCGAGATTATAATCTTGATCAAGACACTCAGAATCCTTGTAAATGTCTATGTATTCCATAAACATCACAGAGATGTTTGCAAAAAGGCTTTGTATTGACAGCAGGTGCAAAAATGGAAGGCACAGAATGTGCAAATCCATTTGGGGCTCGCCAGAGTGCATACTGTTATTAAAATAACAGGAAATATACAGTTGAAAGGTGGGAAATGGGTGCAAAGAGGCAGCAGCAAATAATTGTGCAGGCAAGGAGGGTGTAAGTAGGTTGTGAACCTGAATTTTGTGGTCTTTAAATTAATGAATACATGGTGCTGGATTTTGGATTAAAGTTTTGGTAATGTGAGGCACCAGCACTTTCTTGTGATGGATGATGTTAATGTACCACATAACCATCGGATAGTGATACAAGTTAGTGATATTGTGAGAGAGTGATATTGTGATTTAGAGTACAAGGGCTCTTGGTGCAAAAATGACAGCTCTGTTGGTGGAAACTACAATGACATAATGTTTTGTCACTGACAGACACATAAGTGACTGGATTCCATGAGCATACTGATCATCCAATCCATTCAAACAAACAGGAAAGGAACCAGAACACAGCTCTGGTGAACACCAGAAAATCACTGGGAAGAAAGTCAGAGATCCAAATGCTGTGCTGCTATGATTTCCAGCAGTTTAGTTGGAATCCTGGAAATTCTGTGAATGTGTAAACATACATAAAATGAATGTAAAGATTTTTGAATGTCACAGATTTTGCAAAATAAGAAGAGGCTGGAAAAAAAAGCACTGCCGATATTTCCACTAGTGTTTAGTGAGTACTCTCAGCATTAGGCTGTACCTGACTGTTGAATTCTTGGCTGTGAAACCATACTGTTCTGGTTGCTGATCAGCACATACTAGCTGGGAGTGAATACTTCTGAAAATGACACTTGTAAGGACCTTGCGCAGCACAGAGAGCAGCGTCATACCCCTGTAGTTGCCGTAATCGTGGTGATCACATTTGCCTTCCCAGGGAGGAATGACAAGTCAGTTGGGATGGTACCTGTCTTTTAAATGGAAGCAAAGGAGAGCAGCATCTACACATGCCTAAAAGATTTTAACTCTGATCCCACAGATATCTGCAGCTTTACCTGCCCTCAGCTGTTTCATCCACCGCTGCAGTCTCATGGCTCACAACTGACTGATAGATCAGCCACTAGAACCTTCTCCAGAGATTTAAATGATAAAAATATCATTTTAAATTAGTCATTCTACAACAAATAGGTTTTTTTTCACTTTCACTTTTCAATTTGTATCACATGGATTGAAAAAATAAATGAGCAGCTATTTGAAACAAGGGGGGAATGTCTTGACTAAACAAGAAGTGAAGTAGAACATCTAGGTATATCGTGTTTCAAGGGGTGTTGTGTCATTCTATGATTGCACACTGCATAACCACTAGCACGTGTCAAGCATTTTTTGTCTACATTTCCTATTGGTTGTGGTTTCATGACTAAATTGTGGACCAAATCCTTCCTATTAGAGACATGACTGTTACTGATTACGCAGATCTAAATGAAAGACACATATGAGGCACAATTATCCCTTTAATTTCCTCACATTTTTCAGCAGAATCAATATGCTCTATCAAATGGTTGAGCTGAACATTACAGGGTTCAGTACTCCTGTAACAAGTAGCCATGCAAGCTGCACCCTCTTGGGAAAAAAAATTAGTGTGAGATAAAGTCTGAAATTTGTAATTCCCTTTCCTGGATGATGAGCCTTCTTGGAGAAGCTGAAAAAAAAAATGCTGAGGGAGTTTTTCCTTACCACTGTTGCCATTGTGCTTGCTTGCGGGATCTTGTGGAAATAACAGCAACTTAAACACTGTATCTTCAGGAAACATGAATGGACTACATCATAGGCCATGTAACAGAATGTGTTTGAATGCTCAATAATACTCAATGCCCAGACAAAATGTGTTCATAATGCTGGTAAGTCTAATGTTAATGTTAGTGTATTTCCATTAACCTGCTAACATTACAAGTCATCAGCAGGAGCTGGGAGAGCCAATTTCCATCCAACCTAGAATATGGAAGAGGAAACTGGCCATCTGTCCATTCAAATCATTTGTACACCATTACATAAATCTGTTCAATAGTTTCAGTGTACAGTTGCTTGTCCTCTCCAATGTGGACAGATGCAGAGATAGAAGGACAGAGGAAAGTATGAATGGAACCCATTCCAATATCCCCCTTTTACAGTCATTACTGGTGAAAATAATGCTCATAACCAAAATAAGCAATACAAAATTAATTAAAAACTATGGCTTTTATGTAATTACAATGTAATTTAATTTAAGAAGACACACATAACTGTATTAACGAGAAGCCAGTTCTTACTGACTGATACTATGCTGTCAAAACAGTAATCTGAGTGATTGATAGCAACAAGGGGTCCAAGACATCAATTCTCTCCCCAAAGGTATGACTCCGGCAGGAATTCATGCAAACATGGATGAAGCGGGTTTCTGTGAAGTGAGCCTTGCTGAGAATAGGACTCTGCCTCCCGGGGTCACCCACAGCGTCCCTGTCAAAACTCAGACTTCACAGTGCTACGGTGCTCCAGTCAAGACGGTTTACAATAGAATTCTTCCACACAGTGTTAAGAGGATTGTGGCAATTGGGTGAAAAGCCACAGCCAAGGTATAAAGACGGAGTAAAGGCTTTCTTTACTCCACTTAATTATTTAAATATGCAAAAAATAAAGTTTTTTTTAATGCTACTGTCAGTCGCTTTATGTCTGTTGACACCGTTGTGTTATTTCCACTTTAATAACCCATTGGTGTCACTATAGTGCCACCTTGGCATGTGGTAGGTTCTCTTCAGCATCTGTCTGCCAATTGGTTTGGAATGTAGGTGAAAATATGTCAGAAACTGTTGTGAATTTGAGCAAAGATGCTAAATTTAAACTGTACATCAAAAGTAGTACAAATAAATGGCACAGAGGACCTGATTAGTTACGGATGTGAAGATGAGTTGTGCAGTTGGCATAAATTCATTTGGGGCACATACGAGTAGACTTTGCCAGATAGGCAGCAAGGTCACACAACAAAATTGGCACATTGTGACGCAAATATTTCATTTTCACTGAACTCCAACATGTGAGGAATCAAGTAGCCTAGCCCTGTTGTGTCACACTGTGACATGTGGGGAAATGTTAACCATAGCTCTAACCATGACCATGAGCATAAAGGTGCCATCACACTTGGCAAGAATCAAGGTGACCCAGGCAGAATGTTTAAAAAAAAAAACATTTGTGTCAGACAGCTGTCAGAATGCAGTGAGATTGTGACAACGTACATCGTACGCATAGCACTCGCGCTGCACTCGTGGTGCATTCAGCCACAGTCTGGACATTCAGCCCGTGGCGGATAATGTTAAACTGCCCCTCCAATGCGATCAGATTGCTTACAATGCTGTTTTCATGCCGTATGAATATTTAGACTGCAGTCAGATTGTAGTCAGACCGTCCTCCAGCCGCCGTTTAATATGTTTCCACCTTGATTTGGTCACAGGAAGTTGTTTAGACTGCTCTCAGACTGCTGTCCGCTGTCCTCGAATGCACCATCATACCTCCGGAATAGTAAGTCCCTTCAGCTGCTCCCTTGTTTGCACTCGAGGTCACCACAGCAAATCCGAGGTGGATCTGCATGTTGAATTGGCACAGGTTTTACGCCGGACGCCCTTCTTGACGCAACTCCACAGTACATGGAGAAATGTGGCAGGGGTGGGATTTGAACTCAGAACCTTCTGCACTGAAACCAAGCGCATTAACCACTACCTCCAGAATGTGGGTTGAATTTTCATTTGGATGGTATTTGGCCTCATTCAGGTTCTAGTGTGCCGGGGTGTAAGCAAAACATAGATGAATGTTCCCTGATAATGCAAAAGTGAAGCAGGTAGTTCTGTTCCTCAGCCTAAACAACATGGTCATTGCCAACTCGTTGCACTTTGACATTTGGTCAGTGCTCCTTTTTTCATTATAGGATTAGATAGGCAGCCCCGTCCCATCACATAAGGACGTGTGGGGAAATGCTTTAAATTTTTTCACACATCATAACAGACAGAAATATCAGCTTGACTTCTGTGTCATCAGGTAGCATTCATCTATGTTTGACTTATAGTCATGGTTGTGGTTAGCATTTCCCTGTGCATTACATAGTGGCGCAAAGGGCTTACCCAACTCATTACATATAGAGGTTTGTTCAAAACGAACCTTTGGTGTCAAAATGTGACCAGCTCTGAGTGACACCACATTGGTTTTATTCATATTTTCATTCACTTTCTATATCTGTTTATTGTAATTAAGGGTCACAGGGGAGCTTGACCCTATCCCAGCAGTCCGAGGCTTAGAGATGGGGTCCACCCTGGACAGGACGCCAGTCAATTGCAGGGCCAGAAATACTGTAGACAGAAATACTTTCACACTCTCACTCACACCTCTGGTCAATTTTACATTTCCAATCCAACGACCCTGCATGTCTTTGGAAGTGGAAAAAAAAATGGTAAATGGACTGCATTTATATAGCGCTTTTCCATCTGCATCAGACCCTCAAAGTGCTTTACAATTATGCCTCACATTCACCCCGATGTCAGAGTGCTGCCATACATGGTGCTCACTATATCAGTCCGAGGCTTAGAGATGGGGTCCACTCCTTTGTTTGCACTCGGGGTCACCACAGCAAATCCGAGGTGGATCTGCATGTTGAATTGGCACAAGTTTTACGCCAGATGCCCTTCCTGATGCAACTCCACATTACATGGAGAAGTGTGGCAAGGGTGGGATTTGAACCGGGAACCTTCTGCACTGAAACCAATGGCACAAACCACTTGGACACCACCCCTGCACTTAATCAATCAAAATGATTACATTTGCATAATTCTTTTAGTCACCTCCTGCAGATTGTTTGCAGTTAGGTCAGTGGGAAAAGGAGTTGATCTACCAATATGTAGTCGTGGGTCAAATTTCCTGTCACTGTAGGTGTCTGTGCCCTTGGACAAGAAACTGGATCTGCATTGTCTCAGTCCACCCGGCTGTAAATGGGTTTCAGCCTTCCTGAGAATTGGCCTCGCATCCAGAGGGAGTAGTTGACTCTCATCTGCTTCACACTGAGGAATGCAGGGATAAGCACAGACAACAACCAGCCTCAGAGCCTATATAGGTCATATTTATTTTTATAGTCTATGTGCTAACAGGGTCTGACACACAAATTCAATTAGAATACGCTGGAAGAAGAAAAAATGCGGTATTTGTTTAAAAATAATACAGTTTTATTCACATATGCTTCTCCGACAAAAATGTTCTGTCAGCAGCCAGAATGATGAGCCATCAAAGTTCATTATTGCTCCCATTTGTTTTATTTTACTCCCTAGAAACTCTATAATCCCTGAAATAAACATGGGCAGATGCTGAAGTAAACTGAATTATAAATAAGTGAAAGCTTTCATAAAGTGTGATATTCTGTGTTTACTGGCGCTGATGTCACTCGATCTGTGTATTAGATGCAGTAATTAAACAAAAAATAATGCGCTAGATAAAATCAAAGCATGTTGTTTTTTTATTTGTTTATTATTTTTCTGGACCAAGCATGTCATTAATTCATACTATTCAGTGAAATGAATAACCAGTTTTAGGATATTTGATTTGCATCATTGCTTGGACTCGGTGTGTGCCGCTCTGCAGAAAGGCGCCCAAACCCCATTTGCATCAGCCTGATGAAGACATAATCACACACGGGCCAAGCTAGAAGGCAGATCCCTCCCACTCTTTGCAGTACATTTCCACACTTGTGTGTTGACTCTGCTTGGCAGCGGTGATCAAATCTTTTTTTTTCCTTTTTTTTCCCAGTGCAGAGGCAAACGTGTGGGCGATCCCTCTTTTGCAAAAGGGATGCGCAGATCAAAGCGACCAAACGTGGTTTTATTCCTGTAAGCACGTCTCTTGCCACAAGAGAAACCCGACTAATTTGAGTGTGAATCACTGAAATCTGAATTGACTGTGATGGTTGATTTTTTTTTTTTTTTTTACCTTCTTCTTGTGGGAATCACACCATTTGCTTCAACTTCACCATCATAATGAATGGTTGTGTAACCTTCCTTTGAACTGATAAGGAGACGCGGAGGCTCAAAGGAAAAGCACTCCACTTCATCCTGACCCTAATAACCACAACCAAACACTTGGCAATTCAAATAAATCAACTCAAGGTGTGTTATTCACAACAGGTAAGTAAGGAACACAAATTACATTTGTTTTCTTTAAATCCTTTAACACTTTCCACAAGCTATTTTATTTTGAAACAAACCTGCAAAATTTGTGTACCTCAGGTTCACCAGTCAGTTAGTGGATTTTACTAGGATGTACTACACTGTATCTATAACTAACCTATTACTAATTATACTGTACATATGTTTACTAGCAGGATACCTGGTGATTTCATAGATATTTAGGATTGCATCGCCTCTGACAGTTTAGGTTTGTAGATAATAGGTCCATAGATTTTATCGTGATGGCTTCTAATTAACTGTAAGATTCCTCTACAAATTGGTTGCAGAGGAATCTTGCCTTGGTGAACAGCCTTTGTTTTTATTTCTTTTTATGGTTTCAAGAGAAAGACAGGACCATAAGTGTTTGGATATTGCCTCATCCTACTCTGTTTACTATGTGAACCATTGCTAGGCGACTTTGATCTTGCCTCAAAGTTGGTAAAGAGGTCCTTTGATTAGCGCTGTAGAGTGTTTGTTGCACTATTTCATTAAAGCCATCAAAGGCGGAAATAAGAACCAAAGCCATATTTAATCTTTCTAATTCAATTCAGTGATCAATGGTTTCATTTGTACTTTTATATATTTAACTAATGTTTGGTATGTGTGTGTGGTGGAGGTCAGGGTTATGGGTTGTTTATGTGTGGGGGGGATTGTGTGTATGTGGGGTTTCTAGGCAACAGGCCAGTCATTCATATGTGGGCACACCCATATACCTATATATATATATATATATATATATATATACATATATATATATATACACACAATATGTGAGTGTGTGTAATCACCATGAAAATGGATAATGTGAAATGAAATTTTTGTTTCATATCAAATCTTTTGACATGCAAAGTAGTCATGAACAATTCACAGACTTTAATCTGTGAAAATACAGTGCAAATATATAATGCATGTGATCACTTGAGATAAACCACAAAAAAAACCTCTCTTTCTTTGCAGCATGTGTTAAGCTAAAGGCAAAAATGATCACGTCTGTGAAAAAAAGAGTCAATTACGGTGCCCATCTCTTCATAAAACAAAGACAATCTATGGAGGCAAGCCATGTTTTGCAAACAGAATAAATTAGCTTTTAACTAACATCAAAATCTCATCATTAAAGTCACGCTCGTCAACTGAATGCATTTGGAATCAGCATATTGCCAAAAGGCTCACTTGACAAGCCACTCACAGTGTAATTAACAGATGGGCCGTAGCCTGAGGTGTATTTTGCATAAGTGTGATGTACATTTAATTACCGATCATTTTCCTACTTTTCACTGAGTTGTGGTTTGAACAGTTTTTGGTCAAAATAGGTATTGTATTCTCTTGACACCATGCCTATATTTCCTAAACTGGCACAGCCTTCCTCTCAATCACATCACCATTTCAGGCCCAAATATCATTTTGGTTTATGGTGTGCATATGTGTGTGTGTGTGTGGGGGGGGGGAGGGGGGGGGGGGGATTCTGTACGATAAATACAGTTATATCTTTTGTGGAATTTTGTGGAATGTGGTGACTTAAGAATAATTGTACCATGGGGGGGGGGGGGGTGGCATTGTTTGGATCCATATTTTTTGGAGTCATCTTTTGTGTGTATTGCCTTGTTTATTATTATTATTTTTTTAATCATACTGGCAAAATGTTCAAGTGGTGGAACTGTGAAGTACCCCGTTTCTCGGGTGTTTTACTGCCATATACATTCCAAAGGAATGATTCTGATCACTGTTCTAATAAACCTCTGACTGCTTTGAGAACAGTCAGAAAGAATTCTGAATACACTTCCACCTTAGCTATGGAGCTGTATTTTTTTTTTTTTTTCAGCAGACGTCTTGGTTATACAGACAATAAAGCCAGAAGCATCTTAAGTCCATATAGATGCAGGCTACAAGGGAGCTAAAACCCTAAGACACTGAGCGAACATTCGACCACAAACAATGAATCCTACTGTAGGTCTCTTCGGTTGTTTCTATGTGTCTGAACTCGAGTTCATGTCTCCTGCTCCTTCGAGACCCCCTTTGTATACTCACACTGGTTTACTGTTGGTCTGACTGCCATATTTGACTCTCTGTTACCATTCCAGAAACCTTATCAGGAAGTGCAGGTGTTCACGAACAAGACTATCAAAATAATTCATTTTATTTTGGGCTTGCATTTGTGAGAAAATGAAATGTACTTTTTTCTTTGGAATTGTGTTGGAATGCCATGTGTGCACAATTCCTTGCCGTGACAGAGTGGGTTGGGGCCTGACCGTTTAAACCAATTAGGGAAGTTAAGCTCTTGGTAAAACACAGGCTTGTGTGTACAGGACAAAAATGGTAAATGGACTGCATTTATATATAGCACTTTTCCATCTGCATCAGAAGCTCACAGTGCTTTACAATGATGCCTCGTATTCACCCATTTACAGACATTTGAGACCTCATAAGATATGCAAGCAACTGACCTCATTGAGATTCCCATAAATGACCGTCTTCTTCCAGTAGTTGGGGCAAACATTTCTCCTAGCACTGAGCTGCTTCTCCCAAACAGCATGCAGGAAAAGAATATAACTAAGGATTTGAATGAAAGGGTGTTTTCCAACAGTTGCTGTTGAATCTGGGATGCAACAGTATGCTGGCATTCAGTCCACAATCTGGTTTGACCTTTCCACTATGTCAATCAGAAAAAGGTGAAAATTTTAAATTGTTAAAGGTGGAATTTTACATTGTTCTGTCATGAGCTGAGTTTCCGTGACAGATTTGCACAAACGTTGTGCAACATTTTCAGAATGTCGATAAAAATAAAGTAGTTGTAAAATGACAGCACTTCTATTCAGTTACTGATTGAGATACTGGGTCATTATAGCGAGGTTCTCGTGGGAACTGTAATTCTAATAGTAATGGTGATGGAAGAGTTGTTGTGAAAGTGTCGTGACACGGACCCACAACAGGGGGCGTTAATGAACGGACAATGGAAGCCAAAAGTCACAATTTAATGTTGTGAATCGCACAACGACGTACGACAATAACATGGTGGACTGTCAATCATACACCAGGTGACGTGTGGGCAGGCTCGACGATAGAAGACGCCTGGCGAGAGAAGAGCCGGATCCCCACACAGCTTCCACCAACGGAGCTGAAGAACACCGGAGCCGCCAAGCCCTGCGCCCCAGGTGGCCGCTGTCTTCAGCAGTCAGACCCGGTACTGCTGGCAAAACAGAGACAGTCCTGATGAGTGTGAGTTCGCACACTCAGTAATCCCACAGTCAGTGTTTAGTTAGGAGGGAGCACCTCCACCTCCAATCACACACTCGTGCAGCTCCTGTTTGACCACTTATCTGGTTTGGGGTGTGAGGCGAAGCTGTCGCTGATCACACCAAACGCCAATCCCACAGATAAGGACACAGCAGGAAAACGGCTGCAAAGAAGTTCAGATTAATACTGTTTGAGTCAGCAGAGAAAATTACCTGAATGGTAGCTGAGGATGAGTGACAGCTGTCACTCCCAGTGGCTCCGGCGCCCTCTCGTGCTTGAAGCCCGCACTCCAAGCAGGGCGCCATCTGGTGGTGGTGGGCCAGCAGTACCTCCTCTTCAGCGGCCCACACAACAGGACCCCCCTCAATGGGCGCCTCCTGGCGCCCGACCAGGCTTGTCCGGGTGCCGGGCGTAGAAAATCGGCCAGGAGGGCCGGGTCCAGGATGAAGCTCCTCTTCACCCAGGAGCATTCTTCGGGTCCATATCCTTCCCCAGTCCACCAAATACTGGAATCCCCGGCCCTTTCGACGAACGTCCAGGAGTCGGAGCACAGTCCAAGCCGGCTCCCCGTCGATGATCCGGGCAGGCAGCGGCGCGGTCCGGGGGCACAGAGGGGAGAGTGTGGCAGGGATTGAGTCTGGAGACATGGAATACTGGATGTATCCGCAGTGAAGCTGAAGCTGCCAGCTTCACTGCGGCTGGACTGAGGACCTTCACGATGGTGAAGGGTCCTATAAATCCGTCCTTAAGTTTCTGGGATTCCGTTTGCAGAGGTATGTCCTTTGTGGATAACCAAACCGCCTGCCCGGGCTGGTATGCAGGGGCCGGGGAACACCCGGTCTGCATGGGCCTTAGCCCTGGTCCGGGCTCTGAGCAGGGCAGAGCGGGCGGTACGCCACACCCAACGGCACTTCCTCAGATGGGCCTGGACCGAGGGCACCCCGACCTCTCCCTCCACTAGCAGAAACAATGGGGGCTGGTACCCCAAACACACCTCAAACAGGGAGAGGCCGGTGGCAGATGAGACTTGGCTATTATGAGCGTACTCGATCCAGGCCAGATGGTTACTCCAGGCCGTCGGGTGCGCGAGGTCACGCAGCGGAGGGCCTGCTCCAGTTCCTTTCGTCCGCTCTGCCTGCCCGTTCGTCTGGGGGTGGTACCCAGACGAGAGCTGACGGTGGCCCCCAGTTCCCTGCAGAAACTCCTCCAGACCTGGGAGGAGAACTGAGGACCACGATCTGAGACAATGTCTGCTGGAATCCCATGCAGACGCACGACATGGTGGACCAGGAGGTCTGCAGTCTCCTGGGCCGTCGGGAGCTTTGGGAGGGCCACGAAGTGGGCCACCTTGGAGAACCGGTCCACTATCTTTAAGATGGTGGTGTTGCCCTGGGACGGCGGGAGGCCTGTGCCAAAGTCCAGGCCGATATGAGACCAGGGGCGACGAGGCACAGGCAGAGGCTGGAGGAGGCCTTGGGCCTTGTGATGGTCGGCTTTGCCCCTGGCACAGGTGGTGCAGGCCTGGACATACTCCCGGACGTCGGCTTCCATAGATGCCCACCAGAAGTGCTGCCGGACCACTGCCACGGTCCTTCGCACCCTGGGTGACAGGAGAGCTTGGAACCGTGACAGAAGTCAAGGACCACAGCCCTGGCCTCTGGTGGGATGTACAGTTTGTCCTTTGGACCTGTCCCTGGGTCCGGGCTCTGTGTCAGGGCCTCCTGGACGGTCTTCTCCACGTCCCAGGTAAGGGTGGCCACGACAGTGGACTCAGGGATGATGGTTTCAGGGGGGTCTGACAGCTCAGTCTTGACCTCCTCTTCATGCACCCAGGACAGGGCGTCAGATCGTTGGTTCTTTGTCACGGGGCGGTAGGTGATCTGGAAGTCAAAACGCCTGAAGACAGCAACCAGCGGGCTTGCCTGGGGTTCAGACGCTTCGCGGTCCGGATGTACTCCAGGTTCCGATGGTCCGTGAAAACCGTAAATGATACCGATGCTCCCCCAACAGGTTCTCCACTCCTCAAGAGCCTCCTTCACTGCAAGAAGTTCCCGATTGCCGACGTCATAGTTCTGTTCAGCTGGGGTCAACCTGCGGGAAAAGTAGGCACATGGATGGAGAACCTTGTCGGACTCCCCGCTCTGGGACAGCATGGCTCCTATCCCTGAGTCAGAGGCATCCACTTCAACAACAAACTGGCGCTTGGGATCGGGCTGCACCAGAACCGGTGCAGTCGAGAACCGGCGTTTCAACTCCCTAAACGCGACTTCGCACCGATCCGACCAGGTGAAGGGACTTTTGTGGAGGTCAGGGCTGTCAGGGGCTAACTACCTGACTGTAGCCCTTGATGAACCTCCGGTAGAAATTTGCAAAACCGAGGAACTGTTGTAGTTTCCTACGGTTCGTTGGTTGGGGCCAATCTCTCACCGCCGCAACCTTGGCCGGATCAGGGGACGGAGTTGGACTAGATTATGAACCCCAAGAAGGACAAAGAAGTGCGGTGGAACTCACACTTCTTGCACTTCACAAACAGCCGGTTCTCCAACAACCCTGTAGGACCTGACGTACATGCTTGACATGGGTCTCAGGATCCGGAGAAAAGATGAGTAATCGTCTAGATATACGAAGACAAACCGATGCAGGAAGTCCCGCAAGACATCATTAACCAATGCTTGGAACGTCGCGGGCGCATTGGTGAGGCCGAACAGCATGACCAGGTACTCAAAGTGACCTAACGGGGTTAAATGCCGTCTTCCACTCGTCTCTCTCCCGGATCCGAACCAGGTGATAAGCATTCCTAAGATCCAATTCGTGAAAATTTGGGCTCCATGCAAGTGCGTGAACACTGAATCCAACAGAGGTAACGGGTATCGGTTGCGAACCGTGATCGGAGTCCGCCGTCCTTCTTGCCCACAAAAAAGAAACCAGCCCCATCGGGGAGGTGGAGTTCCGGATCAACCCGGCAGCTAACGAGTCCCGGATGTAGGTCTCCATTGATTCGCGTTCCGGACGTGAGAGGTTGTACAGCCTGCAGGATGGGTACTCAGCGCCCGGTATCAAATCAATGGCACAATCGTACGGATGGTGCGGGGGCAGCGTGAGTGCCAGATCCTTGCTGAAGACGTCAGCAAGGTCGTGGTACTCGGCCGGCACCGCCGCCAGATTGGGGGGGACTAAAACCTCCTCCTTAGCTGTCACACCGGTGGAACCGAGGATCCTAAACACTCCCGGTGGCAGGTTTCGCTCCACTGAACCACAACCCCAGACGGCCAATCAATCCGGGGATTGTGTTTTAACACCCATGGAAAACCCAAAATCACTCGGGAGGTAGAAGGTGTTACATAAAACACAATCTCTTCCCTGTGATTCCCAGACACCACCAACGTCACTGGCTGTGTCTGGTGTGTGATTAGTGGAAGAAGGGTGCCATCTAGCGCCCGCACCGACAATGGTGATGGTAAGGCCACTAGAGGGAGCCCAACCTCCTTTGCCCATCTGCTATCTAGCAGATTCCCCTCCGACCCTATGTCCACCAGTGCTGGGGCATGAAGGGTTAGATCCCCACTCAGGATCGTGACTGGGATTCATGCAGATCGTTGGGTTTCCCCACGTGGGTGTTTGACCCCCCTTAGCCCAGTCTCTAAGGACGAGTGCTGCTTTTTTGATTGTTTGGGCATTCTCTCTGTGTATGCTCGGTAAAGCTGCAGAGAAAACACTCTCCACGGATCAGCCTCCTTTGTCTCTGATCTGATCGTTTTTTGGCCCTGCTCGTTTCCACAGCAACGTCAGCAGGGGGAGCTGTTGTCACGTGGAGAGCCCTGACAGTGGAGCGTGGGGGAAGTCGGCTTCCTTTCGGACCCAGGAGGAAGAGGGACGGCTTGTGCCTGACCACGCCCTTGTCTCGCCCCGTCGGTGTTCCGTAATCGGTTGTTCTAACCGTATAACCAGGTCGTATAACCCATCTAAATCCTGCGTCTCGTCCTTCGCCACCAGGTGCTCCTTAAGGACCAGAGACAGTCCGTTTACAAAGGCGGTGCGGAGCGCAACATTCCAGCCGGCTCGCGCTGCCGCGATGCGGAAGTCGACTGCCTCACAAACTCAGTATAAAACCGTTAGGAGCTGTGAATTCTGCTCCCAAAGCGCCGTAGCCCAGCGCGTGCCTCTCCTCGAAGCAAATTGATCACATAAGCCCCCGGCTGGCGTCTGCTGCATACATGACGGGACGCTGTGAAAAGACGAGCGCACTGCATCAAGAAGTCCGCGCACATCTCCACACAGCCTCCGTACGGCTCCGGAGGGCTTATGTATGCTTCAGGGGAAGGTGGGGGGTTCGTTGAAGACCAGCGGAATGTCTGTTTCTGGCACACGGTCAGCAGGAGGAGGTGCTGCAGCAGCGCCCTGAGCACGTGCTTCCACCTGGGCGGTGCGAGCCTCCATCCTACGATTGAGAACACTGCTCTGCTCGGTAACTAAGTCCAACCGAGCGGTAAAGGCGGTTAAGATGTGCTGCAGCTCACCCAACACGCCTCCTGCTGGCGCCTGTGCACCTCGCTCTTCCATTGGCTGTTCAAGCGATGGTTGACGCCCCTCGGGATCCATGACGCTGGCCGAGAAATCCTGTTGTGAAAGTGTCGTGACACGGACCCACAACAGGGGGCATAATGACGGACAATGGATAAGCCAAAAATAACAATTTAATGTTGTGAATCGCACAACGACGTACAGACAATAACAATATGGTGGACTGTCAATCATACACCAGGTGACGTGTGGGCAGGCTCGACGATAGAAGACGCCTGGCGAGAGAAGAGCCGGATCCCCACACAGCTTCCACCACCAACGGAGCTGAAAACACCGGAGCCGCCAAGCCCTGCGCCCCAGGTGGCCTGTCTTCAGCAGTCAGACCCGGTACTGCTGGCAGAAAACAGAGACAGTCCTGATGAGTGTGAGTTCGCATACTCAGTAATCCCACAGTCAGTGTTTAGTTAGGAGGGAGCACCTCCACCTCCAATCACACACTCGTGCAGCTCCTGTTTGACCACTTATCTGGTTTGGGGTGTGAGGCGAAGCCGTTGCTGATCACACCAAACGCCAATCCCACAGATAAGGACACACCAGGAAAACGGCTGCAAAGAAGTTCAGATTAATACTCAATGTTTTGAGTCAGCAGAGAAAATTACCTGAATGGTAGCTGAGGATGAGTGACAGCTGTCACTCCCTGGCTCCGGCGCCTTCTCGTGCTTGAAGCCCGCACTCCAAGCAGGGCGCCATCTGGTGGTGGTGGGCCAGCAGTCCTCCTCTCAGCGGCCCACCACAAGAGTAGCTTTTTTCCCACCACAATCCATGTAATTTTACAAATCCAATATTTCCATAATGTTTTTTCTTACAATAAGAAGCTTGCCATCTCTTGCTTCAACTATAAAGGTCTGTGACACAAAGTGGCTGGACACAAATGTAAAGCTCTGACACAGAAGCGTCACATTTGAAAGGTTTAAAAAAGAAGGCAGTCCAAAATCAGCATTGGCATCAGAATCATCAGGAAAAACGGGGTCCAAAAAACATGAAGGCAGTGTTAAAAAAAACAAACAAAAAAAACAGCAGGGTCAATCAAGACAAAAACTCTGAAGAAAAGAGCTGGAAGTGAAGACGGTAAAGCACAATGATCTGGCGGGGAAAGAGTGAACAAGGTGATGCTTAAATACAGAGAGGTGATGAGCAGTAGAGGTGGGCGGATCGATCATAATATCGATAATATCAATACCAGCGCTGGTATTGATATTGAACGATCCTCATGTAAAAGATTGATACTCAAGCTTTTTTCTCTCCCGCACGGACTGACTGCTGCGTACGCAGATTCATCAAAGTCTACTCTGTCTGTAAGAGCAGTGCTGCGCTGTGTCACACAACACGGAGCAACACACCCTTGTATTGTGGTTTGTCAGCCCCTCTACCTCAGGAGATTTTGTTTTAAGTTGTGTTGATTGTGATAATAAAGTATTTTGTTGTCACGTACAATGTTTGGTGAAATTCTATCCTAGGTCTTTTGGATCCTTCGGATCTATGAAGATTAAATATGAAAAAGTATCGGTATCGATATCGGCAATACTGGGCCTGTATTTACTTGGTATCGGATCAATACCAAAATTCCCGGTTTCGCCTGCCCATGAGCAGAAGATGAGGAACAGGTGGGAGGGAAAGATCCAGGGTTTGGGTGTGGAAAGACAGAGAGAAACACCCACCACCAAGCACCAAGTGACAAGAGAAAGCAGTGAAACAAAACCCAAGCAGAAAAAAATATAGAATAAACATCACACTAGACATTATAGTCCCAATCCTGACATCACCTATACATACTGTGTCCTGTGTCAGCTATTTTAGAATATCATGTGACTCATTCTGTACATCATGTGAAATGCAATAGTGGAAAAAAAGTGCTTCTATTCCACTTTTTCATAAAAAGACTTCTTTAAATTGCCTGAAAAAAAAAATGCCTCAAGTGAGTGTGAAAACCTTTTTGTGATATTTCAGAATTTTTTTTTTTTTCTCAAAATACATGTTTCCATGAAGCATATTTTTAATTAACTATTTCAATTTGCACAATTTGGACAGGAATGAAAACCCACCTATTGAAATAATGGGACATCCAGTTTATTGTGTGACATGGAAGAAGAACTCCATTTATACGCAACAGATACTTAGAATGATAACTCATATTTGTCTTCCCCAGCCAAGGCTGTTCCCAGTTTTACAGCAGGGTGGACTGAGACAAAGCAGATTGAGCATCTTGTCCAAGGACAGATAGTTAGCATGAGTGGGATTCGAACCTGGCTGTTGTGTGTTGGGGGGTTTGGCTGGATATTTTTGTGTTGTTTTCTTTTCTTTGCTCTCCAGGTGGTATGCAAACTGGTTTTTGTCTGTGGAGAAGGTGCTGGCAGAAGAATCCTTCACCCTCATCAACATTATTGGCTGCACTTGTGGGGGATGTCCACGTGCAGGCCTAATGACTCGCAGCACCTGTGGATGATGCTCACGTGCAGACTTAAGGACTTTCAGCTGAAGCAGATAATTAGATGGCGTTCTGCATTTAAGCCATGAGTGGTTCAAGCAGAATTGCCGGGAACTCGACCTTGTGACGTTCGTTTGTGAGACGCTGAGGACCGCGCCTGGGTTTGACACATCGTGCCTGTGAAGGAGGACGGGTGAGGGACACATGCTGTCAGCACACATCAGAGAGTCAGTTTGTCGTGTCCACCTGGGGGGTGTTTGGCAGTGAATTTGAGTCCAGAAGCGCCGGGCTTCGATCCCTTTGGGGCGCTGGAGAGCGCGCCGTCCTTCACTCCACCAGACAAGCTATATATTATGTTGTACACAATTATTACACGGAAAGGGAAATAAATGTTTTGTTTTTGGAACCGCTTTCTGGTTATTTAGTGCTGGGTTCAGTCAGACGCAGGTCCGCTCCTCAACCCGTGTCGGCACATAACACTGGCTCTAATATTAGCAGGGCACCTCCTTATCCACTGAACCACTGAACTACCTGCTCTACAAACAGAGAGCTATGTTTCCAATGTGTGAATGCTGGATAACAACTTGTTTTTTGGGGCGGGGGTGGTGGTGGTGGTGGGTGGGGGGGGGGGTGGGGGTGGAGAGGTCATCTGTTTTTTATTTGGGGAAAATCAGCTATCTTGATCCCACAGAACTATGACAGTGGCATAGAGAAGGGTGAAACTGAAACAAAAAAATAGGTTGTCCAAAGTTGTCCTCATCAGCAGCGTTATTGGTAGCATTGTTTTATACCTTTATTAGAACCCAACTGAAAAATCTTAGAAAACCTATTCTGCATTTCAGACTTTCTAAATCTGATAAAGGGTTGTGTATTTGTTAGAATTAAAGGAACAGCAAGCGACAGAGGCGAAGCAATCACTTAGCATTCATTTCCACTCAGAGCGAGCATTTTGCAGTGGCAAGACACAACGGTTACGCTGCCATCAGCTAGGTGGGACCAAAATAGTCCTGAAGTCGATTTTTGGCAAATGTTGAGTGATGCCACACAGTGACTGCCAATCAGAGTGAACACATAGTGTAACATGATGGATGATCTATCAGGCATGGCACAAACTGTAGGACACAACTGCAAACTCACACGACTGATAAAGTTCAAAGGGGATTTAACTGGCTCAACAGGTAGGTAGTCGGTACACGTGTGGTCCAGCAGCGTGGCAGAGGTAGCAGGCAGACAAGAAACAGAGGCGTAGTCAAAAGCAGGCACAGGTCAAAATACACAGTGTGAGGGCAATCAGAGACAAGACAAAACTCGAGGTCAGAAACAGGCAATGTCAAAATACTGTTAAGCTGGACAAAACAAGATGTGAGACAGAGGCTGGAAAGTGACAAAGTCAACGATCTGGCGGTGAGCTGTGAGACTGTGAGGACTTAAATAACTGGTGGTGTAATCAGTGAAACAAGATGCAGGTGTCAGAGAAAGTTCTGGAAGGGGCGTGACCGGGGAAGACAAAGATTGTGCACAGTGCAAGAAAGTGAAGGCAGGAGAAAACACAGAGTGGAGTGATGAAAGAGACAAAGACACGTGAGCAGGTGCAAGAGTGGAAGTGGAAGAAACACAGAGCAAAAAGTCATAGTGACAGACAAAGACACAAGAGCAATCAAAACAGAAACCATGGACAGAATAAAATGCAACTATAACCAGGATCAGGAACCGAACATGACAACTGAAAACAAAATATGACATTAAAACATAACTGAAATCATGAATGAGATGAGCAAAAATAATCTACTGACAAACAGAGAATAAATAAACCAGATGATTACAGAATAATGCAATTAATGAAACAAGATAAATGATAAACAGAAGGTGCAATAAATAACAAATTGAACATACAGAAAAGAAGCACTGAAAATAAACAGTAACAAAACCCTGTGACTAAAGCACAATATAATAAATGTGATAAACAGAATGAACCTAAGACTAAAGCAACTAAGGGATCAAGAGTGAAAACAAATAATAAACAATAAAGCAAAACTAAATACGTGGCAAGTCCATGATACATCAAAAATAAATAAAAACAAGACAAAACATAACTGAAGCATGACGATGGCAACCTGATATCATATAAATAAAACACAAGATTCAGGACATGAACCCATCATGGGCAGGAACATGACAGTACCCCCACCCCCAAGGGACCAACACTGGCGGTCCCCAGAACCCACAGACCAAACCAACAATGGGTGGGG
Source organism: Thalassophryne amazonica (assembly GCF_902500255.1). NCBI lineage: Eukaryota > Metazoa > Chordata > Actinopteri > Batrachoidiformes > Batrachoididae > Thalassophryne > Thalassophryne amazonica. The sequence continues at coordinate 65,463,591 of NC_047113.1, forward strand.
GGACGGGGGAAAGGCAAAAACCAAGAAGATCGACCTGCACCGAGGGGAACCACATACACATAACCAGAGCAGCGGATGGGGCAGAAAAACTGCCGGGAATAACCAACCCCCACCGGGGGGCAACCTAGCACAAACGATGGTACCACTGGGCAGGCAGGCACACAGCCAAACGTGGCATCCTGAGGGCGACCGTGAGGTGGGCAACAGGGAGACAACGAGGCCAGAGGCCGACCATGGGGGTAAACAGAAAACACAGTAGTCCCAGGGAGATGACTGGAAGCACCTGTAGCAACCCCTGGAGAGTCAGGAGATCAGTCCTGATGAGTAACTCAGCCTACGGGAGGTTCAGGGGGGTGGCCTGGTGATGTGCCAGGATGGGTGGCAGGAAGAGGAAGCACACCAGGGACTGACGTGGGATGCCCACTGTCCCGACAGCTAACCACCTCAGGGGAGACCGACCTGCTAACCTGCCATGGACACAAGACATTGAAGGACTCGAGTGCCCAACCAAGAGGGAAGAACAGTCAATCGTATGAGAAATGAGAACCGACTAACCACTCGCGACAAAAAACGAACCACAGAAAAATGACCAACCCACAAAAACCGAGGAAAAATTGAATCAGTCATAAACCTTGGAAGCCAACAGAAGTAATACCCATACCAAGAATGCAAAATAAAGACATATTCAAAAGATATACCAAAACATGACTGACTAACAAACAGAAGGAAAAATTAGTGGCAAAGACTGAGGGAAAATCTGTTCTCAGAAGGGAGCAGCAAAACTAGAGAAAACAACAACATGAAAAGTTAAGGGGATCATGAAAAATCGATGGTTTACTCTCAACCTTTTTATGGGAGAAGAACTGAACAATAAGTGACTGAAGCCGACACCAACCCAATAAAGCAAGCCATTGAACCACCCATACGGAGGAATAAACAGAGCAATCAAGACTTTAAAGCAGTGAAATTTCCCCTGAAATGTATCCCAAGCATTTTTAGCAGTCAAATTTTGGAAAGAAAACCAGGGCAAAAACTTCACACGTCACCTGGTGTATGATTGACAGTCACCATATTGTTATTGTCTGTACGTCGTTGTGCGATTCACAACATTAAATTGTTACTTTTGGCTTATCCATTGTCCGTTCATTAACGCCCCTGTTGTGGGTCCGTGTCATGACACTTTCACAACACAACTGAGGTTTTTAGCCTGACTGAAAAATAGGGAGTGGCTCTCCATCTTTTACATTGTGAAAAACCAACATTTCTCAACATTGCAACCAGTGAGTAAGCTTCACACATTCTGGAGGAATGATGGTTTACAGGAATGCAAAGGCTGGAGAACTATACCCTACCTTTTTTGATCAGGCTAAAAAAAAAAAACAAACAAAAAACATGAAGGGTTTGAATTTTGCTTTAAAAAACACCTCACTGCACATTTTTCACATCTAATTTTATATGTCTGAAAAAAAGCTAATCTGTGTTTTTTTTTTGTTGTTGTTTTGTTTTTGTTTTGTTTTTGTTTTTTGTTTGTTTTTTTTGGGGGGGGGAGTTTTTCACCAGACAAAAGACAAAAGTCCCTTCAGCTTCTCCCTAGCTCATCTTAGGGTCACCACAGCAGATCTGCATGTTGATTTGGCACAGGTTTAACACCGGATGCCCTTCCTGACAGCTCCATGTTACACGAAAAATGGGCAGGAATGTCTTTGACCCGGGAACCTTCCACGCTGGAAACAAGCACACGACCAACCACCCCTGCAAGACTGATTAACTTACTAACTACACTCAACAAAAATATAAACGCAACACTTTTGGTTTTGCTCCCATTTTGTATGAGATGAACTCAAAGATCTAAAACTTTTTCCACATACACAATATCACCATTTCCCTCAAATATTGTTCACAAACCAGTCTAAATCTGTGATAGTGAGCACTTCTCCTTTGCTGAGATAATCCATCCCACCTCACAGGTGTGCCATATCAAGATGTTGATTAGACACCATGATTAGTGCACAGGTGTGCCTTAGACTGTCCACAATAAGAGGCCACTCTGAAAGGTGCAGTTTTGTTTTATTGGGGGGGGATACCAGTCAGTATCTGGTGTGACCACCATTTGCCTCATGCAGTGCAACACATCTCCTTCGCATAGAGTTGATCAGGTTGTCAATTGTGGCCTATGGAATGTTGGTCCACTCCTCTTCAATGGCTGTGCGAAGTTGCTAGATATTGGCAGGAACTGGTACACGCTGTCGTATATGCTGGTCCAGAGCATCCCAAACATGCTCAATGGGTGACATGTAAGAACTGGGACATTTTCAGCTTCCAAGAATTGTGTACAGATCCTTGCAACATGGGGCCGTGCATTATCCTGCTGCAACATGAGGTGATGTTCTTGGATGTATGGCACAACAATGGGCCTCAGGATCTCGTCACGGTATCTCTGTGCATTCAAAATGCCATCAATAAAATGCACCTGTGTTCTTCGTCCATAACAGACGCCTGCCCATACCATAACCCCATCGCCACCATGGGCCACTCGATCCACAACATTGACATCAGAAAACCTCTCACCCACACGACGCCACACACGCTGTCTGCCATCTGCCCTGGACAGTGTGAACCGGGATTCATCCGTGAAGAGAACACCTCTCCAACGTGCCAAACACCAGCGAATGTGAGCATTTGCCCACTCAAGTCAGTTACGACAACGAACTGGAGTCAGGTCGAGACCCCGATGAGGACGACAAGCATGCAGATGAGCTTCCCTGAGACGGTTTCTGACAGTTTGTGCAGAAAATCTTTGGTTATGCAAACCGATTGTTTCAGCAGCTGTCCGAGTGGCTGGTCTCAGACGATCTTGGAGGTGAACATGCTGGATGTGGAGGTCCTGGGCTGGTGTGGTTACACGTGGTCTGTGGTTGTGAGGCTGGTTGGATGTACTGCCAAATTCTCTGAAACGCCTTTGGAGACGGCTTATGGTAGAGAAATGAACATTCAATACACGAGCAACAGCTCTGGTTGACATTCCTGCTGTCAGCATGCCAATTGCACGCTCACTCAAATCTTGCGACATCTGTGGCATTGTGCTGTGTGATAAAACTGCACCTTTCAGAGTGGCCTTTTATTGTGGGCAGTCTAAGGCACACCTGTGCACTAATCATGGTGTCTAATCAGCATCTTGATATGGCACACCTGTGAGGTGGGATGGATTATCTCAGCAAAGGAGAAGTGCTCACTGTCACAGATTTAGACTGGTTTGTGAACAATATTTGAGGGAAATGGTGATATTGTGTATGTGGAAAAAGTTTTAGATCTTTGAGTTCATCTCATACAAAATGGGAGCAAAACCAAAAGTGTTGCATTTATATTTTTGTTGAGTGTAATTAAAAACATATAAAACACAAATGTGGGGCATTTAAGAGTTATGGCCCTAGTAGAGCATGTTGTTGATTAACTGAAGGGTTGATGTTTCCTTCCTGACTCATTCAAACAGTGTGAAGGATAGCACTTTGTCTGACAACATTGGTGTTTGGAAGTGAAGAATCATTGTAAAACATTTTTAGCATCAGGAAACTTGCCATAAAAATGTTGTCCTCACAGAACAGGCAATCTGAGCAGGATCTTTCCCAGACAAAACCTGCCCAGTTCAGTATGTCAACAAGCAGGCTCCTTGTTCTACCAAAGCCTCCTGTGCCTTTGATCATCCCTTCCTTAAAGCTTGCACAAGGCTAAGTCAGTGTTTACATTGGGTTTCGGCCTTGGCTATCACCCATTAGTCAGCTCTCTTGGCACTTCAAGGAACTCTCAGCACTTTCTGTTAGCTAAAAGAACCTCAAAAAACATCCACCCTGTAGCTATCAGCCTACTCCAAAATTTAGGATGCTGCAAACTAACCAGTTTGACTTTTTTTGAAAACATCATCTTACATGCAACAATTCTAGCAAACACTGGTTTCCTCTTAAAATATTGAATATTGAATTAAATATGTGTTCTGCCTTCCAAAACCATGTGTCCTGCAGCTGCCTGGACTTGCAAATAATTACCGTGTCAGCAAAGTGGCAGTTGCCGGGTACTGTTTTGACTTGTGTGTGTTTGTGCTCAAGATAACTCAAACACTCACTCATTCATCTTAAGCCACTTATCCGGGACGGGGTCACTTTGGTGACAGCTCCACCAGGGGACCCCAAACTTCCCTTTCCCGGGCCACATTAACCACCTCTGTCTAGGGGATACTGAGGTGTTCCCGGGCCAGTGTGGAGTTATAATCTCTCCACCTAGTCCTGGGTCTTCCCTGGGGTCTCTTCCTAGATGGACATGCCTGGAACACCTCCCTAGGGAGGCGCTCAGGGGGCATCCTTACAACACAAAGGAGCAGAGGTTCAACCTTTTGTCTCAGCTCCCTTTTTCATCACAACAGTACGGTAGAGCGAATGCAATACCGTCTCTGCTGAGCCGATTCTTCGGCCATTTGAACTCCTTCACTTGGTGCAAGACTGCATTATCTAACCGGTGTACGGAATCCATTGGTTTCCTGCTGAGAACCATGGCCTCAGATATAGAGGTGCTTATCCTCATCCCAGCTGCTTCACACTCAGCTGCGAACCTATCCACTGAGTGTTGGAGGTCACAGGCCGATAAACAGATGGACAGATTTTCATCAAACTTAGAGGGAATATTACTTGGACAGATATCTACAGGTCCCATGTGACAGACTGGCATCCTGTCCAGGGTGTACCCTGCCCTATAACTGCTGGGACAGGCTGCAGTCCCCCGTGACTCTTAATTGGAGTAAGTGGTTGTAGATGAGTGAGTGAGTGAGTGAGATATCTACAAGTGTTTAGATTTTGGAGTAGTCTGTTCAATGGTCAAAAAAAATATGGTCTGAAAAACACTTTTTTTTTTTTTTGCAACGTGGAACAACCAAGAATACTAGATGGATCAAACATAGTGGGAATATTCCTTTATTTAATTTAACCTTTACTTACCCAGATTAGTCTCATTGAGATCAAGATTTCTTTACAAGAGAGAAGTGGACAATTATAAAGTTTCCAATTCACCTAACCTGCATGTCTTTGAATGTAGGAGGAAGCCAGAGCACCCGGAGGGAACCCAAAAACAGGAAGAACATGTAAACTCCACACAGAAATGCCACAGGTTGGAACTGAACCCATGACCTTCTTGCTGTGAGGCAACAGTGCTAACCACTAAGCCACGCTACTTGGGAAGATATTTAGAGGTGATTAGATTTTTGATAAAAGCTCAAGGCAAGCATGTCCAAAAAATACACCTTTTTAATATCTCAGCAACCAAGATGCATAGAAGGATGATCTAAAACATATACCGAGCAGCAAAATAATTAATACAATAACATGCTTTTGGAGGGCGGTATGCATTTTCAGAGTCTCTCCGTCCATGCCCAGTTGCCCAAAATGACCGATATTCGCTCAAGTTACCACAAGACAACTGCATGTTATTTGCATTATCATCACTTACTGAGATACACAACATGTGGAATCACATTAACAATATTTAATGTAATTTCAAAATGCACGACACCCAGCAAACGCGTACATAAAAAGTTGGCTCACTTTAACTTTTGTCATGTTGCCTGGTACCGCCCTACTCTCCAAATTCACCAGGGCATCCTCATCAAGCTGGCTGCTTTGGCTGCTGTTCATTGTTTGACTATCCATGATAAAATCGTCCGGAATGTCCATATTGGGACCAACACACACTTCTCGCCTTTCATGTTATCGTCTGCGGACAGTTCTTGGGTTGCGCATGATATGACGTCGTCACTTTATGCACAGCGGGCGGGTATTGGGATACCTGCCTGCTACTGGCAAGCAGGTATGGAAGGTAGCATAAATATAAATCTATGCTACTTGCCCGGCAATGCCTCAGTAAGTGATAATAATGAGCTGTATGAATTATTCATAATGACGTTACACAATTGTCGTAAGTCGACATACCATTGCAGACATAGGTATATTTACTTGTACATTTTATATCATTGTGTGTACAGTTAGACTAAAGAATGCATGCAGGCTCATTTAATTTAATTCTGTTGGTGTTATAATATTAATATCAACATATTATGACCATTAGCAACAGCTTCATGTGCAACAGGTGCACTAGTTAGAATTCAGTTAGGTCTTCTTGTGCAAAACAAGTGTCTCATCACTGTAACATGTAAAGAGTGCAAGTAATCCAGTTAACGTTTCTAATTCTGTTGTGGGATAGACCAAATAATGTGAGTGACAACGACTTACTTTACAATAACCTCATATCATGTGTAATTGGTCTAAAAACACTGTGTATGTGTATACTAAATGTCAAAGATATTTAAACGCTGCGCTGTATTTGTTGTGGAAAGCCGACAAACATGGCCAGCGGTGCCATCGCTTGGTTCACAACATCCTTATGAGATGTTCCCAATTTGGGGAGTTTCATCATTTGCTGCAGGAGCTGCATCTCGATGACAGCCGCATTCAGCGGTACTTCTGCCTCTCCAGGACCCAGTTTGAGGAACTCCTGTCCCGTTCGTGCACACACATGAACAAAGAAAAAAAAACTGGCTGCCGCTGTGGTTCCTCGCTCTCTCTCCCCTCATACTCTGTCATCATTGTGTTATAAACCAGTCACCGTTTGTTTTATCATACATCTGTGTAGTTAATAAAATGATCTTCACGGACGATTCGCTCGCGCGTGCACATGAAAAAAAAAACTAGCTGCTGCTGCGGTGCTGCTCGCTCTCCTCTCAAACTCTCATCATTGTGTTATAAACCAGTCACCATTTGTTTTATTATACATCTGTGTAGTTAATAAAATGATATTCATGGACGATTCGTTTGCAGCGCATGTGAAAAAAAAAACTAGCTGCTGCTGCGGTGCTGCTCGCTCTCCTGTTAAACTGCTCACAGGCTGCTTGCCAGACACAGGACATGTCCACATCAAGTATAAACTCCAGACATCTTCACATCACTACATATCCAGTCCCTGATGGTCATTGCGGCAACGACAAGACAAAAAAGTTCAGATTTTTCAACTTGGGGAGGAGGGCGACGTGACGCAATATTGCGCCACAAATGCGGCAATCACTCAAATCGCTTCATTCGCGTCACTTCATTTGCATCCATCGCGTCACGTTGCGTGGCTTGAATGTTTGTGGGCCACAACGCGTCCTTCCATAGGATTACATGGCAACCTGTCACCGCCATTGCTCATGTCGCATTGCATGGCTTGAACCTTTGTGGTGCCACAAGCGTCCTTCCATAGGGATTACATGGCAACCTGTCGCCACCGTGGCTTCACGTTGCGTGCGGTGTGAACACGGCTTAACACCACTCGTTTGGCACTTAGAAAATGTGTGGCCATTCGCATTATCATCACAAAAACAGTTAGCAGATGATCACTGTCGAGCTGAATGTGAAATTTGTCTAAGTGCCCCCATGACTGTGGAGTTGCAAAAAGCCACACACATGTGATGCATGTGTCTAGCACATGTGCATGTGTTGTGCCTCACCCCTGCTCCCCCCAACACATCTGGTGTGCCGGGGGAGCACACTTACATAAAATGCTTATATGTGTGTACAGATCTGATCACATGGGGGCTGGACAGCCAGGTCTGATCGCACACAGCATGGGGAGGGGCCTGTCAGCTGATCACAACAGACTGACAGCTGGATGACAGCTCAGTGCACACATTACAAACACAGAAACCACTGCCAGGACAGTAAATAATTGCCTATACCTACATACGCAATTACATAATAAATAATGAAAATAATGACCACATAACACAGAGAAAATCAAACCCACATAGGCAGACCCACATATTGTACCTAATAAAGCTTTTTGCATGGGAGCATTCAGGTTGTGCGGATTTTTTGGTTTTGACACATAACACAGAGTGACACATCGGTCTGGACACTGAACGGACAGGGGGGTGTGTGTCCGCTCACAGCCACGGCTGTTACGATCTCTGCTCCTGGATGTTCCAGCTTGAGAACACGTTCCGTGTTTGGAAGGACATGAACTTACAACATTCCATCATGAAGCGCGTGTCTGTGCCTGCTGTCCTCATGTGGAAATATATATAAAACATCTTTCACCTTTGCGCTGGGCTGCAGCGGCCGGACACAGCGCACCTCGTCCATGTCTTTGTTGATTTAGGCATTTTCCCACACTGATGACAAGCCAGTGATGGTAGCGCAGTGGTAAAGTTTCTGTCGTGGTATTCAGAGCTTATGGGTTGAATCCCTTTTAACCAAGGTTATTTAACTGCAGGGTTCTGTATTGCATCCCCTTGTATTTATTATTTATATCAACCCAGTGATATTCACTAATTATACAGCTGGTTTTTATTTTATTGTTCTCCACATCAGCGGCGTGATATAGTGCAGCTGCTTGCACTGTGTCCCTACTTGAAAAACACCGTCACGTGCACGAACTGTCACACCGGGATTGTGTATGCATGCCCGTCGGCGATATTTTTGTGGTTCACTCATATGACCTGTTTTTCACCGTGAGTCGCCCTGAGTTGTACTTATTCGTACTATGTGTGAAGACTGCAGACTGCATGTGCACATTTATGTTTATGTTTATATATATGTTCTCCACTTAGATTGCAATAGCCAATCACAGATTAGCCTTTCTGTCCATCATTTACCTGTATTTTGGCATGCTTGGCACCAGAAAGTTATGTTGGATCCAAAAAGGCTAGGACAAAAAGTTATATTGGATCGGTTCCCACTGACCAATAGAGCTTACTGCCAACAGCTAGCCAATCAGAGCGTGGCATACAAAGGTCAGGAACTAGCTGACAGACGCTGGTGGAAAAAATGGCAACAAACATGTCAACAACAGCAAAAAATCGTCTGCCAGCGAGGTTTTCTGAGTTCACAGAGGAGGAACTGGTGGAAATATTGAACTCCAAGGATGCCAAAAACACTAAGAAGGTAGACAAGCATGCTACTGATGTTTTAGAAGCATTCATCGCATCAAAATCGTTGATCGCAGCAATTGGAGCTGATCAACAAACTGTTACTAGACAGAACGTGACAGGCAAGGGCTTGCAAAGTAGTTACGAAAATTTTTACGCTGAAGTGCGGCTTAACTTGGGAGGAGGGTGGAGAACATAACAACTGATGGATAGCAAGTTGTCCAACATATTGGATGAAGAAAAGTTATATTGGACTTGGCTACGCCTCGTCCAATATAACTTTTCTTCATCAATATTTCCCTATGTTGGACTCCTTACCATCCATTATTTGTATTTTATATATATATATATATATATATATATATATATATATATATATATATATATATATATATATATATATATATATATATATATACTTCAACTATAACTTGTTTAATTCCACTTGATGACTTTTTGAAGGAGGTCAAGTTAACTTGGATGTCTTCCCACAGGTAGAGATCTCTGCAGACTCCTTCATTCCTCCTAATCATTTTGCAGAGGGCAGCAAGGTTAAGCAGGTTCAATGGAGGCAAATAAAATAATTAATTCAATAAGGGTTATTAAGAAAGCACATCAGATGAGCAGAATATGACCTTACGGCCCCACACAAGGCTCCAGACTTATGTAAACCGCTGTCTGTGCGTTATGCAATGATAGAAAAGCTTATCAGTCACTTTTTTAAGTAATAAAGTCACTTTAAATCCTCCCAATAATTCAACATCATGGTGAGCTAGACTGAACAGATGTTGTCAGCACTGGATGGTTAATCTTGACACGTGCTGTGCACCCATATGAAGGAAAACCATCACAGATGTCCCACTGGTCAGTTGCACGGATGAAGCAGCCTACAGCTAAAAGCTGATCACACAAATATGAAACATCTTTTGTTCATACTATCTGCAATGAACAGAAGTCAAAATAAATGCAAGAAACACTGCAATTTTAAATTTGTACTTTCCATAATGTCCCACCTTTTTTCTGATTTGGGGTTCTGCACAGAATAAACTACAGTACAGTAAATGTGAAACCAGGACAAGCCTGGGTCTTGGTGCCCACCCCATGGAACTTTTTTTTTTCAGCCTGCTCTCATGAAAAATTCAAATTAATGCATATGGAAGAAATGATGCACAAATATTTGTACACATTTGTAAGCATTTTGGGTGCTTTTCATACAAAATCCATGTATTTCCACCTGGAGGAAGTGATGATGTCACCAACACCAAGACCATGGATATGCCGATTGAAAATAAAGGGATGTCAACTTTTACTTATTAATAATAATAATCATAACAATAATACTTGCATCTTTCTGATGTGTGTATGGGAATTTGTAGGAATATGCACAAACTCTCGTGATTAATCTTTCTTATCATATGAAATGGTCCATTAGGATTTGTTGATGTTTTCCAGTTGCTGTTGTGCTCAAGCTGGTGATAAATCATTTTCAAAGAGGTGCAGGACATGGCCACAATGTCATAGCTGACATTTCCTCACATGCAAGATATACACCCCAGCTGAATCTTCCTAAATTCAAGAAACCTCATCCATTTAGATCACTGGTTAGTGTCCAAATCTCACAGCAACACAATAACACTGGAAGCATCAAGATCAAGGCCTAACCTTCTTTCTCCTGCAAAGGTACAAGCACCACCAAACCCATCTGTCTTGCAGCCTCATGATTCCAACAGCTTTGCCAGAAGAATCTGTCTCAAAGCTGAGGTCTCAGAGACATGAAGGAATAATTCAACATTTCATCAGATTTGACAGTTTCAGTAAATGCAGATTATGTTTCAGATGGCTACATCCAGGAAGTTTAAAAAGTCGAGATTATAATCTTGATCAAGACACTCAGAATCCTTGTAAATGTCTATGTATTCCATAAACATCACAGAGATGTTTGCAAAAAGGCTTTGTATTGACAGCAGGTGCAAAAATGGAAGGCACAGAATGTGCAAATCCATTTGGGGCTCGCCAGAGTGCATACTGTTATTAAAATAACAGGAAATATACAGTTGAAAGGTGGGAAATGGGTGCAAAGAGGCAGCAGCAAATAATTGTGCAGGCAAGGAGGGTGTAAGTAGGTTGTGAACCTGAATTTTGTGGTCTTTAAATTAATGAATACATGGTGCTGGATTTTGGATTAAAGTTTTGGTAATGTGAGGCACCAGCACTTTCTTGTGATGGATGATGTTAATGTACCACATAACCATCGGATAGTGATACAAGTTAGTGATATTGTGAGAGAGTGATATTGTGATTTAGAGTACAAGGGCTCTTGGTGCAAAAATGACAGCTCTGTTGGTGGAAACTACAATGACATAATGTTTTGTCACTGACAGACACATAAGTGACTGGATTCCATGAGCATACTGATCATCCAATCCATTCAAACAAACAGGAAAGGAACCAGAACACAGCTCTGGTGAACACCAGAAAAATCACTGGGAAGAAAGTCAGAGATCCAAATGCTGTGCTGCTATGATTTCCAGCAGTTTAGTTGGAATCCTGGAAATTCTGTGAATGTGTAAACATACATAAAATGAATGTAAAAGATTTTTGAATGTCACAGATTTTGCAAAATAAGAAGAGGCTGGAAAAAAAAGCACTGCCGATATTTCCACTAGTGTTTAGTGAGTACTCTCAGCATTAGGCTGTACCTGACTGTTGAATTCTTGGCTGTGAAACCATACTGTTCTGGTTGCTGATCAGCACATACTAGCTGGGAGTGAATACTTCTGAAAATGACACTTGTAAGGACCTTGCGCAGCACAGAGAGCAGCGTCATACCCCTGTAGTTGCCGTAATCGTGGTGATCACATTTGCCTTCCCAGGGAGGAATGACAAGTCAGTTGGGATGGTACCTGTCTTTTAAATGGAAGCAAAGGAGAGCAGCATCTACACATGCCTAAAAGATTTTAACTCTGATCCCACAGATATCTGCAGCTTTACCTGCCCTCAGCTGTTTCATCCACCGCTGCAGTCTCATGGCTCACAACTGACTGATAGATCAGCCACTAGAACCTTCTCCAGAGATTTAAATGATAAAAATATCATTTTAAATTAGTCATTCTACAACAAATAGGTTTTTTTTCACTTTCACTTTTCAATTTGTATCACATGGATTGAAAAAATAAATGAGCAGCTATTTGAAACAAGGGGGGAATGTCTTGACTAAACAAGAAGTGAAGTAGAACATCTAGGTATATCGTGTTTCAAGGGGTGTTGTGTCATTCTATGATTGCACACTGCATAACCACTAGCACGTGTCAAGCATTTTTTGTCTACATTTCCTATTGGTTGTGGTTTCATGACTAAATTGTGGACCAAATCCTTCCTATTAGAGACATGACTGTTACTGATTACGCAGATCTAAATGAAAGACACATATGAGGCACAATTATCCCTTTAATTTCCTCACATTTTTCAGCAGAATCAATATGCTCTATCAAATGGTTGAGCTGAACATTACAGGGTTCAGTACTCCTGTAACAAGTAGCCATGCAAGCTGCACCCTCTTGGGAAAAAAAATTAGTGTGAGATAAAGTCTGAAATTTGTAATTCCCTTTCCTGGATGATGAGCCTTCTTGGAGAAGCTGAAAAAAAAATGCTGAGGGAGTTTTTCCTTACCACTGTTGCCATTGTGCTTGCTTGCGGGATCTTGTGGAAATAACAGCAACTTAAACACTGTATCTTCAGGAAACATGAATGGACTACATCATAGGCCATGTAACAGAATGTGTTTGAATGCTCAATAATACTCAATGCCCAGACAAAATGTGTTCATAATGCTGGTAAGTCTAATGTTAATGTTAGTGTATTTCCATTAACCTGCTAACATTACAAGTCATCAGCAGGAGCTGGGAGAGCCAATTTCCATCCAACCTAGAATATGGAAGAGGAAACTGGCCATCTGTCCATTCAAATCATTTGTACACCATTACATAAATCTGTTCAATAGTTTCAGTGTACAGTTGCTTGTCCTCTCCAATGTGGACAGATGCAGAGATAGAAGGACAGAGGAAAGTATGAATGGAACCCATTCCAATATCCCCCTTTTACAGTCATTACTGGTGAAAATAATGCTCATAACCAAAATAAGCAATACAAAATTAATTAAAAACTATGGCTTTATGTAATTACAATGTAATTTAATTTAAGAAGACACACATAACTGTATTAACGAGAAGCCAGTTCTTACTGACTGATACTATGCTGTCAAAACAGTAATCTGAGTGATTGATAGCAACAAGGGGTCCAAGACATCAATTCTCTCCCCAAAGGTATGACTCCGGCAGGAATTCATGCAAACATGGATGAAGCGGGTTTCTGTGAAGTGAGCCTTGCTGAGAATAGGACTCTGCCTCCCGGGGTCACCCACAGCGTCCCTGTCAAAACTCAGACTTCACAGTGCTACGGTGCTCCAGTCAAGACGGTTTACAATAGAATTCTTCCACACAGTGTTAAGAGGATTGTGGCAATTGGGTGAAAAGCCACAGCCAAGGTATAAAGACGGAGTAAAGGCTTTCTTACTCCACTTAATTATTTAAATATGCAAAAAATAAGTTTTTTTTAATGCTACTGTCAGTCGCTTATGTCTGTTGACACCGTTGTGTTATTTCCACTTTAATAACCCATTGGTGTCACTATAGTGCCACCTTGGCATGTGGTAGGTTCTCTTCAGCATCTGTCTGCCAATTGGTTTGGAATGTAGGTGAAAATATGTCAGAAACTGTTGTGAATTTGAGCAAAGATGCTAAATTTAAACTGTACATCAAAAGTAGTACAAATAAATGGCACAGAGGACCTGATTAGTTACGGATGTGAAGATGAGTTGTGCAGTTGGCATAAATTCATTTGGGGCACATACGAGTAGACTTTGCCAGATAGGCAGCAAGGTCACACAACAAAATTGGCACATTGTGACGCAAATATTTCATTTTCACTGAACTCCAACATGTGAGGAATCAAGTAGCCTAGCCCTGTTGTGTCACACTGTGACATGTGGGGAAATGTTAACCATAGCTCTAACCATGACCATGAGCATAAAGGTGCCATCACACTTGGCAAGAATCAAGGTGACCCAGGCAGAATGTTTAAAAAAAAAAAACATTTGTGTCAGACAGCTGTCAGAATGCAGTGAGATTGTGACAACGTACATCGTACGCATAGCACTCGCGCTGCACTCGTGGTGCATTCAGCCACAGTCTGGACATTCAAGCCCGTGGCGGATAATGTTAAACTGCCCCTCCAATGCGATCAGATTGCTTACAATGCTGTTTTCATGCCGTATGAATATTAGACTGCAGTCAGATTGTAGTCAGACCGTCCTCCAGCCGCCGTTTAATATGTTTCCACCTTGATTTGGTCACAGGAAGTTGTTTAGACTGCTCTCAGACTGCTGTCCGCTGTCCTCGAATGCACCATCATACCTCCGGAATAGTAAGTCCCTTCAGCTGCTCCCTTGTTTGCACTCGGGGTCACCACAGCAAATCCGAGGTGGATCTGCATGTTGAATTGGCACAGGTTTTACGCCGGACGCCCTTCTTGACGCAACTCCACAGTACATGGAGAAATGTGGCAGGGGTGGGATTTGAACTCAGAACCTTCTGCACTGAAACCAAGCGCATTAACCACTACCTCCAGAATGTGGGTTGAATTTTCATTTGGATGGTATTTGGCCTCATTCAGGTTCTAGTGTGCCGGGGTGTAAGCAAAACATAGATGAATGTTCCCTGATAATGCAAAAGTGAAGCAGGTAGTTCTGTTCCTCAGCCTAAACAACATGGTCATTGCCAACTCGTTGCACTTTGACATTTGGTCAGTGCTCCTTTTTTCATTATAGGATTAGATAGGCAGCCCCGTCCCATCACATAAGGACGTGTGGGGAAATGCTTTAAATTTTTTCACACATCATAACAGACAGAAATATCAGCTTGACTTCTGTGTCATCAGGTAGCATTCATCTATGTTTGACTTATAGTCATGGTTGTGGTTAGCATTTCCCTGTGCATTACATAGTGGCGCAAAGGGCTTACCCAACTCATTACATATAGAGGTTTGTTCAAAACGAACCTTTGGTGTCAAAATGTGACCAGCTCTGAGTGACACCACATTGGTTTTATTCATATTTTCATTCACTTTCTATATCTGTTTATTGTAATTAAGGGTCACAGGGGAGCTTGACCCTATCCCAGCAGTCCGAGGCTTAGAGATGGGGTCCACCCTGGACAGGACGCCAGTCAATTGCAGGGCCAGAAATACTGTAGACAGAAATACTTTCACACTCTCACTCACACCTCTGGTCAATTTACATTTCCAATCCAACGACCCTGCATGTCTTTGGAAGTGGAAAAAAAATGGTAATGGACTGCATTTATATAGCGCTTTTCCATCTGCATCAGACCCTCAAAGTGCTTTACAATTATGCCTCACATTCACACCCCGATGTCAGAGTGCTGCCATACATGGTGCTCACTATATCAGTCCGAGGCTTAGAGATGGGGTCCACTCCTTTGTTTGCACTCGGGGTCACCACAGCAAATCCGAGGTGGATCTGCATGTTGAATTGGCACAAGTTTTACGCCAGATGCCCTTCCTGATGCAACTCCACATTACATGGAGAAGTGTGGCAAGGGTGGGATTTGAACCGGGAACCTTCTGCACTGAAACCAATGGCACAAACCACTTGGACACCACCCCTGCACTTAATCAATCAAAAATGATTACATTTGCATAATTCTTTTAGTCACCTCCTGCAGATTGTTTGCAGTTAGGTCAGTGGGAAAAGGAGTTGATCTACCAATATGTAGTCGTGGGTCAAATTTCCTGTCACTGTAGGTGTCTGTGCCCTTGGACAAGAAACTGGATCTGCATTGTCTCAGTCCACCCGGCTGTAAATGGGTTTCAGCCTTCCTGAGAATTGGCCTCGCATCCAGAGGGAGTAGTTGACTCTCATCTGCTTCACACTGAGGAATGCAGGGATAAGCACAGACAACAACCAGCCTCAGAGCCTATATAGGTCATATTTATTTTATAGTCTATGTGCTAACAGGGTCTGACACACAAATTCAATTAGAATACGCTGGAAGAAGAAAAAATGCGGTATTTGTTTAAAAATAATACAGTTTTATTCACATATGCTTCTCCGACAAAAATGTTCTGTCAGCAGCCAGAATGATGAGCCATCAAAGTTCATTATTGCTCCCATTTGTTTTATTTTACTCCCTAGAAACTCTATAATCCCTGAAATAAACATGGGCAGATGCTGAAGTAAACTGAATTATAAATAAGTGAAAGCTTTCATAAAGTGTGATATTCTGTGTTTACTGGCGCTGATGTCACTCGATCTGTGTATTAGATGCAGTAATTAAACAAAAAATAATGCGCTAGATAAAATCAAAGCATGTTGTTTTTTTATTTGTTTATTATTTTTCTGGACCAAGCATGTCATTAATTCATACTATTCAGTGAAATGAATAACCAGTTTTAGGATATTTGATTTGCATCATTGCTTGGACTCGGTGTGTGCCGCTCTGCAGAAAGGCGCCCAAACCCCATTTGCATCAGCCTGATGAAGACATAATCACACACGGGCCAAGCTAGAAGGCAGATCCCTCCCACTCTTTGCAGTACATTTCCACACTTGTGTGTTGACTCTGCTTGGCAGCGGTGATCAAATCTTTTTTTTTCCTTTTTTTTCCCAGTGCAGAGGCAAACGTGTGGGCGATCCCTCTTTTGCAAAAGGGATGCGCAGATCAAAGCGACCAAACGTGGTTTTATTCCTGTAAGCACGTCTCTTGCCACAAGAGAAACCCGACTAATTTTGAGTGTGAATCACTGAAATCTGAATTGACTGTGATGGTGATTTTTTTTTTTTTTTTTACCTTCTTCTTGTGGGAATCACACCATTTGCTTCAACTTCACCATCATAATGAATGGGTTGTGTAACCTTCCTTTGAACTGATAAGGAGACGCGGAGGCTCAAAGGAAAAGCACTCCACTTCATCCTGACCCTAATAACCACAACCAAACACTTGGCAATTCAAATAAATCAACTCAAGGTGTGTTATTCACAACAGGTAAGTAAGGAACACAAATTACATTTGTTTTCTTTAAATCCTTTAACACTTTCCACAAGCTATTTTATTTTGAAACAAACCTGCAAAATTTGTGTACCTCAGGTTCACCAGTCAGTTAGTGGATTTTACTAGGATGTACTACACTGTATCTATAACTAACCTATTACTAATTATACTGTACATATGTTTACTAGCAGGATACCTGGTGATTTCATAGATATTTAGGATTGCATCGCCTCTGACAGTTTAGGTTTGTAGATAATAGGTCCATAGATTTTATCGTGATGGCTTCTAATTAACTGTAAGATTCCTCTACAAATTGGTTGCAGAGGAATCTTGCCTTGGTGAACAGCCTTTGTTTTTATTTCTTTTTATGGTTTCAAGAGAAAGACAGGACCATAAGTGTTTGGATATTGCCTCATCCTACTCTGTTTACTATGTGAACCATTGCTAGGCGACTTTGATCTTGCCTCAAAGTTGGTAAAGAGGTCCTTTGATTAGCGCTGTAGAGTGTTTGTTGCACTATTTCATTAAAGCCATCAAAGGCGGAAATAAGAACCAAAGCCATATTTAATCTTTCTAATTCAATTCAGTGATCAATGGTTTCATTTGTACTTTTATATATTTAACTAATGTTTGGTATGTGTGTGTGGTGGAGGTCAGGGTTATGGGTTGTTTATGTGTGGGGGGGATTGTGTGTATGTGGGGTTTCTAGGCAACAGGCCAGTCATTCATATGTGGGCACACCCATATACCTATATATATATATATATATATATATATATATATACATATATATATATATATACACACAATATGTGAGTGTGTGTAATCACCATGAAAATGGATAATGTGAAATGAAATTTTTGTTTCATATCAAATCTTTTGACATGCAAAAGTAGTCATGAACAATTCACAGACTTTAATCTGTGAAAATACAGTGCAAATATATAATGCATGTGATCACTTGAGATAAACCACAAAAAAAACCTCTCTTTCTTTGCAGCATGTGTTAAGCTAAAGGCAAAAATGATCACGTCTGTGAAAAAAAGAGTCAATTACGGTGCCCATCTCTTCATAAAACAAAGACAATCTATGGAGGCAAGCCATGTTTTGCAAAACAGAATAAATTTAGCTTTTAACTAACATCAAAATCTCATCATTAAAGTCACGCTCGTCAACTGAATGCATTTGGAATCAGCATATTGCCAAAAGGCTCACTTGACAAGCCACTCACAGTGTAATTAACAGATGGGCCAGTAGCCTGAGGTGTATTTTGCATAAGTTGTGATGTACATTTTAATTACCGATCATTTTCCTACTTTTCACTGAGTTGTGGTTTGAACAGTTTTTGGTCAAAATAGGTATTGTATTCTCTTGACACCATGCCTATATTTCCTAAACTGGCACAGCCTTCCTCTCAATCACATCACCATTTCAGGCCAAAATATCATTTTGGTTTATGGTGTGCATATGTGTGTGTGTGTGTGGGGGGGGGGGAGGGGGGGGGGGGTATTCTGTACGATAAATACAGTTATATCTTTTGTGGAATTTTGTGGAATGTGGTGACTTAAGAATAATTGTACCATGGGGGGGGGGGGGTGGCATTGTTTGGATCCAATATTTTTGGAGTCATCTTTTGTGTGTATTGCCTTTGTTTATTATTATTATTTTTTTAACTCATACTGGCAAAATGTTCAAGTGGTGGAACTGTGAAGTACCCCGTTTCTCGGGTGTTTTACTGCCATATACATTTCCAAAGGAATGATTCTGATCACTGTTCTAATAAACCTCTGACTGCTTTGAGAACAGTCAGAAAGAATTCTGAATACACTTCCACCTTAGCTATGGAGCTGTATTTTTTTTTTTTTTCAGCAGACGTCTTGGTTTATACAGACAATAAAGCCAGAAGCATCTTAAGTCCATATAGCTGCAGGCTACAAGGGAGCTAAAACCCTAAGACACTGAGCGAACATTCGACCACAAACAATGAATCCTACTGTAGGTCTCTTCGGTTGTTTCTATGTGTCTGAACTCGAGTTCATGTCTCCTGCTCCTTCGAGACCCCCTTTGTATACTCACACTGGTTTACTGTTGGTCTGACTGCCATATTTGACTCTCTGTTACCATTCCAGAAACCTTATCAGGAAGTGCAGGTGTTCACGAACAAGACTATCAAAATAATTCATTTTATTTTGGGCTTGCATTTGTGAGAAAATGAAATGTACTTTTTTCTTTGGAATTGTGTTGGAATGCCATGTGTGCACAATTCCTTGCCGTGACAGAGTGGGTTGGGGCCTGACCGTTTAAACCAATTAGGGAAGTTAAAGCTCTTGGTAAAACACAGGCTTGTGTGTACAGGACAAAAATGGTAAATGGACTGCATTTTATATATAGCACTTTTCCATCTGCATCAGAAGCTCACAGTGCTTTACAATGATGCCTCGTATTCACCCATTTACAGACATTTGAGACCTCATAAGATATGCAAGCAACTGACCTCATTTGAGATTCCCATAAATGACCGTCTTCTTCCAGTAGTTGGGGCAAACATTTCTCCTAGCACTGAGCTGCTTCTCCCAAACAGCATGCAGGAAAAGAATATAACTAAGGATTTGAATGAAAGGGTGTTTTCCAACAGTTGCTGTTGAATCTGGGATGCAACAGTATGCTGGCATTCAGTCCACAATCTGGTTTGACCTTTCCACTATGTCAATCAGAAAAAGGTGAAAATTTTAAATTGTTAAAGGTGGAATTTTACATTGTTCTGTCATGAGCTGAGTTTCCGTGACAGATTTGCACAAACGTTGTGCAACATTTTCAGAATGTCGATAAAAATAAAGTAGTTGTAAAATGACAGCACTTCTATTCAGTTACTGATTGAGATTACTGGGTCATTATAGCGAGGTTCTCGTGGGAACTGTAATTCTAATAGTAATGGTGATGGAAGAGTTGTTGTGAAAGTGTCGTGACACGGACCCACAACAGGGGGCGTTAATGAACGGACAATGGATAAGCCAAAAGTCACAATTTAATGTTGTGAATCGCACAACGACGTACAGACAATAACAATATGGTGGACTGTCAATCATACACCAGGTGACGTGTGGGCAGGCTCGACGATAGAAGACGCCTGGCGAGAGAAGAGCCGGATCCCCACACAGCTTCCACCACCAACGGAGCTGAAGAACACCGGAGCCGCCAAGCCCTGCGCCCCAGGTGGCCGCTGTCTTCAGCAGTCAGACCCGGTACTGCTGGCAGAAAACAGAGACAGTCCTGATGAGTGTGAGTTCGCACACTCAGTAATCCCACAGTCAGTGTTTAGTTAGGAGGGAGCACCTCCACCTCCAATCACACACTCGTGCAGCTCCTGTTTGACCACTTATCTGGTTTGGGGTGTGAGGCGAAGCTGTCGCTGATCACACCAAACGCCAATCCCACAGATAAGGACACAGCAGGAAAACGGCTGCAAAGAAGTTCAGATTAATACTGTTTTGAGTCAGCAGAGAAAATTACCTGAATGGTAGCTGAGGATGAGTGACAGCTGTCACTCCCAGTGGCTCCGGCGCCCTCTCGTGCTTGAAGCCCGCACTCCAAGCAGGGCGCCATCTGGTGGTGGTGGGCCAGCAGTACCTCCTCTTCAGCGGCCCACACAACAGGACCCCCCCCTCAATGGGCGCCTCCTGGCGCCCGACCAGGCTTGTCCGGGTGCCGGGCGTAGAAATCGGCCAGGAGGGCCGGGTCCAGGATGAAGCTCCTCTTCACCCAGGAGCATTCTTCGGGTCCATATCCTTCCCAGTCCACCAAATACTGGAATCCCCGGCCCTTTCGACGAACGTCCAGGAGTCGGAGCACAGTCCAAGCCGGCTCCCCGTCGATGATCCGGGCAGGCAGCGGCGCCGGTCCGGGGGCACAGAGGGGAGAGGTGTGGCAGGGATTGAGTCTGGAGACATGGAATACTGGATGTATCCGCAGTGAAGCTGAAGCTGCCAGCTTCACTGCGGCTGGACTGAGGACCTTCACGATGGTGAAGGGTCCTATAAATCCGTCCTTAAGTTTCTGGGATTCCGTTTGCAGAGGTATGTCCTTTGTGGATAACCAAACCGCCTGCCCGGGCTGGTATGCAGGGGCCGGGGAACACCGGCGGTCTGCATGGGCCTTAGCCCTGGTCCGGGCTCTGAGCAGGGCAGAGCGGGCGGTACGCCACACCCAACGGCACTTCCTCAGATGGGCCTGGACCGAGGGCACCCCGACCTCTCCCTCCACTAGCAGAAACAATGGGGGCTGGTACCCCAAACACACCTCAAACAGGGAGAGGCCGGTGGCAGATGAGACTTGGCTATTATGAGCGTACTCGATCCAGGCCAGATGGTTACTCCAGGCCGTCGGGTGCGCGGAGGTCACGCAGCGGAGGGCCTGCTCCAGTTCCTAGTTCGTCCGCTCTGCCTGCCCGTTCGTCTGGGGGTGGTACCCAGACGAGAGACTGACGGTGGCCCCCAGTTCCCTGCAGAAACTCCTCCAGACCTGGGAGGAGAACTGAGGACCACGATCTGAGACAATGTCTGCTGGAATCCCATGCAGACGCACGACATGGTGGACCAGGAGGTCTGCAGTCTCCTGGGCCGTCGGGAGCTTTGGGAGGGCCACGAAGTGGGCCACCTTGGAGAACCGGTCCACTATCTTTAAGATGGTGGTGTTGCCCTGGGACGGCGGGAGGCCTGTGCCAAAGTCCAGGCCGATATGAGACCAGGGGCGACGAGGCACAGGCAGAGGCTGGAGGAGGCCTTGGGCCTTGTGATGGTCGGCTTTGCCCCTGGCACAGGTGGTGCAGGCCTGGACATACTCCCGGACGTCGGCTTCCATAGATGCCCACCAGAAGTGCTGCCGGACCACTGCCACGGTCCTTCGCACCCCTGGGTGACAGGAGAGCTTGGAACCGTGACAGAAGTCAAGGACCACAGCCCTGGCCTCTGGTGGGATGTACAGTTTGTCCTTTGGACCTGTCCCTGGGTCCGGGCTCTGTGTCAGGGCCTCCTGGACGGTCTTCTCCACGTCCCAGGTAAGGGTGGCCACGACAGTGGACTCAGGGATGATGGTTTCAGGGGGGTCTGACAGCTCAGTCTTGACCTCCTCTTCATGCACCCAGGACAGGGCGTCAGATCGTTGGTTCTTTGTCACGGGGCGGTAGGTGATCTGGAAGTCAAAACGCCTGAAGAACAGCAACCAGCGGGCTTGCCTGGGGTTCAGACGCTTCGCGGTCCGGATGTACTCCAGGTTCCGATGGTCCGTGAAAACCGTAAATGATACCGATGCTCCCTCCAACAGGTGTCTCCACTCCTCAAGAGCCTCCTTCACTGCAAGAAGTTCCCGATTGCCGACGTCATAGTTCTGTTCAGCTGGGGTCAACCTGCGGGAAAAGTAGGCACATGGATGGAGAACCTTGTCGGACTCCCCGCTCTGGGACAGCATGGCTCCTATCCCTGAGTCAGAGGCATCCACTTCAACAACAAACTGGCGCTTGGGATCGGGCTGCACCAGAACCGGTGCAGTCGAGAACCGGCGTTTCAACTCCCTAAACGCGACTTCGCACCGATCCGACCAGGTGAAGGGGACTTTTGTGGAGGTCAGGGCTGTCAGGGGGCTAACTACCTGACTGTAGCCCTTGATGAACCTCCGGTAGAAATTTGCAAAACCGAGGAACTGTTGTAGTTTCCTACGGTTCGTTGGTTGGGGCCAATCTCTCACCGCCGCAACCTTGGCCGGATCAGGGACGACGGAGTTGGACTAGATTATGAACCCCAAGAAGGACAAAGAAGTGCGGTGGAACTCACACTTCTTGCACTTCACAAACAGCCGGTTCTCCAACAACCACTGTAGGACCTGACGTACATGCTTGACATGGGTCTCAGGATCCGGAGAAAAGATGAGTATATCGTCTAGATATACGAAGACAAACCGATGCAGGAAGTCCCGCAAGACATCATTAACCAATGCTTGGAACGTCGCGGGCGCATTGGTGAGGCCGAACAGCATGACCAGGTACTCAAAGTGACCTAACGGGGTGTTAAATGCCGTCTTCCACTCGTCTCTCTCCCGGATCCGAACCAGGTGATAAGCATTCCTAAGATCCAATTTCGTGAAAATTTGGGCTCCATGCAAGTGCGTGAACACTGAATCCAACAGAGGTAACGGGTATCGGTTGCGAACCGTGATCGGAGTCCGCCGTCCTTCTTGCCCACAAAAAAGAAACCAGCACCCATCGGGGAGGTGGAGTTCCGGATCAACCCGGCAGCTAACGAGTCCCGGATGTAGGTCTCCATTGATTCGCGTTCCGGACGTGAGAGGTTGTACAGCCTGCAGGATGGGTACTCAGCGCCCGGTATCAAATCAATGGCACAATCGTACGGATGGTGCGGGGGCAGCGTGAGTGCCAGATCCTTGCTGAAGACGTCAGCAAGGTCGTGGTACTCGGCCGGCACCGCCGCCAGATTGGGGGGGACTAAAACCTCCTCCTTAGCTGTCACACCGGGTGGAACCGAGGATCCTAAACACTCCCGGTGGCAGGTTTCGCTCCACTGAACCACAACCCCAGACGGCCAATCAATCCGGGGATTGTGTTTTAACACCCATGGAAAACCCAAAATCACTCGGGAGGTAGAAGGTGTTACATAAAACACAATCTCTTCCCTGTGATTCCCAGACACCACCAACGTCACTGGCTGTGTCTGGTGTGTGATTAGTGGAAGAAGGGTGCCATCTAGCGCCCGCACCGACAATGGTGATGGTAAGGCCACTAGAGGGAGCCCAACCTCCTTTGCCCATCTGCTATCTAGCAGATTCCCCTCCGACCCTATGTCCACCAGTGCTGGGGCATGAAGGGTTAGATCCCCACTCAGGATCGTGACTGGGATTCATGCAGATCGTTGGGGTTTCCCCACGTGGGTGTTGTGACCCACCCTTAGCCCAGTCTCTAAGGACGAGTGCTGCTTTTTTGATTGTTTGGGGCATTCTCTCTGTGTATGCTCGGTAAAGCTGCAGAGAAAACACTCTCCACGGATCAGCCTCCTTTGTCTCTGATCTGATCGTTTTTTGGCCCTGCTCGTTTCCACAGCAACGTCAGCAGGGGGAGCTGTTGTCACGTGGAGAGCCCTGACAGTGGAGCGTGGGGAAGTCGGCTTCCTTTCGGACCCAGGAGGAAGAGGGACGGCTTGTGCCTGACCACGCCCCTTGTCTCGCTCCCGTCGGTGTTCCGTTAATCGGTTGTCTAACCGTATAACCAGGTCGTATAACCCATCTAAATCCTGCGTCTCGTCCTTCGCCACCAGGTGCTCCTTAAGGACCAGAGACAGTCCGTTTACAAAGGCGGTGCGGAGCGCAACAGCATTCCAGCCGGCTCGCGCTGCCGCGATGCGGAAGTCGACTGCCTCACAAACTCAGTATAAACCGTTAGGAGCTGTGAATTCTGCTCCCAAAGCGCCGTAGCCCAGGCGCGTGCCTCTCCTCGAAGCAAATTGATCACATAAGCCACCCGGCTGGCGTCTGCTGCATACATGACGGGACGCTGTGAAAAGACGAGCGAGCACTGCATCAAGAAGTCCGCGCACATCTCCACACAGCCTCCGTACGGCTCCGGAGGGCTTATGTATGCTTCAGGGGAAGGTGGGGGGGTTCGTTGAATGACCAGCGGAATGTCTGTTTCTGGCACACGGTCAGCAGGAGGAGGTGCTGCAGCAGCGCCCTGAGCACGTGCTTCCACCTGGGCGGTGCGAGCCTCCATCCTACGATTGAGAACACTGCTCTGCTCGGTAACTAAGTCCAACCGAGCGGTAAAGGCGGTTAAGATGTGCTGCAGCTCACCCAACACGCCTCCTGCTGGCGCCTGTGCACCTCGCTCTTCCATTGGCTGTTCAAGCGATGGTTGACGCCCCTCGGGATCCATGACGCTGGCCGAGAAATCCTGTTGTGAAAGTGTCGTGACACGGACCCACAACAGGGGGCATTAATGAACGGACAATGGATAAGCCAAAAATAACAATTTAATGTTGTGAATCGCACAACGACGTACAGACAATAACAATATGGTGGACTGTCAATCATACACCAGGTGACGTGTGGGCAGGCTCGACGATAGAAGACGCCTGGCGAGAGAAGAGCCGGATCCCCACACAGCTTCCACCACCAACGGAGCTGAAGAACACCGGAGCCGCCAAGCCCTGCGCCCCAGGTGGCCGCTGTCTTCAGCAGTCAGACCCGGTACTGCTGGCAGAAAACAGAGACAGTCCTGATGAGTGTGAGTTCGCATACTCAGTAATCCCACAGTCAGTGTTTAGTTAGGAGGGAGCACCTCCACCTCCAATCACACACTCGTGCAGCTCCTGTTTGACCACTTATCTGGTTTGGGGTGTGAGGCGAAGCCGTTGCTGATCACACCAAACGCCAATCCCACAGATAAGGACACACCAGGAAAACGGCTGCAAAGAAGTTCAGATTAATACTCAATGTTTTGAGTCAGCAGAGAAAATTACCTGAATGGTAGCTGAGGATGAGTGACAGCTGTCACTCCCAGTGGCTCCGGCGCCTTCTCGTGCTTGAAGCCCGCACTCCAAGCAGGGCGCCATCTGGTGGTGGTGGGCCAGCAGTCCCTCCTCTTCAGCGGCCCACACCACAAGAGTAGCTTTTTTCCCACCACAATCCATGTAATTTTACAAATCCAATATTTCCATAATGTTTTTTCTTACAATAAGAAGCTTGCCATCTCTTGCTTCAACTATAAAGGTCTGTGACACAAAGTGGCTGGACACAAATGTAAAGCTCTGACACAGAAGCGTCACATTTGAAAGGTTTAAAAAAGAAGGCAGTCCAAAATCAGCATTGGCATCAGAATCATCAGGAAAAACGGGGTCCAAAAAACATGAAGGCAGTGTTAAAAAAAACAAACAAAAAAAAACAGCAGGGTCAATCAAGACAAAACTCTGAAGAAAAGAGCTGGAAGTGAAGACGGTAAAGCACAATGATCTGGCGGGGAAAGAGTGAACAAGGTGATGCTTAAATACAGAGAGGTGATGAGCAGTAGAGGTGGGCGGATCGATCCTAATATCGATAATATCAATACCAGCGCTGGTATTGATATTGAACGATCCTCATGTAAAAAGATTGATACTCAAGCTTTTTTCTCTCCCGCACGGACTGACTGCTGCGTACGCAGATTCATCAAAGTCTACTCTGTCTGTAAGAGCAGTGCTGCGCTGTGTCACACAACACGGAGCAACACACCCTTGTATTGTGGTTTGTCAGCCCCTCTACCTCAGGAGATTTTGTTTTAAGTTGTGTTGATTGTGATAATAAAGTATTTTGTTGTCACGTACAATGTTTGGTGAAATTCTATCCTAGGTCTTTTGGATCCTTCGGATCTATGAAGATTAAATATGAAAAAGTATCGGTATCGATATCGGCAATACTGGGCCTGTATTTACTTGGTATCGGATCAATACCAAAATTCCCGGTTTCGCCTGCCCATGAGCAGAAGATGAGGAACAGGTGGGAGGGAAAGATCCAGGGTTTGGGTGTGGAAAGACAGAGAGAAACACCCACCACCAAGCACCAAGTGACAAGAGAAAGCAGTGAAACAAAACCCAAGCAGAAAAAAATTATAGAATAAACATCACACTAGACATTATAGTCCCAATCCTGACATCACCTATACATACTGTGTCCTGTGTCAGCTATTTTAGAATATCATGTGACTCATTCTGTACATCATGTGAAATGCAATAGTGGAAAAAAAGTGCTTCTATTCCACTTTTTCATAAAAAGACTTCTTTAAATTGCCTGAAAAAAAAAATGCCTCAAGTGAGTGTGAAAACCTTTTTGTGATATTTCAGAATTTTTTTTTTTTTTCTCAAAATACATGTTTCCATGAAGCATATTTTTAATTAACTATTTCAATTTGCACAATTTGGACAGGAATGAAAACCCACCTATTGAAAATAATGGGACATCCAGTTTATTGTGTGACATGGAAGAAGAACTCCATTTATACGCAACAGATACTTAGAATGATAACTCATATTTGTCTTCCCCAGCCAAGGCTGTTCCCAGTTTTACAGCAGGGTGGACTGAGACAAAGCAGATTGAGCATCTTGTCCAAGGACAGATAGTTAGCATGAGTGGGATTCGAACCTGGCTGTTGTGTGTTGGGGGGTTTGGCTGGATATTTTGTGTTGTTTTCTTTTCTTTGCTCTCCAGGTGGTATGCAAACTGGTTTTTGTCTGTGGAGAAGGTGCTGGCAGAAGAATCCTTCACCCTCATCAACATTATTGGCTGCACTTGTGGGGGATGTCCACGTGCAGGCCTAATGACTCGCAGCACCTGTGGATGATGCTCACGTGCAGACTTAAGGACTTTCAGCTGAAGCAGATAATTAGATGGCGTTCTGCATTTAAGCCATGAGTGGTTCAAGCAGAATTGCCGGGAACTCGACCTTGTGACGTTCGTTTGTGAGACGCTGAGGACCGCGCCTGGGTTTGACACATCGTGCCTGTGAAGGAGGACGGGTGAGGGACACATGCTGTCAGCACACATCAGAGAGTCAGTTTGTCGTGTCCACCTGGGGGGTGTTTGGCAGTGAATTTGAGTCCAGAAGCGCCGGGCTTCGATCCCTTTGGGGCGCTGGAGAGCGCGCCGTCCTTCACTCCACCAGACAAGCTATATATTATGTTGTACACAATTATTACACGGAAAGGGAAATAAATGTTTTGTTTTTGGAACCGCTTTCTGGTTATTTAGTGCTGGGTTCAGTCAGACGCAGGTCCGCTCCTCAACCCGTGTCGGCACATAACACTGGCTCTAATATTAGCAGGGCACCTCCTTATCCACTGAACCACTGAACTACCTGCTCTACAAACAGAGAGCTATGTTTCCAATGTGTGAATGCTGGATAACAACTTGTTTTTTGGGGCGGGGGTGGTGGTGGTGGTGGTGGGGGGGGGGGGGGGGGGTGGAGAGGTCATCTGTTTTTTATTTGGGGAAAATCAGCTATCTTGATCCCACAGAACTATGACAGTGGCATAGAGAAGGGTGAAACTGAAACAAAAAAATAGGTTGTCCAAAGTTGTCCTCATCAGCAGCGTTATTGGTAGCATTGTTTTATACCTTTATTAGAACCCAACTGAAAAATCTTAGAAAACCTATTCTGCATTTCAGACTTTCTAAATCTGATAAAGGGTTGTGTATTTGTTAGAATTAAAGGAACAGCAAGCGACAGAGGCGAAGCAATCACTTAGCATTCATTTCCACTCAGAGCGAGCATTTTGCAGTGGCAAGACACAACGGTTACGCTGCCATCAGCTAGGTGGGACCAAAATAGTCCTGAAGTCGATTTTTGGCAAATGTTGAGTGATGCCACACAGTGACTGCCAATCAGAGTGAACACATAGTGTAACATGATGGATGATCTATCAGGCATGGCACAAACTGTAGGACACAACTGCAAACTCACACGACTGATAAAGTTCAAAGGGGATTTAACTGGCTCAACAGGTAGGTAGTCGGTACACGTGTGGTCCAGCAGCGTGGCAGAGGTAGCAGGCAGACAAGAAACAGAGGCGTAGTCAAAAGCAGGCACAGGTCAAAATACACAGTGTGAGGGCAATCAGAGACAAGACAAAACTCGAGGTCAGAAACAGGCAATGTCAAAATACTGTTAAGCTGGACAAAACAAGATGTGAGACAGAGGCTGGAAAGTGACAAAGTCAACGATCTGGCGGTGAGCTGTGAGACTGTGAGGACTTAAATAACTGGTGGTGTAATCAGTGAAACAAGATGCAGGTGTCAGAGAAAGTTCTGGAAGGGGCGTGACCGGGGAAGACAAAGATTGTGCACAGTGCAAGAAAGTGAAGGCAGGAGAAAACACAGAGTGGAGTGATGAAAGAGACAAAGACACGTGAGCAGGTGCAAGAGTGGAAGTGGAAGAAAACACAGAGCAAAAAGAGTCATAGTGACAGACAAAGACACAAGAGCAATCAAAACAGAAACCATGGACAGAATAAAATGCAACTATAACCAGGATCAGGAACCGAACATGACAACTGAAAACAAAATATGACATTAAAACATAACTGAAATCATGAATGAGATGAGCAAAAATAATCTACTGACAAACAGAGAATAAATAAACCAGATGATTACAGAATAATGCAATTAATGAAACAAGATAAATGATAAACAGAAGGTGCAATAAATAACAAATTGAACATACAGAAAAGAAGCACTGAAAATAAACAGTAACAAAACCCTGTGACTAAAGCACAATATAATAAATGTGATAAACAGAATGAACCTAAGACTAAAGCAACTAAGGGATCAAGAGTGAAAACAAATAATAAACAATAAAGCAAAACTAAATACGTGGCAAGTCCATGATACATCAAAAATAAATAAAAACAAGACAAAACATAACTGAAGCATGACGATGGCAACCTGATATCATATAAATAAAACACAAGATTCAGGACATGAACCCATCATGGGCAGGAACATGACAGTACCCCCACCCCCAAGGGACCAACACTGGCGGTCCCCAGAACCCACAGACCAAACCAACAATGGGTGGGGGGACGGGGGAAAGGCAAAAACCAAGAAGATCGACCTGCACCGAGGGGAACCACATACACATAACCAGAGCAGCGGATGGGGCAGAAAAACTGCCCGGGAATAACCAACCCCCACCGGGGGGCAACCTAGCACAAACGATGGTACCACTGGGCAGGCAGGCACACAGCCAAACGTGGCATCCTGAGGGCGACCGTGAGGTGGGCAACAGGGAGACAACGAGGCCAGAGGCCGACCATGGGGGTAAACAGAAAACACAGTAGTCCCAGGGAGATGACTGGAAGCACCTGTAGCAACCCCTGGAGAGTCAGGAGATCAGTCCTGATGAGTAACTCAGCCTACGGGAGGTTCAGGGGGGTGGCCTGGTGATGTGCCAGGATGGGTGGCAGGAAGAGGAAGCACACCAGGGACTGACGTGGGATGCCCACTGTCCCGACAGCTAACCACCTCAGGGGAGACCGACCTGCTAACCTGCCATGGACACAAGACATTGAAGGACTCGAGTGCCCAACCAACAGAGGGAAGAACAGTCAATCGTATGAGAAATGAGAACCGACTAACCACTCGCGACAAAAAACGAACCACAGAAAAATGACCAACCCACAAAAACCGAGGAAAAATTGAATCAGTCATAAACCTTGGAAGCCAAACAGAAGTAATACCCATACCAAGAATGCAAAATAAAGACATATTCAAAAGATATACCAAAACATGACTGACTAACAAACAGAAGGAAAAATTAGTGGCAAAGATGACTGAGGGAAAATCTGTTCTCAGAAGGGAGCAGCAAAACTAGAGAAAACAACAACATGAAAAGTTAAGGGGATCATGAAAAATCGATGGTTTACTCTCAACCTTTTTATGGGAGAAGAACTGAACAATAAGTGACTGAAGCCGACACCCAACCCAATAAAGCAAGCCATTGAACCACCCATACGGAGGACTAAACAGAGCAATCAAGACTTTAAAGCAGTGAAATTTCCCCTGAAATGTATCCCAAGCATTTTTAGCAGTCAAATTTTGGAAAGAAAACCAGGGCAAAAACTTCACAAAACCAAAACATGCATGGTGGCTCCATTTCAAATAAGAATGTGAACAGTGCCTGTCTCTGAGAGATCCAAAGCAGCAAAATAAGATAAAGTAAAACATTGTTAAACCCCAAAAAACATTATTCTGAGATAACCAAGGAATGAAAGGACTGGAGAGGAAACCTTGCTTTTCAGGCCGGCATAACAGGAGAAGAATCATATTAAACCACATTATTAAGCAAAAAAGCACAAGAACTGTCCTACCAGCAACGTTGTCAGAGTCCCCTTCTGGGTACAGCACTGTCATGAGGGCGGAGAGCGAAACCAACTTAACAGGTTCTTCTGTGTTGGTGTACAGCGCAGGTGCCTTCCCGGACACCCGTGATGACAATGGAGGAATCTGTGTCGTGAGCGGTATAACACTTGAAGCCGTGACCTCTTTTAACGGTCCTTCTGGCGGCTCGGGAGATGTGGGTGGTGCTGGTAGCTCAGAAGGTGCGTGCATCCCAAAAGTCTCCAGCGGCGCGTCAGCAGATGAGAGCCAAGGTGTGGTGATTGTCACAGGTTCCGTGGATGAGGGCGGGGCAGAAGGTGAATCCTGGGGCGCAAATATGGTGATTAGCTGGGGAGCCGTGGGCCCCATCTGAGGTCCCGCTGATGGTTCCGTCAGCGTGTTTTCTTCACAAGGTCTGACTGACGGCTTAAGCGAGACGAGGCGCTCCACGCCGTATACCGCACACGCTGCAGAGCTCACAGCTGAGGCAGCCAGTGATGTGCACTCCTCTCTGGGGATCTGTTCTGGTGTGGCATCCACCATGGGTTCCTCGAGCGCTGTGGGAGGTCCTGCTTTGTCTCGAGGTTGATTCGCCGTGGTGGCTCCAGCAGGTGGCACTGAGCGTGGCGGTGGCTGGGGTTTTCCCGATGGCTTTGTGAGAGACTCTGCTGATGTGGTCACTCCCAAAGAGACGGGCAACGAAAGCACCTCAGAATTATTGGCTGAGGTGAATGCGGGAGCTGAGGACAGCAGCTGAGATGGGTGGATCTTTCTAGGTACCGGCACTGGGACGGGATGAGATGTGAAGGATTTTGGTGTCTCTACTGGTCGAGGCACCCTACCTTCCGGCTCACGTGGCTTGGCCAGCGTTTGAGTTGACATGCGGCGTGGAGCTGGAGTGGGTGTGGTCTGTGGTGCCACTGGCAGCAGCTGAGGTTCCAATGCGAGTGAATCTGGAAGTGTTGTAGCAGCATCAGAGAGGGTGATATGAAGAGGCGGGGCTGAGGAGAATTCATGATGATCAGGTCCAAACAAAAAATCCATAGGATCTTCAAGGTAAGATGGGAGTTGACCTTGCCGAAACAGTGTTTTAATGTTCACTAATTCAGGATATGCTGCCACTATTTCAGGCTCGACATGCAATAACTGATCTAAGGCCTTGAAAACCTGTTGTCTGTGCCCCTGATCAGGATGATCCAAAAATTCAAAATATAAGTCCTGAATCTTGAAAAACACTGTGGCTGTGGCCTGGAGTACCTGTGCATCCGCCTCAGATGACGTGTCATTATCGATGTCCTCCCACTCTGAGTCGCTGTCCGAGAGGAGCGGGTAGGCCGGCAGGTAACGTTCGGGCTGCCTGACCCAGGCTGGGAGTCTCCCCTCAGCAAACAAGTCATCCAGCTTCTCTAATTCAGGAAAAAATTGATAAAGCCAATGATTAGCTTCAATAAGGTCCCATGAATGGTCTAAATACTCAAACTTCTTCTTTGGCGTGAAGCAGGAATGAAAACAATCAAAGAAAAAGTCGAGTTCAGCAAAAATGTCCTTTATAGCAGCTAAATCAGCTGCTTTGACAGCAAGAAGTGAGCTTGCTGCGTCCATGTTTGGCCAGATCGTTCTATCAGGCGTGGAACAAACTGTAGGACACAACTGCAAACTCACACGACTGATAAAGTTCGAAGGGGATTTAATTGGCTCAACAGGTAGGTAGTCGGTACACGTGTGGTCCAGCAGCGTGGCAGAGGTAGCAGGCAGACAAGAAACAGAGGCGTAGTCAAAACCAGGCACAGGTCAAAATACACAGTGTGAGGGCAATCAGAGGCAAGACAAAACTCGAGGTCAGAAACAGGCAATGTCAAGGCAGGAAAACACAGAGTGGAGTGATGAAAGAGACAAAGACACGTGAGCAGGTGCAAGAGTGGAAGTGGAAGAAAACACAGAGCAAAAAGAGTCATAGTGACAGACAAAGACACAAGAGCAATCAAAACAGAAACCATGGACAGAATAAAATGCAACTATAACCAGGATCAGGAACCGAACATGAGAACTGAAAATAAAACCTGACATTAAAACATAACTGAAATCATGAATGAGATGAGCAAAAATAAACTACTGACAAACAGAGAATAAATAAACCAGATGACTACAGAATAATGCAATTAATGAAACAAGATAACTGATAAACAGAAGGTGCAATAAATAACAAATTGAACATACAGAAAAGAAGCACTGAAAATAACAGTAACAAAACCCTGTGACTAAAGCACAATATAATAAATGTGATAAACAGAATGAACCTAAGACTAAAGCAACTAAGGGATCAAGAGTGAAAACAAATAATAAACAATAAAGCAAAACTAAATACGTGGCAAGCTCATGATACATCAAAAATAAATAAAAACAAGACAAAACATAACTGAAGCATGACGATGGCAACCTGATATCATATAAATAAAACACAAGATTCAGGACATGAACCCATCATGGTCAGGAACATGACATGATCACGTGAACAAAACAATCCAAGTTAGCGGCATACGCTCAAGAACAGCTGTGCTTCTGTATAAATCTAATATGTTTCTCATATATTTTGTAAAAGTTAATGAGAAATAAACACTTCTAAATCTAAAACTGCTGTTTTTTTTATAACCAGATAACACTTCGAAGTGATTTAAAAGACATCTTACAGAGATGTAAGGTACACACCCCGGGAATACCCATCAGGCAACATAACAAAATGCTTGTGGCCTTCTGTCAGGTTCACCCTGTAATAGAAATCACAGACAACCTGATATCAAAGAAACACACCAGAAGTCACTGTTTAACTTTTGCTCACGAGCAGAGTGTTGGGTCGCAAGGAGAGAGACAGAGTATACCGCTCGAGCAACAGATTAATTCATTCCTTCTCTCCTTCCCTCTCTCTCCCGAGTGACACTCTACCTCCCTTTTTATTCATTCAAACAAACAAGGATGCTGTCACCATGGTTACAAAGCAGAAACGATCACCACAGTCTCCCAGGAACAAGGACAGTTTCAATCTTTAGTTAAGTGTCAACATCAGCAAAATAAGATAACAAATACTACGTGTGAATGTGTGGCAACAGCTTATTTTTCTACTTGCTCTGACTAAACAAAACAAAACTCAGATATCCTCATGTATCTGAACAATGTGTATTGAAAAACCGACACTTTGCATTAATCACACCATGAGAAAACAATTCCTTTAGACATTTAAGTGATAACAAAATAAGGCATATTCACAATTTTTCCAACATCTTCATTACTACCTCATGTGACTGCAGCTTAGACTATGCAGACATGGAGTTCCATCCATCCATCCATCCATCTATCTATCTTTCCACTTCTTGTCACACCACTGATGTGACAAGGATACCGATTCTGGCTGCTCAAGCGCCCCCCCCCAAAAAAAATTAAATAAATAAATAAATAAAGGTAACAGGAACAAAAAGACACAAGGTGCAAAAATGTTTCTCCAACTAATTAAATTAGCAGCAGGTGAGCTCAATCACCCAAAGGAAAGTCCTTGAAGAAACAAAAGGGCAGAAAAAAAAAATCCCACTAAAAATGCAGTAGATTTGGCAAAAACACAACACAACCCAGACCTGCTGGGAAAAGAAAGAAAAAAAAAAAAAAATAGACAAGCCCCATATTTGTCATGTTCTGCCTGAAGATATGAATGTATAAACGCCGAAAATGGAGCATTTAAACCTTTTTTTTTTCTACAACAAAACAAAATAAAGAAAGAGCAGTGGGGAGCTTCAGTGTGACTCAGGCAGCAGCCAAAACTCTCAGAGCTGAAACAGAAGTAGTTGGCCAGAGTGCCTCCACGTAGACAATCAGAATCTCCCTGTCCTCAGAAAATTAAGATCAGTATCTATCTATCTATCTATCTATCTATCTATCTATCTATCTATCTATCTATCTATCTATCTATCTATCTATCTATCTATCTATCTATCTATCTATCTATCTATCTATCTATCTATCTATCTATCTATCTATCTATCTATCTATCTATCTATCTATCTATCTATCTATCTATCTATCTATCTATCTATCTATCATTGTAGTAGTGATCTGAACTCACAGCAGGAATGCCCAGGGTTCAAAGCCCAGATATTCTTTATATATGGTATTTCTGTGAATTTCACAAACTGTGCAGGGTTGTCATCTATACTTTTACTGAGGTACTATGTCAACCCACAACTCATTCTATGGTGCTTTCCCCAGAAAAAGTTACAGATAGCTTCACAATCAACAAATATGTCTGAATGCAGCCCCTCTTTTTTAAACTCTGCCCACTCAAAAAAAACAAAAAAAACAAAACAGGGTCTGGAGCCAAACATTTCTTGACTGTGACGTGGTTGAGGCAGTATCCTCTTTGGAATCTGACCAACACCTGGGCACTGATAGGCTGAGAGCCCGTACATCATTACAAACAAATTATTACACGGGCAGAGAAGCACTGGTGGAGGAAAACAATTAAGAATTTTGCCTGTTGATGAAGCAATACTCCATCGCCATATGCCACACCATTAAAAGAAAAAAAAAAAACTCAAATGCTTACAGGTTTTTTTGGCGCTTTTGTTGCACAACTGTAATACCATTTTTGCAACGCCCTGATGATGACAATAGAAATTGCATTGTGTGTAACTATGTCTGTTGTCCTGTTCACATTTTAAAGGTGGTATGAGATATCCCATAGTGACTTCTTGTGACATTAATTTTATTGCAATCATTGTGGATAAATCCACTCTAATCTAGCCAAAAGTTTTCAAAATAAATTACCTAAAATGTATATTTTTTTAAATGTATTAAGTTAAATTAATTTAGTGTATAAAATCTCTCAAATAACAATAGGTAAGTATTTTCTCAGGTGCCTTTAGTCATTTTATTCATGAAATACAAATTGATAATGTAAATATACATTATTATATGGCTGTGACACTACATGCGCTCTGATTGGCTGATTACCGGTCGGATATTTTTCCCAAATCCAGACCAGTTTTCATAACAATCGGTCCGAATGCCCTCCTTTTTTTTTTTTTTTCAATATTTTTCATTCATTTAAAAGAAAAGCAGAAAAGCAGAAATGAGTACATTACAAGACACTGAATGAAAAGGAGCAGAGAGAAGAACAAGTCATATTTTCTGCCCCTTTTTACAATACAATCTTTAAATTTTAAGCATCATTATTCAACATTATTTAACAGATTACATTTTTTGACTTTGTCACATACCACTGACTTATTTCAGAATTTTAGCTATTATTTAAAAGATTACATTTTAATATGTTACATTTTATACTTAAAACATTTTAGACATTATTAACAGATTACATTTTAGACTTTGTCACAACCCACTGACTTATTTCATAGTTTCATACTTACTTAATACATCTAGTTTAATACGTTTTTTAAATAATTTAAGCGACCTTGATTCTTTGATTTCTTTGTTGAGGTTGTTCCATAATTTTACACCATTCACTGCAATACTCCGTTCCTTTACTTTGATTCTGAATCTTGGTTTTTTAAAGACTTCTATTCCTTTCAAATTATAACTACTTACTCTTTTTTCAAACATGTTTTGAATGTTTATTGGTAAGGTATTTTTATTAGCGTGGTGCATTGTTTGAAATATTTTCAAATCAACTAAATCATGAAATTTAAGTACCTTATACTTAATGAATAATGGATTAGATGGATCTCTAAAATGACTATTGCTAATCATTTTTAAAGCTCTTTTCTGCAGAATAAATAATGGTTGTGTATAGGTTTTACATGTTGATCCCCAGATTTCTACACAGTAAGTTAAATATGGGACAATCAATGAATTGTACAATGTTAATAAACCATAGCTATTCAATGAAAATTTTACTTTATGCAAAACAGCAATGGCTTTCGCTATTTTTCCTTTTGTGTAATTTATGTGTGACTTACATGTAAGATCTTCATCAATCATGACTCCTAGAAATTTTGTTTCTTTTACCCTTTGTATGTCCATTCCATCTATTTTTAATGACACATCATTTTTTCCACTCTGTCATTAAACAATATGAAATTTGTCTTATTAAGATTTAGTGACAATCTGTTTATATCAAACCAATGTTTAACTTTTTCCAACTCTGTATTTATCACTTGTACTACTTCCTGTATATCTGAGTAAAATAATGTTGTATCATCAGCAAATAATATGCTGCAAAGTACTTTAGATACATTCACAAAGTCATTGATATACAAAATAAACAGTTTGGGTCCAAGTACCGACCCTTGTGGTACTCCATAAATAATGTTACACAATTCTGATTTAGTATTATTTATCTGAACAAACTGTTTTCTATTTTCTAAGTAGCTTTTTACCCACTGATGTGCAATACCTCTAATTCCATATTGTTGTAACTTGTGAAGCAATCTTGAGTGGTCGATAACATCAAAAGCTTTTTTTCAGGTCGATAAAAATACTTACAAAATAATCCTTATTATCTATTGTTGTTGATATTTTCTCTGTTAATTCCATAATTGCCATAGCTGTCGAATGTTTTGTTCTGAACCCATACTGAGCATTATTTAAAATATGATGTTTCTCAGTGAATTTGTCCAACCTTGTCACAAAACCTTTTCCATAATTTTAGAAAACTGTGGAAGCAATGACACTGGCCTGTAATTTGAAAAATTATGTTTGTCACCATTTTTATATAGTGGAACTACCTTGGCAATTTTCATTTCATCTGGGAAAATTCCTGTTGACAGAGACAGATTACAAATGTAAGTGAATGGTTCAGTAACAGTTTCTATTATACTTTTTACAGTCATCATGTCTATATCTTCATAGTCAATCAATCAACTTTTTTCTTGTATAGCGCCAAATCACAACAAACAGTTGCCCCAAGGCGCTCCACATTGCAAGGCAAGGCCATACAATAATTATGAAACACAGTCTATGTCTAAAGCAACATAACCAAGGGATGGTCCAGGGTCACCCGATCCAGCCCTAACTATAAGCCTTAGCGAAAAGGAAAGTTTTAAGCCTAATCTTAAAAGTAGAGAGGGTATCTGTCTCCCTGATCTGAATTGGGAGCTGGTTCCACAGGAGAGGAGCCTGAAAGCTGAAGGCTCTGCCTCCCATTCTACTCTTACAAACCCTAGGAACTACAAGTAAGCCCGCAGTCTGAGAGCGAAGCGCTCTAATGGGGTAATATGGTACTATGAGGTCCCTAAGATAAGATGGGACCTGATTATTCAAAACCTTATAAGTAAGAAGAAGAATTTTAAATTCTATTCTAGCATTAACAGGAAGCCAATGAAGGGAGGCCAACACGGGTGAGATATGCTCTCTCCTGCTAGTCCCCGTCAGTACTCTAGCTGCAGCATT
Organism: Thalassophryne amazonica; assembly: GCF_902500255.1. Lineage (NCBI taxonomy): Eukaryota > Metazoa > Chordata > Actinopteri > Batrachoidiformes > Batrachoididae > Thalassophryne > Thalassophryne amazonica. Next base: position 65,501,955 of record NC_047113.1, read on the forward strand.
CTGAACCAACTGAAGGCTTTTTAGGGAACTTTTAGGACAACCTGATAATAATGAATTACAATAGTCCAGCCTAGAGGAAACAAATGCATGAATTAGTTTTTCAGCATCACTCTGAGACAAGACCTTTCTGATTTTAGAGATATTGCGTAAATGCAAAAAGGCAGTCCTACATATTTGTTTAATATGCGCTTTGAATGACATATCCTGATCAAAAATAACTCCAAGATTTCTCACAGTATTACTAGAGATCAGGGAAATGCCATCCAGAGTAACAATCTGGTTAGACACCATGCTTCTAAGATTTGTGGGGCCAAGTACAATAACTTCAGTTTTATCTGAGTTTAAAAGCAGGAAATTAGAGGTCATCCATGTCTTTATGTCTGTAAGACAATCCTGCAGTTTAGCTAATTGGTGCGTATCCTCTGGCTTCATGGATAGATAAAGCTGGGTATCATCTGCGTAACAATGAAAATTTAAGCAATACCGTCTAATAATACTGCCCAAGGGAAGCATGTATAAAGTGAATAAAATTGGTCCTAGCACAGAACCTTGTGGAACTCCATAATTAACTTTAGTCTGTGAAGAAGATTCCCCATTTACATGAACAAACTGTAATCTATTAGACAAATATGATTCAAACCACCGCAGCGCAATGCCTTTAATACCTATGACATGCTCTAATCTCTGTAATAAAATTTTATGGTCAACAGTATCAAAAGCATCACTGAGGTCCAACAGAACAAGCACAGAGATAAGTCCACTGTCCGAAGCCATAAGAAGATCATTTGTAACCTTCACTAATGCTGTTTCTGTACTATGATGAATTCTAAAACCTGACTGAAACTCTTCAAATAGACCATTCCTCTGTAGGTGATCAGTTAGCTGTTTTACAACTACCCTCTCAAGAATCTTTGAGAGAAAAGGAAGGTTGGAGATTGGCCTATAATTAGCTAAGATAGCTGGGTCAAGTGATGGCTTTTTAAGTAATGGTTTAATTACTGCCACCTTAAAGGCCTGTGGTACATAACCAACTAACAAAGATAGATTGATCATATTTAAGATTGAAGCATTAAATAATGGTAGGACTTCCTTGAGCAGCCTGGCAGGAATGGGGTCTAATAAGCATGTTGATGGTTTGGATGAAGTAACTAATGAAAATAACTCAGACAGAACAATCGGAGAGAAAGAGTCTAACCAAATACCGGCATCACTGAAAGCAGCCAAAGATAACGATACATCTTTGGGATGGTTATGAGTAATTTTTTCTCTAATAGTCAAAATTTGTTAGCAAAGAAAGTCATGAAGTCATTACTAGTTAAAGTTAATGGAATACTCAGCTCAATAGAGCTCTGACTCTTTGTCAGCCTGGCTACAGTGCTGAAAAGAAACCTGGGGTTGTTCTTATTTTCTTCAATTAGTGATGAGTAGAAAGATGTCCTAGCTTCACGAAGGCTTTCTTATAGAGCAACAAACTCTTTTTCCAGGCTAAGTGAAGATCTTCTAAATTAGTGAGACGCCATTTCCTCTCCAACTTACGGGTTATCTGCTTTAAGCTACGAGTTTGTGAGTTATACCACGGAGTCAGACACTTCTGATTTAAAGCTCTCTTTTTCAGAGGAGCTACAGCATCCAAAGTTGTCTTCAATGAGGATGTAAAACTATTGACAAGATACTCTAACTCCCTTACAGAGTTTAGGTAGCTACTCTGCTCTGTGTTGGTATATGACATTAGAGAACATAAAGAAGGAATCATATCCTTAAACCTAGTTACAGCGCTTTCTGAAAGACTTCTAGTGTAATGAAACTTATTCCCCACTGCAGGGTAGTCCATCAGGGTAAATGTAAATGTTATTAAAAATGATCAGACAAAAGGGAGTTTTCAGGGAATACTGTTAAGTCTTCTATTTCCATACCATAAGTCAGAACAAGATCTAAAATATGATTAAAGTGGTGGGTGGACTCATTTACTTTTTGAGCAAAGCCGATAGAGTCTAATAATAGATTAAATGCAGTGTTGAGGCTGTCATTCTCAGCATCTGTGTGGATGTTAAAATCGCCCACTATAATTATCTTATCTGAGCTAAGCACTAAGTCAGACAAAAGGTCTGAAAATTCACAGAGAAACTCACAGTAACGACCAGGTGGACGATAGATAATACAAATAAAACTGGTTTTTGGGACTTCCAATTTGGATGGACAAGACTAAGATACAAGCTTTCAAATGAATTAAAGCTCTGTCTGGGTTTTTGATTAATTAATAAGCTGGAATGGAAGATTGCTGCTAATCCTCCGCCCCGGCCCGTGCTACGAGCATTCTGACAGTTAGTGTGACTCGGGGGTGTTGACTCATTTAAACTAACATATTCATCCTGCTGTACCAAGTTTCTGTTAGGCAGAATAAATCAATACGTTGATCAATTATTATATCATTTACCAACAGGGACTTAGAAGAAAGAGACCTGATGTTAATAGACCACATTTAACTGTTTTAGTCTGTGGTGCAATTGAAGGTGCTATATTATTTTTTCTTTTTGAATTTTTATGCTTAAATAGATTTTTGCTAGTTATTGGTGGTCTGGGAGCAGGCACCGTCTCTACGGGGATGGGTAATAGGGGGATGGCAGGGGGAGAGAAGCTGCAGAGAGGTGTATAAGACCACAGCTCTGCCTCCTGGTCCCAACGCTAGACAGTCACAGTTTGGAGGATCCCAAAAAATTGGCCAGATTTCTAGAAATGAGAGCTGCTCCCTCTAAAGTGGGATGGATGCCATCTCTCCTAACAAGACCAGGTTTGTCATAGTCAGTTGATCTTTTGCTTACACAGTTTTTTTACAATATTTCTTATTTCATCTTTTTCCACATTGTCAAGGAAAATACTATTGACAGTATTTACAAGTGTATTTAATTTATCTTCTACTATTAGTTTATTTCCCACCAGACTTGATCCCACATTTGAAAATAATCATTAAACTCATTTGCAACTTCATTTATGTCATATATCTCTTTATTTTCCTTGACAAAGTCATTTGGAAAAGTTGATGTCTCTCCATCACTTTTAATCACACTATTTATAATTCCCCATGTTGCCTTTATATTATCTTTACTCTTATTTAATTGTTCACTATAATAATCTTTTTTTTTGTTTCCTAATTATTGTCAATAGTTTATTTTTATATTTTTTGTATCTGTGTTCTGTTTCCTTTGTTTGCATTTTTAAAAAGCACCTATATAAATAGTTTTCTTTACACAAGCATTTTTTATTCCCTTAGTCAGCCATGGTTTATTTACTCTTTTCTTACTAATTTTTATTAATTTACAGTTTTTATTATATGATATCATCAGTATTTTCATAAATTAATTATATGCTACGTTAATGTCGCCGACATAAACGTCTTCCCAATTTTGATTTTTAAGGTCATAATTTAATGCCTCTAAGGCTTTTACTGACTTATCTCTTTTAAAATTTACAAGTTTTTTTTTCTTGTACCAATTTTTGTATTTAAATATTGAAAAAACTGGTAAATGATCACAAGATTTGTCATCAAGATCCCATTCTTAATAAATTCATCTGTTCTATTTGTGAATATATTGTCAATTACAGTTGCACTTTGCGATGTAATTCTGGTTGGTTTTGTTATCAAGGGGAATAAACCTAAACTATACATTGAATTCACAAAATCACTTGTTCTTTGGCAGCTGGAGCTTTCTATATTAATGTTAAAGTCTCCACACATAAAAAAGCGTTTTGTTTTTGATTTGATGGAATAATTCTATTATTTTATCTGTAAATTTCACAACGCAAGAGTCTGGTGCTCTGTATACACAACTTATTAGAATATTCTTAGATGCTTCATGTACAATTTCCACTGTTACAATTTCTATGACATCGTCTATAATTGTCATTTCTTCTACAATTGTACATGTCAGATCTGTTTTTGTGTACAATGCAATACCTCCGCTTTTTTTTTTATCTCTTCTGTTTACAAAATACAGCTCATATCCCTCCATTTGAACATCAGCCATGAGGTCATCTTTAAGCCAAGATTCTGTGATTGCAATAATGCTGAATCTATTTTTAAACTGATTTAAATAATCTTTTATTTTTGACATTTTACAATACAAGCTTCGGCTGTTTATGTGTATAATGTTTATGGGTATCTTCTGTAATTTTTTCACTATTGAACTGTTCTTCCATATAATACTCACAACCAATTGTTTTTAAGTCAGATATACTTTCATCAATGTTGGTGTCTATGTCATATATTTTATCATCTGTTTCCATGTTTGATCTGATTTTTGTTGGTCAAATTACAAACTGGCATCATACTTAATTGTCTATTCAGGTCTGTATTTTGTAAGGTCATCCATGTTTTTGATTTGTATGCCATTTGTTCCTTCTTTCACTCTAATCCACACCCTACAGTTCCAGACCCATGTAGCAACAATGTGTTTCTGTTTTTTTTTAGTAGTCTTGCTTCCCTAGCAATATCTGCATTTTTTTTTCGTTAGATGCTCATTTATATAGATGCTTGTTCCTTTCAGATTCTTTGCCTGTCTTAATAATTCATTTTTGTATTTTCTGCTTGTAAATCGTATAATAATGGTAGATAGTTTATTTTTACTATCTTTGGATGGAATAGTATGACAGTCTGATATAGTGTCTTGATGGATGACAATACCTTTTTGATATAAAAAATTTGTGACTTGTTCCAGTGTTTGAAGTTCTTCAGATGGTGCATCCTCCCCATTGGCTCCACTAGAATCCACTACCCTTGCATAAGACCGATGTTTTGTTTCTAAACCAGATATTATAACATCGTCTTTTCTAGACTATTGTTCAAGTTCATCCACACGTTGTTCAAGCTTCTTAATAATCTTGTCTTTCTCTTTAACAAGATTTTTGAGCTCTTTAATCTCCTCCGTCAACTTGCTTAGATTAGACATGTCTTTTGATATACGGTTTAATGAGGTCTTTATCTCCTCTATGTCTTCCTCAAGTTTATCCGTTTTCTTAGGTGGTGCCATGTTGACTATTGTGATTTAGTACTGGCCACTATTAACTGTGAAACAATTCTCACTTATAATCTTTATCACCACAGGTCCAGTCGCCGCACACCGACCCGCCCCGATGTTAACCTCGGATATAGCCGCCACCAGCCTCGGTCGTAGCCGCCGTTAGCCTCGGATGTAACCGCCACCAGCCTTGGATGTAGCCGCCGCCAACCTCGGATGTAGCCGCCGCCAACCTCAGATGCAGCCGCCGGTAGCCTCAGATGTAGCCACCGCCAACCTCGGATGTAGCCGCCACCAGCATCGGATGTAGCCGCCGCCAACCTCGGATGCAGCCGCTGGTAGCCTCAGATGTAGCCACCGCCAGCCTCGGATGTAGCCGTCGCCAGCCTCGGTTGTAGCGGCTGTTAGCCTCGGATGTAGCCACCGCCAGCCTCGGTTGTAGCGGCCGTTAGCCTCGGATGTAGCTACTGCTAGCCTTGGATGTAGCCGCCGCCAGCCTCGGTTGTCGCGGCCGCCAGCCTCGCATGTAGCCGCCACTAACCTCGGTTGTAGCGGCGGTTAGCCTCGGATGTAGCCGCCGCTAGCCTCGGTTGTAGCGGCCATCGCTAGCCTCGGATGTAGCCGCCGTTCCTCTTTTGCCTCTCCACCTGGGCACCGGGTCCGCCACACCAGTTTGTCGTGGAGACTCCACACGTTCCGACACCAGGAGGCGGAGAAAAAAAAATTCTTTCGGTCTGAACGTGTATATTCTTTACAAACCAGGAAGCTAAAAATGCACATGAACGGACATTAACGTACTCCATAAATATCTAAACAGCACCTGAAAAAACACATAGATTGAAAGTTTACCAGCTAACAACCGGACCATCCTGCTCTGCTCTGTGTTCTGTCGGGACACCGGCCATCAGCTCGGAGGTGAGCTGAGATGAGCCGTTACTCAACTCGGCTTCAGAGCTCTGTAGTGAGCAGAGGAGGAGAAGTCTTTCTTTTTTTTTTTTTTTTTTTTTTTAGCTGAACCTCACCTCCGCTGCTGAAGTGAACGGCTCCAATTCTACTCTAACTATGAGCTCTGTCTACGAGCCGTCAGCAGCTTTCATATTCAGCCGTTCACGAATTTATATGTGTGTGTGTATATATATCAAAGCAATGTATGTATGCAGTGCGATTTGTGTTCGGGGTGAACTTCCGAAATGATTAAGTGATCAACACCAAACTTGGTATGGTGACTGGGGGCACCGAGGTGGATGTCTTTGGGCCTTTGCATTGAAAACACATGTGCATGAACCCACGTATACACACACACACACACACACACACACACTAGATTAAAGCATCACACACACACACACACACACATTAAAGTAATTATGATTAAAGCTGAATTCTCTAATAGATAAACAGATAAAGAGAACAGATTAAACCATTAAATTATTGGTTGCCCAGTAATCATAAAGAATTAAGTGAAAATTTTTAAATACAGAAGTGACATGAAATCATTAAGGTAAAGAAGAGACATCAAATCATAAAGGCACAGAAGTGACACACAGAGTGGACCTTATATAAATATACTTGCTTCGCAGCGGGTACACCTGCTAGTATATATATATATATATATATATATATATATATATATATATATATATATATATATATATATATATATATATATATATAAAATAGCCATATAATACACAAATTATTGACCTCACTTGCTCAGTCTGTACGGGAATATCAGACCTCTGTGTTTTTCGCACAGACCTCCCTGGCGCTCGGTCCATACTTACACCTCTGTCTGATATTTCCCCGTACAGACCTCGCAGTCAGTTAATAATCTTTTATTATGCTCACATACTACATTTGGCTGTAACATTAATCTGCTGAATCATCCGTCTTAACTTTGAGAAGTTACTACAAAAATACTGAGAAAGATCAATCAATCAACAAGTTCTTTCTGTTTTTAATCGAGTTGCAGTTCATAATTGATAAATACTGTCATTGTGTTGCAGCACTGTTTCCTTATTTTAGTAAAGTTATAGCCTTTATATAACGTGTAACTGGCTTGACGTTAGGAGTTAGATATGACATTAAGGTGCTGACATCGCACCTACTTTTAGCATGAGCTGAGTGTCTCTACTGTGAGCAAAAGGATTTATAATGTGCTTATAATATGCAAACATATGGTTGCTGAGGAACTGAGGAGAACAGATCACTTTAAATCAGTGAGTCACGATGGATTTAATCATTTACACATCTTGAAAAGTCACTAGCATCACATAACATGATGCTAATGGGCCAAGGTTAGCATGAAAACTAACAGGTGAATGTTAGCATGAAAAGTCACAAATATCACATGACAAGATACTAAAAGGCTAATGTTAGCATGAACTGATTGCCTCGATTAGGAGACAAATTTTGAGGAGCACAGAGACACAAGAAGTTAATCATATTAAAACTTTAATGTGCTAGTTAGATCAAGGACTTTAAATTTATAGGCACATGCAGAATTTTGAGTGACTGGTGATGACAGAAGGTGAGAAAAAAGAAGACAGTGAAGATTTTCAAGGACAACATTTGACTCTCATGTCACTAGCTTCCATCCATTCAGACGATGCTTTTCCAGCAGTCCTTATGTGTATGTGTACTTTGGCCGTGACCTTCCATCCCCTCCTTCCCTTAATTGACCCGAGTGAGGCAAGAGGCAATGGCAGGGATCATTACATCACAAAACAGCCGGCGGCCATTGTCCCCAGAAACTGCCACGCAACATTATCACAACACAATCCACAAACAAGTGGACATGTCCTGTGTGCCACAAAGCAGATACACACACACACACACACACACACACACACACACACACACACACACACACACACACACACACACACACACACACACACACACACACACACACACACACACACACACCACACACACACACACACACACACATACAGAAGGAGGAGGAGGAGGAAGAGAGGGGAAGGGAACACATAATGTCCAGAGAAAGGTAGAGAAGAATGAGAAGAGGGCATAGAGAGTTGTATTTGTTTGTAGTTGTTTTTCCCCGGGGATAACATCGTAGCCATTCTCAGGTGTAACTTGACACCTGAGAATGATCCACATAATGTGTTGCCTGGACACAGAAGGACTGAAGTCAAAGTTGAGAAAAAATGATGGATGTCTTAGTTGCTATTACCATAGAGAGTGCATGGACATTGCTCGGTTTAGACAAGGACGTGACCTCTGTGTTTATATGGTTATAACCAAATCAGTACACAATGAACCTTTTTTCCCACAATAATTAAAAAATAAAGCCTCAAAGATGTTGTATTGTGTCTAAACAAAAACCAGCAAACTAATAGTTGTGTGCTTCACTACCACATTATGAATCTGCAAAATGAAGTCTGGAGAATATTGAATAAAAAATAATGAACAGAAAAGCTTAACTTCAAAAACTACAAAAAAGGGATAATTTATAAGTTATAGCACCTCCTCACCCCAGTCATTGTTACTCACACTCATTTTTACTCTGTTTATTCCAATATCAAATACCTTGTATATTTCAATGAATAAATTTAGCCAAATGAAGTGTTACCACAGACCTTAGTTTCAAAAATCATCTGCAGACATATTTTGGTCAAGACTATGCTAAATAATGGGAACCAGCATGATCTTCAGGACAAACGTGGCCTTGCAGTATCTCTGCAAACCACTGAGCATGATCACCCGCTGTGTTAACTAGCAGACTCCAACAAACACGTTGGCCACATGAGGAGAACCTTATCCAGTTATGCGGCTCATGGTTGGTATTTGATCAAAGCTAAGATAGATATAGGTCATTTTAGGGGTTGGTAGGGGTTATTTTTGTAAAGTGTCTTCAGGCAGCTTTGTTGTGTTTTGAAGCTCTGTAAATGAAATAAATTGAATTGGTCTACAGTGCCTACCAGCCCAGTCTCACACTTTGTTTTCTGTGTTCCCATCACAAAATGAGTCACATTTTCATGAAGCGTTGTTTTTTAACTATTTGTAACCCTACCACTTACCCTAACCATAACCATAACCATAACCTAACCCTCTCCCCTGAATATAAACACCTGATCGTCAATGAAATTACAAGCTGAGACACCTGATCATTCATGAAACCATCTGCTGAGGTGAATGGTAGCAAGGAAAATCTGCAGTGTCTCGGTCCTTCATGGCACATGATTGCCCACCCCTGCCCTAGCCCTATGCATAACACCCACAGACCCCCCCCCCCCCCACACACACACACACACATCACCCCGCATTTCATAATACCATCATGGAATGTTGTGGAATTGGGGTGTACATACGTGAGAGTGGCGGCATTCGATGTCCCGTGTGGTTCCTGTCATTCTGGTCTCATTGACAGCTGTTAAATAGACTCAACTAGAGTTAATATGAAATTTAACATGGTTTTAACATAAAAATTATGAGTCAAAAGACCAACAAAAGAATTTGAAAAAGTCACATAGTACATTTTTGGATGTCAGTGAACTTTATGAGTGAGCTCTATTATTTTAATTGAGTCTACCTAAACTCTTAACTTTGTCTTTTCCACAATGATTATGGCACACAGCAAATATTCAAAACATCTATGTTGCGTCTGGCAGCTTTGAGAGGCTGACGTTCATGCATCTGAGGCAGGAAACATTCCCCGCGTGCAAGGAATTATGGGTCCCTGAAAGACTCCGCTGCAACTCACCCACATCACAATGCAGCAGGGTTTTTTAGATGCATAGTTTTACTCTCCAGAGAGTTTTGATCTGAGAGGATGTTGTGTATATGGATGAAAAAAATCATTCTGAAAACAGATAACATATTCATTTCCTTCAGTTACAGAAAGGAGAAAAATATGGGAAAATTATCCAACATCCAGCTCATGTCTGTCAGGCAAGTTCATGTTCAAGTACAGCGCACCCTTCAAACTATTATAATTACTGAATTTTGAATTGATTTATTTCAATATATACAGTCACAGTACAGAAAAAGGAATACAATAATATTAGTGAGATTAAAAAAATACAAAAAAACTAAAATATATAAAATATTTACACTGCAAAAGCATTTCTATAGACAAAGAGCACGATGAAGTTATCACAAAAATGTGATACATTTATTTCTGAAGTGGACCTCATGGCTCATAGGGGAATGGTTTCATTTTGATGAATTAATTTTAGGGCCTATAATGTCAAAAAAATCTAACTCTGTTAATCTCACCAATCAACTCTATTAATCCCAGGTCAGAATCATATATTTTTGTAATAGCACCAATGAACCAGCAAATACCATTATTCTAGAAATCAACAATGATTTCAGCTCGTTGGTAGAAGGGTGAGGGATAAATTGGGTGTTCCAACAGGACTGTGATCCCAAATACACATCAAAACGGATTGTGGATTGGATAGAAAAGATAGAAAAATAAAGATAGATAAATAAAGAAAGATAAAGGTAACAACGTGAGACTCTATACACCACCATGAACATTACAACAAACACATCCACACCAAGGAACAACAAAGATACAGATCTGCTACAGAGAATCTTACAATTTAAACAACAGGAACTGGAAACATTTAAATATGCCGAGCACAACATACAAGACCAGGAAAATGAAACTGACCCGGTCAACAACCTTCTTGTTTCAATAAATATGAACTGTGATTACTATACACAAGACCAGTATACAAATGTCATGACTTCGGACGACAAATTATCAATCATATATTTCAACAGCCGAAGTTTGTACACTAATTTTAACTCTATTAAGGAATATTTGCAACAGTTCATGTCACCATTTAGTATTTTTGCCATATCAGAATCCTGGTTACAAAAGGAAAAAGGTATTGATTTTGATTTAGATGATTATGAGTTGCATTATGTAAACAGGAAAAACAAAACAGGAGGTGGCGTTGCATTATATATTCACAAAACAATTCAGTTTATGGTTGTAGAAAGTATGTCATTAACAATAGATGGAGTAATGGAATGAAAAAGAAAAAAAAAACATTATTGTAAGTTGTGTATATCGGTCACCTGGTTCAAGTATTGACATTTTTAATGAACAAATGGAAAAAATGTTTTCGGAAATAAGTACTAAAAACATATTTGTCTGTGGGGATTTTAACATAGATCTTTTGAATCCTGAAAAACAGAAATCAATAGATGCTTTTTCTGACACAATGTATAGTATGTCCCTTTATCCAGCAATTATAAAACCAAGCAGAATAACATCTCACAGTGCCATAATAATTGATAATATCTTTAATAATATTATTGAAAATCAAGTTATAAGTGGCCTGTTCATATGTGATATCACTGATCACTTACCTGTTTTTATTGTTTATGACTGACTTTAAAAAACTAAATATGACAGGGAAGTAGTCCACAAACGAATAAGAACAGAAGAAACAATAAATGCCTTTAACAGCAGTTTAAACACACAAGACTAGAAACACAGTCTACAGTGAGTCAGATGTAGATGGTGCATATACAAATTTCATAGAAATTTTCTGCACATTGTATAACAAACATTGTCCTCTTAAAGAATACCATAAAATAAAAGATATAATAAACGTCCTTGGCTAACCAAAGGAATATTAAAAGCCTGCAAAAAGAAAAACAGCCTTTATAAAAAAATTATTAATTCAAAAACAAAAGAAGCTGAAATAAGATATAAAGTATATAAAAACAAATTAACAGAAGTCATCCGAATAAGTAAAACGTTGTACTATAATGAAATCTTACAAAAAATAAAAACAACATTAAAGAAACTTGGAACATTTTGAATAACTTAAGTAAACCAGGATCCTCCAATATAAGATATCCAGGCTATTTTATTAGATAGATAGCAAAAGAAGAAATTACTAATGCACTGGACAGAAAAAGATATGCTGCTGGAATATTCATTGATCTTAAAAAAGCCTTTGATACAATTAACCATTCAATTTTAATCAATAAATTAGAGAATTATGGTATCAGAGGAGTAGCAGGAAACTGGATAAAAAGTTATCTTACAGATAGGGTCCAATACGTGAAAATGGGAAACTACAAATCCGAATATCTTGGCGTTGCTTGTGGTGTCCCCCAGGGGGCAGTGTTGGGTCCCAAATTGTTTAATATGTACATTGACATTTTTAATGCATCCAGATCACTGAAACTAATATTATTTGCTGATGATACAAATATATTCTATAGTAGTGACAATTATAATGAACTTATAAATACTGTAAATGACGAACTAAGCAAAATAAAAAAATGGATGGACAGTAACAAATTATCACTAAATTTAAATAAAACAAAAGCAATGATATTTGGTAATTATAAGATTAAATCTAATTTACAAATAAGCATAGACGGTGTCCAAATCAAAAACTTAGCTGAAAACAAATTTTTAGGAGTAATAATAGACAGTAAATTAACATGGAAAGCCCACATGAGACACACAAAAAGGAAAATTTCAAAAAGCCTCTCTATTATGAATAAGTTAAAGCAATTTCTCGATCATAACACACTCCGTACATTATATTGCTCCTTAGTTCTCCCATACTTAACATATTGTGTTGAAGTGTGGGGTAATAATTATCAATGTTCAATACAACCATTATTTATATTACAAAAATGAGCAATAAGGATCATACATAAAGCTGGATTTTTAGAACATAGCAATAATCTTTTTATGCAATCAAAATTACTTAAATTTCATGACCTTGTAAAATATTATACATTACAGATTCTATTCAAGGTATTTAATAAGTCACTGCCAAGTAACATCCAAAAGTTCTTTTCAGTCAATGAGTGTGCTCACAATCTTAGAGGTTTTGCTAAATTCACATTATTTAAACTTAGAACCACCCGGAAAATGTTTTGTGTCTGTATGTGGAGCTAAGTTATGGAATGGTTTGGATGTCAAACTCAAGCAATGCCAAAATATTCATGAATTCAAGTCACATTATAAACAGAGGGTCTGGGATCGGTACAGAATGATTGAGACTCAACAATAAAAGCCATTTTACATTCATGGCTCATGGCTCTGTATCACAATTGTTGATTTGTACATTATATGTTTGTTCCCTTCATATGTTTGGTTCTTTACCGTAACTGGTATTGTTGCTCTCTTATCATTGTTGGTACGTGTTTTATATGTTTGTTTCCTTACCGTAACTGGTATTGTGACTGGTATTGGTATTTTGAGCGGAAATAATGACCTGAGTTAATAGTAAATTTAATTTATTGTTTAATTTATTGTTAAATTGTTTTTCTGTTTTCTGCATTTCTTATCCTCTGCTCAAATAAAATAGATGATGATGATGATGATGATGATGATAAAGTAGGCCAACAATAAGCTTCTCAAATGGTTCAACCTCAACCCTATTGAAAATTTGTTAACAATGCTTACAAGCCAGGTCCGTACCTGGAAACCAATCAGTATAAATGAACTCTACTAATTCAGCCATAGATATCTATTGAATCACTGGATGGAGGACCGGGACAATCTGCTCATTGGCTGGCTGTTGCCAGAGCGCTGCCATCTTGGTTAGTGTCTAATAACCAGACATAAACAGAAATCAATGGACATAATCAATGTTTGTAAGAGAGTTTCAGCATAAATCTGTATTTTCTATGCTATTACTGTGCTGTTACATTTATTCAAACTCAGTCCCACATTTATACAACCAATATTTGTCAAAACAACTAGAGAAGAGGATCAGACTATTTATATAATAGACTTGAATGAATTTGTTAGTCCCACTCCAGATGTTTTGTAGAGTTCACCTGGAGTTATCAATTTTGTTCATACTACTTTCCTATCGTGCCCTGGTCCTGTGGAATGATCTCCCTGTACTAGTGATGCACTCAGACTCTGTGGAGACTTTTAAGTTGCGTTCGTTGATACATTTGTTTTCTATTTTATATGATTAATATATTATTTGCTATGCTTTTATTCTTTTTTTTTTTTTTTTTACCTTTTTAACTTTTTTATCATGCTTTTAACCTTTTGATCATGCTCTTTGATTTTTTTTATTTAATTTGTTTTGGTTTTTACTGTTGCATTGTTTTATGTGAAGCGACTTGAGACGACGCTGTCATGATTTGGTGCTCTATAGGTTTAATTGAAATTGACTATCCAGACCATTGGAGTCCTTATCTTTATCAAGATAGAGAATAATACCATCAGTTTGTCACACAGGGACTCTTATAAACACATTATGTCTGCTGCGACACACTAGTCTGATCCTTAATTAATTTCATTATGAAGTTAAAAATGGGAAATAATCAGGGTGAAACACAGAGCTTTGCACACTTGCATCATATTAAAGATATTAACATTAAAGACTGCTCTTAACCCACCTGCGGCACCGCTTTTACGAAGCCCTCAAATAAAATAAATAAAACGAAACAGCCATGCTGGCATCAGGGGATACAATTCCTGGTGGGGATAACTACTTTGGCATGACACCAGTCAGTGATGTCGGTACTAAAGTTCTCCCCTTAAGTGTTTGTTAACTCCGATTGTGTACGTTCCACTCTAGCGGGATGTGAAAGCAATATGGAGTACATCATAGAGAAATTAATCTCATTCGTGTATATTCTTATATTAGTACCAGAATATAGCGACTGTCATGTGACCCATCAAATTGAGAGAAAAAACACTGACATTCTATAAATTTGCTTTTACGGAATATCTCAGGATGAAAAATTGGATGTGACTCTGTCCTGATTAGAGAAGATCCAAAATAAGTTCAACCTTGTGCACTAAGTCCTTGTTTTTAAAGTCATTGATGATGGATGCTGTACAGTCATTCCACCTTGACAGAAGAACAGTTCAAGAAAATCATTTAAAGCCCAAATTTGCCGTGACATTCATGCCCAAAATCAATCAATCAATCAATCAATTTTATTTATATAGCGCCAAATCACAAGAAACAGTTGCCCCAAGGCGCTTTATATTGTAAGGCAAGGCCATACAATAATTACGGAAAAACCCCAACGGTCAAAACGACCCCCTGTGAGCAAGCACTTGGCGACAGTGGGAAGGAAAAACTCCCTTTTAACAGGAAGAAACCTCCAGCAGAACCAGGCTCAGGGAGGGGCAGTCTTCTGCTGGGACTGGTTGGGGCTGAGGGAGAGAACCAGGAAAAAGACATGCTGTGGAGGGGAGCACAGATCAATCACTAATGATTAAATGCAGAGTGGTGCATACAGAGCAAAAAGAGAAAGAAACACTCAGTGCATCATGGGAACCCCCCAGCAGTCTAAGTCTATAGCAGCATAACTAAGGGATGGTTCAGGGTCACCTGATCCAGCCCTAACCATAAGCTTTAGCAAAAAGGAAAGTTTTAAGCCTAATCTTAAAAGTAGAGAGGGTGTCTGTCTCCCTGATCTGAATTGGGAGCTGGTTCCACAGGAGAGGAGCCTGAAAGCTGAAGGCTCTGCCTCCCATTCTACTCTTACAAACCCTAGGAACTACAAGTAAGCCTGCAGTCTGAGAGCGAAGCGCTCTATTGGGGTGATATGGTACTATGAGGTCCATAAGATAAGATGGGACCTGATTATTCAAAACCTTATAAGTAAGAAGAAGAATTTTAAATTCTATTCTAGAATTAACAGGAAGCCAATGAAGAGAGGCCAATATGGGTGAGATATGCTCTCTCCTTCTAGTCCCCGTTAGTACTCTAGCTGCAGCATTTTGAATTAACTGAAGGCTTTTCAGGGAACTTTTAGGACAACCTGATAATAATGAATTACAATAGTCCAGCCTAGAGGAAATAAATGCATGAATTAGTTTTTCAGCATCACTCCGAGACAAGACCTTTCTAATTTTAGAGATATTGCCTAAATGCAAAAAAGCAGTCCTACATATTTGTTTAATATGCACTTTGAATGACATATCCTGATCAAAAATGACTCCAAGATTTCTCACAGTATTACTAGAGGTCAGGGTAATGCCATCCAGAGTAAGGATCTGGTTAGACACCATGTTTCTAAGATTTGTGGGGCCAAGTACAATAACTTCAGTTTTATCTGAGTTTAAAAGCAGGAAATTAGAGGTCATCCATGTCTTTATGTCTGTAAGACAATCCTGCAGTTTAGCTAATTGGTGTGTGTCCTCTGGCTTCATGGATAGATAAAGCTGGGTATCATCTGCGTAACAATGAAAATTTAAGCAATGCCGTCTAATAATACTGCCTAAGGGAAGCATGTATAAAGTGAATAAAATTGGTCCTAGCACAGAACCTTGTGGAACTCCATAATTAACCTTAGTCTGTGAAGAAGATTCCCCATTTACATGAACAAATTGTAATCTATTAGATAAATATGATTCAAACCACCGCAGTGCAGTGCCTTTAATACCTATGGCATGCTCTAATCTCTGTAATAAAATTTTATGGTCAACAGTATCAAAAGCAGCACTGAGGTCTAACAGAACAAGCACAGAGATGAGTCCACTGTCTGAGGCCATAAGAAGATCATTTGTAACCTTCACTAATGCTGTTTCTGTACTATGATGGATTCTAAAACCTGACTGAAACTCTTCAAATAGACCATTCCTCTGCAGATGATCAGTTAGCTGTTTTACAACTACCCTTTCAAGAATTTTTGAGAGAAAAGGAATGTTGGAGATTGGCCTATAATTAGCTAAGATAGCTGGGTCAAGTGATGGCTTTTTAAGTAATGGTTTAATTACTGCCACCTTAAAAGCCCGTGGTACATAGCCAACTAATAAAGATAGATTGATCATATTTAAGATCGAAGCATTAAATAATGGTAGGGCTTCCTTGAGCAGCCTGGTAGGAATGGGGTCTAATAGACATGTTGATGGTTTGGATGAAGTAACTAATGAAAATAACTCAGACAGAACAATCTGAGAGAAAGAGTCTAACCAAATACCGGCATCACTGAAAGCAGCCAAAGATAATGATACGTCTTTGGGATGGTTATGAGTAATTTTTTCTCTAATAGTTAAAATTTTATTAGCAAAGAAAGTCATGAAGT
The DNA here is from genome assembly GCF_902500255.1 of Thalassophryne amazonica. Taxonomy (NCBI): domain Eukaryota; kingdom Metazoa; phylum Chordata; class Actinopteri; order Batrachoidiformes; family Batrachoididae; genus Thalassophryne; species Thalassophryne amazonica. Next base: position 65,518,988 of record NC_047113.1, read on the forward strand.
CATTACTAGTTAAAGTTAAAGGAATACTCGGCTCAATAGAGCTTTGACTCTTTGTCAGCCTGGCTACAGTGCTGAAAAGAAACCTGGGGTTGTTCTTATTTTCTTCAATTAGTGATGAGTAGTAAGATGTCCTAGCTTTACGGAGGGCTTTTTTTATAGAGCATGAAATTTTAGTGAAAGACGTGCGGACGGGTCCGCGCGTCGGGACGCAGCCGCCGCGACGCTCCGCCACAGGAAAAACACCTCTGTTGAAAGCCTTAAGGACAAGTTGGAACATGTCCTGCCTGTTAAACAATTTCTCATATACTCACTCCACTGAAAGCCATCAAAAGCCGCCTGGATTTTACAAATGGTTATCAACACGGAGGTGTTTGTCCTGTGCCGCCGCACCGCGGCGGCTGCGTCCCGACGCGCGGATCCGTCCGCACGTCTTTCATTAAAAAAAATCTCCTTTAACAGTGGAATATCCGGATAAAATGCTGAAACCGACTTCTTCTGAAACTTCTCTGTTCTCTCACGACGTCCTGGATCAATAGAGGCTGAAATGTGGAGGCTTTCAGCTTGAACAGGCTGACGACGGCGGCTGAGAGCGCTGAGCGACGTCTCGCACCATGGGAAGTCCTTAAAGCGACAGAATCACCTCAAAATCTCTCATCAGCCGTTAAAATTTTCACTGAAAACCAGCTTAATTTTTCGAACCGTGTCCACTTCGATGTGTCTCACAGGTTTAGAAAAAAAATTTGATCAAACAACGCGCCAGTCTCTCAGCAACTTCTCAGACAAAGGAATTCCGACGAGGGGCTGGACGACTCCTCCCACAAGGAGTGCTCACAGGCGAATGACGTCACCGACAGGCGTGGAAAAACTCACGCATGCGCACGAGGGTTCAAGCATGTCTGACGTAAAAACATATGAATGAAATCCATATAGTTTTTGAAAAAAATAAAAAGGACCCTTACTTTATTGACAGCCCTCGTACATGTCATAAGTTCCACAATACAATACAATTTCAGGATACAACAGGGTACAACACATGTTGCCTCCTTACCAAATCTGGAATCTGGGTAGCAAATCTGGAACTTGAGAAAGATTTACAACCTTATATTGTTGCTATCAATCAAGACTGAGGTGGTGTTCTTCTTTCTAGCTTGTTCACACAGACATTTGTCATGGCAGACCTGTTTCTTTCCACTGATTTTAACTGCTGGATGGATGGATGGATGGATGGATGGATGGATGGATGGATGGATGGATGGATGGATGGATGGATGGATGGATGGATGGATGGATGGATGGATGAGTCCATCCACTCCAATAGGTTATCACAATAACGCAAACACAACAAAGGCTATCATCTTGTAACACAACAAATTCAAAGGTTTATATTCCGGACAAGTTGGTGGACAAGTGTTTAAGGCACTTGCTTTGAAAACAGAAGGTTCTTGGTTCAGGACCACCTGTGCTCATTCACCATATATGGTGGAGTTGGGTCAGGATAGGCATCTAGTGTAAAACCTGTGCCCATCAACATGCCACTCCATACTGGATTGATTGTGGTAACTCTGAGAAACGAGGGAGACAGAAAACCCTTTCAAACTTTAATGCACCAGATCAAACCAAAAATCAACTTTGTTTTGCCTGGGTAATATCCCTCAGATGTGTCTGCCACCTGCTGGATGGCTAGTGTATGATTGATGATGGATTAGGAGCAGGTGTGATCATCTATATCACAGACATAAACAGTTAAGTCTGAGTCACACACTGTAAAACACGTGAGAAACAGATAGAAAATTTTGATATTTGATGGATTTTTACAGGACACAAATGGACATTTAGTTAAATGCATCCCTTGTCAGCTGATATCCAATGAGAAAGTTTTGTGCATGCTAAAAACTTTGAGCAGCAATCAGGTGGTGAGCTAGCAAGTGGTTTCACATTTGTTTACTGTTTTGTCCTGTATTTGTTCGCAGCTTGCCAGTGGATGGTCGGTAGATATTAGTTTTATCCATCTGTTATCTGTTTGTCTTCTGTTTTCGTTTGTACACAGTGGGCAGTCACATTTGGTGGTTGTCCACTAATTTCATTAGAGACCCCAAAATCCACTGGAGACTGATGGATTACACAATGTTTGCCACTGAACACATAATTTCAATCCATTCCTAATCAGTTTATTCAATCAATGAGATTGTGACTCCATCTTTATTTGTTATTGTTTCAGAGTGGTTATGTGCTAAATCTCAAATAACACTGCATTCCATTGGAAGAGATTTTTGTATGAATGTAGCTGCAAAAGAAAGAGAGCAAGGGAGATCGTCAAATGAATGACATAGTCAATAAGGTCTACATGAGAGAGAGAGAGAGAGAGAGAGAGAGAGAGCAAGAGAGAGACATTTTCCACACAAAATTGTATTGAATCAGAAGAAAGTGATCATTTTCTTATTCTTTCCCAGCAGTTATGTTGTAAAACTTAAATAACTCAGTGAGAAGTTCACACAGCCAAAACAGACACTTCTCTCTCTCTCTCACTTGCTCTCTCTCTCTCTCTCTCAATATGTCTAGTTTGAAGTTATATGTATACAGTGGTGGGCACAGTTCTGATAATCCAATAAACGATAATTATCGAAGATAATGTTTTCATTAACGGATTATCTTTTTAGATATCTTTAAAAACCATTATCAGACTAATTATCTTGCGATAAATTTTTGTCTGACAATTTTTAGACCGATAACGTGGTAAATAAAGCTGAACAGCTACAAATATTTATAAAACTTAAAATCAGTTGAGCACCTACCTGTTAAATGTTTCGTAGCTACTGTGTAGTTCTACTCTCTGCAAAACAGAGAAGAGCTGCTTTAACCGCTCTATCCTCTCCATGCAAAGGAGAACTGACGACCCCCCCCCCCCCACAAAAAAAAACAAAAACTCATTTCTTTTAACCCCATACTGATACGCAGGCAGTATCACCCAAATCATCCAGAGGCATACATTTTTAATTTATGGTTCAACTTTTAACCAAACTAATGTCGGACAAGTTATTTAAATTAATGTAATGTTTGAAGTTTTATAAAGTGAAAATATCAGATATATGTTTTAGTTTTAAAGTAACGCGCTAATTTTTAAGGTTTTAGTGTGGATATATGCTGTGCTCAGCAGTGCATTATGGGTAGGATAGGGTAATCTCAGTACGTTCACGACATGAGAAATGCATCTGAAACACTCTGATCAGGCTCTACGGACAACAGCATTAAACTCTAGTGCCTAAAACTCTCATGAATATATTCTCTGGGCTTATAGATGTTGTTATTGTGTCTGCGTTTATTAAATTCGACGCATCTTAAATGTAGCAGACACGGATTATCTGGAATTTTGTTTTGGCAAGTTTTCAAGGTCTCTACTGCCATCTACTGGCCAGTAGTGTTCATTTGCCCTATTGACGTGTCCCATAATCCCTTGTGTGCCAGAGAGACGCTGTAGTCAACATTTAGAGAATCAACACGATGGCAGCTGTAAATTAATATTATACTACACAAATGTATTTTTTATGCTTTTTGTCACATTAAAAAGAGACTGCATGCATGATACCCTGAAAACTTGCTAAAGCAATTATAACAAATAATCCGTGTCTGTTACGTTTAATCTGCGTGGAATTTAATAAACGCAAACCGAATTTCAGACATATTATATATTAGTCTCGAACAAACAGGACAAACAGTGTTGTAAAGAAAACTTCACTTTCCCCCAGAATGACATAATCAGGAAGCGATTGTAGCTCACAGCAGCTCCCATTGAAAATAACGGAGAGACAGCCTGTGATTCTCGCATGTTTACATAAAATAAACACAATAACAATGTCTATAAACCCAGAGAATATATTCATGAGAGTTTTAGGCACAATATAAAAATAGTTTTATGTTGCGATGTTAATGGTGTTGTCTGTGTGCAGCGGTTAAAGTGCAGCGTGATCAGAGCGTCTCAATGCAGTTCTCATTGTTACTGAGATCTCGCAGTGGTCCAAGGTTTTGCGGGATTTGAAATGTCAATAGGGCGAATAGCCAACATTTATGTATCAAGACAATATTGAGTGCACATTTTACAATTTAATAAAGCGTGTGCACAATACAATAAAACGTGCGCACAACATCATAAAACATGCGCACATCATAAAACGTGCACACAATATCATAAAACGTGCACACAATATAATAAAATGAGCGCACATTCTCTCCACATACAAAACATTTTGCAATGACACTTCCAGGGCTCTGTAAAAATGCCTGTTTTTTACAAGTAAAAAATGTTAATTTTACAAAAGCACATTTATCTGTAAACACCAACACACAACACGTCACATTAACATGTTGGTTTACATAATGAATGACTGAACCAATCAGTGTTTAGCAGAGGCACATTTTACCCAGAATCCTTTGCAATCTGTCTGTGCTTGTTACAAAACCTCAGAATTAGTGCATTATTCAACATTAAAAGATATATGTTATATTTTAACTTTGTACAAATGACAGAATTGACATTAATTGAGTTATTCTATCGGTATATGTTATTTGTAAATCAAAACCGTAAGTCAGCAGTGCTGTATTTTCCAAGACCTCCGCCTGACCGGAGCATTGTGATTGGGTAGAGAGCTGGGCTTTGTGGCTGCTTTCAGCTTGCTTCTGTGCTGGAAGCCCTGTAGTAAAGAAGAGCTTCCAGCAGGGGGCAAGATGTTCAAAGACAGAAGTGTGGGCTCATTGTTTCGGTCTGTTGTTGCTTTTAATGCTACCAGAAGCGATTGTGGTATTAAAACTTAAATTCCATTTATTAGTAGTTGCAAATGTACCAGAGACAATACTGGAATTTATCGGTTATCTGTAACTTCCGATACATTTTTGGGTGGTTTATCATTTTATCTTTATCAAAGATAACTTTTCAGTTATCTGATCATCTGTCATCAAAGTTAATTTTTTGGTTATCTGTGCCCACCACTGTATGTATCTTGAAATGAATGTGTCTGTTCATTTCTTTGGTTACTAGAGTATAGGTCTTGTGGAAGTATAAAAGCAAATCATGACCTGAGATTGTGTCCTATGAGTCTCAGGGACAAAATTACATCACCCAATAAGCTATCTGTGTAGCAACACCCAGTCTGATTTACAATTATGATGTGTTTACAATGTCCTTTGAGTCTAATGTGATTTCTTCTTTTCTTTTAAAACATTTTCATATGAAGATTTTTCAAAACTTTATCATTGCCTGACCATCCCCTCAACCTGATAATGAGGTGCTGCATCAACACCGCTACTGTTCACAAACATTAACTCATATAAATGTCAAGAAAGACAGAATTTACAGCAGAATTATTGCATCATATTGCACAAATGTTGCTGTTATGGAACCCAGAATCCTGCAGAAGAGCTATGAGTTAATATTTGCTTTCACATAGCACGTGGCTCCCAGCAGAGCTGCACACAAAGCTACAGCCAGGTGCGCACGTTATTGGAGATGCATGCCTCCGCTTCTCTGATTTGGTCTTTGCGGGTGCAGACGCACTACCACCTCAGTACAGAGCAAGAGACAGAACAAATACATCTTTGTGTCATGTAAACACTGAGACAAATACAACGGCAGGCAGCCGCAGAGGTGAACAAACCGGCTATGACAACAAACAAGTTGGCCAAATAATGTCAAATAGGGAGCAAAAGGAATAAAGGGCAGCGAACAAATCAGGGTAAGCCAGAGCGGCCTGAAAAATCAGGTTTTATTCCACAGAGCCACTAACGCAAATAATGTGTCTGATACAGTTTTCAGACATATAAATAACAACAAAACCAGGGAAATAAATAAACAAATGGCATTATTAATCAAGATGAGGCTGAGGCAGGAAAAAAACAATCCAAATGGAAAAAGAAGTGATGAAAATAGGAGCACAAATCACAGGTGTCAAGATGGATTAGTGTAAACATGCTTTTTCTTTTTGGTTTGTTTTTCTTGCAGAAATAGCTAATCATACTGTTGCGTTGTCTTACCGGGTTGGTACTTTATTTACATATAGGAGAAGATTCCGCAGGAGTAGAAATAATTGGAAATGACACTTTTTCTTTGCACAATCCTTTTAACATTTGCACAACTAAAACAATTTTCCACTTATTCTAATAAAGTAATCATACAGTTCTAACATTACTTAATGAACATGTTAATATACATGTTTGACAAAGACTCTGACGAATCACTTGTCACTTTTCATATATCGGGAGGATAAAATAATCATTAACAGCTGGTGCCGCCCACTTCCATCACACCTGTATTTACTCATGGTACCAGACTTTACTTTGATTTCAGCTGTTAGTGTCCAATATAATTCAAAATAATGGTGGTGACTTTACCGATGCATTTTGGACATTATGTGAAATTCTCTTTTGAGGATGCAGAACACTCTTTAAATGGTAGAATACAAAGAAAACTGCTTCATGACATTTGTGATTGAAAAACCTGGTAATAAACAGCTGACTTGCAAAATTTAATGAAATAACACCTTACAGCTCCTTGAGAAATGCTGTGAGTGTTTTGTCCTACCCTGGGTATTGTTAATACCAGATCATATTTGCAATTAGATTCGTAAGTATCTGGATACTGACAATTTTTTTTTCCATTTTTCCTTCTGTACACCACATTGGAGTTGAAATGAAACAGTTAAAGCTGTACGACTTCTGTTTTTTAAAAGATTTAACTCATAAAATAATTTATTTGGCACCATTATAATATTATTCCACAGCATTTAAATAAGGGATTTATAATATTATATTGCCAATATGATCAAAATTTGCACTGTCTGGAAACAATTTCGAATTTCTCCCCCTAATGGGTAGAAATTAAACCGATCAGATGCCATAACTTAAATTTGGTAGCGACATCACAGATCATCATCTGACAAATGTTCCTATGCATACCCTGGGAGCTCGCATCAAGCAAGTGGGTCAGGTCACAATTAATCCCAATTAATCCCAAAACACACATGTGCTTACTCCTGCAGTTTATCTATATGATAGTGTAAGAATTAAATGACAATATTCGCCATGGCATTCCCCCAAGAAAAATATTCTCTTCATTAAAATGAGATATAATTTTGCAACATGTCACAAAATTAAACCAACATTAGAATGCCTGGATTTCAGTAGAAACTAAATTTTGCCAGTTTTGTGAAAGGTTTGGAGAGCCAAGCAGCTTTAAAATGTGACTGTAGTACAGACATTCAGCTTTAATTCAAGAGGTTCAACAAAACTATTAAATTAACTATTTATGAATTACAGCCTTTTTTACTTTTTTTAGGCCAAGTAAAATCATTTTTCAGCCAGTTTTCCTTGGACCTCTTAAGGGATGGAGATATGAATATTTCCAAGTCACTGAAGACAGGCAGTTGCATAAGTATTTGGACAATGACAAAACTGTTGTAATTTTGCCACCATACACCACCACAATGGGGCTAAAATAAAACGACTAAAATATGCTTATAGCGCAAATTCAAGTTGTTCAATAAAACTATTGCTTGAAAAATATTGGAATTATGGCCATTTGTAAATATAGTGCATCCGTTTTTGGGTCTCCTAAATAACTGGACAAAAGAAATAAGGATGTTTTTTTTTAATGCAAATTATCACTTTTACAACATATTTTAATTAGAGTAATGGGCTTATATCATGCATACATTTCTAAATAATGAATACAGATATATGCATATGGATTTAGACAGTTACTAAAAATGTTACTTTGCTTCTGTACACCATCACAATGAATCAATTAAAATGTGCTTGTAGTGTAGACTTTCAGCTTTGATGCAAGCGGTTATCATATATGTGGATTAGTTTTTATGAGATCAAACAACATAAGAAAATCAACCATTAAGAAATCTGGCAACCGAGAGTAGGCAGTCCTCAAAAATTGAGTTACCATACAAGAAGGAGAGTGAGGGAAGCCACCAAGATAGCTGGATGAGTCTGAAATCATTATAGGCTTCTGTGGCTGTGACTGGATAAATACTGACATTGTTAACATGGTGAAGTGCACAGAGTTTGTGCAAAATGATTGGCTGTTTACATGCTTTAACAACTAGTTGTACTTAATGAATTCAATAGTGAATGTAAGATGGCCCATTTTTCCACTAGCTTTTGTCTTCCCCCCCCCAAAACTGAGTCAGTTTAACTAATAGTTTGAAATTAGTTGGACTGTTTTGCACATCGGTTACCTTTTCCTTATCTTCACTTTCTCTTTGGGAAGTTTCCAACTCACAGTGGTTTTATTGCAGCATGATATTGCTATTCAGATTTTGGTGTATATGATGAATAAATCATTTTCCATTTTCCATTTTAGAACAATAAAGGCTGCAGTTTTATTTAAAGAATATATTTTAATACACATACATTCATTTCAGTGAAATGCCACGTGTGCTGCTGGTGACAAACCACATGCAACAACTGAGTTCTTCTCCACCCTGACCCGGATATCTCATGGTACCCAAAGATCCAGACCAGCAATTTCCTGCAGCTAAAAAAACCTCACTTGGCCTTTTTTTTTTTTTTTTTTTTTTTACAGAACATTAGAGAAACTTTAGTTGAAGCACCATGATCAAGCATCATTGTGTGGAGCCAGTCTTCAGTCAGGAATCTCATGCTGTCTTAATGTTTAAATGAGTTTCACCACATTTCTCTTTGAAATTCACTTAGCAGCTGCAAATCATGAATTATCCACAAACTGTTAATTGAAAAATGTGAATACTGAAAAAGTGTCTCCCAAAACATGATTGCAAGTCTCGCAAATGTGAATGTCATTCATGATATATACCTTTTTGTTCAGTTTAAGTAGTTTACAGATTTCAGTTTACGGATCAGTTACTGCAGGAAATCTTGATCGTAAACCCTATCACCACAAAAATTGTTTTTTTGGGGGGTTGGGGGTCACTACAGATGGTGAGGTGGTGAGGTGAGTACCGGGAGGGCTCTTGCTTCTGGTGTCAAGTGCCCGGTCCCGCTGGGCATGTCTTGCTCCGGGGACAATGTCAGATGTGGAGTTTGACTGGGATGGTGCACCTGTCAAACGGTAACGTAGGTGTCAAACTCAGAAAGGACAGAAACCTCCCCTGGAGACTTCGGTAAAGTTAGAAAGATAGTCACAGATTCTATGTCCACAACTCAATAATCTTAAGAGAAACGTTGTAGAAAAACAAAGAACACTAGTTTACTACCTCAGGAAGACAGACAACAAGCTACAACCTTATTTTTTTTTCCATATGAGCCGTCCTCTGAGCTAGAAAAATAACACTGATCTGAACAAGCAGACGGCTGAGAAACGGAAGCATAGGGACCGTCTCCAAAGTGTAAAAACAAAGAGAGACTTCAGAAAAATATTCAATAAATTCATCAAATTTTCTGATCACATCAGAGGTCTCCTGCTGGTTATAATGCAGCACTCAGTGTCTCCTTGGCCATCCCCAGCACTGGGGCACCTGCTTGCTGGATTATGACCAGAGAAACACATCACATGGCCAAAATGTCACAGCTGATGCTCTCAGACCATGCAGCCCTGACTTAGGGAGACTCAGATGAGGACTTTCATACTCCTCATCTGAGTCTCCCTAAGTCACGGTTCATTTCACACAAAATCATTCCAGCAGTACCCAAGGATCATCTTATGTGACCTATTGCTAAAGGCATCAATTGTTGCCTTTGGTCGTTGGTTAGCATCCAAGGTTTATAAGCACAGAGTAAGACAGGAACTACCAGGACCCAAAAGAATGATCACAATAGCACATAAATAAGCAATATAATCAAAGCTCCTAATATTCCGTTGTATAACACAAAGTATTGTATTGTTGATTTTTCAATAATACACGTTACCAGTGAACCAGGACAGAAAAACTGGGTGACTTTAGGTCAGCAGGTACACTGTAATTGGTATGTTTCATATCAGACTGGAACCACATGTTGAAGCTTCTCCATTTGACTCCACAAAATACGAGGGCTGTCAATAAAGTATAGGTCCTTTTTATTTTTTTCAAAAACTATATGGATTTCATTCATATGTTTTTACGTCAGACATGCTTGAACCCTCATGCGCATGCGTGAGTTTTTCCACGCCTGTCGGTGACGTCATTCGCCTGTGAGCACTCCTTGTGGGAGGAGTCGTCCAGCCCCTCGTCGGAATTCCTTTGTCTGAAACTTTGCTGAGAGACTGGCGCTTTGTTTGATCAAAATTTTTTCTAAACCTGTGAGACACATTGAAGTGGACACGGTTCGAAAAATTAAGCTGGTTTTCAGTGAAAATTTTAACGGCTGATGAGAGATTTTGAGGTGATACTGTCGCTTTAAGGACTTCCCACGGTGCGAGACGTCGCGCAGCGCTCTCAGGCGCCGTCATCAGCCTGTTTCAAGCTGAAAACCTCCACATTTCAGGCTCTATTGATCCAGGACGTCGTGAGAGAACAGAGAAGTTTCAGAAGAAGTCGGTTTCAGCATTTTATCCGGATATTCCACTGTTAAAGGAGATTTTTTTAATGAAAGAAGTGCGGATGGGTCTGTGCGGACGGGTCCGCGAGTCGGGATGCAGCCGACGCGGTGCGGCGGCACAGGAAAAACACCTCCGTGTTGATAACCATTTGTAAAATCCAGGCGGCTTTTGATGGCTTTCAGTGGAGTGAGTATATGAGAAATTGTTTAACAGCTGGACATGTTCCAACTTGTCCTTAAGGCTTCCAACAGAGGTGTTTTTCCTGTGGCGGAGCATCGCGGTGGCTGCGAGCCGACGCTGCAATCCGTCCGCACGTCTTTCATTAAAAAAATCTCCTTTAACAGTGGAATATCCAGATAAAATGCTGAAACCGATTTCTTCTGAAACTTCTCTGTTCTCTCACGACGTCCTGGATCAATAGAGCCTGAAATGTGGAGGTTTTCAGCATGAAACAGGCTGACGACGGCGCCTGAGAGCGCTGCACGACGTCTCGCACCGTGGGAAGTCCTTAAAGCGACAGTATCACCTCAAAATCTCTCATCAGCCGTTAAAATTTTCACTGAAAACAAGCTTAATTTTTCGATCCGTGTCCACTTCGATGTGTCTCACAGGTTTAGAAAAAATTTTGATCAAACAAAGCGCCAGTCTCTCAGCAACTTCTCAGACAAAGGAATTCCGACGAGGGGTTGGATGACTCCTCCCACAAGGAGTGCTCACAGGTGAATGACGTCACCAACAGGCGTGGAAAAACTCACACATGCGCACGAGGGTTCAAGCATGTCTGATGTAAAAACATATGAATGAAATCCATATAGTTTTTGAAAAAAATAAAAAGGACCTATACTTTATTGACAGACCTCGTATGTCTATAAAGATGTAGAGAAAGAAGAATGATGACAGAGAAAATTTTGCTTTCATCTTAGTTTAGTTTTGGCACTGTTGCAATAACTGCATTGGCTACTTCCCATTTATCCAATAACTGGGAAAAACTACAACCAACTTTTATTTATAGGAATAAATAAAGAAAATCAATGGAGGAGAACAAAAACACCCTGTATTTTCCATTTATATACTATCTGTGCTCTACTTGTGTAACATGCCTCCACCACTTTGTGTTGCAAATGCCTCTGCTGTATGTGTCAATAAAACATCTACCGTCAAACGCTGTGCCATGTTATTAACGCCCGTTTCTCCTGCAATCTCTCAAAGAAATCACTGATAGGGGCATCCGTATTTCTTTACAGTCTGGCCTGTGGGGAGACATCCTACAGTGAAACAGAAAGCTCTCCTGCCTTACTCTAAATCTCTTCTTTGTGCCCAAGATAAGAGCCGAATTGAGTTATTGAGCAGACAGTTTAAGATATAAGCTCTAGCTAAAGGGACACTCAAAAGAGTTGCAGTAATGAAAGATTGGCTGATTTTTCTTAGAGGGCCAATCTTATCTTCACCTCTTGTCTTTTTCAGTGCTCTTATTAACCCACTGTGAAAAGTCCATGGTGGTGGATAGAAAACCATCATGCACTGCAAAGCTGCACACCATCAGCAATTATCTGTTTGCAGTAGCATGAGCTGGGTTTGGATTTTTGTTTCTTGTTTGTACTAATTTGCTCTGTTTAGTTATTGTGTTTGGTTAGTTTTGTCATACTTGGGTGTGTGGGGGTTTATTGGTTACTGTTTTAGGTATGCTGTTAGTTTTTGCACTGGGATTTGGTGGCTGGATTTCTTTGGTGTTGGGTGTTTCCCTCCTGTCTGCCTTTACTGTGGGCCACGCCTCTTTCTGGATCTTTCCTCACAAACCTGCGGTGCATTTACCCTGATCACATCCCCTTTATTAGTCACACCTTCCTCCTCTCTCACTTGCAAGATTGTTGTGCCTTGTGCCTCTTTCAAGCATTTGTTTTCAGAGTTTTCACAGTCCTGGTTTTGCTTTACCATGTATCGACCTGTCTGCCTGTTTCTGGAACCTGTCTCTGCCAAATCCTTTGGTTACTGTTGCTATTTTTGGACTGTCTTTTTGTGTACCGACTCACGCAAGTACCTGGCCATTAAACTCTGTAAAGCTGAGACCTGAATCCTGCATTTGTGTCTGAACCCTTGGTGCCGACTGGCCTGTCAAGTTTTTCTGTTTGTTAGTTATCTTGCTGTTTTTTTCCTGCTTGGGTTTTCTCTGTCTCAATCTCTTTTGTCTTCCTCTTGCTGCTTTGTGGTGCCCGTTTAACTTTGTCTGGCCACACCCTTGTTCTGGTGCTTTCCACACACACCTGTTTCTAATTTGTAGCTCATCACCTAGGTGTATTTAAGGCTCACAGGTGTCACTAGTCACTCACCAGATCGCTGTGCCTTGTGCCTTCTTTTCAGCTCTGTTTGCATGTTTTTTCTAGTCCTGCTTGCCTCATCGTTTTTTGATCACCTGCCTGTGTACCTGACTCCGCCTCTGCGTGATGTTTTTTGTACTGCTGCTTGTTTTGGACTGCCTTCACATGTACCAACCTCTGCTTGATACCTCACTAAGCCTTTTTGAACCACAGAGCTGCTTGTCTGCGTTTTGCATTTGTGTTCAACCATTCCTCACCATCGAACCTGATAAGTACAAAGTTATGGCTTTCAAACCATCCTCAAGATCTCTAAAATACACAAAACATATCTACTGAAAGGAACCTAAGGTTCATAATCTAACCTTCTGGTAATATACCCTGCTCAACTTCCAGGCATAAAGTCACTGTCAAATATATACAACCCCAATTCCAATGAAGTTGGGTCGTTGTGTAAAATGTAAATAAAAACAGAATACAATGATTTGCAAATCCTCTTCAACCTATATTCAACTGAATACACAACAAAGACAAGATATTTAATGTTCAAACTGAAAGACTTTGTTGTTTTTGTGCATATATTTGCTAATTTTAAAGTGGATGCTGCAACACATTTCAAAAAAGTTGGGGCGGGGCAACAAAAGACTGGGAAAGTTGATGAATGCTCAAAGAACACCTAATTGGAAACAGGTGAGTGTCATGATTGGGTATAAAAGGAGCATCCCCAAACGTCGCAGCCATTCACAAGCAAAGATGGGGTGAGGATCACCACTTTGTGAACAACTGCGTGAAAAATAGTCCAACAGTTTAAGAACAATATTTCTCAATGTTCAGTTGTAAGGAATTTAGGGATTCCATCATCTGCAGTCCATAATATCAGAAGATTGAGAGAATCTGGAAATCTTTCTACACGCAAGTGGCAAGGCCGAAAACCAACACTGAATGCCCGTGACCTTCGATCCCTCAGGTGGCACTGTATTAAAAACAGACATCATTGTGTAAAGGATCTTACTGCATGGGCTCAGGAACACTTCAGAAAACCATTGTCAGTTAACACAGTTCGTCACTACATCCACAAATGCAAGTTAAAACTCTGTCATGCAAAGTGAAAGCCATACATCAACAACATCCAGAAACATTGGCACCTTCTCTGGGCCCGAGCTCAGTTGAAATGGACAGATGCAAAGTGGAAAAGTGTGCTGTGGTCTGAAGAGTCCACGTTTCAAATTGTTTTTGGAAATCATGGACGTTATGTCCTCCGGACAAAAGAGGAAAAAGACAATCCAGATTGTTACCAGCACAAAGTTCAAAAGCCAGCATCTGTGACGGTATGGGGGTGTGTTAGTGCCCATGACATGGGCAACTTACACATCTATGACGACACCATCAATGCTGAAAGGTACATCCAGGTTTTGGAGCAACACATGCTGCCATCCAAGCAATGTCTTTTTCAGGGACGTCCCTGCTTATTTCAGCAAGACAATGCCAAGCCACATTCTGCACATTTTACAACAGCGTGGCTTGGTAGTAAAAGAGTGTGAGTACTAGACTGGCCTGCCTGCAGTCCAGACCTGTTGTCTATTGAAAATGTGTGGCGCATTATGAAGCACAAAATACAGCAACGGAGACCCTGGACCGTTGAACAACTGAAGTTGTACATCAAGCAAGAATGGGAAAGAATTCCACCTACAAAGCTTCAACAATTTGTGTCCTCAGTTCAACGCTTACTGAGTGTGTTAGAAGGAAAGGTGATGTAACACAGTGGAAAACATACCACTGTCCCAGCTTTTTTGAAACATGTTCATTGGAATTGGGGTTGTATATATACAGTGCTGTGAAAAAGTGTTTGCCCCCTTGATGCTTTACATGTTAGATTTTTATTAGGACATCAATAAACAAAGCAAAAATTCATGCCTTGTATATTACAATTTCCAAAATCATGCTCTTTAAACTCACAGTGAAAGTCAATCTCTACAGTTTGATATAAATTAATTAAAAATCTAAAAGCCTAAATGATGGTGTGAATAAGTAAGTGCCCCCTTTAGTATAGCACATGTAAACCATCACCTTTACAGTTAGACAGCTTCATGATGAAGTGGTATAGAGAAAGTTTGTATAAAAAAGAAAGGAAAAAAAAACACTTGAAAGTTCAGCTACAATTTGCTAGAAGGCACATTGGAGATTCAAGCATAGATTTGATGTTTTGTTGAAATAAAATTATTCTTTGTGCAACTCCACTATGAATGCAGGAGTGGTGATGCAACACTCAAAACCTGCACTTTGCACAATTTCTTCAATCACAGCCACAGAAATCTATAACTTCTTCAGGGTTGTCTTGGTGGCTTTTCTCACTCTTCACCTTCTTATACAGTCACTTAGTTTTTGAGAACTATCTACTCCACACAGATTTACCAAGAGTACTTTACTGTTTGTATTTCTTCATAATTCATGTAAATAGTGTCCAAGATATAGTCAGTGTCTTGGGAATGTTCTCGTATCCATCCCCTGACTTGTCCGAAGAAAACTGTATATAAAAGTGATGGTTTACATGTGCTATACTAAACGGGACACTTACTTATTCACATCATCATTTTGGCTTTTATATTTTTAATTAATTTATGTCAAACAGTAGAGATTTACTTTCACTGTGAGTTTAAAGAGCATGATTTTGGAAATTCTAATATACAAGGCCTGAATTGTTTGTTTTGTGAGGTCCTAATAAAAATCTAACATAAAGGGTCAAGGGGGCAAACACTTGTTCACAGCACTGTATATACGAGGTCTATTAGAAAAGTATCCGACCTTATTATTTTTTTCAAAAACCATATGGATTTGAATCACGTGTGATTACATCAGACATGCTTGAACCCTCGTGGGCATGCGAGAGTTTTTTCACGCCTGTCGGTTACGTCATTCGCCTGTGGGTAGTCTTTGAGTGAGGAGTCGTCCACCCGCTCGTCGATTTTTTTCATTGTTTAGGAATGGCTCAGAGACTGTTGCTTTGTTTGATAAAAAATTTTTCAAAACTGTAAGGCACAACTGAGTGGACACCATTCAATAAATTCAGCTGGTTTTCGGTAAAAATTTTAAGGGCTGATGAGAGATTTTGGTCTGGTAGTGTCGCTGTAAGGACAGTCCACGGCGCCTGACGGCGATCTGCGCTTCGAGGCGGCAGCGTCTCGCCGTTTCAAGTTGAAAACTTCCACATTTCAGGCTCTGTTGACGCAGTAAGTCGTCAGAGAACAGAGAACTTTCAGAAGAAGTCAGCATGAGGAGTTTATTCGGACATTCCATTGTTAACGGTCATTTTGTAATGAAAGAACGTGCGGGCAGAGTCGCATGTTGGGCTGGACCCGACCGTGGAGGGTCGCGGCAGGAAAAACACCTCCGTTGGAAATCTTAACGGGCAAGTTGGAACATGCCCAAGCTGTTAAACAATTTCTCAGTTACTCACTTGTTGAAAGCCATTAAAAGCCGCCTGAATTCTACAAATGGTTTTCAACACGGAGGTGTTTTTCCTGTTGCGGCGCACACAGATTTGCAGAGTCGTCACGGAAACGACTCGGCGAATTTGCGCGCACGTCTTTCATTAAAAAAATGTCCTTAAACAGTGGAATGTCCGCATAAATTCCTCATGCCGGCCTCTTCTGAATCTTCTCTGTTCTCTCACGATGTCCTGGGTGAATTAAGCCTTAAATTAGGATGATTTCAGCTCGAAACACGCCGACGACGGCGCCTGGAAGCGCTGCGCGACGTCCTGCTCCGTGGGAAGTCCTTACACCGACAGAAACACCCCATAATCTCTCATCAGCCGTTAAACTTTTCACAGAAAACCAGCTTAATTTTTCGAATAGTGTCCACTCGGATATTCCTCACAGGTCCAGAAAAAAATTTGATAAAGCAACGCGCGCCGTCTCGAGCAGCGTGTGAAACAAAGGAATTCAGCCGAGAGGGCGGGACCACATCTCACTCAAGGCCTGCCCACAGGGAAATGACGTCACTGACACGCGTGAAAAAACTCACGCATGCGCACGAGGGTTCAAGCATGATTGATGTAATCGCATGTCATTCAAATCCATATAGTTAAAAAAAAAATAAAAGGGTCGGTTTATTATCTAAGAGACCTCGTATAGCAGCCTCGAGGTAATAGCAGCCTAAAATGCACAAGAGCACCTGAAAGTCAAATATAGATGGTGGCAGCGTAGGAGGGGGGTGCAAGAATGAAGGTGAGAAAAGAGCCTTCTGTAGAGAAGATGAAGGCAGAATGGGGGCGGTGCTGGTTTTGTTAGCAGGGTCGTGCCTTGAAAAGTTACAGTCAAAGGATGATGCACATTTATCTTTGCCATTTTCAGCATCCATAAACATGAATGTGCAGACAGGAACTTGACAAGGGTGCAAACATGTTCTTTTTTCAGGATCATTACACAAGTTTAACACAGACAAGAAGAAAGTTTTTCATGTATGAGCTTGGCAAAGAACAAATGCATGCCTGATCAATGTTTTTTGTTTTGTTTTTTTTAGCTCTGCAAACATAAGTTAGGTTAAAAAGCCAAGCAGCTGGTTCCACTGGGTATGACTTAATGTGATTATGCACTGCAGAGTCTTGAGGCAGACTGGAGTTTTAGTTACACAAATATTTGAAACATTTTTGTAGCAACAGTTGCTCTGGAGGAAGAAATAATCTTGGCGGAGTCTCAGCGGTGCAAACCAAAGAAGCACATATTACTTCATAAAGTGATGACTCAAGTCCAGTAGATACAGAAAGATCCTTAATGAAAATGTAGAGTTAAAGTTACACACGCTTGATAACTGTTTTTTGAAACACCTACATTCAAAAAATAAGAAAACTGACTTGTACCGATCCACTGTATTAAGTGTGGGCTGCACAGTGACTCAGCGGTTAGCACTGTAGTCTCACAATGAGAAGATCCTGGGTTCAAATCTCCAAAGACATGCAGGGAAGGTGAACTAGAAGTGAGTAAGTGTTAGTTTGTCTATATATGCTGACCTTGTGAAAGACTTGCAGGCTGTCCAGGGTGTACATCACAGAAGAGCACATAAAATATCTCACACTGCTTGTTATGGTCCTGCGAATACTGCAATCAGGATGTAACTGTACAGAGATTAAGCTACTAACAGTTCAATAAGATACAATGAAATAATCTTCTGCTATTCATTTTGTTCAAATTATATAGCCTATGCCTCATGCCTCCACTAACTTTTGCAATAATCAGTCAGTGTTTGAGTAATCCTGGTAATAAACAGACACGGGCAAAAAACATAAATACAATCAAAGTAGCAAATAAATATCAAGCAAGCAAAGTGACTGCATTATCTTTGTAATGTCCTGGCTGATTCAATGACTAGATGACTGTGGTCCAACAAAAAGGAGGAAATAAATGTGTGCAGTACAATAAATTCTACATGTCCATCTGTCCAACTTAGTCAGATGATCGACCATATCTCAGGGACCGTTGTCAAATTTGGGTGTCAAAATATGCAGAAATTACAAGTTTCTTTATTCCCTAATGGAACATTGTCAGAATCTGAAGCATTACCATAGTAATAAAAAAAAAAAAAGTCAAAAACACTACAATCTTTCCACTGCTCAGATCTCAGTAACCACAGAGGCTAGAGAGCATCTTGAGCTGAAATTGCTCAATGACCTCAAGTTTTCCATTGCTCCAATTCAACACTTTTCCAGAAAATAACCTGAGATGTGTGTTTTCACTTTTCACCCTGATGAAATTACCCCTGATTGTATCTCAGTAACCACTGAGGTGAGACAACAACTCAGAAACATAAAGGTAAAGCTTCCCTCTATCAGGGTCATGTCTTCCACCCGGTGCAAAGCAACATACGCTTCCAAGCGTGACAAACCATTTTCGTGGCACATTCATTTCTGATTTGGTAAATGTTCAGTAAATGACAATTTCAGTTAAAATGTGTGTGTTTTGCATTATGTTGTGCATAGCTGCAAGTGGCTGATTGAATTTAATTTCATGCTTACTGCCATTAACACACTCACAACTCTCATTTACATATTGCCTTCTATGTCATGTGTGCATTGATTCTAAGTAAATCACCCTCAAAATGTTTTCCACCTGACAGCACATATGTTTGAAAAGCCCACACAATTTAGCACAAATTGTCTGAGATCTTAGTAGATCAAGGCCTTAAGTATGTAAGGTGATGAAAGCTATTTAAGAAATTGTAACACCAGTGTTTCATGCTGTTGAGGAAAATTGCAAACCATAGGTGTGAACATACTCCCACTATGACAAACTTATCCTCTAAAACTGTCTACTTTTTAATTAATTAAACATGCAGATCCTTGTAGCATTTGCCATTTCAACACTTTCCTTCATTTTCCAAAGATATATTCCCACAAAAATGCTTAAGTATCTCCACAAATATGACTGGCCAGTAGCCAGATCTCCTTTCATTTAGCCAACTCATTTAAAGGTGACTCCAGAAGTGAGTAGCTGGGTCCAAAAATGTAGCACACTGAATCAGTCGTCTTGCTCGATGGGACAAAATTAGAATTCTACTACCTGCTTCGGCTTGTGTTCTGCAAACTTTATGTAAGCGCTGAGGATATTTCCAGTCTTAGGAGGTGCCCACTGAAGTTTGCATCTTTTGCACAGGATTATATGTGGCTCTGAACAGTCATTTTAAAATGTAAGACGGGTGACTGGGCCACACCATGAGAGGAGCACCATGTTAATGTCAAAGGCTTTGACAAAACATCTACTGACATCACACAGAAAGCTTTTGGAATTAGCATCACTTCTGCAACGAGAAACTACATCTTAGTGAGGAGAGTAGAAGTTGTAATGTGATTTGCCAAGCAGGAAACTAATCATGTACAGTTTATATAAATTTGACTGCTGTAAAAGCTCGTTATCCAAGGAATTATTTTTTTGTTTACATTTATAAAATGGCCAGCAGTAGCTACACCACACCACAACAAAGAGAAATACAGAAAATGCTTATGAATACATCTTGCAAATTGAGAAAAAAACCTCTGTAAAACACAGAACACAAACAAATATAACCTCCAGTACAAATTCATGCCACATGCAAAACCTGTTTGTTTGTGAACAGCCTGGAGCCCACAATTTTTCATATATCATTATGAAATTTTTACTGAAGATTCATATCCTGGTAGACAAGAAGTCATTAAATTTTTAAGGGTATGGGTCAAAAGCCAAAGTCAGGAAAAAAATCTTGGAAATTGGAAAAAATCGAACACTGAACAAATTTTCAAAAATTCATAACTGTCAACCAAGATCAGATTTCTTTCATATTTGACAGTCTTATGTAGTATGGTATCCTTTATCAACTGACAGATTTGATCTAGATCTGATCAAGATGACAGATTTTGTGCCCATTTAAATCAAACATTGAAAACCCCATTTAATGTATATTTTACATTATATCTTAATCAAACATGCCCCAATCACTGTGATATTTGAAAGTGAGGTGCAGACCTGAACTCACTATCACCTGACAAAGTTTGATCTGGATCTGATCTGGTTTGTGAGTTTTGTGGGCATTTGAATTTAACATTGAAAACCCCAATTAATGCATATTTTACATTATATCTTAATCAAACATGCCGCAATCACTGTGATATTTGAAAGTGAGGTGCAGACCTGAACTCACTATCACCTGACAAAGTTTGATCTGGATCTGATCTGGTTTGTGAATTTTGTGGGCATTTGAATTTAACATTGAAAACCCCATTTAATGTATATTTTCCATTATATCTTAATCAAACATGCCCTAGTCAGTGAGGTGCAGAGTGGTACTCACTATCACCTGATAAAATTTTGATCCGGATCTAATCCGGATCGTGGCTTCTGTGGACATTTGAATTTGATATTGAAAAGCCCATTTGATGTACATTTTGCATTATATCTCAATCAAAAGTGCCTCAGTCACTCTCATTTGTAACAATGAGGTGCAAACTGGCACGCTCGAAGAATAGACTACATTTGATCTGAATCTGATCCGTATTGCAGATTTAGCGGGTATTTGATTTTAACATTGAAAAGCCCTCTTGATCTATATTTGTATTATATTTTAGCTTATGAAAAGCCACTTCTAACTGGAATTTTTTTTCCAAGTAAAAATTTGTGGAATTGGAAACTAGTGTTGGTGGAGGCTTGCACTGTATGAGCACAGTGCTCTAGTTCAATGTTTTTTCTAGAGCACAAGTCACTTTTTTATTTCTTACTAATTTGTGAGGAGCTGTGACTTAAAACTCTGGTGTGACATATGGTATATGCAAAAAAAAAAAAAAAAAAAAAAAAAAACTAACTAACTGTGCATCTCTTATTTATGGTATATGCCAAAAAAAAAAACCTGTGCATCTCTTATTTATGGTATATGCCAAAAAAACTGTGCATCTCTTATTTATAAGAATAATGTATACGAGTATAATAAACATAACTGATAATAAATGGTAACGTACTTATATTTCCCCGGAGTCAAAGCACTGAACAAAATAAATACCAATAACGAAACTACCCATCAATCATATGGGCAAACTCTGGAGAATGTTTCTTCTTTGACTGATCTGATACTGATCACTGACTCACCAGTTGTACTTCATTTACTGAGACCCTGCTCTTCAATGTTTGGATTTGTTTTGAGCCAGTGGTTGTTGTGACCACTGCATGACAGTTAGCACTCTGGACTTTCAATCCAGTGGGACCAAAGTTTCTTTTGTAGAGTGTAGTTTAATTGATAAGGAGCTGGCCTGCCCTTATGTAGACCCGGGTTCGAATCCCGGCCATGCTGCCTGTCTGTGTTCCTAGACAAGACACTTAATGTACATGGTCTCACTCCGTCCGCTGTAAATAGGTATGGGCCTTGGCTTGGGAAGTAAATGTGATGCATCACTGTAAAGCACTTTGGACATCTGCTCCATCAGTGGTGTTCAAAGGCATTCCAGGAAGGGCCAACAGGTTGCAGGTTTTCTTTGTAACCCCTGACTTTATGAGGTGATTCAAATGACAAACTCATCCCATCTGCTCAAAGTGATGTTAACCAGCATGGTGGAGCCAGTGGTTGCAAAGAAAAGCTGCACCTTCTTGGATCTTCCTGGAATGTCTTTAGACACATTGGGCTCATTGGAAAAGTGCAACAGGAACACAATCCTTCTTCATTGTGTTCTTCACGAGACTCTATACTGTATGTGTATAGGTGCAGAGCTGCAACATTTCTGTCTTTGCATGAGTGACAACTTTTTAGTGTGCTTTGTTTTATTTATTTTGTTACTGTCAGTATGGCCAAACCAAATGCTCGTCCCACTGAATCTGGTCTGCTTGAGGTTTGTCACGGTCATTACAAAATGTGGGAGGGAGTTTTTCTTTACCACTGATGGTGATGGGCTTGCTCAGCGGTTTATGTTGTGATTTGGTACTATGTAAATAAATTGAATATTTTTGTGTGTGTGTGTGTTTGTATGCATCTTCTACATTTTGTTGGTATCGTCTCACTTTGTAAATTTACAGTCTTTTTTGGGTGCTGTATATTATGAAATAGTTGGGGACGCAAAGAGTGCACACCTACACCAAAACCAGACATTTGTCCAGTTTCACTTTAAATCAATCACAGTCATGAATAACACTAGAATAAACCATAAAGCTGTGTAATCCTGCTGGCAGACAAACAGACAAAGCAACCAACAAATTTTAATGAAAACATAAGGTGCTTTGGCAAAGCATGAATGAATTTCTATTAGGTTATAAAGAAAGACAACAGAAAGAGCAAAAGTAATATGAGCTAGTAGGAAAACATTTGTTCTGTTCTGTAGCTGAAGACTCCAAAAGACTGGAGCCATTTCCACAGGGAGCTGTCCAAGGCACTGAAGGAATCACGGTGGAGCTGTACACATTCCTTACTGCTGGGCCCGGATTCAGCTTTGCAGCATTAGACAAAAGTCACAAGTCAGCTGACACATCAGTGCTTTTCTGCCACATCCCATTCACTATACCAGTCAAACTGTGATTTGACAAGGATGTGTAGAGAATGCTTTTCACAACCCCTAAATCCCTGTTCCATTATAATTGCATGGTAGCAATACTGAATGTGTTTGCCGACACAGTTGAGTCTGATATTGCAGTCGTTGTACTGTAGAGAAATTTAATCAGACAATTTCATGAGATGCTGGTGAAAATAATTTGGTTTGGTGTCATTACAATAACATTAATGGTGTATCATATGTTATCAGAGTGAAAGATGAGCACAAGTAACACTTTAATGAGGCAGCTCCTCAAATGCGTAGCATACGTGTCACATACATACAGCCAACTAATTAATTAAATACATTTTCAAACCATAAAAAAGTCTTGCGCAGTGGCCAAAAGAAGCCAAAACACTTCCAAAATTTAAACAGCATGTCAAAAAATGTACAAATTAAAAAAGAAAACACCTACATAAATTCAGTCATAGGTAGATACATCAAATCATGTCTTACATATTAAGAAAACACTTGCAAAGAAAGAGCACAAACATAACCACAGGACAGGCAACAATTAATATGACTCCTTGTATGTGACAAATTTGATTCTGAGTCTGATTGATATTTGTTTATGTTCTCCATGTTTGTTTATTTTATTTTTATACATATATGTTCAAGATGTCTAATGATGCAACTACCTAATTTTGAATTAATGCAGGTGCTTTTGTGTTTGCATTTTCTACATTTGCTGCATTAACTTGGAAATGCTTTGGCCTCTCTGGACCACCATACAACTTGCCCTGAAGCTGCACTTCAGAATGACTCAGGATCACATTTATATGTAGGAGGCAGCTGCTCACAGCCACACACTGTATTATTGAACAGTTTCACTGCAGACACACAAGATGTTGACAGCAGTTGAAAGTGAAAATCAGTTTGCCAGCTCATACATTAGCAGCTCTCCTGAAGATTCAAACCACCAACTGTCTGACTGATTAATGCACATTTGACTGTGAAATGATATTTTTATGTAATAACCATAATAACATAGTATAAGTCAAATACATATAGATCTGGTGTGCAGAAACTCCACAGGCTGCTCTCACCATCTTTCGGTTTGAATATGAAATAAGATGCATTGACAGTTCGATCCCTACTTATTATCTGCTACATCTTCACTTTATTCTTTATAAACTCTTCAGACAGACATTAACTCATGAATCCACACACTTACTTGCCAATGCCTTCTATACTTTCTGTCTGTGCTTTAGTTTCAACTTTACACTTTGTTTGTGAAATTAATCTGAGAGCCACTAAGTTCTATTTCCAGCTGTTGTTTACGCCAAAGGCAACATTTAGAAAATTAAACTCTCAAATAGGATTCACCATGAAAAAAGGTCCTCCAAACAGATTTATATACAATGATGTGCTACGTTCAGCTGTAAAGTACAAATATACCTAAAATACAGACATTATCGCTATAAAAACACTATGCTCTATTCCATTATAGCTGCTACATGTTCCCCATGCACAGTGTGACCCAGATTATAATAATGACACCACAGAGGTCAGAGTGATCGCGTTGAGGTGTCATTGGCAGGCAGTGGCACAGCAGTAGCCCTTTGTGACCTATTGTAATCATTTTTACAGCCTCTGCTTAATTCAACAGTTTCCATCCACTGCAGCATTATACAGCAGAGTTCTTGGCAAATTTAAAATAATCATTAGGCAGGCAGATGCGGCATTAATAGCTTAATAACACTTTCCAATTTGTTTCCACAGAGTGTGCGCCCACAGATGAATAGTTTCAAATATCACTTCCATGAAAAAATATTTTTAAAATAATTTTAAAAAAGCAAGTTGGTCTGTAAAATTACAGCCAGCTGCTCAGACTATGTGTGAAAGTAGTCTTATGCAACAGCCACATGGTAAATATACCAATTAAATCTTGCAAAATGAACAACTACAGTGCCTAAATGTTCTGCTGCACAGCTGCTGAAACACTGTGTGCCATATAAATATATACAGTGCATCCATGAAGTATTCACATCACTACACTTTTTTCCACATTTTATGTTACAGCCTTATTCCAAAATTGAGTAAATTCATTTTTCCCTTAAAATTCTACTCACAACACCTCATAGTGACAGCATGAAAAAATGTGTTTTTTGTGTTTTTGCACACACACACACACACACACACACACACACACACACACACACACACACACACACACACACACACATATATATATATATATATATATATATATATATATATATATATATATATATATATATATATATATATATATATATATATCCCAGTCTGAGGTCAAGGGCACTCTGGAGCAGGTTTTCATCCAGGATATCTCTGTACATTGCTGTATTCATCTTTTCCTTTAGTCTGACTAGTCCCCCACTTCCTGCTGCTGAAAAACATCCCCACATCATGATGCTGCCACCGCCATGCTTCACTGTAGGGATGGTGCCTGGTTTCCGCCAAACATGATGTCTGGCATTCACACCAAAGAGTTCAATCTATCTTTGTCTCATCATACCAGATAATTTTGTTTCTCATGGTCTAAGAGTCCTTCAGGGCCTTTTGTCAAATGCCAGGTGGGTGGCCTCTGCCTGTTATTAAGGAGTGGCTTCTGTCTGGCCACTCTATCATACAGGCCTGATTGCTGGATTGCTGCAGAGATGGTTGTCCTCCTGAAAGGTTCAGTTCTCACCACAGAGGAATGCTGGAACTCTGACAGAGTGACCATCGGGTTCTTGGTCACCTCCCTGCCTAAGGTCCTTCTCCCCTCGTCACTCAGTTTAGACAGATGGCCAACTCTGGGAAGAGTCCTGGTGGATCCAAACATCTTCCATTTACAGATAATGGAGGCCACTGTGCTCAATGGGACCTTCAAAGCAGCAGAAATGTTTCTGTGCCCTTCCCCAGATTTGTGCCCTGAGACAATCCTGTCTCAGAGGTCTACAGATAATTCCTTTGACTTCATGCTTCGTTTGTGCTCTGGCATACACTGTCAACTGTGGGAGCTTATATGTAGACAGGTGTGTGTCTTTCCAAATCATGTCCAACCAACTGAATTTACCCCAGGTAAACTTCAGTTAAGCTGTGGAAACATCTCAAGGATGATCAGTGGAAACAGGATGTACCTGAGCTCAATTTTGAGCTTCATGGCAAAGGCTGTCAACACTTATGTAAGTGTGATTTCTTACTTTTGTCATTGTCATTGTGAGGTGTGTAGAATTTTGAGGAAAAACAATTAATTTCATTTTTTAATAAGGCTGTAATATAACAAAATGAAGCACTGTGAAATGAACCTAGCATCGTTATTAGTTTTTGAACAGATTTAAAAAGTTCTTATAATTCTCTCAAATCTCTGTGATCAGTATGACCTCCTCTCCTATAGATGTCGCTATAGGTCAAATTGACTAGTTGCCACTACATACCAACATCCATCCACTTCTGGTATAAATTTAGAGGTAAGAATGGTGAAAGTTGTCATGCTTTAAAGTAGATGTGTGGGTGCACTTTGGTTTTAAAACCAAAACAGCAAGTAATAATTTGGATAAAAGAAATGCTATCTCCAAGCTTTAGTGTCATGGAAAACCCAGATTTCAGACACATGGTAAATATTATTTAGGCACACTGTGTAATGTAATCCCCAACTGGCTACATGAGATTATTATCAGCAGAATTTCTGAAGTGGTGTAAGAAAAACACTTTTTTTTTAAGATGCTGTTATTGCATAGTTCACTTTGCTGTGTTCAGGGCTTCAACAGCACCTCGTATTGCAGAATTGGTGAGGCAGTATTTCACAAGAAAAGACATTTGTATCGCAGAATATGCCATGAAGAAGGGGGTGGGGGTCATTCATGTATTTATGAGCACTTGGGGGAGGGGGGTGTCAATTTATTTTTCGATAGGTATCAAAATCAGGTCCATGTCGTGACAGGCATTGGCTACGTTTACATGCTGTTAATATTCAGGATAAGGTCAATATTCCGGTTTCTGAATCATTAGGAATAACCCGTTTACATGCTTAAGCAGACAGAGTTTCTCCTGTATACATGGTCAATGGTATAATTTGGAATATCCCATCTAAACAGCGACGCACGTCTTTCACCGGTGCTTGATTTGGTCTGGCGTTCATGCAAATCCTGCCTCGCGTAACTTTTCAGCTACCTTCTTGTAAATGTCGCTATCTCTGTGCTTTCTACCGTCAATTTGTACAGGGTGTACCCCGCCTCATGCCCTATGACTGCTGGGATAGGCTCTGGCAGCCTGTGACACTTAATTGGAGTAAGCGATTGAAGATGAGTGAGTGAAGGAAAGTGGAGGAGGTTCATCCAGGCCCGAGGCGTCGGCTACGTCTGAGGCTAACAGCGGCTACGTCCGAGGCTGGCAGCGGCTGCATCCGTGGCTGGCGTCGGAGGCGTCTGTGGAGGTGGTTCGTCCGGGCCGGGGCATCGGTGGCGGCGATGCATCCGGGCCCGAGGCGTCGGCTGCATCTGAGGCTGGCGGCGGCTGCATCCGTGGCTGGCGGCGGAGGCATCGGTGGAGGCGGTTCATTCAGGCCTGAGGCGTCGGTGGCGGCGATGCATCCAGGCCCGAGGCGTCGGCTACATCCGAGGCTAACAGCGGCTACATCCGCGGCTAGCAGCGGCTACATCCGGGGCTGGCGGTGGCTACGACCGGGGCTGGCGGCGGCTGTGAACAAGGTTAGCAACGGGGAGGGTTGGGGTGCGGCTACCGGACCTGTGGTGGTGAAGGCTACTGGTGAGAATTGTTTTTGTAATCAATAGTGGCCATACTGAGCCACGACAGTCGGCATGGCACCACCCAGGAAAACAGATAAACTAGAGGAAGATATAGAGGAGATAAAGACCTCATTAAACCATATATCAAAAGACATGTCTAATCTAGACAAACTGATGGTGGAAATTAAAGAACTCCAAAATCTGGTTAAAGAGAAGGACAAGATCATTAAGAAACTTGAGCAACGTGTAGATGAACTTGAACAATTTACTAGAAAAGATGACGTTATAATATCTGGACTAGAAACAAGGCATCGGACATATGCAAGGGTGGTGGATTCTGGTGTAGTAGTGGGGAGGATGCAGCACCTGAAGAAAGACAATCATTGGAACAACAAGTTACAAACTTTTTATATCAAAAAGGTGTTGTCATCCATCAAGACACAATATCAGACTGTTATACTATTCCAACTAAAGATAGAAAAAATAAACTATCTAACATTGTTATACGATTTACAAGCAGAAAATATAAAAATGAGTTATTAAGACAGGCAAAGAATTTGAAAGGAACGAGTGTCTATATAAATGAGCATCTAACAAAAAAAAAATGCAGATATTGCTAGGGAAGCAAGACTACTAAGAAAACAGAAACATATTGTTGCTACATGGGTCTGGAATTGTAGGGTGTGGATTAGAGTGAAAGAAGGAACAAACGGTATACAAATCAAAAACATGGAGGACCTTACGAAATACAGACCTGAATAGACAATCAAATATAACATCTGTTGGTAATTGGACCAACAAAAAATCAGATCAAACATGGAAACAGAGGAAAAAATATATGACATAGACACTAATATTGATGAAAGTATATTTGACTTAAAAACGATTGGTTGTGAGTATTATACAGTAGAACAGCTAAATAGTGAAAAAATTGCAGAAGATACCCTGTCACTCATACATATAAACAGTCGAAGCTTGTATTGTAAAATGTCACAAATAAAAGATTATTTAAATCAGTTTAAAAATAGATTTAGTATTGTTGCAATCACTGAATCTTGGCTTAAAGATGATCTCATGGATGAAGTTCAAATGGAGGGATATGAGCTGTATTTTGTAAACAGAAGATATAAAAAAGGCGGTGGTATTGCTCTGTATACAAAAACAGATCTGATGTGTACAATTGTTGAAGAAATGACAATTATGAATGATGTCATAGAAATTGTAACAGTGGAACTTGTACATGAAACATCTAAGAATATTTTAATCAGTTGTGTATACAGAGCACCAGATTCTTGTGTTGTGAAATTTACAGATAAAATAATTGAATTATTCCATCAAATTAAAAACAAAACGCTTTTTATGTGTGGGGACTTTAATATTAACATAGAAAGCTCCAGCTGGCAAAGATTAAGTGATTTTGTGAATTCAATGTATAGTTTGGGGTTATTCCCCTTGATAACAAAACCAACCAGAATTACATCGCAAAGTGCAACGGTAATTGATAATATATTTACAAACAGAACAGATGAAATTATCAAGAATGGGATCTTCATGACAGATATTAGCGACCATTTACCAATTTTTTCAATATTTAAATCTAAAAATAGGTACAACAAAAAAACTGATATAAACTTTAAAAGAGATAAGTCAGTAAAAGCCTTAGAGGCATTAAAATATGACCTTAAAAATCAAAACTGGGAAGAAGTTTATGTCAGTGATGTTAATGTAGCATATAACTCATTTATGAAAATATTGATGAAATCATACAATAAAATTTGTAAATTAATTGAAATTAGTAAGAAAAGAGTAAATAAACCATGGCTGACAAAGGGAATAAAAAATGCTTGTGCAAAGAAAAACTGTTTATACAGGTGCTTTTTAAAATTGCAAACAAAGGAATCAGAATATAAATACAAAAAATATAAAAATAAACTATTAACAATAATTAGGAAACAAAAAAAAGATTATTACAGTGAAAAACTAAATAAGAGTAAAGATAATATGAGGGTAACATGGGGAATTATAAAAAGTGTGATTGATAGTGATGGAACGAAAGAAACTATTCCAAATTACTTTGTTAAGGAAAATAAAGAGATATATGATATAAAAGAAGTTGCAAATGGGTTTAATGATTATTTTTCAAATGTAGGGTCAAGTCTGGTGGGAAATAAACCAATAATAGAAGATAAATTATGTACACTGGTAAATACGGTCAATAGTATTTTCCTGGACAATGTGGAAAAAGATGAAATAAGAAATATTGTAAAAAACTGTGTAAGCAAAAGATCAACTGACCATGAAGATTTAGACATGGTGACTGTAAAAAGTATAATAGAAATTGTTATTGAACCATTTACTTATATTTGTAATCTGTCTCTGTCAACTGGGGTTTTTCCAGATGAAATGAAAATTGCTAAGGTAGTCCCATTATATAAAAATGGAGACAAACATAATTTTTCTAATTACAGGCCAGTATCATTGCTTCCACAGTTTTCTAAAATTATGGAAAAAGTTTTTGTAACAAGATTGGATAAATTTATTGAGAAACATCATATTTTAAATAATGCTCAGTATGGATTCAGAACAAAACATTCGACAGCTATGGCAATTATGGAACTAATAGAGAAAATATCAACAACAATAGATAATAAGGATTATTTTGTAAGTATTTTTATTGACCTGAAAAAGGCTTTTGATGTTATAGACCACTCAAGATTGCTCCACAAGTTACAACAATATGGAATAAGAGGTGTTGCACATCAGTGGGTAAAAAGCTACTTAGAAAATAGAAAACAGTTTGTTCAGATAAATAATACCAAATCAGAATTGTGTAACATTATTTATGGAGTACCACAAGGATCGGTACTTGGACCCAAACTGTTTATTTTGTATATCAATGATTTTGTGAATGTATCCAATGTGCTTGGCAGCATTTTATTTGCTGATGATACAACGCTGTTTTACTCTGGATCAGATATACAGGAAGTAGCACAAGTGATAAATACAGAGTTGGAAAAAGTTAAACATTGGTTTGATATAAACAGATTGTCACTAAATATTAATAAGACAAATTTCATATTGTTTAATGATAGAGCGAAAAAAAAAATAATGTGTCATTACAAATAGATGGAATGGATATACAAAGGGTAAAAGAAATGAAATTTTTAGGAGTCATGATTGATGAAGATCTTACATGGAAGTCACACATAAATTACATAAAAGGAAAAATAGCGAAAGCCATTGCTGTTTTGCATAAAGTAAAATATTCATTAAATAGTTATGGTTTATTAACATTGTACAATTCATTGATTGTCCCATATTTAACTTACTGTGTAGAAATCTGGGGATCAACATATACAACCTATATACAACCTTTATTTATGTTGCAGAAAAGAGCTTTAAAAGTGATTAGTAACAGTGGTTTTAGAGATCCATCTAATCCATTGTTTATTAAGTATAGGGTACTTAAATTTCATGATTTAGTCGATTTGAAAATATTACAAACGATGTACCAAGTTAATAAAAATACTTTACCAACAAACATTCAAAATATGTTTGAAAAAAGAGTAAGTAGTTATAAATTGAAAGGAATAGAAGTCTTTAAAAAAACAAGATTTAGAACCAAAGTAAAGGAAAGGAGTATTGCAGTAAATGGTGTCAAATTATGGAACAATCTTAATAAAGAAATTAAAGAATTAAGGTTGCTTGAATTATTTAAAAAACATATTAAATTAGATGTATTAAGTAAGTATGAAACTATGAAGTAAGTCAGTGGGCTGCAAGAAAGAAAAAAAAAAGTAAACTTAATAATGTTTGGAGTGTCTTAAGTTTAAATGTAACCTATCAGTGATGTAATCTATTAATTAATTGTCATAATTATGAAATGGGTCAGTGGTATGTGACAAGTTAAAGAAATGCAATCTGTTAAATAATGTTGACTATGATGCTGTATACTGAAAGATTGTATTGTTAAAAGGGGCAGAAATCATAAGACTTGTTCTTCTTTCTGCTCCTTTTCATTCTGGTATTGTGGTGCTTTTGTTTTTTGCTTTTCTGTTTTTCTTTTAAATGAATGAAATAAATATTTAAAAAAATAAAAAATAAAAAAATAAAAGACATTATATTCATGTCTTTCACGATACTAATGAAGTACTAATGAAGTTTCCTCCTCACTCCAAAAGTGTGGTGCTGTGCTGCCACGTCTGGATTTCCCCACGCTTGTTTACCTCTGCTTCTGTGGTGTCCGGTGGGTTGCGCGCGCCGCATACAAGTAGTTGCCGTACTCAAAAGACTAAGATTCCTTGCAGATAGGACATTCGCAGAACACAAAATAATGTTCCTTTCTATGGGGATATTCTGATGCGCGTTTATATGACCTGATATTCGGGTTAGAAAAGGAGTAACCCAGGGGTCATATTTGGGTTTTTAAAAACCGGAATATGAGCATATTCGGGTTTTTGCGGGTGTTTACATTGCCATGTGCAACCGGGTTATTGCTAATATTCCGGTTATGAAAGGGTTATGAAAGGGTTATTGGCTGCATGTAAACATAGTCATTGTATCATGACATAGTTATCAATATGTGGTGAAGTGGAGTCGAGTTCGGAGTGTTATTCTGATTAACAAGGAACTATAATTTAATGTTAATCTTAGAGGAAAGGACCGACAACGCCACCTGGTGATATGGCCCCGGGACCATTCAAAGCTCAATTTGTTACAAAAAGGCTGCACTAGGTACGGAAAACAGAGAGATGTGTTTATCACAACGTAGATTTATTCTTCACAACTGATTTAAAATATATAAAACATATCACGTTTCACAAATTACATATTTAACATTTCATAGCCCCGCTTTATATTGCACATTCCCATCATTCATTATGTTGCACTTAGCACAGAGTGAAATTGTTTACCTTTAATCAGTTTTTATATTGCACTGAGCACAAAGGCAAATTGTTTACCTTTAGCCCTGATTAATATGGGCGGGGCAAGGGCGCAACTCAGGCACACATTTAAAGAAAACAACTACAAAACAAACACTACAAGCCAAAACAACAACAATGTAAACAAACAAACAAAAGAACAACCAAAACATGCATAAAATTAAAGTAAAGAAACTCAGCCAAAGGGGAATAAAACCCTTACCCCACCATATTAATATCAGATCAGGCAGTCTGTCCCATGCAGTGCACCAACCACACCAGCAGAGGCGCCCTCTGCAAAGCAATGCGCACACCTGTTGAAGGCCAAACAAAAATGTGGACAAAGCAACCGCACTTTAATAGGGGGTGGCGACTCGAATGTGTGCTCCGTGCACCGTGGTTCCCCATGCCTGCCACGGGAGGCGTGCACAACCACAGACAGCAGGAGGAGGAGGGGGAGAGAGAGCCGTGACAGACTTAACCATGAGGTCCCGTAACCGAGGGTCACAGTAGATAGCCCTGGACCCACAGCGTGTGTCCGACCGCACGCACTCTCAACAACCGTGAAGGAATCCCCAACACAGACAAAGACCTCTGCCCCAGAATGCGCAGCGTTTGGCATAGCACTTGCCCAAACAGAGTCGCATACGAGCGCGCCACCACCTGGAACCCACTCCAGGTGGTGTATGTATGACGCGCAGTGTGCACGTGCTGGCTTTCAAGGCCATGTTAGCGCCGCCCACCATTTACCTTAAAGGTACACCTCACACCAACATACCACAAATACTCTGCTCTAATTTACAGTGAAAGCAAACTTTACTGCAAATTTCTATCTGGTACTTTTAGACCACTTTGCATGATTAACTTGAAGGATAAGACTTGCAATTTGTTTTTTGTAATCTGTTGTTTATATTAGTTTATGACTTAATTTCTGTACTAATTAAATTTTTTTCTCAATTTTTGTTAATTATAATTAGAACCACACATATTTGTAAATAGATATTAGTTTATTAAAATGCATAAACATGCCAAGGGCCAAGAACATGCCAGATATGAATCTCTCCAGATCTATACCCATATAAATGTGCGTCACACATGCCCCAATATTTTTATTAAGACATTTTGATTATTTAATTTCAGTTGAATAATTTAAAATAAAGTGATAACTACTGGGTATAAATTCTGGATAATCACCACAATTTAAAGTTGTCTTGCTCCGAACACAAGCAAACTTTCAACAAAGTTTTTAAAACTAGATTAATTAGTTTGAAAGCACCCTGCCAGCAGCGAGACAGATCTGAAGCAAAAACACAACCTCCTTGGCAGAAACAACCATTTTGTTTCGAAACCCTGGTTACCGTGGGTCAGAATAGAAAAGATTTGTGTTTGCCAAAATCAATCTTACCAGAATTTGCCACAGTTTTAGAGTGTTCAACAAAATTATGTATGAACACCATGTTGCAAGATTGAAATGAAATAATGCAGCTATTGGGTACCCACAAAAAATGTGCTTGTCACAATAATCTAACACAGTACTACCACCAGTGTTGTCATGCAGGTCAACTGAAGTGTAATCAGTTCTGTAAAAAAGGAATATTTAAGTTTGTCCTCAGTGTGTAACAGCATTCTGATAGGATGTCTACCGAGGTAAAAATAAATTATACTACCTATTATACAGACATAAAGATGGTCAGTCACAGGGTGTTAAAAAGTTAAACATTTGGGACTTTAAGTGGGATTATTACACATAAAAGGATGAGACCTTCATCATGCTACAGCTTTAAGCAATGCTTGTCTGGCTGTTCCATGCAGGGGTGGTGGCCAAGCAGTTAGTGCACTTGGTTTCAGTGTAGTTGGTTCCTTGTTCAAACCCCACTCCTGCCACATCTCTCCATGTAATGTGGAGTTGCATCAGGAAGGGCATCCAGTGTAAAACGTGCCCATTCAATGTGCAGATCCACCTTGGATTTGCTGTGGCGACCCCGAGTGAAAATGAGAGAGCAACCGAAGGGTCTTAGTTTTACTTGTCTGTCTCTTCTCCTACTCCTCCCAGGTCCTTTCCACAATTCCATTTGGATGATGGTCAACCCCAGAATTACTTTGAAAGGGACTGTTTTGGCAATGGTCAAAATGTAGACTTTTTCCCCACTCCACTGTCCACTAGACTTGCCACACATATGCAGTGGAGTTCCATAATGGCCCAGGCACGATTAAAGTTACCTAAGCTCATTCATTGGGGTTGAGGTCAATGGGATCCCAGGAAAAAAAAAAAAAAAAATCAGTTTTCCACTGTAACCCACTCTGATTTGCACTAAACCTGGCACACATGTGGACATGTGTTCTATAATTACCCAGGCAAGTTCAAAGTTAACAAAGATCAGTCACTGATTGTCAAGGTGATTGGGGTGAAAAAACAAAATTTAAGTTCTCCATGTTGAATTTTGTACCAAACCTGTGGAGATGGCTTTTATAACTGGCTCGGTGAGGTCAAAATAACTGAAGGTCAAGAATGAGGGTCAAGGTTATTAGTGTGAAAGGCAACAATTTAATTTATCCACTCTACTCTGTGTGGACCAGGTAGCTGAGTGGATAATTAGCTGGCCTGCCAATCTGTAGACCTGGGTTTGAATCCTGCTCATAGCACCTGCCTGTGTCCTTGGACAAGACACTTACTTTTCAGTCCACCCAGCTGTAAATGGGTACTGGCCTCAGCTGGGGAAGCAACTTGTGTCAGATGGCAGCCCATTGCGGGGTGGGTATAGTAGACACTCATCCGCTTGACACTATCAAATCAGGAGATTCCACCATCACCAACGGGCCTCAGGGCCTGTGTAGGATTTACTTTATTTGGACAAAATCTGGCACACATATGTAGATGAGCTCTGTAGTTGCCCAGGCAACAGCAAGTCAAAATTATTATATTATATTATATTTTCCCTATGATTAGCATCAAGCCTCACACACAGATGGAGATCGATTGTTGATTTAAGCAGTCCAGGTCAAATTTGCCAAAGGCCATTTGGGTTGAGATCAAAGTAATTGGGGTCAAATGTCAGGTTGCCCTTACATTCCTCATGCCCATATATATATATATATATATATATATATATATATATATATATATATATATATATATATATATATATATATATATATACACGAGGTCTGTGAGAAAACTATCCGACCTTATTATTTTTTTAAAAAACCATATGGATTTGAATCACGTATGATTACATCAGCCAAGCTTGAACCCTCGTGGGCATGCGAGAGTTTTTTCACGACTGTCGGTGACGTCATTCGCCTGTGAGCACGCCTTGTGGAAGGAGTGGTCCAGCCCCCTCGTCGGAATTCCTTTGTCTGAGAAGTTGCTGAGAGACTGGCGCTGTGCTTGATCAAAATTTTTTCAAAAACTGTGAGGCACATCCGAGTGGACATCATTCGAGAAATTCAGCTGGTTTTCGGTGAAAATTTTAACGGCTGATGAGAGATTTTGGATTGTTTCTATCACTGTAAGGACTTCCCATGGAGCGGGACGTCGCGCAGCGCTCCGAGGCGACGTCGTCATCCTGTTTCAAGCTGAAAACCTCCAAATTTAAGCCTCTGTTGACCCAGGACGTCGTGAGAGAACAGAGAAGTTTCAGAAGAGCTCGGAATCAGCAGTTTATCCGGACATTCCACTGTTAAAGGAGATTTTTTTTAATGAAAGACGTGCAGACGGATTGGTGCGTTAGCTCGCAGCCGGCGCGGCGCGCCCGCCACAGGAAAAACACCTCCTTTGGAAGCCTTAAGGACAAGTTGGAACATGCCCTGCTGTTAAACAATTTCTCAGATACTCACTCAACTGAAAGCCACCAAAAGCTGCCTGGATTTTACATATGGTTATCAACACAGAGGTGATAAACCAGCTGAATTTCTCGAATGGTGTCCACTCGGATGTGCCTCACAGTTTTTGAAAAAATTTTGATCAAGCACAGCGCCAGTCTCTCAGCAACTTCTCAGACAATGAAAATCCGATGAGGGGGCTGGACCACTCCTTCCACAAGGCGTGCTCACAGGTGAATGACGTCACCGACAGGCGTGAAAAAACTCACGCATGCGCACGAGGGTTCAAGCTTGGCTGATGTAATCACACGTGATTCAAATCCATATAGTTTAAAAAAAAAATAAAACTGTCGGTTTCTTTTCTAATAGACCTCGTATATATATGATTTGAGCTTTCATTTCAATTTTTTTTTTAAACCTTTCCACTGTTCAGGATCAGGACTGATCATTGCAGCCTTTTTTGAAATGCAAGGAATCCCTTCATTTGCAACTGCACTTCCTCTCCTCCCCCCACCGCCTCGTTTCCTGAAGTCTGCATACGATTTTCATGTACGACTGCAGATTTTTGGTCACAGAGTATGTTTATCTTTCTTCTCCGCCACTACACCCTTTTACCCAGAAAGTGTAATCCTGAGAATGAATGTGGAGAGAGCAAATTAAGGGACCCAATTTGAAGCGGCACCACTTCACTGATAAGCTGTAGCAGTGATCTGTGAGAGCACTCAGGGTCTGCTACATTATGACAATACAGTGGAATAAAGCAGATGAAAGAGAATAGACTGGCAAGAGCAGAAATCAGATGGGCAGAGGGAAAGGAAAAAACAATCTAAAGTCTAATTGTGTTCTGCCTCACGGCAGTAAGGGGTTCGGAGAGGAACATTTTCTTTCCACACGTCATTCAGCACAGTCCCTTCCACGATGTGATCATATTAATTTTCTGCCAGACTCTGCATTTCTTTCCACAGCTTCCCTGGATGCATCCATTGACAGAGGGACATGAACACTAAATGATGGCAGACCTCAGTAATTCCATTTTCAGACTGACCACTAACATATCCCGTTAGCATTTTTTCTTTTTTTTTTAGATTTGGTGTTTAAGCATACTGGCACGAGGCGTTTGATACCTTCTAAGTTATTCTGTGCCATCTCGGCCAAAATGTCACTTTGATCTCTAAAGCAAATGGAAAAATAGGTCAAGGTTAAGATGATCCAGAGGTAAACTTTTTCAAAAAAAAAAAAAAAAAAATCAGATTTCCCACTTTGGAGCAAACTGCTGTTTGTACCACATATCAATTCATGTGCATGGTGTGAATATTTAACCATCAGAGAACCCTAAAAT
Organism: Thalassophryne amazonica; assembly: GCF_902500255.1. NCBI lineage: Eukaryota > Metazoa > Chordata > Actinopteri > Batrachoidiformes > Batrachoididae > Thalassophryne > Thalassophryne amazonica. Next base: position 65,556,623 of record NC_047113.1, read on the forward strand.
TGGTTGTCTTTAACTGTCTTTAATGGTCTGCATCATCAACTGCATTTTTCACCACATTTCCAACTTTTAACATTGTCATTTTCCGAGCTGATACCTTTCTCTATACAGATCTGTTTCCTTGCCAGAAAACCTCACTTCTCAGTGCACCATGTCAATCAAACTCACAGCCATCTTTATTATCAATGCCATATGTACCGAAGTTTCTGTGTAGGCTCTCAGTTGTCCAGGTGGTTTCCATAGTAGAGAAGCTTGAATCTTCGACTGGACTGGGTTGCTTGACGTGAGGACATTTCGCTTCAAATCACAGAAGCTTCCTCAGCTAAAATTCTTGCTCTGGTAGTCTGACTTCCGTCTTGACTCTTGTAGAGAAGAATAAACCTATGTACGAACGATATGTACCGAACACACACTCACTCATTATCACTCATCTTCAACTGCTTCTCCGGGACCGGGTCACAGGGGCAACAGCTCCAGCAGGGGACTCCAAACATCCCTTTCTCAGGACACATGAACTACCTCAGACTGGGGGATCCCGAGGTGTTCCCAGGCCAGTGTGGAGATATAATTGCTCCACCTAGACCTGGGTCTTCCTTGGAGTCTTCTCCAAGCTGGATGGGCCTAGAACACCTCCCTAGGGAGGTGCCCAGGGGGCATCCTTACCAGATGCCTGAACCACCTCAGCTGGCTCCTTTCAATGTGAAGGTTGAAAGGAGCTAGTGGTCAGTGGCCCCAACTTCCACAGGGATAAAAGAAAATCTCTACCAGAGGTGGACAGTGAGCTGCTACAGACATTACCAGTTCACCCGCACTATCCATTTGAGCCGCACATACACAGGATTGAAATTGCAGTAGTCTATAAGGCCCATGGTGTAAGTGGTAATAAAAATACTTAAGTAATAGAAATGTAAACATCTAAGAGAGATGAAGGGGCAAAATAGAAAAATATAGTAAAATGGCAACTATTGTATATAATACCAAAAAAACCCTAACAAACAAAAAACAAAACAAAACAGTACATTAATAAAAAAAATAAAACAATAATCTAAGCTACCAAAAACAGATGCAACAGAAATACACATGCACACGACATATTTGAGTCTTAAAGGCATGCTGCTGTGGTTGATTTTATTGTATGCCCACAACACAACCATGGGTAATGTAGAAGCACAATCCAGCCCCTTTGTGCAAAGTGTCATGGGATTTAGGGCTGCTCAAACAACAACAACATAAAACCCCCTGGGGGGTGTCACAAAAATCATGGTTTACAGTCTTTTGTAACAGATCATTTTTGGATCACATTGAAATGTAAACAAATATCACTTTGCATTCCATTTTTAAAAAGAACTTAAAAAGCAATGGCCTTGGTCCTGAATGAAAACAAGTTGTCAACGTTTCAATATCATTTTAAAACAAAGTACATAATTGTTACATTAGATTGCAGTATGAACAGCACCAATGAATAACAACAGCCTGTAAAAATGATGAGAATAATAAAAGAAGAGAATAAAACAAAGAAAATATGCTTAAAGCTTCCAAATATTTTCAAATAGATGAGGATTCTACATTGTTTTGTGAGATGATAAGAATACCTACTTCAGTTAAATAGCACTTCTTGGATAAAACATTTATCCGCTTGAGCAGGCACACCACTTGGCAAAAGTTAGGAAAAGTTTTTTGCCAGAGCACAATAGGCTCTTAATTGGGTACATCTGTCTCTATGCGAATCTGGCAATACCCTCGTTCCACTCAGTGGGCTCAGATCCAGCTTTTGGAAACACATACTGTTTCCTCAACTCTTAACATTCTGGAGTGATTATTTCCATGCTCGAGCCAGCATGTGCACTGAATAGAGTGTGAAGCAACAACTGACAAACAGTGTATGGGCAGTAAAAGCTGTTTGCCTTTCACAGTCTCCATTCACATGAACAACTAAATTTTCTCTGCTCATACTTCAGTTTGATGCAACTCTGCATTGAGATTTATGCAGTTATTACTTTCAAAAGCCATTGAGCTACGGTGTTTATAGCCTAATCCAGATATAAGCACCAGCAGGCCTCAGGGCCTATATCAGACTTATTTCATCCTCTCTACATCAAAATTTGCACAGTTATTACTTTGAAACAATTTACAATGACAATAAATATGTATGTAAATACATAAACTTCACACTAAACATATGTATGCCAAACTGTTGGGGCGGGGGGTCCATACAGATCACAGATCAACTATGATGCATTAAAACTCTGGAGGAGACTGAACAACATCTGTTTCTTGCAAGTCACTTACAATTTGTTTCTAAGCAGCAAACTATAGTTCAGTCCATATTTGGAGATTTCCAGTGACTTAATTATTTTAGCTGCCTGTAACATATTAAGTATACAATATTAACTTCTACTATATTAACTTCAACTATTATAAATACAACTGTCATAATTTCTGTTCAAACGTGAAAACAGTTGTTTATATACACAAATTATAGAAATAATTCATGCAAAAACAAATCTATAAGCTTCAACAAGTAATATTTGTCATCCACTTGATACTGGGGCTTAGTAAATCACTTTCTAGCCTGATTCACTGTGCCCTGATTCACTGTGCCCCGGGTGCATGTGACACACGAGTCATGTTATCAAATAGCTGATAGTCTGGAGAAAACATAACACATGCTTATATCAATTTTTTTGCCCACCTTTCCTCTGTTGTGACAAATAAATACAAAGACATTGACATCCACAAAAATTTGCTTTTGATAGGAAAAACTGACTTCACTTGTCACTTAGTTTTACCCTTAATGTATCCAAAAACAAAACACTCATTTATAAGGGGGATGTCTTTATGCACAAAATATGGCATAACTGCTGCAAATATATATGCAGTTTTGCAGATATTGCTACTGAATCACTGTCCCCCTTGATTCACTGTGCCCCTATACTACAATTTACTATAATACAGTATACTATATTATGTGACACCTAAATAGATGAGCATGATTTGATTAGTGGATTGTATATATCACATGACATTTGTATTTGTGATGTCACTACAGGTGCATTTTTGTCCCATCCATTTCGTTCTATTCCATGGCTCCATTAACTTTTCATTAAAAAAGTTCCATGAGCCGAGCAGTCACAGTGTTCACGTGGAGATTTTTTTTGCAGCTGTTGAAGCACTTAGATGAATAATTGGACAAGTTATGTCACTGGATTTAAGACGTGTGCTCCACACACACACACACACACACACACACACTGCTTCAGTCCCCAGCAGCTCTTCCTATTGAAATCGACAGGGAGTAATCAGAGCTTGCTGGAAGGTGGAGTGAACCACTTGGTCCTGATGCAATTTGTTTCCTACTCTGAAAAGAAACACCTGTCTAATTTTCAGTGAAATATCAAATGACACTGATCTAATTTGGTGTCATATAAAACAAATAATGAATGTTTTCAATTTGTCCAATGGAAAAAAAAAAAATGTTCAAAGATGGAATGTACCATTGCACTCAAACCTTTATTATTCATATACTACTATGGCATACTGTAATATATTATAATGTTATGCTACAATATACTAGAATATACTACACTATAGCATAGTATAGTATAGTATAGTATAGTATAGAATAGTATAGTATTATGGTATACTATGCAATATTATAGTATACTATAATATATAACTCCACAGTATACTGTAATGTGCTATAATATCATACAACAAATAACTCTGAAACATTATGGGAGCCATGAACATTAGCAAAGCATCATCAAGCTGCCTCCACCCACATCTGTGTAAAAATGTATATGTACTCTAAACTGCCATAATGCACACAAGGAACATAAAACTGCAGCAGGAGCATTAATGATTGTAAAGAGCTACAAATTCATCTTGACATACCTGCAGCGCTTCCCAATGTCAGATGTCTGTAAGCTGTTATAAACACAACAAAGTCTCCGTGTCACTCAGTTCACAGGTCACTTACTGCAGGGTCTGAAAGAGAACAAAAGAAACACAAATCAGAGCCGACACAGAACGTGAGCTCACGGCTTTACACGACACGTCCGACCACAAATGGCCAGTGATCCAGGATAAACATCCTTGAAAAAATGTCGGTCCAAGAAGGAACATTAGCAAAACCACACTAGGGTGCCAAGGAAGAAAACACTCCCTGTGACATGTGCACTCTATTTTCTGTCCTTGCATGGACAGGTTGGTCATTTTTCTGCCTAAACGGCTGCCACAATATGCCTCATTGCACCACCATCTCTGTGGTGGAAAAGAGGCCTCATGCCAGTCAAGGTTTTTTTTCCTTTCTTCCTGCAGAGGAGGCGAAGCCTCAGAGCATGAATGTTGCAGACTGTCGGTCACGCATTGTTGAAATAAGCATTTATGCTACCTTTTTAATGCAAATCTGTGGGTTACCTGCTTCCTGCACATGGGGAAAAATAAAAGTGGAAAAATCTGTCTCCAAAACAAAAACCTGCATGGGGAAGTGTCAGCTTTCTTATGTAGCTTGTCCAATTTCATATAGAGACAGTGTGAAATCTCAAATAAGCGGAAAGTAGCTAAAGTAGTCGAATAAATTACAAAGCTAGTGTTGTAATGTTTAACAATGGGTGCAAAGCAGAAGAAACGACAACACTTCTGACAGTTCTGAGGTGGTAAGGAGATGCACAGACCATGATGAGGTGCAGGGTAAAAAAAGAAAAAGATAACCTTTATTTCAAAGGGGTGTAGCTGAAGCGCAAGTACACAGTAAACTCACCAGTGTAAAACTAACACTGATAGTGTTAAATTAACACTGCATGTGTACATATGATCCTACTCTGGTCAGAGTGGACCATTTGTTCCCTGTCAGTGTTAATTTAACACTGGTGATTTTACTGTGGAGCGGTGTGACTCATGGATGCTCTCCTAACAGTGAATTTTTCTTTACTCAACAATGGGGTTTTTTTGCCATTAAGGTGGAATTTGGATCTTAGAGCCCTGTCTAACATCTGACACAAACAGCACACAACTCAGCAGAAGTGTCATTACTACACTCCAATGGATGCAGATGTCCTTTTGGTGCCCAATGCTATTGTTTAAATAATGAGCACACTTGTTCTCAACTGCGCACCCATGGGTGCGCTAGTCTTAAACATGGACAGCGTGTTGCCAGGCACAATGTTGATGAGTTGCTTGTTTGAGATAAGAAAAAGCAATTGTAGCAAAGATCAAGAATAACTTGGACTGAAGTCAAATGTGGAGTTTCTCCTGCAGTTTTACACAGTGGAGTACTCAAATACATTTTACACAAAAGGGTTGCCAATGGGATACACTCTGCTTGTACACAGAGGAATGCACATATGCACTCAGATTCCTCCTATTTCCTGAAAAAAAAAAAAAATTAAAAAAGTGAAATAAATGCAATGGCTAATTTTTAGGCATACCATATTTCTGGAGTATGTCACTTTTTTATACTAGTTTGGAAGATCCTGCGGCTTAATACCCTCAGTTCAAGTCATTGTGGGAGCATTTGATGGTACTGTGCTTTGTCACTTCCACAACACTACAGAACCGCCTTGGGACCTTGATGGCAACAACCCAGGCAGACAACTTGTCCTTTCCCACATCTCTAAAATAACCATCTATCTGCTGCACCCATGTGAAATGTGGGCATCCCCCTTGGCCTTCTCCAACTACTTTTGTCCTCAACACTTTCACAGAGAAACAGGCCTGTTCCAGAATGTCAAAGCTGGCATTCCCTCACAATGCAAGTGATACTCCTCATTTTAGTCTCTCCTCTCAACAACTCATTTGATACAAAGTCATTCCAGTGGTAACCGAGGATCATTCGAAGACACGTAGTACTAAAGACATCCAGGTGTCAACTTAGGTCACTAGTTAGTGTTCAAGTCTCACAACCATACAGCAAGACGGGCAGCACCAGGTCCATAAAGACTTGGACCTTCGTTCACCTGCAAAGATATTGGCATAGCCAAACACCACTGTCTACTGACCTCATGACTCCATAAGCTTTCCATCTCACCCTGTCCTCTGCATCTTCCTCTGTCACACCAGCCACCTGCATGTCCTCCCTCAGCACATCCATAATCCTCCTCTTTGCCCTCCCTCTTCTCCTCCTGCCTGGAGGCTCCATCCTCAGCATCCTTCTCCCTATATACATCGGTACCTCTTCAGCATAAATTCAAACCATCTCACTCTCCTCCCTGATTTTGTCTCCAAACCAGCCCACCTGTGCTGTCCCTCTGGTATGTTCATTCCTAAGCCTGTCTATCCTAAAAATGAGTGAAAGTGCCACACCCACAGACACACAAAGAGAAGAAGACACAGAGGGATTAGAAGGAAACTGGCACGATTAAGTGCAGAGTGTGCGAGTGCCAAAGAAGAACATGCACAGGACATGTCAAAGGCCTGGGTGTGTCCTGCTAGCATGTTGTTTGGATGTGGATCCGTGAAATTTCACACATTGAATCGCTTTGACACCCATGTGAACTGTATGTTCTACATGTCAAATAGTTGTTGGTGCTAATCCTCAAATGTTGTTTGCCAACCTCCAATAAAGACCACAGAAGAAAACGTTTCCGTGTCTCCATCACACTGTGATTCATGGCCACTGAGTGTGTGAAATTTAGGCCTTGTATTTAGGTGTTGGGGAGGTGATGGTCTAGTGGTTAAGCATTGGGCTTGAGACCAGAGGGTGCTTGGTTCAAATCCCAGCCTGACTGGAAAATCACCAAGGCCCCTTGGGCAAGGTCCTTAATCCCATAGTTGCTCCCAGTGTGTAGTGGGTGCCTTGCATGGCAGCACCCTGACATCAGAGTGAATGTGAGGCATTTGATGTGTAAAGCGCTTTGAGCGTCTGATGCAGATGGAAAAGTGCTATATAAATGCAGTCCATTTACACCCAAAGCGAGACGTTTTGAAAATAAAATGCATTTTTAGTAGTTTTGAAAGCCTGATGGATCAAACCTGCCGCCAGCTATAATTATTTTGATGCCAGACATGGCCTTTCCAGTGTGATTTCACCCAGGACTAAGTTTGAGGGGTGTAGCTTCAATACTCTAGGACACACAGCTTTCCAAATTTGGCAAAAAACGCATTAAAAAAAATGCTGCAATTTTGAAATGGCTGTATTTTTTTAAGTATTAAAGCTACATCATTAGAATTTGGGGAAATGCCATTTCTTTGGTAGGGGAACCACTGAATTTTTCACATTGCCCCAAATGGACTTGCTATAACATCAAGCTTGTACTAGTTGCACTTTTTATAGGCGGTAGAACATTTGAGGGTCCAAAAGTAAGTGTGCAGTTGACAGCTGTGCTGCTTCACCAATGAGTGTGTGATTCCCTCATTATTTTATTGACAAGTCAGGATGTAAAAAGTGAGAATTTTACTTCGTGTTGGAGTGCAAATGAACCTATCACTTAGAATTGAAACAAGTATTTCACATTATGATAAACAGAATAGGTGGTCCTCAAAAAGGAGAAGAGTGAGGGAAGTACCAAGTGACAGATGTGAAGGAATTACATCATACAAGCTTCAGTAGCTGTGATGAGACAAATACTAGCCTGTTGTTTCAGAAGTCACAGCTGTAAATTAGAGTGGACCAAAGGAAAATAAAAAGTTAAGAAATTAAACAAATAAAATCTCAAAAATGCACATGTGAGGCTAAAGTGCAGATCAGTGACTCCTAAAGTGTGGCCCCACACTTTAGGCTCTGAAGGTACTGTCAGTGAGCCATGCAAAGTCATTAAAATAAATTTAAAAAATATATATTTGACTTGTTTCTTTTGTTAAAAAAATAAAAAAGTCTATGAATTCTGTCTTTTAATTTTGTAATAAAGTTTGGAATTTAATTAATTAATTAATTAGCTCAAAATTTTGCAGATGATGTAGTTCTGTTGGCTTCAACAGTTGATGATGTCCGATGCACACTGAGTAGGTTTGAGGCCGAGTGTGGAGTGACTAAGATGAGAATCAGCACCTCCAATTCTGAGATGATGGTCCTCTGTCAGAAAATGGTGGATTGTCCCATCTGAGTAAGGAGAGTGCTTCCGCCCAAATTAGAGGAGTTTAAGCATCTTGGGGTCTTGTTCACGAGTGGGGGTAAATTGGAGTGGGACCTCGATAGACGGATTGGGGCGATGTCTGAAATTTTTACGGATGTTGTAGTGGACAGTCATGGTGAAGAAGGAGCTGAACCGGAATGCGAGACTCTCAATTTACTAATTGATTTACACTTCTATCCTCACCTACGGTCATCAGCATTGAGTAATGACTGAAAGAATAAGATCGCAGATACAAGTGGCAGAACTGAGATTCCTCTGTGGGGTATCTGGGCTTACACTACTGGACAGGGTGAGAAGCTCGATTATCCGGGAGGGACTCGGAGTAGAGCTGCTGCTTCTTTGCATGGAAAGGAGCCGCTTGAGGTGGTTTGGGCATCTGGTGAGGATACTTCCTTGTCGTCTCCCTAAGGAGGTCTTCCAGGCACATCCAACTGGGAAAAGGCCCCAGACAGATACATTGGAGAGATTATATTTCCCAGCTGCCTTGAGAACGCCTTGAGATCTCCCAAGAAGAGACACAGGATTTGGCAGGGAATAGGGGAGTATGGGAGCAGCTGCTTGTGTTGCTGCCACTGTGACCTGGACCTGAATAAGTGGCTGTAAATGAGTTAATTAATGAATAATTAATAATAATAATAAAAACAAACTGGTGTATAAATTATGTGTTTTCTTCATTTTTCTGATGTAGCTTGACATAATACGCATATAGAAATACTTCAACTTAGTGTCATGTATCACTCAAATTCAGAGTTGGGTGGCTTCCAGACAATTTTTAGATTTCAAACTAGCATTCTTAAGTTTGGAAGTGTCTGGCTTACATGAAATACAACCCCAATTCCAATGAAGTTGGGACGTTGTGTGAAGTGTAAAAAAAAAAAAAAAAAAAGAATACAATGATTTGCAAATCCTCTTCAACCTATATTCAACTGAATACACCACAAAGACAAGATATTTAATGTTCACACTGAAAGATTTTTTTTGTTTTTGTGCAAATATTTGCTCATTTTGAAATGGATGCCTGCAACACATTTCAAAAAAGCTGGGACAGGGCAACAAAAAACTGGGAAAGTTGATGAATGCTCAAGAACACCTGTTTGGAACATTCCACAGGTGAACAGGTTAATTGGAAACAGGTGAGTGTCATGACTGAGTATAAAAGGAGCATCCCCAAAAGGCTCAGCTGTTCACAAGCAAAATTGGGGTGAGGATCACCACTTTGGGAACAACTGTGTGGAAAAAATAGTCCAACAGTTTAAGAACAATGTTTCTCAATGTTCAATTGCAAGGAATTTAGGGATTCAATCATCTACAGTCCATAATATAATCAGAAGATTCAGAGAATCCGGGGAACTTTCTACACCTAAGTGGAAAGGCCGAAAACCAATATTGAATGCCTGTAACCTCAGGCGGCACTGCATTAAAAACTGACATCATTGTGTAAAGGATCTTACTGCTTGGGCTCAGGAACACTTCAGAAAACCATTGTCAGTTAACACAGTTTGTCGCTACATCTACAACTGCACGTTAAAACTCTATCATGCAAAGCGAAAGCGATCAACAACATCCAGAAATGCCTCCGCCTTTTCTGGGCCCCAGCTCATTTGAAATGGACAGATGCAAGTGGAAAAGTGTGCTGTGGTGTGATGAGTCCACATTTCAAATTGTTTTGGAAATCATGGACGTTGTGTCCTCAGGACAAAAGAGGAAAAAGACCATTTAGATTGTTACAAGTGCAAAGTTCAAAAGTCAGAATCTGTGATAGTATGGGGGTGCGTTAGTGCCCATGGCATGGGCAACGTACACATCTGTAATGGCACCATCAATGCTGAAAAGTACATCCGGGTTTGGAGCAACACATGCTGCCATCCAAGCAGCGTAGCAACGTATAAGTTTAAAATACAACAGAGACCCTGGACTGTTGAACAACTGAAGTCGTACATCAAGCAAGAATGGGAAAGAATTCCACCTACAAAGCTTGAACAATTAGTGTCCTCAGTTCCCAAATGCTTATTGAGTGTTGTTAGAAGGAAAGGTGATGTAACACAGTGGTAAACATACCACTGTCCCAGGTTTTTTGAAATGTGTTGCAGGAATCCATTTAAAAAAGAGCAAATATTTGCACAAAAACAATAACATTTATCAGTTTGAACGTTAAATATCTTGTCTTTGTGGTGTATTCATTTGAATATAGGTTGAAGAGGATTTGCAAATCAATCTATTCTGTTTTTATATACATTTTAAACAACGTCCCAACTTCATTGGAATTGGGGTTGTATCACATTTCATGTTGATGATAAACAATTTTAGTGAAAAACAATCTCCACCCATTATAACTGTTTCAAAAGTCATTAAAAAATTAAGGTTTAATCCTTAATAACAAATATAGTAAATCAGATTCTTACATGTATATTTAATCTCTGGCTATTTTGTATGAAAGTAAATAAATAATAGGCATGTTGGTAACTTAAGCATTATGCACACACAGCCACTGTTATTAAACCATATGCAAATCACAGACTACAACTACAAAATAAATGCAACACTTACAGATAATGAGACAATTTGCATATAATTCTGAACCTGCCTGTTTAATTGTGTAGGTCATTATCTTCTTTCTTTTTATTTTTTTCAAAAGTGTCTTTCAAAATCATATTTTAAAAAGTGATACAATTAAAGTATGACAGAAATAGTGATGGGATTTACTATTAACCCATTTGCAGGATATAATCCAATTTATTCTTATTAGTTTTAATGTAGACAAAGTAACCAATATTATGTGCTGTTATGTGGAGCACATTGTTACAAATTGAAACTGCCACGATTTGAGGTTTAATATCACCACACACATGAAATTAAATTGAAAAGCTATTATCTTTTATAATTATTTGTCTTTGTGTTTTGTTCTGTGTTTCTGTTACTCTGCACCATCTAGATAACAATATGAGTTGAAGGATGAAGTTCCTTGGTAAGTGATGTAGTTTGTTCATGTTCCATTGCTGTTGGCACAGCTGTTAATTATTAGATATGTAAATTGTAATCAGGCAGTTCGATTTCTACTTTGCTCATATGTTTTAAAGAAAAGATCTGCTTCATACCAACAAAAAGAGGAGCAGCACCTGGAAATTGTTACCGTTGGATTCTTAAAACATGATCCTTATTCTGAAAAACAACATTTTTTGGTTCTTTATTTTGATATCAGTATCTTCATTTACTTATTATTGTCGCATAAACAGTTATATTGCAGTATTACCATAATCTTCCAAAGCCATGTTGGATAAGATCAGCTTTATCATTACCATAAATGCAAAAAAAATATCTTGTAGATATTGTACATTTTAGGCTATAAGGTTACATGCACTTTGAATAAAACTTTCAAATTCAAGGTTTTCCAAAAACACATATTCCATTTTTAAAATGGAAATACGCAAAGCAGAACATTGAGAACTTTATAGAAAAACTATGGGTGACATTACTGTTTTTTTTTTTATTATTATTGTTATTTAGTCATCCATTAATTCATTTTCTGACATTTATCTGGGGCTGGGCCTCGTGGCAGTCAACGAAGTAGCTCTTCCCACACTTCCCTATCCTCAGCGAAGTCTTCTATCTTTTCCTGGGGGATCCTTAGATGTTACCAAGCCACCTGGGAAATATAATCCCTCCAGCGTGTCTTGGATCTTCCCTGGGGCCTCGTCCCAGTTGGACATACCTGGAAGACTTCCCCATGCATATGACAAGGAGGCATTCTCACCAGATACCTGAACCACCTCAGTTGGCTCGGTTTGAAGTGAAGAAGCAGTGGCTCTGCTCCGAGTCCCTCCTGGACAGTCAAGTTTCTCATCCTGACCCATAGTGTAAGCTCAGACACCTGATGGAGGAATCTCATTTCTGCCGCTTGTATCTGTGATCTTATTCTTTCGGTCATTACCCAGAGTTTATGACCATAAGTGAGGATAGGAATGTAAATCGACTGGTAAACAGAGTCTGGCGCAGTTCTTTCTTCACCATGAAAAATGTAAAACATCAGATGGAACCCCAATCTGTCTATCCATCTCACACTCCAACTTATCCCCATTTGTGAACAAGACCCCACAATCCTTAAACTCTTCCAATAGGGGCAATAACTCTCCCCTGAGCCAAAGAGGAGAATCCACCCTTTTCTGACACAGGAACATGGTCTCAGACCTGGAGGTGCTGATTCTCATCCCAGTCCCTTCACACTCAACCTCAAACCTCGGGATTACAATTGAAGGCATCAGACAGAAATGTGATATCATCCACCATTACTGGAGGACTCCATCACTATGACCTAAAATGCTGTCGACCAAGGATGAAGACTTTATTCAAAATGTGACTAAAAATAATTTCAGCTTTTGTGCTAGTGATCAACTGCCAGTTTTGTTTCAAGCTTTATGTATTCATTTTGAAGTAATGGCTGTTGTAAATGTGGACAATGTCAAACTTACATTATCGATAGATCAAAACATCAACAGATCAATAAATATTAATCCCACACCAGCAGACGTGACTTTGGACCCCCAACAAATGCTCACCTCTTCCGTTTCCAACCCGCCCACTGAGGAGACTAATCCACCGGTGGAGGATTTGTGTGCACTGTGGTACAGAGCAATTGTGCTGCTGCAGAATATGTTTGGGCTTAATTGGAGCAAAGTCTTAATGAGCTCCTCTTGAGGATTATCATCTGTGGCTTATGAATGGCACAGGTAGCAGAAGACACGGTCAAAAGGATCAGCTCACAGCTTTTCCAAATTGGAATGACAGTGCAGAGCTGTAACTGCACCAGTGAAGAGACTCAAAATTGTATTGTTGTTTTCACTGGCATCCCTGGAGAGAGGTGAGCTGAAGAGAAAATTCTCTGTGGAAAATATGGCAACACTCCCGGCAGCATTTTGTTGCAGCTGGAGCAAAGGTAACTGTGTATTCCCAACACTTTCCCGCTCTTTTAACCTCTCCTATTACAGTATTTGTACTCAATTTTGATTATAAGCTACTGAAAATGTGATTGTAATGTTTTTTTATTTAAAACTACAGAAATACAATCACAATAAAATCTACTTACATAATTTCCCAAGGTGATTTTCTGTGGTACTGAAATAAGAAAAGGTTATGCTTTTTTTATTTTTATATTATTTGAAATCATACAATTTACATTAACCACAATAGAAGAAAGACAGAGATAAAGCAGATGCCTCACTAGGGCTCCGAGCACTTTCTTTCTCCAAAGAGCTTGTCTCTGCTTGACAACCACCGATCAGATATGACTGACCAAGATAAATGGCCGGGCTTCAAAGTCAGATCAATTCAGTCTTGCAGCTGTCCTCAACAGGAACCAAAGGCCACACTGTCAACAAGCCTCACTTTCAATCTAGTTCTTTTCCAGTCTTGTTGTCCTTGTTACATGAATGCGGGGAACTCTGACTTGTTTTCAAAGTTAAACAGCTATCATTTGCAAGTTATTGTGCTTTTAATTTGCACATTTCAAGGGATAAACAGAGCAAGAATTAGCTTAACTCTCAGAGGTCCATGGGTTCGCTGGAAACTACACATCAGTGGTGTTTTATGTTTCTGGACACCTGAGGGTTCATGGAGACAATCAGTCCGCTGAGTCAGTGGATCTGTAAACATTTCCATAGTCAACCCCATAAAAACTACTGCATAAATGCAGTAGTTCTGAAATTTTGGGTTCTGGTAGATATAGGTGAGAACAAGTGAACATCCTATTTTGTTCCATGTCAACATCTTGTGTAAGTCATGTTCACAATGAAGGTAACACAGCACAGTGATCATTGAGACCAGTCTGCACTATGATTATCAGCATGTGATTTACACCAGCAGTCAAATGTCTGTACACACTTTCCCATTCAATTGAATTCAATCAAAGTGGGAAGTGTGTCCAAACGTTTGACTGGTAAAATAAATATCTTAATAACTATTGGTAAACCCTTGAAATGGAATTACGCAGTGGTGCACAGCTAACCAAAAAATTAGCTTCAATAACAGATAATCAGCTAACTGAAAAGTTATCTTTTATAAAGCTAAACCGATAAACACCCAAAAATTAATCGGAAGCTACAGATAAACGATACCTTCCAGTATTGTCTGTGGTACACTTGCAACTACAAACAAGCTGATTTTGAGTTTTGGCACCACGATCGCTTCTGGTAGCATCAAAGGTGACTTCAGACACAAACAATGAGTCAGCACTTCTGTCTTTGTGCGTCCTGCCCCCTGCTGGAAGCTCCTGTTTACTACATAGCTTCCAGCAGTGAAGCAGCTGAGAGGAACAGTGAAGCTCAACTCTCTACTCAGTAACAGCGTTGCTGTGAGGCGGAGGTCTTGGAAAATAAAGCAGTGCTGACTTAAGGTTTGTTTATAAATAAAATTAATACTGATAGAATAACTCCATTAATGTAAATTCTGTCATTTGTAAAAAGTTAAAATATAACAAATATCTTTTACTGTTGAATAATGCACTAATTCTGAAGTTTTGTAACAAACACAGACAGATGCCAAAGGATTATGGTTAAAATGTGCCTCCACTAACACTGTAGTAGAGAAACTTGAATCTTCGACTGGACTGGGTTGCTTGATGCGAGGACATTTCACTTCTAATCGCAGAAGCTTCCTCAGCTAAAATTCTTGATCTGGTAGTCTAACTTCTGTCTTGACTCTTGTAGAGAAGAACAAACAGAAGCCACAAAAGCTGGAGTTTAAACCTAACCAGACCCCTCCTACCGAGAGGCAGACTGCTATTGGCTAGTGACTAAACAATTGCTTTAATTAGCACCTATTGTGCTCTAGTTAGCACCCTCCTAATAACAGGGTAGCTGTCCCTCCTAACAATGAAACTGACAGCTCTCCTGATGGCTGTCCTGATGACGTGAATGACTCATTACCATGAACAAAAGACTGAAACCGCTTTGACCTGAGTACCCCATTGTAAAGAGGGGAGCGTGTCTCAGACCCCCTCCCCGGTTAAGGCTGGGTTTCAACTGTTTCACATACAATGCCTCCTTCACCCCTCTCTCAAACCATTTCTTCTCTCAGGCTAAGATATTAACTTCCTTGTCCTCAAAAGTGTGGTTAGTGTCGTTAAGGTGGAGATGAACTTCAGACTGAGGTCCACTGACGCCCTCTCTGCGGTTCTGGTATAGCCTTTTTTGTAACGGCTGCTTACTCTCACCTATGTAGTGTTTGTTACAGTTTTCCTGACATCTGATAGAATATACTACATTGCTCTGTTTATAACTAGGGATCCTGTCCTTAGGGTGAACTAATTTCTGTCTCAAGGTGTTAACAGGTTTAAAGTAAACTGGGATTTGTGCTGTCTGAAGATCATCTGTAGTTTTTCCCCTACTCTGCTAAATAAGGGAGAGACACTCCGCTTCTTCTTGTCTCCGTCTCCTGTCTGTCTGGTCTCTTTGTTCTCTGGGACTTCTGCACTTTATCCAGGGACCATCGTGGGTACCCACATATTGTGAGGGCTTCTGGACAAGTTGTTTTTCTTTAGCCCTTCCCTCTGTAGTTGTGGGCACCTGTAGGGCTCTGTGTTGAAGAGTCCTGATCACCCCGACTTAGTGTTCAATGGGGTGGTTTGAGCTAAAGAGCAGATATTGGTCAGTGTGAGTGGGTTTTCTGTAAACCCCTGTCTGGAGCTGCCTGTTCTCTCCAATTGTAACATGACAGTCCACGAAGGCTAAATGGTTGGTTCTGGCATCCTCATGTGTGAACTTGATATTAGAGTCCACTGAGTTGATGTGCTCTGTAAAGTCCTCAACTTCCTGTTGCTTGATTTTAACCCATGTGTCACTGCCATATCTTGAACCAGTGACGAGGAGAGATGCCTGTGAATTACATCAAGGCTCTCTTCTCCACTAGCTCCATGTAGAGATTGTCCACAATGGGGGATACCGGAGACCCCATCGCACAATAGGTGCCCAGATTGCTATTGTACAGTGTCTGCCCAGCTTTAGGGCGAATACTGCCATGAACACTACTGGCCAGTAGATGGCAGTAGAGACCGTGAAAACTTTCCAAAACAAAATTCCAGATAATCTGTGTCTGGTACGTTTAAGATGCGTGGAATTTAACAAACGCAAACTGAATTTCAGACACCTTATATATTACTCTGGAACAAAGATGACAGACAGTGTTTGACATAAGCAGGACTCTAAATATCAAACAGGAATAGATCGCAATGATTACAATTGAAAATAATGGAGGAGCAACCTGAGCTTCTCCTGGCATTTTTACATAAAACAAACACAATAACAATGTCAATAAACCCAAAGAATATATTCACGAGCGTTTTAGGCACGTATACAAAGAGGTTTAATGCTGTTGTCCGTGTGGAGCCTGATCAGAGCGTCTCAAATGCATTTCTTCTGTTGTGAATGTACTGAGATACCCACAATGCACTGGGCATCTACTGGATGGAAGAGTAAACAGCATCCAGTGGTCACATGGTTGCCATTCGGTGTGGTGAATCAGATTTAGACAGAATTTTCAGTTTTGCAAATGCCTTTTTAGAATTAGTGCATTAATTTAAAACTAAAAGATATTTGTGATATTTCAATATGTAAAAATGACAGAGTTGACGTTAACCCTCTGGGGTCCAAGGGCATTTTTGGACAGTTCACTCGCCTGGCATAAATGTTTTATTATTGCTGTTAACAGCTCTCCCTGCATCCCACAATCAAGTTTATGTCTCCTTTTTCAGAACAACCTGTACTTTCAGAATATATATGCTGTAGTTGTGTTTTATAAGTGTAATAAAGGTTTACAATCAGAAATAAGAAAGGAAAAAAGCAGAAATAATTTTCCACACACATTTATTCAAAACACACAGTAAAGTATAATAAACAACTGTTTTGACACTTTATAAAGGTAATTTGGGCTCTTGTGTGAAAGACTGTACAACAAAAGCTTCAAATAATAAACACAATTGCACATTTTGAACAATATATACAAAATGGTCTATGCATTTTGTTTGTCTTCATCTCACAGCAATTTCTGTCTGCTATTACACAAAGGTCACATCACAAACTTCTACTTCTACTGTGTTTTGGAGTGTTCTGTCCTGCTCTGAAAGCAGCTTGACACTCTGGCCCATGTACATTCTGAGACGGCGCCCCTCCTCGCTCCATTGATATGGTAAACAGTGCTTTACACCAGAGCGAGAGAGCTTGCCACAGGCTTATTCAATAACATTCACAGGTAATGAGGAGTGGAGCATCTCTAAAACTTACACACTCTGTGTTTGAGCACGTGAGCTTGTCATCAGAGGCCCTCTGTCTGCTCCCTCTGCTCACTTTCACTGATCACTGTGCGTAACGGCGCCGCATGCATTGGAGCAAGCAGCCAGATGGCTATTCAAATGGGCCAACTAGTAACACATCACTGCTAAAAACAATCTTTGGTTTATCACGTGAGGTAAATCTGGCCTACGATTGGATTTTGGAAAAACATGCAACGGTGAACCAATTCCGATTGGACACTCACATTGTGCACATCATCACACAGCTTCTATGAGGAGTACAAAGATGGCCGTGGCTCAAAAGTCCGCGGAGTTACCTTTTCAGCAAAAATAAAATTAAGTTTCTATCTCATATCATTAAAAAGTTATTTATAATTTAGTAAAGCTTGGTCTCAACCATCGTATACGATGGCGCCGGCCCCAGAGGGTTAAAATCAATCACATGGCTGGAATTAGTTTGGATTTTAAATCAAACCTAAGTCAAACCTGCTTTGTCTTTTAGGCCTTTTGCCACACATCTGGGGTACTCTATGTTAAATGTAAATGACTTTTTTTTTCTTTGTAGCAGCCTGGCAGCTAGGTCCCTTATGCTGGGGTCGGGTTGAGCTCAGCTCCTCACAGTTGCCTGACTGCTGCAAAAAATATAGCAGACAGGAACTAACATGTGATTTTAGGGTTTACAAATGTTTTTGACCATTCGGCTTAACTTACTATGCCAGCAAAAAAACATTAGCAGACTAAAAGTTAGCGAAACTAAATTTAGCGGAAGCTAATTGGTCCACTGATGGTTTTCGACGTTAGCTCAAAAGCTAATCTGCTAACAAAAAAGTTAGCTTTGCTAATTAGCTCATAGCAGATTAGCGGAACTGTGCCCACCACTGAGTAGTAGTGGTGGTAATAGTAGTAGCAGTTGTAGTAGTATACGCAAAAATGTATTTAAAATTTCAAAAGTAGATCAAATGTATGTGTGGGCAAGGGAGAGAGGGGGCTCTTGCCCCTCATCCTTATGAATATAGGCCTGTATAATTAGCAGAAGGAAAACACAAACATGATGAGAAAAACCTATGTACTTATGTGGAAAGCACTACCTCATCAGTTGGAAACAGGTGATGCATATTTCAAGCAAAGCGATTAGATTGCAATATTGCTCATCAAAACTCAAATGTAATGGTTGTCTTCCTTTGCAGTGTTCGTTATAAAATTGTTTAATTACATTTTTTATTCTCTTTTGTTCTCTCAATTGAATATCTCATTGCTTGATTTATTTGACATGTTGTTAGTTGGCAAACATCACTTGTGATTCAGCAATAATGCATTCCATAAAAAGTGTCAATTCTGCAACTTTGACTCATTGAAATGGAAATATACATATATTGACAGATGATAAACCACTAATACATACTGCCTGGAGTAGTTTCATTTAAAAAAAAGTTCTGTTATCGCCACCCCAAAAACCCATCCTTATCCCTTTTGCTGTCCTTTTCATCTGTCTCATCAAAGAGAATAAAAGAGAATCGACAATCAGCTAAATCAGCTCTATTATTTTTTTTTAGCTTCAGCTTTTAGCTGCATTTTGGCCCTCCAGAAACTGACCCTTCTAGAGGCCCTAAAAATTGATTGGTTTAGGGTCTGCGGGTCACAGAGCTTTCCTGTATCATGCCCCTGTTCTGTGGAATGATCTCCCTACATCAAAAAAACAGTCAGATTCTGTGGAGACTTTCAAGTCCAGACTTAAGACGCACTTATTTTCCCTTTCATATACTGGCATAGTATAGTTCTACACTAATTTCCTAATTTTATTAGGAAACGGAGCGGGCTGCAGCCTCAACTTTACCTAAATTCTGGGTCTTTTAGTGAAGCTTAGGGCAAGCAGTCATAGATCACCTTAATATTTCCTGTTTTTCTTGTTGTTTAATGCTGACAAATTACACTGTATTTCTTGTCTTTCTGATGCCTAATTCTGTTTTTGTTCTCTCTGTTTAAGGTGCAGCTCCATCCAGAGATGGGAGTTGTATTTGTGCTGAAGACCCTCCTGTCCTGTGCACCAACAGCATTTTCTGTATATTAATTTTGTGAATTGTTCTGTAATTTATGGCTGTAGCATGGCCCAAGCAGAGGGTCACCCCTGTGAGTCTGGTCTGCTTGAGGTTTCTTCCTCAGAGGGAGTTTGTCCTTACCACTGTTGCTCTGGGGGTTAGTAAGGTTAGACCTTACTTGTGTGAAGCGCCTTGAGGCAACTCTGTTGTGATTTGGTGCTGTATAAATGAAAATAAATTGAAATTGAAAATTAGGGGCATGAAAATTTTTGGAATTTGGATTTTTCTCTACCATAGCACTTCTCAGAACACCTCAGGGGAGGGGCTGACTTGGCTAGCCACATTCTTGTGTTTGCATGAGATGCGCAGTCGGAATGACAGACTCATTCAAGATGGAGGTGGGATTACACCTAGGATCAGCTCTGAGTCCTTTCTTGTTTGCAGTGGTGATTGACAGGTTGACGGAAGAGATCAGACAGGAGTCCCCATGGACTATGATGTTTGCAGATGACATTGTGATCTGTAGTGAGAGTAGAGAGCAAGTTGAGTCTAGTCTGGAGAAGTGGAGATATGCTTTGGAGAGAAGGGGAATGAAAGTCAGTAGAAGCAAGACTGAGTACATGTGTGTGAATGAGAGGGAGCCCAGTGGAATAGTGCAGTTACAAGGAGTAGAAGTGGCGAAAGTAGATGAGTTTAAATATTTGGGGTCAACTGTTCAAAGTAATGGAGAGTGTGGTAGAGAGTCGAAGAAGAGAGTGCAGGCAGGGTGGAGTGGGTGGAGAAAGGTGGCAGGAGTGATTTGTGACCGAAGAATATCAGCAAGAGTGAAGGGGAAAGTTTACAAAACAGTAGTGAGACCAGCTATGTTGTACGGTTTAGAGACAGTGGCAACTAACAAAAAGACAGGAGGCAGAGCTGAAGATGTTGAGATTCTCTTTGGGAGTGACAAGAATGGACAAGATTAGGAATGAACATATCAGAGGGACAGCTCAGGTGGGACGGTTTGGAGACAAAGTCAGGGAGGTGAGATTGAGATGGTTTGGACATGTGCAGAGGAGGGACCCAGGGTATATAGGGAGAAGGATGCTGAGGATGGATCCACCAGGCAGGAGGAGAAGAGGGAGGCCAAAGAGGAGGTTTATGGATGTGCTGAGGGAGGACAGGCAGGTGGTTGGTGTGACAG
This sequence comes from Thalassophryne amazonica, assembly GCF_902500255.1. NCBI lineage: Eukaryota > Metazoa > Chordata > Actinopteri > Batrachoidiformes > Batrachoididae > Thalassophryne > Thalassophryne amazonica. The sequence continues at coordinate 65,577,188 of NC_047113.1, forward strand.
AGGAAGATACAGAGGACAGGGTGAGATGGAAACGATGGCGATGACCCCTAACGGGAACAGCCGAAAGACAAAGAAGAAGAAGAAGAAGTGCCTGCTTAGCTGAATGGGCTGCTGATTTGTGCTTAGGTGGATAAATAACTTTACCCTGGGGGAGAGATGAAATTTTGTTTTCTGAATTGTATTGAAATGCGACAGGTATACTTGTGGCAAATGCAGAAAAGACCTTCCATGGCAGTGTGGGGACTGTTAGTCATTGTGAGTGACTGTAACCTGTACCTATTGTATATATTTTGGTTTTCTGTTGTGTTTTTTGGTACATTTTGGTACATTTCAATAAAATCCAGAAAACAAAGTTTTCTTTTGATGTGTTTTTTGGTACATTTTAATAAAATCCAGAAAACAAAGTTTTCTTTTGGTGTGTTTTTTGGTACATTTCAATACAATTCAGAAAACAAAGTTTTCTTTTGATGTGTTTTTTGGTACATTTCAATACAATTCAGAAAACAAAATTTCATCTCTCCCCATCAGCAGCCCTTTCAGACATTAAATATGCAAACACAAGAATGTGGCTAGCCAAGTCAGCCCCTCCCCTGAGGTGTCCTGAGACTTCCTTGTTTACATAACAGAAGTAGCTCTCCACAGGGGATCTTGGGGTCATTTGACTCTCCTGTGGGCCTTAGAGGTAGATTGGTCATTTGACCAGTCCTTGGCCTTGTGAGTGTTAAATAAATCAAATCTCAAAACTAATTTTATATCAAAACTGATCTTGCTCAAACTCTTTCCATGTCTTTCTTGTTATACTATACCAGGATGCTATACTGTATATTTAGCTGAGGCTTGAAGCCTTCACACCCTGCCACACTGATGGCATGACACATTGGTAACCCTGACGTGATAGGACATGCCAACCAATCCAGTTAATTGGACGGTTCCCTCTCAACAGGCCTGTTGTCCATAATTGAAAGCAAGTAATAAAGCTGAGATGTGCTTGAAGAATGAACAAGACAATATAACTTAAATAATGAAGCCAACAGCATACGTGCTGCCCTGTGCAGTATACTGCACTGGCAACAACTCTTCTTTGATGGTATAATCCTCAGTGTTTGGATAAACTGATTAGCCTTCCCATGCTTAGCAGCTGGTATCTTAGCCCAATTTGACTAGCTTGGAAATGTTAAACAGAATCATGTCTGCCGCTTTCCTCCTGCCAAATGGACATTTGCATGTAGAAAATGGTCAGTAGCCAGGTACTGATGCAGGATTGCACATGATCAAAAATGATTTCTTGGAGGCAGACTGAAGGGAAGAAGACTTAAGGAAATAGAGGACTGCACTGACTGTGCTACTCCATTTTCATGAGCCAGTCGGCGTGCGGTTGTTTTAGTGTTGGAAGATGAGAAGGGTTAGAGTGCTATTCAGCTCGCCATGAACTTAATTTTAGAGAGCTGAAGCACAGCAGCAGCTGCTGAAGAATGTTGAACATACAGGTCAAATTCTTTTCTGTGGACTCAGAAGCAAACAGGACTAAACGCAGAGAGAAAATGACATTTCAATTGCTGGCGTGCAAGGAAGAAGTCTCCATTAAGAGAACCCGCATGTAAGACATCTTGACAAAATTACTCACAGAACAGACATCCAAAATCTTCACCCATTGGTTACATAGCTTCTGTTACATGAGTATGTTTGTATGTGGAGTTGTGAGACTCTCAGTTGTGTCATGTGTCTGCGGGATGACACCTTAACACCACAGCAGTCTCCATGGGGTTTCAAACTTGGTGAATCCTGCTACCAACCCACTGTTGGAAGATGGAGGCAATGTTCTGATGGTAAGAAACCAGAAAGATATGCATCCACCACACAACAGAACGACCCTGGGTCCTAAATGGAAACCACCTACACAAATGACACACAAACAAATACAATAGAATATAGCAGAGGGTCACCCCTTTGAGTCTGGTCTGCTTGAGGTTTCTTCCTCAAATCATCAGAGGGAGTTTTTTGTTACCACTGTCGCCTTTGTGCTTGCTCTAGGGTTGGTAAGGTTAGACCTTACTTGTGTGGAGCGCCTCAAGGCAGCTTTGTTGTGATTTGGCGCTATGTAAATTAAATAAATGGAATTGAAATATAATGGAGCCTTTATTGTCTCTGTATATACATACATACAATGAAATGTGTCCTCTGCATTTAACCCATCTGAATTACAGTTAGACACAATACAACCACTAGGAGCAGTGGGCAGCCACAGTCCAGCACCCGGGGACCAACTCCAGAGGTAGAAACTCTGCCTTGGTCCACGGCAGAGAAAGAAACAGAGCCTAAATAAACATGTTTTTGATTGTGGGAGAAACTGGAGTGCCTGGAAGAAACTGGGGTCGTCACAGGGAGAACATGCAAACTCCACACAGAAAAGGTGGGAAGCAATCCCATGACCTTCTTGCTGTGATGCACCAGTGCTAACCACTAAGCCACCATGCTGCCATGCTATGAGGCAAGAGTGCTACCCCGTACTTCCCATTCCATGAATATTTAGCAAAGTGAAGATTTAACAGAAAGAATAACAAAAATATCTCTAACTGAAAAAATAATATGAAGCTAAGATAAAGTAAAACTAAGCAAACAATAGATCTCAGAAGCTAAGCAGTGCAGCATTCTGGAACCAGCGGCTGTGTGTGTTTCTCCAGTTAACACTGAGTTGTGTCAGGAAGGGCATCCAGCGTAAAACCTGCGCCAAAATACTAGTGTGGGGTCTGGCTTGTAAACGCTGTGGCGACCCCGAACAAAAATGGGAGCAGCCTAATGGACAACAACAACAATGCTAGGGTGTAGATAAAACACTAAATAGGAATTTAATGAGTCATCTTCCCTAACACTAAAACATGTCAAATGATTGACCACAACCCTAGACCCCAACACACCTGCTATATTTGATCCAAAGAGAGAATAAATGTGTTTAAAAAACCAAATGGACTGCAAGCTAAAAGCAAGCTGACTGAAGTGAAACATAACTGAAAATGAGTGACAAAAACTAAACTCTAAAATGAAGTGAATACAAAGTTAAATGAATGTGAAAATAACGATGTAAAGCAAACATAATCAAACTTTACCTGAATATGAGGCTAACTGAATTTGAAAGTAATAGAATACAAAACAAACTTAATCTAAATCTAATACAGTATAAATCTCACAGCATCTGAAAGTAACAACATAACCAAACATCCTAAAAGTAAATGAATATGAAGCCAGGTGAATGCAAAAATCACAGTGTAATGCAAACATAATGTGGAGCTAACTGAATATGAAGCTAAACACGTGAAAGTAAAGCTAAAATAGTCTAAGGCGACGTTCAGACAGCAGGCCTTGATGCTCAATTTGAATTCTTGTGTGAAATCAGAATTTTGTGAGGTCGTTCACATTGCAATTAAATGTGACCTGTACGTGGCCTGCTCTGTGAACGGCTTAACGCCTCATATTAAGAAGAAGCGTGCTCAGTGTTTGCGGAAGTAAACATGGATGGTAACAGTAGCAGTGGCGCATATCTAGCGATTTTAAAGTTGTTGTCCAGTCGGAGCCAGCACATTTATAACGTTATCCTTTTAAGGAGAAGATTGAAAAGGACAAGAGCCAGGTTTTTGGCCTTCTCATTTTGTGGGGCAGTGGCATCACTGCCTATCCAGAGAAATGTTTGGGTGTGAAGGCATAACCAGGAGTGGTGGGACTGTGATGTTAGCGGCTTTTCAGATACGGACTTTCATTTACCTATGTGAGCGCCTTTCTTTAGCACTGTCACGGCAAGATACACACCTCCGATGGCCCATATCGATGAGCTAACGTGTTGCAGTTGGAATGTACTGGCTGGCAACAGGTGCTTGCTACCGCACGATTGCTAATCCCTTTGGCACAGCAAAGTCTACTGTCTGCTCCATAGTACATGACTTCTGCAGAGCAGTTTGTCATGTTCTCATGCCTGAATACATAAACTACCTCAGGGAGATGACCTGCGAGAGGTTGTTGAAGGCTTCAGGCAGAGATGGGGTTTCCCACAGTGTGGTGGAGCAGTAGATGGGAGTCGTATCCCCATCATTGCTCCAGAGGAGAACCACACAGACAATTTTAAACAGCAAAGGTTGGCACTCGGTGGTCCTGCAGGTTGTCGTGGACCATCGGTTTTGGTAAGATATACTGATTTTTATTACTGTTTTTTATAATAGCCCTATGTGCCTTACTTTCTAACTACTTGGTTTAGCCATAACATACTACTAATTAAACATGGTCTTCCAACATCTTCACAAACATTTATGCTGGATGGCCAGGAAGCATCCATGACACCAGGGTTCTCACGAATTCTCACGTATACACATTGGCAGACTGAGAGGAGAACTTTTTCCACCAGTGAGTGTTTAATATACTAGTAATAGTGAGGTAAGAATCCCATAATTATCATATTAGGATTTCTTCTTTCACTGGATATTGAGTTTAAAATGTGCCAACGTTTCAAAACCATCACTTTTCCTTTATCAGAGCTTTGAAAGCTTGGACTGTCACATGACTACACAGAAGTAAACAATCAGACTGTTTAGTCATTTGTCACACTCCAGCCTTCCCAAGTGTTGATAAAGGAACAGTGATGGTTTCAAAACTTTTAACTCATATCCAGTGAAAGAAAATGAAACACTATTATGATAATGTGGGAATCTTCCATCGATACTACTTGAATATAGGTATCTCCTAACATTACTTACTTATGGTTTTCACATCATATCTTCATTACATTGTTGAAATTGAAACAACTTTAATATTTGACCCCTGTACAAACTAAAATTGACCTTTGACACCATTTTTGCTGTTTTGACCCCATAACTCCAGAACATTTAGTCATAGATAGTCCAAACTATACCTTTTTGGAATCGTTATGATCAGACAAGTAATGTGATATAGCTTTCAACATGATTGGAGCATTTTTAAAGTTTGACCTCTGTGTAATTCTTCATTGATCCCTACCTGGCTACCAGTGGTGTCAAAAGTACACACATTTGTTACTTAAGTAGAAGTATAGATACTGCAGTTTAAAACACTCTGGTAAAAGTTGAAGTATCAACTTGACCTCTTTACTCAAGTAAAAGTGAAAAAGTATGTACTCCAAAACCTACTTAAAGTATAAAAGTATAAAGTAACCTTTAAAAAAAAAAAAGGTAGATGCCACTATATGAATTGAAAGTTTAATTTAAAAACTGATTCGTTCTACATGTGGCCCAAGACCCAAAACCCAAAATTACCCCCCAACACCACCTGCACGAAAATGTTCAATTCTAGAAGCTCTGAAATGCAATCTGGGACTATTCCAGACAATAAACTGCAGTGAGTGCAGCATCCATTGAGTGAAGAAAAAAAAAACAAAAAACAACTTTCCTTATTCAAATTCATTCCAGTAGTATTCTGCTCTTACAAGGATGCAGCAGTTTTCTAGTTTGGCAGATTGTTGTTGTTGGTAGTTTCCTCACTTGCGAGGATAGTGGGAAGGCCTTTTTTTTTTTTTTTTTTTAGTTTATATTCTACAAGCCCTCTGGTGGCTGAAAAGTCCGATGCGGGATGCACAAGACCTGTTATACTTGGGGCAAATGAACACTTGAGTAGGCTGGGCTTGTGCTGCTGCCCGCATCTTTCTGTCTTTGACGCTTCTGGCGTGAGGCCTCACTTCTTTCTGCCTCAAACTTCAGGCTGGCGGATTTGATGCTGGAACGCCAGCTGAGTCTATCTGTAGCTAGATGCTGCCATGACTGATGCTGAATGCCTGCAAGGGAGAGCTGTTTCTTCAGCTGGTCCTTATAGCGCTTTTGGGGGCCCCTTGGTTTCGTCTCCCTTCCTTGAGCTCGGCCAAAGAGAATTAAGTTTGGCATGCGTGTATCATCCATTCTGGCTATGTGACCTGCCCAACGAAGCTGTTGTTTGAGTATAATAGACTCCATGCATGCAGTCATCTGCGAAGAGCAGCTCCATGATTAGCTGTTTCTGTGATTTTAGTGTGGGACAGAAGGCGCCGCAAGTTAAACAGACTACTGTCGGTTCTGAAGCGGATATAGATGCCGTCTGTCAAGTCTTCTTTGGCCTCACGAAGCATCATGCTGAAGAAGATGGAGAACAGAGTGGGCACAAGGATGCAACCTTGTTTGACGCCATTTGAGATGGGGAAGCTGCCGGACAGAGTCCCGTTGTACTTCACTTGTCCCATCTGGCCTTCATGCAGCTGGCGGATGATGGTGAGGAGCTTTGGAGGGCAGCCAAGGCGTGCAAGAATCTTCCACAAACCCTCACGACTGACCGTGTCAAAAGCCTTGGTTAAGTCTATGAAGGCTGCATAAAGGGCCATGTTCTGTTCTCTGCACTTCTCCTGGATCTGTCTCAGGATGAAGATCATGTCGGTGGTTCCCCTGTTGGCCCGAAATCCGCACTGACTCTCGGGAGTATTTTCATGTGCTATGGTAGGGGTAAGCCTGTTGAGCAGCACTCGAGCCAAAATCTTACCTGCTATTGAGAGGAGAGTGATGCTCCGGTAATTAGAACAGTCGGACTTGTCGCCCTTGTTCTTGCACAGGGAGACAATGACCGTATCCCGAAGGTCATGTGGAACAATTTTCTTTTCCCAGCAACTGGAGAAGAGAATCTGAAGCTTGCCGAGGACTGCCTCACCTCCATTTTGGTACACCTCTGCTGGGATGCCATCTATGCCAGGAGACTTCCCTGGATTCAGCTGCGTGGTGGCCTTTCGGATCTCTTCAAGTGTTGGGGGGTCATCAAGTTCCCATTTCACCTCCACCTGGGGAATCTTCTCGACTGATGACTCTTGCACAGTGCGCTTGTCGCTGAAGAGGTTTTCAAAGTGTTCTGACCAACACTGCATAATGGTTTCCTTGTCCGTCAGAAGGGTGGAGCCGTCTGAGGAGCGCAGGGGTGCTTGCACTTGATGTGCTGGCCCATGGATGGTCTTAAGGGCTTCATAAAAGGAGCGCATGTCTCCGGCATCGGCATGTTATTGTGTATTCTCCACAAAAGCTAGCCACCAGTCATTCTGCAGTATGCAGAGCTTGCTTTGCAGGGTGGAGCAGGCATTTCTGTAAGCTGTCTTGGCAGAGTGGTCATCAGGTTTAGCTAAAAGAGTCTTGTGGCATGCATGTTTCTTTTCTAGTCGTTCCTGGATCTGTGCATCAGACTCATCAAACCAGTCTTTATTTTTCCTGGCTGAGAAGCCCACTACTTCTGCTGCTGTCTCCTGAAGGATGCTCTTTAATCTCATCCACTGTTGTTCAGGTCGTCAGGGCAGGCCTTCTCCTCCACCCAGTCTCTCCTCTAGTTTGGCCTGGAACTCCATTTTTGTGTCTATGTCTTGCAGCTTGTGGACTTGTAGCTTCTTAAACTGTGGGCCTTTCGTCTTAGGAGGGGGCTTGAAAGTGAAAGCAACTTGGAACGGACCAAGCGATGATCCGTACAGGAATCCGCGCTAGGCATCACCCTGGTATGTAGTACGTCTCTTCTGTCACGCTGTCGCATCAGAACGTAGTCCAGAAGGTGCCAGTGTTTGGAGCGTGGGTGTCTCCAGGTGTGCTTTGAATCTCTCTTTCTGTTGAACAGGCTGTTGGTGATCGTCAAGTCATGTGCAGAGCAGAACTCCAGCAGCAGGCGGCCACTGTCGTTATAGTTGCCTATGCCATGTTTCCCTAGCACGTCCTTCCATACATCAGAGTCACGGCCCACTCTGGCGTTGAAATCTCCCATGATGAGGAGCTTGTCCTGGGTGTCGACGCGCTGTAGAAGGTTGTGCAGATTGCTATAGAAAGCCTCCTTAACTCCGATGTCGGCCTGCATGGTTGGGGCATACACACTAACAATAGTGGCAAAATCCTTGGTGTTGATGGGGAGCCGGAGTGACATGAGTCGGTCAGAATGTCCAACTGGCAAACTGTGTAACCTATGTGCTATGGCGCTCTTAATCATGAACCCGACCCCTGAGAGTCAACGATCTTCTTTAGCCTTCCCTGACCAGAACAGTGTGTAGCCTGTGCCTTCCTCGGTGAGTGACCCTTGGTCTGCAAAGCGCACCTCGCTGAGTGCAGCAATGTCTATGTCAAGCCTTGCTAGCTCTTTGGCGACTAAGGCTGAGCGTCTTCGAGGACGATCGCTATTGTCTGAGTCCATCATTGTGGCGTACATTCCAGCACGCAATTTTCAGGTTCCTTTGTTTTACTTTTCGCACTGCATGTAGTGATGCCCGTTGCAGCGGTGAGCCAACCGGGTCTAGTGAGACAAGCCATGTTTAGACCACCTTTTCTAGGTCTGTCTCCATGTGGAGCAAGCAGGGCTATCCCTAAACAGGGCTGCTTGGTCACCCAGGGCCCTGCCGGATGATGCTGTTGTCTCGGGGTCAGCAATCAACGACCATAGCTCCTGAGCTGCCTGCATGCAGGATCGAGACTGCAGCTCCCAGTGCCATCATGCACCTGCTGTTTTCACCTCTTCTCATCGCTGCAGGGCTTTCCTTCCCGTCTGCGCTCGTTGCTTAAAGTGGGGATCAGCTCGCGCACACCAATTCCACTCTTTAGCAAGGTGGCACTCCACAGTGGCACAGACAAGCTGAGACAGCTGTGGCGACCACAAGGCTGTAGGTTTTACATCAGAGTGACCTTCTCCTAGCCTCTGGCTAAAGAACCTTCCTCGGAGCCACGGGGGCAGTAACCCAGGCTGGGGGTTTAACATCAGGGTTTTCCTTCCCCTAGGTGGACCGCCTTAACAGGGCTAATGAGTCCCATCTACCCACTGCTATAACCCAGTCAGCTGGGAGGCTCGTGATGGCAGGAGCGCCTAGATCCCGTATAGGTCATGGACCTACCACTGCCATACTTGAATAAACAATATCTGTGTTGTAAAACAATAACAACAAAAACACAAAGCCAACCTAGTGAAAACCAACGTGAGTGCAGCTCCAGGAAAACCTACCTGAAACAATCTAAAACTGACTGAAAATAAATCTGACTCAATCTAAACCGAAAACAATTCATCTAACGCAACGTAACTATAGCTTGTAAGCTAACAAACGGAATATCAAATCAAATTTATTTATTTATTTATTTATATAGTGCCAAGTCACAACAAACAGTCGCCCCAAGGCGCTTTATATTGTAGGCAAGAGCCATACAACAATTACAGAAAAACAGAAAAAAAACGTTTGGCAGATAGTTCTGGAGGAAATCACTGAAGAAATTAACACATTGAAAATATGGTTTGACCGAAACAAATTGTCATTAAATAAGACAGGGATGAAGTGGAGGTGTAAGAGTCACTAGGTGTTCACAGGAACACTTATATATGTATGTATGTTCATTGTTAGTTGCTTTTATATTTTCTGTTGTGTTTCTATTCAGGTTCTTTTTGCCTCTTCTCTAAAATTGTATATAATAATCATTAGATTATTAATATATAAACAAAAATAAATTTAAGAAATATTACAATTTGAAAACAAATGCACCCGAACGTGATGAGAGCTGCTTAATGCTAACTTTTAACATTGAAAATGCCATAGACATGCTAATGCGTCAGCATTGCTCCCGTTTTTAAGTTATAAAATACATCTATCAACTGTTTTTCAGAAGACCATAACAGGTCGGTTTAACATAGAAAAGGTAAATAATACTCACAGAAGTATGCTCTTTAGGGTTTTAGCAGGGGAAAATTAAGCGAAAGAAAGAAAGAATAAATGAAGCAATAGGTCGAAGCATTGCTTCAATCTGCGAACCACTGCTTGGATTGGTTCACGGTTCAAAGCAAAGCCGTGCTGCAGAAAAGTTGATTAGAGGCGCACATGACGTGAAATATATATATAAAACATTAAACTGAAGCCAAGAGTAACGAAGCTGTTTGTTTTAAAAATGTAAGGAATAGAAAGTACAGATACTGTGTGAAAATGTAATGAGTAGAAGTCAGAAGTAGGCAGAAAAATAAGTAAGGAGTAAAGTATACATACCTAAAAAGTGTACTTAAGTACAGTAACGAAGTATTTGTACTTCGTTACTTGACACCTCTGCTGGCTACAGCTACCACCCTGGGATGGCTATCATACATTTTTGTGTAGGCAATGATACACTGAGGCTGGATTCTAAGTGTCGTTTTTTTCCCCTTAAGTGGTACCGAAAACCTGCTTGGCCCATGGACTAAATGAGTGTTCCAGTGCCAGTCATACTTCTTGGTGACCCTGCTTATCCCCTCAGAAGCTGGCTGTTAAAAGGATATTCAGACACATGAACACTGAACACTGAACACTTACCTGAAAACACTGGCTATGGAAATGGTGTTTTTATCAGTATGCAACACTGGAGACAAACTGCATACAGGAAATGGTTTGTGCAATTCGCCCTATTGGCATTTTAAATCTTGCAAAACTGCAAAACGAAGAGGTCGCTGCGCTGCGAGATCTCAGTAACATCGAGAACTGCATTGAGATGCTCTGATCAAGCTGCACTTTAACCGCTGCACATGGACAACAGCATTAACATCGCAACATAAAGCTATTTTTATATTGTGCCTAAAACTCTCATGAATATATTCTCTGGGTTTATAGATGTTATTGCATTTATTTTATGTAAACGTGAGAATCACAGGCTGTCTCTCCGTTATTTTCAATGGGAGCTGCTGTGAGCTACAATCGCTTCCTGATCATGTCGTTCTGGGGGAAAGTGAAGTTTGCTCTTTAATGTCTTGATTATTGTTCTTTACAACACTGTTGTCCTCTTTGTTCCAGACTAATATATATAATATGTCTGAAATTCGGTTTGCGTTTATTAAATTCCAGGCAGATTAAACGTAGCAGGACACGGATTATTTGTTATAATTGTTTTAGCAACTTTTCATAGTATCAGGCAGCAGTCTCTTATTAACATGATGAAAAGCATAAAAAAAATACATTTTTGTAGTATAATATTCATTTACAATTGTCATCATGTGGATTCTCTATGTTGTTTGACTGCAGCGTCTCTCTGGCGTGCAAGGGATTCTGGGATACGTCAATAGGGTGAATACAAAACTTCTTTTTCAATGTATTAGCAAAAAAGGACTGCACTGTTATGCTGTACTTTGAAACCAACATATTCACGACATTAAAGTCTTCAAATTGTCATTCATTCTCTTATTCAAGTAAAGTATTTCGATGTCAAAAACATTGCTTAGCAATTACTTAAACATTTAAACCTTAACATTGTGCAAAACTGCATCATCCAGTGAACATTTCAGAAATGTTCATAAGGGTTTAGATTAGTCTTCATCTTGAGATTGAAATGGTGCAGGATTATCCTGGCTAATGAAAGCATGCTGATCTTGAGAATTTACTGGTGCCTGGAAAAATGCCTGACTTAAATCTGCAAAAAGGACAGAGGCTGGTGGAGGATGGAGCTGAAGCCATAGGAAAACACTGTGGAATGATGAGACGGGGGCTGTCTTGGGTTGTAAATGTGAGAGGGCTGCATTGGTGGCTGGTAAAAATGTGGCTGCAGAGGGGCATTGGATCTCTCCATGAACTGGATAAGCATGGTGAACATTTTACCATCATGCTCATGCTGAGCTGCTTGCATCTTCAACAGAAGGTCAGCATCTTCATTTTTTAAGGCACTACTAATCTTGTCAGCAAAGACCTCCAGTGTTGTCTCCATCTTTGATTTCCTTTTTCTGTTCTTGGCAGATGTAGCTGTTTAAAAGGAAAATAATAACGCTTATACATGGCATATTTTAATTTGTTGTTTTTTTGTTAAGTTAGAAAAGTTAGTAAACTGCATCAGCATCAAATAATTTAGTTATTTTACAGTAATATAACTACCAGTATATATAGGCTCAGCTTTCAATAGTAGCAGAACCCTAATTTTATGAAACAATTCTATAAACAAAACATAAGTCATCTTACACTGAGTGGTTGTGGAAGAGGTATTGCTGCATACAGGTGTGTCACTTTGGGCCGAACTTTCCTCTGAGGCACAAGTCAGCTGTGACACGTGTGTCCCATCACCTGTGTGCAGAACATAATAATGCAGTCAAACATCGATTTTCACATCATATTAAGTTCAGTCACAGGTGCATATAAGCCTAAAACCCACCTGTATCACTGGCGCTGTTAGCCGGGCTGGCTGGACTAGCTGCGGTACCAAGGCTGTCCTCGGTTTCCTCTTCGGCAAAGCAGCTATCCAGCAGTTCTGTTGGCTGAACGCTCGGCTGGTCTCCCAAAATGTGGTACAGTTCTTTGTAAAATGGACAGGTGGCACGTCCGCCGCTGCTTTTTTTTGTTAGCATCTTTAGCTTCCATGTATTTAGACCGGAGGCTTTTTATTTTCCTTTGGCACCGGATCCAGGACCGTCTGTGCCCGCGTTCATACATTTCTCTGGAAATATTTTCAAACACTGTCTGGTTTTGATAAGAGCCCTCTAGTTTGGCCTGAATAGAGGTGTCCCCCCAAATATTAATCAAGTCTAAAACCTCGCTTTCCCTCCACTGACCCATCTCTGCATTGTCGCCCGCCATGGTTGTTGTTGTTTCTTCCCCTTGTATCGTGTAGGGCACAGAATAGTGACGTTCGTCACATAATGATGATGCGTAGGTCGGATAAATGTGACTTGGCTATTCAGACTGCAGTCGCATGGCAAAAGATCAGATACGTATCGAAATTGGGACCACATACGCAAGTGGCCTGGATTGGATTTGAAAAAATCTGATCTGTGCTGTTCAGACTGTCGTGAAAAGATCAGATACAGGTCGCACAGGGCCAAAAAATTGGATTTGGGCCACTTCAGTCTGCTGTCTGAACATAACCTAAATCTAACAGAACATAAAGCTAACTGACTCTGAAATTAACTATGTAAACCAAATCCAAGCTAATACTAAGTAAATATGAAGGTAACTGAATCTAAAAGTAACAAATCTAAAAGCAATAAAATTTAAAACCAGCTGACTGAGAAGCTAAATGTACAGACTGACTAAATACAAAGCCAAATTGACTGCTACAGTAATTGAAGCTCCACAATGAACTAAAACTATGCAATAAAACTACCTACCTAACTAATTATCATCTACAGCAGCCTTTGTCAAAGACTGGTCCGTTGCCCAACAGTGGGCCGTAAACAGTCCCTAGTGATCCATGACGCTATTAATAAATATACCTTGTTAAATTAATATCATATTCTAACATAAAAGTGTGTTTAAAATACAGATATTAGCATATATGTGACTGCAAATACCATTTGTTAAGTTGTCAACAGGTTGTAACTATAATGTACTATTTGAGTTGTAAGAAGAGCTGATGTTTTAGGTTATGGGGAGTCTAGGTGGTCTGCAAGGGTTTTTTTTTACATTGTAATCAGTTAAATAGTCCTTGGTCTGAAAAAGTTTGAGAAACACTCATCTACAAGTATGTAAATCTATTTGAAAAGCTCAGTTAAGAATTTTAAATAAATTAATAAGAATTTAAAATCAGCTGAATAAAGCTGAATATAAGCTATTCATTTTAATTAAATGTAAATGTCAACTCAGGCAATAATAAATAAATGTAAAACTCAGACAATAACATAAGGCATTATCATTATTAAGCTCGTGAAAGAGCTTTTTTTTGTTTGTTTGTTTTACTCAGAGCAGAGTCCAAATCATGAATCTCGGTATCTTAATGGCTCAAACCCTTCTTAAAATACAAGCTGTTCCAAGTAGTGCTTTGTTTGGATTTCCTGGAGGGTCACACTGCTGTGAATCTCAATGAACTTATCACACCCTTCTTAATGACTCTTAATGAGCCTTTGGCCACAGGGATAACGTGTGTTTCCCTTTGCCACAATCATGCAATCTTTTTTCCAGGTCTTTAAATTTGGACAGTTTTTCTGATACCTTGATGGAAGTGTTTCTGTAACAGGGTGTAGCCACATCAACAAACATACACTTGTTCTCTAGTTTGTTCTTAGCAGATACTTCACCATGAATATTAATGATAATATTGTACAGTTTGGTGACATTGTCCTTTTGTTTGCATTACTAGTTTGTAAAATGCTTCCAATGTCGTTCTCAATTCTTGCTACATATGAACAGAGTGTGAATTATACAATGATAATTGGGGGTCTTAATGTAGTATTAGCTAGCTAAAGTTAGGTAAGGCAAATGTTAGCATTTGCTAGCTAATGCTTGACACAATTTAATTGAGAACCTTTGTATATTAGATAGCTACTTACATTAATTTTCACTATCCTTTGGCGTGTGTGACACACTGGACTATTTGGCGTTTTGTCATTGCCCATAATGCAATGTATCGCTACCCAACGGTGTATATCAGCAAATTTGTTAGAATTTTTGGGATAGTCATATTCCTAAACGATCTAATAATATTAACATTGAACATGTGACTCCAAGCATATCAGCAGAGAGAAATATAAAAAGCAACTCTTTCAATGATTTTTTGCACATGCTCTGTAGTGTCACGCCATATTGCATTATGGATAACAGCAAAACATGGACTTAAATGAGTGACACAGGTAGCGGACACATTCAAGTGAAATGATGAAATGGTTTCAAAATGTTGATTTTTTTTGTTGTTGTTGTTTGTTGGCACCTGCAGCATTTTCTTTTTATCAACTCTGAGCTTGTGTTGTGAAAATTTAACTTAATGGGAGATGAAGATGCCGATGGCATACTGGCTTGTGGACGCTGAGAATTAAGCCACTTTGACACTTGCACAAATTTGATCCACGCACTGGCACAAAATGTTGCATGCCAATGAGAAAACTCATTATAAACTGTGTGAACTGTGCATGGCTGCATGCCAGTGTGCAAAGAAGATTTTGAAATGTCAAAAATTTCTGGTACACATAAATTTCATGCGACATGCGTGAACTAGTCATGAACATTGTGCAACCTATTTGCAAGTACTGCCTGTCACTGCATGTCAATGATTTTCATTGTGCAGGCCATCGAAACCTGAAATTAAATTATGAAGATGTTACATCTATAATAAACATAATTTTACAGAAGAAATGAAAATGTAAAATGCAACTGTTTTACCAATCCATTACTATAGATACACAACCGCAATTCCAATGAAGTTGGGACGTTGTGTAAAATATATGTTTATCACTGTGTTCCCAAACACAGTCTTCAGTTTCCAAACGCTTATTGAGTGTTGTTAGAAGGAAAGGTGATGTAGCACAGTGGTAAACATATCACTGCCCCAGCTTTTTGAAACGTGTTGAAAACATCCATTTCAAAATAAACAAATATTTGCACAAAAACAATAAAGTTTATCAGTTTGAATATTATATCTTGTGGTGTATTAAATTGAATACAGGTTGAAGAGGATTTGCAAATCATTGTATTCTGTTTTATTTACATTTCACACAGTGTTCCATCTACATTGGAATTGGGGTTGTGTGTATATATATATATATATATATATATATATATATATATATACACCACGGTCAGTGAGAATTCCATGTCTAACTGGCGTGCATTATTTTCGTGTATACGCACACGTAGTTCGGCGAGTTAAGTCACTGTTATAATCACTCCGCTCTGGTCGTCACCATAGCAACGTGCAAATCAGTTGGTGCAGATCAGCTGTGTTTTGACAGGTGAATAACAGAAACGTGATGAAACATGGATTTCCAAGTGAATTTTAATATTTTTGGCCAAAATAAAACATTTGAGGAATGGAAAGAGGAGGAGCAAACGAGAAGAACAGTAAAAGCAACGGCATAAAGACATCGGATGAACTGAACAAGATTGAAGATGGGAAAGAAGAAGAGAACGGTTCTGTCCTTGCGGGCTGCCGGACGCTCCGCATCAAAACAGCGAGCATAGTTTCTGGACCTGTTTGCCAGTTTGTCACAGCTCCACACAGCAGAGAGGGGGGCGGTGTGAGTGGCCCGCTGAGGCGTGAGCCCGCAGACTCAGTAACCGCATCGGAGACAAAACATAAAATAGTCCCAAATACTCACACATTTTTATCAAGTTCTGTTAAATAAATATTTGTGTTGTTAGCTCACTGTGTGGGACCACGTTATAAGCGGATTAAACAACTCGAAGCCGTGCATTATACGGTTTGAATGCACTTCGCGAGTAACACCACCCATCTTCGCGTTATGGTGTTTCAAACTCCGCGTTGTGCATTTAAACCGTATAATGCACGGCTTCTCGTTCTTTAATCCTTACACACACACACACACATATATATATATATGCATATTATATGGCTGCCATACTACACGCGCTCTGATTGGCTGATTTTCAGTCTGATACCATGACAATCGGTCCGGAATGCGTATCACATTCATTTCAAACCAGAAAGCTGAAAACATGATTAGAAAAACCAAGTCAGTTATGAACATACACCACAAATATCTAAACAGCATTGGGGGGAAAAAAAAACAAAACACAGATTGAAAGCTTATCAGCTAGCAACCGGACCATCTGTTAGCAAGTTCTTCATGGAGGTGAACAGCCCAAAACAAGATTCCAAATGCATTCTCCACCACACGATGAGCATGAGACAGCCTGCAGCCTGATTCTGGGAGTGATGAGAGAATGGTTTCGTCAGCCAAATTCTGAGAGCAAATGCATCACCGGCTACAAAATGATATGGCACAGGCTTTATTTTATTTGCATTATTATGATTATATTATTATTATTTAGAATTTATTTATTTTTATTAAAATGTATGTTTTATTGACTAATAAAAACTGAGTATTAAAGGATTATTAACTGACTGTAAAATATCAGGCCAACGTGTTGTCAGTACAGACCGAACATGTCGGCCTGATATTTCCCCATACAGACTGAGCAAGTGAGGTTAATAATTAGTTTATTATATGGATATATATATATATATATATAAACATGCAAACTTACACTATCGCCCGCATATGAAAGCTGTTGACTGCTCGTAGTCTGACTTGTTTGCTTCACTTCCATGAAGAACTTGCTAACAGATGGTCCGGTCGTTAGGTGGTAAGCATTCGATCTGTGTGTTTTTTCAGATGCTGTTTAGATATTTATGGAATATGTTCATGTCCGACTTTTTCTTAATCACGTTTTTAATTTTTAGTTTGTAAAGAAAATATGCGTTTCGGACACACTGTCACGGAACCTGGTCCGATATGGGAAAATATCCGACCAGCAATCAGCCAATCAGAGCGCGCAGTGTTGCAGCCATATTAAAATGTTATTTTTTTGTTTCGCTCCTCAGCAGTTTTTTTTTTGTTGTGTTGTTTTTTTCTGTTTTGTTGTTATTAAACAACAGCAAATATGTGTTTTGTGATTACCATATTTGATTACCATGTTTGTCATGCAAATCTCTACCATATCAGCAGCAGTGTGCCCTCGGGAATCCACTGCAGTTTTATTTTATTCAGTCTTGGACATTTCTTTCATCTGAGGAAATGACTAAGTCCTATAAATTAAATATTGTTAGTTTTGCAATAATATAGTTGCACCACTGCAGATAAAATTATTCCTTTTATTAAGAAATGAGATTACAGAATTTCTGAGGTGACAGATTTAAAAAAATGCTGTACACCATCAAAAGTAGTGAAGAGACCACTAATAACTTGCAAAATGTTTGCAAAATTAGATGAAAACTCCCTTAGAATTTCAGAATATAAATATTAAAAGGGGTGACATTGGCCAAAATCAACATTCATCTGCCATAACAACTTGAATATTTATGTATGAAACTCTTAGATTATGACAGTGTGAAGGTTTTTGATGCATTTGCTGTGCCTAATATTAAAAATAAAAAATTAAAAATATAATTATTGTTTCTGTATTTAAGAAAATACAATCTATGTGGAAATACACATGAATATTCTAAATCAAAATGTCTAATTAAATTAAGCAACTTGTGTTCAATCATGCTACAACCCATTTTCCAAAAGCCACAACCACACAGTTGTCACAACAGAAATTGTGTGCCTTCATCAACAACATTAGAATAATTACTCAAACGGAAGAGAAATATGTTTTTTAGGAATATCAAACATAAACTTTTTGGCAGGCTCAGCTGAGAAAGATGAGAAACCATTCAAAACTCTGGCTCAAGCATTTATCTCACAGATAAAAATCACTGGGGTGTTAGCAGAAATGTCAGACGTTATCTGCATCCATTTAATTGATTTCTCTCCGTCTTCAATCTCAGCAGGTTATTTCTTTGCTGCACTCTTAGTCAACTCGGCTTGTCACCACTGATGGCAGCTGCCAGCGTGACTTAAGGTTGAGCGTCTGAAAGTCAACAAGACAGAAAATAAGTCCATTGGCTCCTGTCACTAAAATGCTCTTATTGTCGGCCATAAACCATGAGCGTTATCATTTCGAGACAGGCAAGTAGACGTGTTTTTGTTTTGTTTTTTTAAACCAGTGGAAAATCGATTGACTCATCACTTCAAGTGACGTGGATTGCTTTTGGTCCATCAGATAAAACATTCCAATGCTGAACTGCAAGTGACACTTTTTAAGTTTCTTCCTGTAAATTCGCAACACTGCTTTCAACACGTTTTCTTTATACCTACCCATGCATCCAGGGTCATAAATACTTGGACAGAGTATTTTTGTCATTTCTCCTCTGTACACCACCACAAACAGTTTGAAATTAGAGTCTCAGTGTCCTGTAGTGTCGACTTTCAGCTTTAATTCAAGAGGTTGAAGAAAAATGTCACATTTACCATTAAGAAATTTTAACTATTTCAACACATAATTCTTCCATTTTCAGAGACCATAAGTAATTTAAAAAGTAAATATAACTTTTATTGTTGATACAAATCATCTTTTACAGCTAGTTTTCTTTAGACAAGTCAGTTGATGATACAAGAAAATGTTCAAGTCACTGAATATGTCTCAGACTTCAAATACTTCCAACCCGATCTCACGCCAGGTCATGGTGGTATCAGGAAGGAGATTTAATCTATTAGTCAATGAAGTGTAAATGTAATGGTGTCATGAAAATTGGGTTGATGCGGGTGGAGGGTGCACATGGAATATGGTTAGGGGTCGGGCTAAAAATAGTGAAATACGAGGTCTGTTAGAAAACTATCCAACCTTTTTATTTGTTTCAAAAACTATATGGATTTGAATTATGTGCGCTTGCATCAGCCAAGCTTGAACCTTCGTGCGCATGCGTGAGTTTTTTCACGCCTGTCGGTTGCATTCGTCTGTGAGCAGGCTTTGAGTGAGCACTGGTCCACCCCTCTCGTCGGATTTTCATTGTCAGGAAAATAGCTGTGATTGGAGCAGAGCTGAATCAAATTTTTCCATAAACTGTGAGAGACAGCCAGGTGGAAACCATTCGGAAGATTCAGATGGCTTTCCGTGAAGATACTCTGGGCGTCACACAGATTAAGGATCATTACAATTAAAGATGGCCCACAGCGGCACAGGGCGCGCCGCACTCCGAGCGGCCATCGACAGGCTGAAACCGCCAGATCATTTCCAAAGTGAAGGCTGTGTTGATCCGGGATGTTGTGGAAGAGTTGGACATCAGAACTTTTGCGGCACATTCCACTGTTACAGGACATTTTGTAATGAAAGACGTGTGGAGGAATTTGCGCGTCAGGACGGAGCCGCTAATGGCGCACAACAAAAAGCACGTCCGTGTTGGAAACCATTCGGAAGATTCAGACGGCTTTTGGTGGCTTTTCAGTCGAGTGAGTATCCGAGAAATTGTGTAACAGCTGGGCATGTCACAACTTGTCCTGTGAGACTTCCAACATATAGTTTTTAAAAAAAAATAAAAAGGTCAGATAGTTTTCTAACAGACCTCATGTCATGTTGCATTTCATGACAGTATTACAGAAAAACAATTGTGAGCCTGGGTTGGTACATCAATCATTGCCTAAGCATCCATCTATCTTGTAAGATAATGGTAGCACCGCAGTAGGAGGTCAGTCAGTCCTGTTGGGAACAGTGTCTTAAATTGCTCACCTGACCATCCTTGCATGACAGTCCTTTCCGCACAGATCACAAGTAAAGTCGGAGGGCAGGGTTGGGACTGGGGTTGTTGTCTTTGTCTCTGTCTCTGCTTTCTATGCTGTCTTTTTTCCTCTGTTGGTTAAGACTGTTGGTTAAGCTTTTCCTCGCCCCTTCTGAGGCCTCCGTAAAGGGTATGATGCCAGCAACTACGGTCTTCAGCAAGTGATTTCCAGTTATCTGAATCAATTTCAGTGAGTTTCATGTTGCGTTTGCAGACATCTATAAAGTGCAGTGCTGGGCGACCTTCTGGACGGCGTCCTGACTCTAATTGTCCATAGTTGATGCCCTTTAGGATGCAGCTATCCTGCTTATGGTACACGCGTCCCAGCCAACGTAAGCGTCAATGTCTGAGGAGGAGATGCATACTGAGGGAACCAGCTTGCTTCAGCAAAGTAGTGTTGTAGTGTCACGCCATGTGATGCCAAGAATCCGACGTAGACAGCGAAGGTGGAAGCTTTCAAGATGGCTCTCCTGTCTGGCATAGGGAGCCTAGGTTTCACTGCCATAGAGCAGCGTACTTAGAATACATGCCTGGTAAACCTTGAGTTTGGTGTTTAAGGATAGCTGGTTGTTTTCCCACACTCTCTTACTCAGTCTAGCCAACACTCCTGCAGCTTTTGCAATGCATTTATCAATTTCTCTATCGAGGGACACATTACTGGTGATAATAGAGCCCAGGTAGGTGAAGTGGTCAGTAACTTCAAGCACCTTATTATCAGTTTTGATCGATGGAAGTGTAGGACATTTTGCCCCATGACATTGTTCTTCTTTATGCTGATGGTTATCCCAAACTGAGTGCACGCATGAGAAAACTGGTTAACCATGACTTAGAGATCCTCTTCTGTGTGTAATATCAGTGCAGCATCGTCAGCGAACAACAATTCTCTGATTCGCACTTTTGTCTTCGCCCTCAGTTGAGCCAAGTTGAATAGCCTACCATCGCTTCTAATGAGTAGACAGACTCCCTGTGATTAATGTCTGAATGAAAAGTCGAGCAGCATCAAGAAGAAAATGCCAAAAAGAGTTGGTGCAAGTACACAGCCTTGTTTTACTCCGCTTGGCATACAACTGAAGACCAAAAAGGCCAAAGACAGCTTCTGGTTATGTCGCTTTGATTAATATCAAGTTGTCATATTCAAAACAACCCAAAAAATATCAACTTGTCATTACAAAAACTGAATGACACTTAATGACAGCAGACATAAACATTTATGACATTGACATAATGTTTATGACACGTTCATGTCTGTGTCATGCAACACTTATATCACTATTATGATGATACCTTCAAGTGTAACCAAATATTCATACCATTGAACTCATAAACATTCATTATTTGTATACTATTGCATGGTTGTTTTGCTTGACTTTTTTTGCCAATACAGTGGTCCCTCGCTATAACGCGGTTCACCTTTCGTGGCCTCGCTGTTTCGCGGATTTTTTTTAGTCCAATTTTGCATGCTTTTTTTACAGTGCATTGTGTTCTACAGCCTCATCAAGAAGCCGGTCGCGACACCGCGAAGGGAGAGCACGCGCATTGTGTTCTGCGTGTCTGTTCTGTATAAGAATCTTCTCGCCCAGAAGAAAAAAGAGCGCCAACAACTACCCATAACTGTGTTCTACACTCGGAAAAAGACACCTGCAGCGAGGTGTGAGTCAGTGGAAAAAGATGTGACAGCGCAGTGGCGCCAGGACGAAGAGGCACGATCAGAGGATCTGTGAAATACTGGTCAGTCACTATTAATAATTTCTTATGTGTCCAACCTCGTACGTTGATCGTTAAAATTAAATTTGTTAGTTCTAAAAGCCATCATAATTATTTATAGGAAAATGTTCTATTTTTATTTCTCAAACAAATGTTTGGGCCTGAAAACAGGTTGGTCTTATTTTTCTACTCAGGTTTGAACATTGAGAATTTTTACACACGAGAGAAAAGTGAGAAAATGTTCATGGATTGAGAAAAGTGTATAAAGTGTGTAGTGAGGGGTTTTACAACTTTAAAACGTCTATAATAATTGTAAAAAATAACGCTGGCCACTTCGCGGATTTCGGCTATCGTGGGCTGTTTTTAGAACGTAACTCCTGCGATAAACGAGGGACCCCCCAACGGTCAAAACGACCCCCTGTGAGCAAGCACTTGGCGACAGTGGGAAGGAAAAACTCCCTTTTAACAGGAAGAAACCTCCAGCAGAACCAGGCTCAGGGAGGGCAGTCTTCTGCTGGGACTGGTTGGGGCTGAGGGAGAGAACCAGGAAAAAGACATGCTGTGGGGGGAGCACAGATCAATCACTAATGATTAAATGCAGAGTGGTGCATACAGAGCAAAAAGAGAAAGAAACACTCAGTGCATCATGGGGACCCCCCCCCCCCCCCCCAGCAGTCTAAGTCTATAGCAGCATAACTAAGGGATGGTTCAGGGTCACCTGATCCAGCCCTAACTATAAACCTTAGCAAAAAGGAAAGTTTTAAGCTTAATCTTAAAAGTAGAGAGGGTGTCTGTCTCCCTGATCTGAATTGGGAGGTGGTTCCACAGGAGAGGAGCCTGAAAGCTGAAGGCTCTGCCTCCCATTCTGCTCTTACAAACCCTAGGAACTACAAGTAAGCCTGCAGTCTGAGAGCGAAGCGCTCTATTGGGGTGATATGGTACTATGAGATCCCTAAGATAAGATGGGACCTGATTATTCAAAACCTTATAAGTAAGAAAAAGAATTTTAAATTCTATTCTAGAATTAACAGCAAGCCAATGAAGAGAGGCCAATATGGGTGAGATATGCTCTCTCCTTCTAGTCCCTGTCAGTACTCTAGCTGCAGCATTTTGAACTAACTGAAGGCTTTTCAGGGAACTTTTAGGACAACCTGATAATAATGAATTACAATAGTCCAGCCTAGAGGAAATAAATGCATGAATTAGTTTTTCAGCATCACTCTGAGACAAGACCTTTCTGATTTTAGAGATATTGCGCAAATGCAAAAAAGCAGTCCTACATATTTGTTTAATATGCACATTGAATGACATATCCTGATCAAAAATGACTCCAAGATTTCTCACAGTATTACTAGAGGTCAGGGTAATGCCATCCAGAGTAAGGATCTGGTTAGACACCATGTTTCTAAGATTTGTGGGGCCAAGTACAATAACTTCAGTTTTATCTGAGTTTAAAAGCAGGAAATTAGAGGTCATCCATGTCTTTATGTCTGTAAGACAATCCTGCAGTTTAGCTAATTGGTGTGTGGCTTCATGGATAGATAAAGCTGGGTATCATCTGCGTAACAATGAAAATTTAAGCAATGCCGTCTAATAATACTGCCTAAGGGAAACATGATAAAGTGAATAAAATTGGTCCTAGCACAGAACCTTGTGGAACTCCATAATTAACCTTAGTCTGTGAAGAAGATTCCCCATTTACATGAACAAATTGTAATCTATTAGATAAATATGATTCAAACCACCGCAGCGCAGTGCCTTTAATACCTATGGCATGCTCTAATCTCTGTAATAAAATTTTATGGTAAACAGTATCAAAAGCAGCACTGAGGTCTAACAGAACAAGCACAGAGATGAGTCCACTGTCCAAGGCCATAAGAAGATCATTTGTAACCTTCACTAATGCTGTTTCTGTACTATGATGAATTCTAAAACCTGACTGAAACTCTTCAAATAGACCATTCCTCTGCAGATGATCAGTTAGCTGTTTTACAACTACCCTTTCAAGAATTTTTGAGAGAAAAGGAAGGTTGGATATTGGCCTATAATTAGCTAAGATAGCTGGGTGAAGTGATGGCTTTTTAAGTAATGGTTTAATTACTGCCACCTTAAAAGCCTGTGGTACATAGCCAACAAATAAAGATAGATTGATTATATTTAAGATCGAAGCATTAATTAATGGTAGGGCTTCCTTGAGCAGCCTGGTAGGAATGGGGTCTAATAGACATGTTGATGGTTTGGAGGAAATAACTAATGAAAATGACTCAGACAGAACAATTGGAGAGAAAGAGTCTAACCAAATACCGGCATCACTGAAAGCAGCCAAAGATAACGATATGTCTTTGGGATGGTTATGAGTAATTTTTTCTCTAATAGTTAAAATTTTATTAGCAAAGAAAGTCATGAAGTCATTACTAGTTAAAGTTAAAGGAATACTCGGCTCAATAGAGCTCTGACTCTTTGTCAGCCTGGCTACAGTGCTGAAAAGAAACCTGGGGTTGTTCTTATTTTCTTCAATTAGTGATGAGTAGTAAGATGTCCTAGCTTTACGGAGGGCTTTTTTTATAGAGCAACAGACTCTTTTTCCAGGCTAAGTGAAGATCTTCTAAATTAGTGAGACGCCATTTCCTCTCCAACTTACGGGTTATCTGCTTTAAGCTGCGAGTTTGTGAGTTATACCACGGAGTCAGGCACTTCTGATTTAAAGCTCTCTTTTTCAGAGGAGCTACAGCATCCAAAGTTGTCTTCAATGAGGATGTAAAACTATTGATGAGATACTCTATCTCACTTACAGAGTTTAGGTAGCTACTCTGCACTGTGTTGGTATATGGCATTAGAGAACATAAAGAAGGAATCATATCCTTAAACTAGTTACAGCGCTTTTCTGAAAGACTTCTAGTGTAATGAAACTTATTCCCCACTGCTGGGTAGTCCATCAGAGTAAATGTAAATGTTATCAAGAAATGATCAGACAGAAGGGAGTTTTCAGGGAATACTGTTAAGTCTTCAATTTCCATACCATAAGTCAGAACAAGATCTAAGATATGATTAAAGTGGTGGGTGGACTCATTTACATTTTGAGCAAAGCCAATTGAGTCTAATAATAGATTAAATGCATCTGTGTGGATGTTAAAATCGCCCACTATAATTATCTTATCTGAGCTAAGCACTACGTCAGACAAACGGTCTGAAAATTCAGAGAAACTCACAGTAATGACCAGGTGGACAATAGATAATAACAAATAAAACTGTTTTTTGGACTTCCAATTTGGATGGACAAGACTAAGAGTCAAGCTTTCAAATGAATTAAAGCTCTGTCTGGGTTTTTGATTAATTAATAAGCTGGAATGGAAGATTGCTGCTAATCCTCCGCCTCAGCCCGTGCTACGAGCATTCTGGCTGTTAGTGTGACTCGGGGGTGTTGACTCATTTAAACTAACATATCCTGCTGTAACCAGATTTCTGTAAGGCAGAATAAATCAATATGTTGATCAATTATTATATCATTTACTAACAGGGACTTAGAAGAGAGAGACCTAATGTTAATAGACACATTTAACTGTTTTAGTCTGTGGTGCAGGTTGAAGGTGCTATATTATTTTTTCTTTGAATTTTTATGCTTAAATAGATTTTACTGGTATTGGTGGTCTGGGAGCAGGCACCGTCTCTACGGGGATGGGGTAATGCTGACAGCTTCTGATGGCTGTCCTGATGACGTGAATGACTCATTACCATGAACAAAAGACTGAAACCGCTTTGACCTGAGTACCCCATTGTAAAGAGGGGAGCGTGTCTCAGACCCCCTCCCCGGTTAAGGCTGGGTTTCAACTGTTTCACATACAATGCCTCCTTCACCCCTCTCTCAAACCATTTCTTCTCTCAGGCTAAGATATTAACTTCCTTGTCCTCAAAAGTGTGGTTAGTGTCGTTAAGGTGGAGATGAACTTCAGACTGAGGTCCACTGACGCCCTCTCTGCGGTTCTGGTATAGCCTTTTTTGTAACGGCTGCTTACTCTCACCTATGTAGTGTTTGTTACAGTTTTCCTGACATCTGATAGAATATACTACATTGCTCTGTTTATAACTAGGGATCCTGTCCTTAGGGTGAACTAATTTCTGTCTCAAGGTGTTAACAGGTTTAAAGTAAACTGGGATTTTGTGCTGTCTGAAGATCATCTGTAGTTTTTCCCCTACTCCTGCTAAATAAGGGAGAGACACTCCGCTTCTTCTTGTCTCCGTCTCCTGTCTGTCTGGTCTCTTTGTTCTCTGGGACTTCTGCACTTTATCCAGGGACCATCGTGGGTACCCACATATTGTGAGGGCTTTCTGGACAAGTTGTTTTTCTTTAGCCCTTCCCTCTGTAGTTGTGGGCACCTGTAGGGCTCTGTGTTGAAGAGTCCTGATCACCCCGACTTAGTGTTCAATGGGGTGGTTTGAGCTAAAGAGCAGATATTGGTCAGTGTGAGTGGGTTTTCTGTAAACCCCTGTCTGGAGCTGCCTGTTCTCTCCAATTGTAACATGACAGTCCACGAAGGCTAAATGGTTGGTTCTGGCATCCTCATGTGTGAACTTGATATTAGAGTCCACTGAGTTGATGTGCTCTGTAAAGTCCTCAACTTCCTGTTGCTTGATTTTAACCCATGTGTCACTGCCATATCTGAACCAGTGACGAGGAGAGATGCCTGTGAATTACATCAAGGCTCTCTTCTCCACTAGCTCCATGTAGAGATTGTCCACAATGGGGGATACCGGAGACCCCATCGCACAATAGGTGCCCAGATGCTATTGTACAGTGTCTGCCCAGCTTTAGGGCGAATACTGCCATGAACACTACTGGCCAGTAGATGGCAGTAGAGACCGTGAAAACTTTCCAAAACAAAATTCCAGATAATCTGTGTCTGGTACGTTTAAGATGCGTGGAATTTAACAAACGCAAACTGAATTTCAGACACCTTATATATATTACTCTGGAACAAAGATGACAGACAGTGTTTGACATAAGCAGGACTCTAAATATCAAACAGGAATAGATCGCAATGATTCCAATTGAAAATAATGGAGGAGCAACCTGAGCTTCTCCTGGCATTTTTACATAAAACAAACACAATAACAATGTCAATAAACCCAAAGAATATATTCACGAGCGTTTTAGGCACAGTATACAAAGAGTTTAATGCTGTTGTCCGTGTGGAGCCTGATCAGAGCGTCTCAAATGCATTTCTTCTGTTGTGAATGTACTGAGATACCCACAATGCACTGGGCATCTACTGGATGGAAGAGTAAACAGCATCCAGTGGTCACATGGTTGCCATTCGGTGTGGTGAATCAGATTTAGACAGAATTTTCAGTTTTGCAAATGCCTTTTTAGAATTAGTGCATTAATTTAAAACTAAAAGATATTTGTGATATTTTCAATATGTAAAAATGACAGAGTTGACGTTAACCCTCTGGGGTCCAAGGGCATTTTTGGACAGTTCACTCGCCTGGCATAAATGTTTTATTATTGCTGTTAACAGCTCTCCCTGCATCCCACAATCAAGTTTTATGTCTCCTTTTTCAGAACAACCTGTACTTTCAGAATATATATGCTGTAGTTGTGTTTTATAAGTGTAATAAAGGTTTACAATCAGAAATAAGAAAGGAAAAAAGCAGAAATAATTTTCCACACACATTTATTCAAAACACACAGTAAAGTATAATAAACAACTGTTTTGACACTTTATAAAGGTAATTTGGGCTCTTGTGTGAAAGACTGTACAACAAAAAGCTTCAAATAATAAACACAATTGCACATTTTGAACAATATATACAAAATGGTCTATGCATTTTGTTTGTCTTCATCTCACAGCAATTTCTGTCTGCTATTACACAAAGGTCACATCACAAACTTCTACTTCTACTGTGTTTTGGAGTGTTCTGTCCTGCTCTGAAAGCAGCTTTGACACTCTGGCCCATGTACATTCTGAGGAGCGGCGCCCCTCCTCGCTCCATTGATATGGGTAACGTGCTTTACAACCAGAGCGAGAGAGCTTGCCACAGGCTTATCACTAACATTCACAGGTAATGAGGAGTGGAGCATCTCTAAAACTTACACATCTGTGTTTGAGCACGTGAGCTTGTCATCAGAGGCCCTCTGTCTGCTCCCTCTTGCTCACTTTCCACTGATCACTTGTGCGTAACGGCGCCGCATGCATTGGAGCAAGGCAGCCAGATGGCTATTCAAATGGGCCAACTAGTAACACATCACTGCTAAAAACAATCTTGGTTTATCACGTGAGGTAATCTGGCCTACGATTGGATTTTGGAAAAACATGCAACGGTGAACCAATTCCGATTGGACACTCACATGGTGCACATCATCACACAGCTTCTATGAGGAGTACAAAGAGGGCCGTGGCTCAAAAGTCCGCGGAGTTACCTTTTCAGCAAAAATAAAATTAAGTTTCTATCTCAGATCATTAAAAGTTATTTATAATTTAGTAAAGCTTGGTCTCAACCATCGTATACGATGGCGCCGGCCCCAGAGGGTTAAAATCAATCACATGGCTGGAATTAGTTTGGATTTAAATCAAACCTAAGTCAAACCTGCTTGTCTTTTAGGCCTTTTGCCACACAGTCTGGGGTACTCTATGTTAAATGTAAATGACTTTTTTTTTCTTTGTAGCAGCCTGGCAGCTAGGTCCCTTATGCTGGGTCGGGTTGAGCTCAGCTCCTCACAGTTGCCTGACTGCTGCAAAAATCTAGCAGACAGGAACTAACATGTGATTTTAGGGTTTACAAATGTTTTTGACCATTCGGCTTAACTTACTATGCCAGCAAAAAAACATTAGCAGACTAAAAGTTAGCGAAACTAAATTAGCGGAAGCTAATTGGTCCACTGATGTTTTCGACGTTAGCTCAAAAGCTAATCTGCTAACAAAAAGTTAGCTTTGCTAATTAGCTCATAGCAGATTAGCGGAACTGTGGCCCACCACTGAGTAGTAGTGGTGGTAATAGTAGTAGCAGTTGTAGTAGTATACGCAAAAATGTATTTAAATTTCAAAAGTAGATCAAATGTATGTGTGGGCAAGGGAGAGAGGGGGCTCTTGCCCCTCATCCTTATGAATATAGGCCTGTATAATTAGCAGAAGGAAAACACAAACATGATGAGAAAAACCTATGTACTTATGTGGAAAGCACTACCTCATCAGTTGGAAACAGGTGATGCATATTTCAAGCAAAGCGATTAGATTGCAATATTGCTCATCAAAACTCAAATGTAATGGTTGTCTTCCTTTGCAGTGTTCGTTATAAAATTGTTTAATTACATTTTTTATTCTCTTTGTTCTCTCAATTGAATATCTCATTGCTTGATTTTATTTGACATGTTGTTAGTTGGCAAACATCACTTGTGATTCAGCAATAATGCATTCCATAAAAAGTGTCAATTCTGCAACTTTGACTCATTGAATGGAAATATACATATATTGACAGATGATAAACCACTAATACATACTGCCTGGAGTAGTTTCATTTAAAAAAAAGTTCTGTTATCGCCACCCCAAAAACCCATCCTTATCCCTTTTGCTGTCCTTTTCATCTGTCTCATCAAAGAGAATAAAAGAGAATCGACAATCAGCTAAATCAGCTCTATTATTTTTTTTTAGCTTCAGCTTTTAGCTGCATTTTGGCCCTCCAGAAACTGACCCTTCTAGAGGCCCTAAAAATTGATTGGTTTAGGGTCTGCGGGTCACAGAGCTTTCCTGTATCATGCCCCTGTTCTGTGGAATGATCTCCCTACATCAAAAAAAACAGTCAGATTCTGTGGAGACTTTCAAGTCCAGACTTAAGACGCACTTATTTTCCCTTTCATATACTGGCATAGTATAGGTTCTACACTAATTTCCTAATTTTATTAGGAAACGGAGCGGGCTGCAGCCTCAACTTTACCTAAATTCTGGGTCTTTTAGTGAAGCTTAGGGCAAGCAGTCATAGATCACCTTAATATTTCCTGTTTTTCTTGTTGTTTAATGCTGACAAATTACACTGTATTCTTGTCTTTCTGATGCCTAATTCTGTTTTTGTTCTCTCTGTTTAAGGTGCAGCTCCATCCAGAGATGGGAGTTGTATTTGTGCTGAAGACCCTCCTGTCCTGTGCACCAACAGCATTTTCTGTATATTAATTTTGTGAATTGTTCTGTAATTTATGGCTGTAGCATGGCCCAAGCAGAGGGTCACCCCTGTGAGTCTGGTCTGCTTGAGGTTTCTCCTCAGAGGGAGTTTGTCCTTACCACTGTTGCTCTGGGGGTTAGTAAGGTTAGACCTTACTTGTGTGAAGCGCCTTGAGGCAACTCTGTTGTGATTTGGTGCTGTATAAATGAAAATAAATTGAAATTGAAAATTAGGGGCATGAAAATTTTTGGAATTTGGATTTTTCTCTACCATAGCACTTCTCAGAACACCTCAGGGGAGGGGCTGACTTGGCTAGCCACATTCTTGTGTTTGCATGAGATGCGCAGTCGGAATGACAGACTCATTCAAGATGGAGGTGGGATTACACCTAGGATCAGCTCTGAGTCCTTTCTTGTTTGCAGTGGTGATTGACAGGTTGACGGAAGAGATCAGACAGGAGTCCCCATGGACTATGATGTTTGCAGATGACATTGTGATCTGTAGTGAGAGTAGAGAGCAAGTTGAGTCTAGTCTGGAGAAGTGGAGATATGCTTTGGAGAGAAGGGGAATGAAAGTCAGTAGAAGCAAGACTGAGTACATGTGTGTGAATGAGAGGGAGCCCAGTGGAATAGTGCAGTTACAAGGAGTAGAAGTGGCGAAAGTAGATGAGTTTAAATATTTGGGGTCAACTGTTCAAAGTAATGGAGAGTGTGGTAGAGAGTCGAAGAAGAGAGTGCAGGCAGGGTGGAGTGGGTGGAGAAAGGTGGCAGGAGTGATTGTGACCGAAGAATATCAGCAAGAGTGAAGGGGAAAGTTACAAAACAGTAGTGAGACCAGCTATGTTGTACGGTTTAGAGACAGTGGCAACTAACAAAAAGACAGGAGGCAGAGCTGAAGATGTGAGATTCTCTTTGGGAGTGACAAGAATGGACAAGATTAGGAATGAACATATCAGAGGGACAGCTCAGGTGGGGACGGTTTGGAGACAAAGTCAGGGAGGTGAGATTGAGATGGTTTGGACATGTGCAGAGAGGGACCCAGGGTATATAGGGAGAAGGATGCTGAGGATGGATCCACCAGGCAGGAGGAGAAGAGGGAGGCCAAAGAGGAGGTTTATGGATGTGCTGAGGAGGACAGGCAGGTGGGTTGGTGTGACAGAGGAAGATACAGAGGACAGGGTGAGATGGAAACGATGGGCGATGACCCCTAACGGAACCCAGCCGAAAGACAAGAAGAAGAAGAAGAAGTGCCTGCTTAGCTGAATGGGCTGCTGATTTGTGCTTAGGTGGATAATAACTTTACCCTGGGGAGAGGATGAAATTTTGTTTTCTGAATTGTATTGAAATGCGACAGTATACTTGTGGCAAATGCAGAAAAGACCTTCCATGGCAGTGTGGGGACTGTTAGTCATTGTGAGTGACTGTAACCTGTACCTATGTATATTTTTGGTTTTCTGTTGTGTTTTTTTGGTACATTTTGGTACATTTCAATAAAATCCAGAAAACAAAGTTTTCTTTTGATGTGTTTTTGGTACATTTTAATAAAATCCAGAAACAAAGTTTTCTTTTGGTGTGTTTTTGGTACATTTCAATACAATTCAGAAAACAAAGTTTTCTTTTGATGTGTTTTTTGGTACATTTCAATACAATTCAGAAAACAAAAATTTCATCTTCTCCCCATCAGCAGCCCTTTCAGACATTAAATATGCAAACACAAGAATGTGGCTAGCCAAGTCAGCCCCTCCCCTGAGGTGTCCTGAGACTTCCTTGTTTACATAACAGAAGTAGCTCTCCACAGGGGATCTTGGGGTCATTTGACTCTCCTGTGGGCCTTAGAGGTAGATTGGTCATTTGACCAGTCCTTGGACTTGTGAGTGTTAATAAATCAAATCTCAAAACTAATTTTATATCAAACTGATCTTGCTCAAACTCTTTCCATGTCTTTCTTGTTATACTATACCAGGATGCTATACTGTATATTTAGCTGAGGCTTGAAGCCTTCACACCCTGCCACACTGATGGCATGACACATTGGTAACCCTGACGTGATAGGACATGCCAACCAATCCAGTTAATTGGACGGTTCCCTCTCAACAGGCCTGTTGTCCATAATTGAAAGCAAGTAATAAAGCTGAGATGTGCTTGAAGAATGAACAAGACAATATAACTTAAATAATGAAGCCAACAGCATACGTGCTGCCCTGTGCAGTATACTGCACTGGCAACAACTCTTCTTTGATGGTATAATCCTCAGTGTTTGGATAAACTGATTAGCCTTCCCATGCTTAGCAGCTGGTATCTTAGCCCAATTTGACTAGCTTGGAAATGTTAAACAGAATCATGTCTGCCGCTTTCCTCCTGCCAAATGGACATTTGCATGTAGAAAATGGTCAGTAGCCAGGTACTGATGCAGGATTGCACATGATCAAAAATGATTTCTTGGAGGCAGACTGAAGGGAAGAAGACTTAAGGAAATAGAGGGACTGCACTGACTGTGCTACTCCATTTTCATGAGCCAGTCGGCGTGCGGTTGTTTAGTGTTGGAAGATGAGAAGGGTTAGAGTGCTATTCAGCTCGCCATGAACTTAATTTTAGAGAGCTGAAGCACAGCAGCAGCTGCTGAAGAATGTTGAACATACAGGTCAAATTCTTTTCTGTGGACTCAGAAGCAAACAGGACTAAACGCAGAGAGAAAATGACATTTCAATTGCTGGCGTGCAAGGAAGAAGTCTCCATTAAGAGAACCCGCATGTAAGACATCTTGACAAAATTACTCACAGAACAGACATCCAAAATCTTCACCCATTGGTTACATAGCTTCTGTTACATGAGTATGTTTGTATGTGGAGTTGTGAGACTCTCAGTTGTGTCATGTGTCTGCGGGATGACACCTTAACACCACAGCAGTCTCCATGGGGTTTCAAACTTGGTGAATCCTGCTACCAACCCACTGTTGGAAGATGGAGGCAATGTTCTGATGGTAAGAAACCAGAAAGATATGCATCCACCACACAACAGAACGACCCTGGGTCCTAAATGGAAACCACCTACACAAATGACACACAAACAAATACAATAGAATATAGCAGAGGGTCACCCCTTTGAGTCTGGTCTGCTTGAGGTTTCTTCCTCAAATCATCAGAGGGAGTTTTTTGTTACCACTGTCGCCTTTGTGCTTGCTCTAGGGTTGGTAAGGTTAGACCTTACTTGTGTGGAGCGCCTCAAGGCAGCTTTGTTGTGATTTGGCGCTATGTAACATTAAATAAATGGAATGAAATATAATGGAGCCTTTATTGTCTCTGTATATACATACATACAATGAAATGTGTCCTCTGCATTTAACCCATCTGAATTACAGTTAGACACAATACAACCACTAGGAGCAGTGGGCAGCCACAGTCCAGCACCCGGGGACCAACTCCAGAGGTAGAAACTCTGCCTTGGTCCACGGCAGAGAAAGAAACAGAGCCTAATAAACATGTTTTGATTGTGGGAGAAACTGGAGTGCCTGGAAGAAACTGGGGTCGTCACAGGGAGAACATGCAAACTCCACACAGAAAAGGTGGGAAGCAATCCCATGACCTTCTTGCTGTGATGCACCAGTGCTAACCACTAAGCCACCATGCTGCCATGCTATGAGGCAAGAGTGCTACCCCGTACTTCCCATTCCATGAATATTTAGCAAAGTGAAGATTTAACAGAAAGAATAACAAAAATATCTCTAACTGAAAAAATAATATGAAGCTAAGATAAAGTAAAACTAAGCAAACAATAGATCTCAGAAGCTAAGCAGTGCAGCATCTGGAACCAGCGGCTGTGTGTGTTTCTCCAGTTAACACTGGAGTTGTGTCAGGAAGGGCATCCAGCGTAAAACCTGCGCCAAATACTAGTGTGGGTCTGGCTGTAAACGCTGTGGCGACCCCGAACAAAAATGGGAGCAGCCTAATGGACAACAACAACAATGCTAGGTGTAGATAAAACACTAAATAGGAATTTAATGAGTCATCTTCCCTAACACTAAAACATGTCAAATGATTGACCACAACCCTAGACCCAACACACCTGCTATATTTGATCCAAAGAGAGAATAAATGTGTTTAAACCAAATGGACTGCAAAGCTAAAAGCAAGCTGACTGAAGTGAAACATAACTGAAAATGAGTGACAAAAACTAAACTCTAAAATGAAGTGAATACAAAGTTAAATGAATGTGAAAATAACGATGTAAAGCAAACATAATCAAACTTTACCTGAATATGAGGCTAACTGAATTTGAAAGTAATAGAATACAAAACAAACTTAATCTAAATCTAATACAGTATAAATCTCACAGCATCTGAAAGTAACAACATAAACCAAACATCCTAAAAGTAAATGAATATGAAGCCAGGTGAATGCAAAAATCACAGTGTAATGCAAACATAATGTGGAGCTAACTGAATATGAAGCTAAACACGTGAAAGTAAAGCTAAAATAGTCTAAGGCGACGTTCAGACAGCAGGCCTTGATGCTCAATTTGAATTCTTTGTGTGAAATCAGAATTTTTGTGAGGTCGTTCACATTGCAATTAAATGTGACCTGTACGTGGCCTGCTCTGTGAACGGCTTAACGCCTCATATTAAGAAGAAGCGTGCTCAGTGTTTGCGGAAGTAAACATGGATGGTAACAGTAGCAGTGGCGCATATCTAGCGATTTTAAAGTTGTTGTCCAGTCGGAGCCAGCACATTTATAACGTTATCCTTTTAAGGAGAAGATTGAAAAGGACAAGAGCCAGGTTTTGGCCTTCTCATTTTGTGGGGCAGTGGCATCACTGCCTATCCAGAGAAATGTTTGGGTGTGAAGGCATAACCAGGAGTGGTGGGACTGTGATGTTAGCGGCTTTTCAGATACGGACTTTCATTTACCTATGTGAGCGCCTTTCTTTAGCACTGTCACGGCAAGATACACACCTCCGATGGCCCATATCGATGAGCTAACGTGTTGCAGTTGGAATGTACTGGCTGGCAACAGGTGCTTGCTACCGCACGATTGCTAATCCCTTTGGCACAGCAAAGTCTACTGTCTGCTCCATAGTACATGACTTCTGCAGAGCAGTTTGTCATGTTCTCATGCCTGAATACATAAAACTACCTCAGGGAGATGACCTGCGAGAGGTTGTTGAAGGCTTCAGGCAGAGATGGGGTTTCCCACAGTGTGGTGGAGCAGTAGATGGGAGTCGTATCCCCATCATTGCTCCAGAGGAGAACCACACAGACAATTTTAACAGCAAAGGTTGGCACTCGGTGGTCCTGCAGGTTGTCGTGGACCATCGGTTTTGGTAAGATATACTGATTTTTATTACTGTTTTTATAATAGCCCTATGTGCCTTACTTTCTAACTACTTGGTTTAGCCATAACATACTACTAATTAAACATGGTCTTCCAACATCTTCACAAACATTTATGCTGGATGGCCAGGAAGCATCCATGACACCAGGGTTCTCACGAATTCTCACGTATACACATTGGCAGACTGAGAGGAGAACTTTTTCCACCAGTGAGTGTTTAATATACTAGTAATAGTGAGGTAAGAATCCCATAATTATCATATTAGGATTTCTTCTTTCACTGGATATTGAGTTTAAAATGTGCCAACGTTTCAAAACCATCACTTTTCCTTTATCAGAGCTTTGAAAGCTTGGACTGTCACATGACTACACAGAAGTAAACAATCAGACTGTTTAGTCATTTGTCACACTCCAGCCTTCCCAAGTGTTGATAAAGGAACAGTGATGGTTTCAAAACTTTTAAACTCAATATCCAGTGAAAGAAAATGAAACACTATTATGATAATGTGGGAATCTTCCATCGATACTACTTGAATATAGGTATCTCCTAACATTACTTACTTATGGTTTTCACATCATATCTTCATTACATTGTTGAAATTGAAACAACTTTAATATTTGACCCCTGTACAAACTAAAATTGACCTTTGACACCATTTTTGCTGTTTTGACCCCATAACTCCAGAACATTTAGTCATAGATAGTCCAAACTATACCTTTTTGGAATCGTTATGATCAGACAAGTAATGTGATATAGCTTTCAACATGATTGGAGCATTTTTAAAGTTTGACCTCTGTGTAATTCTTCATTGATCCCTACCTGGCTACCAGTGGTGTCAAAAGTACACACATTTGTTACTTAAGTAGAAGTATAGATACTGCAGTTTAAAAACACTCTGGTAAAAGTTGAAGTATCAACTTGACCTCTTTACTCAAGTAAAAGTGAAAAAGTATGTACTCCAAAACCTACTTAAAGTATAAAAGTATAAAGTAACCTTTAAAAAAAAAAAGGTAGATGCCACTATATGAATTGAAAGTTTAATTTAAAAACTGATTCGTTCTACATGTGGCCCAAGACCCAAAACCCAAAATTACCCCCCAACACCACCTGCACGAAAATGTTTCAATTCTAGAAGCTCTGAAATGCAATCTGGGACTATTCCAGACAATAAACTGCAGTGAGTGCAGCATCCATTTAGTGAAGAAAAAAAAAACAAAAAAACAACTTTCCTTATTCAGATTCATTCCAGTAGTATTCTGCTCTTACAAGGATGCAGCAGTTTTCTAGTTTGGCAGATTGTTGTTGTTGGTAGTTTCCTCACTTGCGAGGATAGTGGGAAGGCCTTTTTTTTTTTTTTTTTTTTTAGTTTATATTCTACAAGCCCTCTGGTGGCTGAAAAGTCCGATGCGGGATGCACAAGACCTGTTATACTTGGGGCAAATGAACACTTGAGTAGGCTGGGCTTGTGCTGCTGCCCGCTCTTTCTGTCTTTGACGCTTCTGGCGTGAGGCCTCACTTCTTTCTGCCTCAAACTTCAGGCTGGCGGATTTGATGCTGGAACGCCAGCTGAGTCTATCTGTAGCTAGATGCTGCCATGACTGATGCTGAATGCCTGCAAGGGAGAGCTGTTTCTTCAGCTGGTCCTTATAGCGCTTTTTGGGGGCCCCTTGGTTTCGTCTCCCTTCCTTGAGCTCGGCCAAAGAGAATTAAGTTTGGCATGCGTGTATCATCCATTCTGGCTATGTGACCTGCCCAACGAAGCTGTTGTTTGAGTATAATAGACTCCATGCATGCAGTCATCTGCGAAGAGCAGCTCCATGATTAGCTGTTCTGTGATTTTAGTGTGGGACAGAAGGCGCCGCAAGTTAAACAGACTACTGTCGGTTCTGAAGCGGATATAGATGCCGTCTGTCAAGTCTTCTTTGGCCTCACGAAGCATCATGCTGAAGAAGATGGAGAACAGAGTGGGCACAAGGATGCAACCTTGTTTGACGCCATTTGAGATGGGGAAGCTGCCGGACAGAGTCCCGTTGTACTTCACTTGTCCCATCTGGCCTTCATGCAGCTGGCGGATGATGGTGAGGAGCTTTGGAGGGCAGCCAAGGCGTGCAAGAATCTTCCACAAACCCTCACGACTGACCGTGTCAAAAGCCTTGGTTAAGTCTATGAAGGCTGCATAAAGGGCCATGTTCTGTTCTCTGCACTTCTCCTGGATCTGTCTCAGGATGAAGATCATGTCGGTGGTTCCCCTGTTGGCCCGAAATCCGCACTGACTCTCGGGAGTATTTTCATGTGCTATGGTAGGGGTAAGCCTGTTGAGCAGCACTCGAGCCAAAATCTTACCTGCTATTGAGAGGAGAGTGATGCTCCGGTAATTAGAACAGTCGGACTTGTCGCCCTTGTTCTTGCACAGGGAGACAATGACCGTATCCCGAAGGTCATGTGGAACAATTTTCTTTTCCCAGCAACTGGAGAAGAGAATCTGAAGCTTGCCGAGGACTGCCTCACCTCCATTTTGGTACACCTCTGCTGGGATGCCATCTATGCCAGGAGACTTCCCTGGATTCAGCTGCGTGGTGGCCTTTCGGATCTCTTCAAGTGTTGGGGGGTCATCAAGTTCCCATTTCACCTCCACCTGGGGAATCTTCTCGACTGATGACTCTTGCACAGTGCGCTTGTCGCTGAAGAGGTTTTCAAAGTGTTCTGACCAACACTGCATAATGGTTTCCTTGTCCGTCAGAAGGGTGGAGCCGTCTGAGGAGCGCAGGGGTGCTTGCACTTGATGTGCTGGCCCATGGATGGTCTTAAGGGCTTCATAAAAGGAGCGCATGTCTCCGGCATCGGCATGTTATTGTGTATTCTCCACAAAAGCTAGCCACCAGTCATTCTGCAGTATGCAGAGCTTGCTTTGCAGGGTGGAGCAGGCATTTCTGTAAGCTGTCTTGGCAGAGTGGTCATCAGGTTTAGCTAAAAGAGTCTTGTGGCATGCATGTTTCTTTTCTAGTCGTTCCTGGATCTGTGCATCAGACTCATCAAACCAGTCTTTATTTTTCCTGGCTGAGAAGCCCACTACTTCTGCTGCTGTCTCCTGAAGGATGCTCTTTAATCTCATCCACTGTTGTTCAGGGTCGTCAGGCAGGCCTTCTCCTCCACCCAGTCTCTCCTCTAGTTTGGCCTGGAACTCCATTTTTGTGTCTATGTCTTGCAGCTTGTGGACTTGTAGCTTCTTAAACTGTGGGCCTTTCGTCTTAGGAGGGGGCTTGAAAGTGAAAGCAAACTTGGAACGGACCAAGCGATGATCCGTACAGGAATCCGCGCTAGGCATCACCCTGGTATGTAGTACGTCTCTTCTGTCACGCTGTCGCATCAGAACGTAGTCCAGAAGGTGCCAGTGTTTGGAGCGTGGGTGTCTCCAGGTTGCTTTGAATCTCTCTTTCTGTTGGAACAGGCTGTTGGTGATCGTCAAGTCATGTGCAGAGCAGAACTCCAGCAGCAGGCGGCCACTGTCGTTATAGTTGCCTATGCCATGTTTCCCTAGCACGTCCTTCCATACATCAGAGTCACGGCCCACTCTGGCGTTGAAATCTCCCATGATGAGGAGCTTGTCCTGGGTGTCGACGCGCTGTAGAAGGTTGTGCAGATTGCTATAGAAAGCCTCCTTAACTCCGATGTCGGCCTGCATGGTTGGGGCATACACACTAACAATAGTGGCAAAATCCTTGGTGTTGATGGGGAGCCGGAGTGACATGAGTCGGTCAGAATGTCCAACTGGCAAACTGTGTAACCTATGTGCTATGGCGCTCTTAATCATGAACCCGACCCCTGAGAGTCAACGATCTTCTTTAGCCTTCCCTGACCAGAACAGTGTGTAGCCTGTGCCTTCCTCGGTGAGTGACCCTTGGTCTGCAAAGCGCACCTCGCTGAGTGCAGCAATGTCTATGTCAAGCCTTGCTAGCTCTTTGGCGACTAAGGCTGAGCGTCTTCGAGGACGATCGCTATTGTCTGAGTCCATCATTGTGCGTACATTCCAGCACGCAATTTTCAGGTTCTTTGTTTTACTTTTCGCACTGCATGTAGTGATGCCCGTTGGCAGCGGTGAGCCAACCGGGTCTAGTGAGACAAGCCATGTTTAGACCACCTTTTCTAGGTCTGTCTCCATGTGGAGCAAGCAGGGCTATCCCTAAACAGGGCTGCTTGGTCACCCAGGGCCCTGCCGGATGATGCTGTTGTCTCGGGTCAGCAATCAAACGACCATAGCTCCTGAGCTGCCTGCATGCAGGATCGAGACTGCAGCTCCCAGTGCCATCATGCACCTGCTGTTTTCACCTCTTCTCATCGCTGCAGGGCTTTCCTTCCCGTCTGCGCTCGTTGCTTAAAGTGGGGATCAGCTCGCGCACACCAATTCCACTCTTTAGGCAAGGTGGCACTCCACAGTGGCACAGACAAGCTGAGACAGCTGTGGCGACCACAAGGCTGTAGGTTTTACATCAGAGTGACCTTCTCCTAGCCTCTGGCTAAAGAACCTTCCTCGGAGCCACGGGGGCAGTAACCCAGGCTGGGGGTTTAACATCAGGGTTTTCCTTCCCCTAGGTGGACCGCCTTAACAGGGCTAATGAGTCCCATCTACCCACTGCTATAACCCAGTCAGCTGGGAGGCTCGTGATGGCAGGAGCGCCTAGATCCCGTATAGGTCATGGACCTACCACTGCCATACTTGAATAAACAATATCTGTGTTGTAAAACAATAACAACAAAAACACAAAGCCAACCTAGTGAAAACCAACGTGAGTGCAGCTCCAGGAAAACCTACCTGAAACAATCTAAAACTGACTGAAAATAAATCTGACTCAATCTAAACCGAAAACAATTCATCTAACGCAACGTAACTATAGCTTGTAAGCTAACAAACGGAATATCAAATCAAATTTATTTATTTATTTATTTATATAGTGCCAAGTCACAACAAACAGTCGCCCCAAGGCGCTTTATATTGTAAGGCAAGAGCCATACAACAATTACAGAAAAACAGAAAAAAAACGTTTGGCAGATAGTTCTGGAGGAAATCACTGAAGAAATTAACACATTGAAAATATGGTTTGACCGAAACAAATTGTCATTAAATAAGACAGGGATGAAGTGGAGGTGTAAGAGTCACTAGGTGTTCACAGGAAACACTTATTTATGTATGTATGTTCATTGTTAGTTGCTTTTATATTTTCTGTTGTGTTTCTATTCAGGTTCTTTTTGCCTCTTTCTCTAAAATTGTATATAATAATCATTAGATTATTAATATATAAACAAAAATAAATTTAAGAAATATTACAATTTGAAAACAAATGCACCCGAACGTGATGAGAGCTGCTTAATGCTAACTTTTAACATTGAAAATGCCATAGACATGCTAATGCGTCAGCATTGCTCCCGTTTTTAAGTTATAAAATACATCTATCAACTGTTTTTCAGAAGACCATAACAGGTCGGTTTAACATAGAAAAGGTAAATAATACTCACAGAAGTATGCTCTTTAGGGTTTTAGCAGGGGAAAATTAAGCGAAAGAAAGAAAGAATAAATGAAGCAATAGGTCGAAGCATTGCTTCAATCTGCGAACCACTGCTTGGATTGGTTCACGGTTCAAAGCAAAGCCGTGCTGCAGAAAAGTTGATTAGAGGCGCACATGACGTGAAATATATATATATAAACATTAAACTGAAGCCAAGAGTAACGAAGCTGTTTGTTTTAAAAATGTAAGGAATAGAAAGTACAGATACTTGTGTGAAAATGTAATGAGTAGAAGTCAGAAGTAGGCAGAAAAATAAGTAAAGGAGTAAAGTATACATACCTAAAAAGTGTACTTAAGTACAGTAACGAAGTATTTGTACTTCGTTACTTGACACCTCTGCTGGCTACAGCTACCACCCTGGGATGGCTATCATACATTTTTGTGTAGGCAATGATACACTGAGGCTGGATTCTAAGTGTCGTTTTTTTCCCCTTAAGTGGTACCGAAAACCTGCTTGGCCCATGGACTAAATGAGTGTTCCAGTGCCAGTCATACTTCTTGGTGACCCTGCTTATCCCCTCAGAAGCTGGCTGTTAAAAGGATATTCAGACACATGAACACTGAACACTGAACACTTACCTGAAAACACTGGCTATGGAAATGGTGTTTTTATCAGTATGCAACACTGGAGACAAACTGCATACAGGAAATGGTTTGTGCAATTCGCCCTATTGGCATTTTAAATCTTGCAAAACTGCAAAACGAAGAGGTCGCTGCGCTGCGAGATCTCAGTAACATCGAGAACTGCATTGAGATGCTCTGATCAAGCTGCACTTTAACCGCTGCACATGGACAACAGCATTAACATCGCAACATAAAGCTATTTTTATATTGTGCCTAAAACTCTCATGAATATATTCTCTGGGTTTATAGATGTTATTGCATTTATTTTATGTAAACGTGAGAATCACAGGCTGTCTCTCCGTTATTTTCAATGGGAGCTGCTGTGAGCTACAATCGCTTCCTGATCATGTCGTTCTGGGGGAAAGTGAAGTTTGCTCTTTAATGTCTTGATTATTGTTCTTTACAACACTGTTTGTCCTCTTTGTTCCAGACTAATATATATAATATGTCTGAAATTCGGTTTGCGTTTATTAAATTCCAGGCAGATTAAACGTAGCAGACACGGATTATTTGTTATAATTGTTTTAGCAACTTTTCATAGTATCATGCAGCAGTCTCTTATTAACATGATGAAAAGCATAAAAAAAATACATTTTTGTAGTATAATATTCATTTACAATTGTCATCATGTGGATTCTCTATGTTGTTTGACTGCAGCGTCTCTCTGGCGTGCAAGGGATTCTGGGATACGTCAATAGGGTGAATACAAAACTTCTTTTTCAATGTATTAGCAAAAAAGGACTGCACTGTTATGCTGTACTTTGAAACCAACATATTCACACATTAAAGTCTTCAAATTGTCATTCATTCTCTTATTCAAGTAAAGTATTTCGATGTCAAAAACATTGCTTAGCAATTACTTAAACATTTAAACCTTAACATTGTGCAAAACTGCATCATCCAGTGAACATTTCAGAAATGTTCATAAGGGTTTAGATTAGTCTTCATCTTGAGATTGAAATGGTGCAGGATTATCCTGGCTAATGAAAGCATGCTGATCTTGAGAATTTACTGGTGCCTGGAAAAATGCCTGACTTAAATCTTGCAAAAAGGACAGAGGCTGGGTGGAGGATGGAGCTGAAGCCATAGGAAACACTGTGGAATGATGAGACGGGGGCTGTCTTGGGTTGTAAATGTGAGAGGGCTGCATTGGTGGCTGGTAAAAATGTGGCTGCAGAGGGGCATTGGATCTCTCCATGAACTGGATAAGCATGGTGAACATTTTACCATCATGCTCATGCTGAGCTGCTTGCATCTTCAACAGAAGGTCAGCATCTTCATTTTTTAAGGCACTACTAATCTTGTCAGCAAAGACCTCCAGTGTTGTCTCCATCTTTGATTTCCTTTTTCTGTTCTTGGCAGATGTAGCTGTTTAAAAGGAAAAATAATAACGCTTATACATGGCATATTTTAATTTGTTGTTTTTTTGTTAAGTTAGAAAAGTTAGTAAACTGCATCAGCATCAAATAATTTAGTTATTTTACAGTAATATAACTACCAGTATATATAGGCTCAGCTTTCAATAGTAGCAGAACCCTAATTTTATGAAACAATTCTATAAACAAAACATAAGTCATCTTACACTGAGTGGTTGTGGAAGAGGTATTGCTGCATACAGGTGTGTCACTTTGGGCCGAACTTTCCTCTGAGGCACAAGTCAGCTGTGACACGTGTGTCCCATCACCTGTGTGCAGAACATAATAATGCAGTCAAACATCGATTTTCACATCATATTAAGTTCAGTCACAGGTGCATATAAGCCTAAAACCCACCTGTATCACTGGCGCTGTTAGCCGGGCTGGCTGGACTAGCTGCGGTACCAAGGCTGTCCTCGGTTTCCTCTTCGGCAAAGCAGCTATCCAGCAGTTCTGTTGGCTGAACGCTCGGCTGGTCTCCCAAAATGTGGTACAGTTCTTTGTAAAATGGACAGGTGGCACGTCCGCCGCTGCTTTTTTTTGTTAGCATCTTTAGCTTCCATGTATTTAGACCGGAGGCTTTTTATTTTCCTTTGGCACCGGATCCAGGACCGTCTGTGCCCGCGTTCATACATTTCTCTGGAAATATTTTCAAACACTGTCTGGTTTTGATAAGAGCCCTCTAGTTTGGCCTGAATAGAGG
Organism: Thalassophryne amazonica; assembly: GCF_902500255.1. Lineage (NCBI taxonomy): Eukaryota > Metazoa > Chordata > Actinopteri > Batrachoidiformes > Batrachoididae > Thalassophryne > Thalassophryne amazonica. Next base: position 65,620,690 of record NC_047113.1, read on the forward strand.
TGTCCCCCCAAATATTAATCAAGTCTAAAACCTCGCTTTCCCTCCACTGACCCATCTCTGCATTGTCGCCCGCCATGGTTGTTGTTGTTTCTTCCCACTTGTATCGTGTAGGGCACAGAATAGTGACGTTCGTCACATAATGATGATGCGTAGGTCGGATAAATGTGACTTGGCTATTCAGACTGCAGTCGCATGGCAAAAGATCAGATACGTATCGAAATTGGGACCACATACGCAAGTGGCCTGGATTGGATTTGAAAAAATCTGATCTGTGCTGTTCAGACTGTCGTGAAAAGATCAGATACAGGTCGCACAGGGCCAAAAAAATTGGATTTGGGCCACTTCAGTCTGCTGTCTGAACATAACCTAAATCTAACAGAACATAAAGCTAACTGACTCTGAAATTAACTATGTAAACCAAATCCAAGCTAATACTAAGTAAATATGAAGGTAACTGAATCTAAAAGTAACAAATCTAAAAGCAATAAAATTTAAAACCAGCTGACTGAGAAGCTAAATGTACAGACTGACTAAATACAAAGCCAAATTGACTGCTACAGTAATTGAAGCTCCACAATGAACTAAAACTATGCAATAAAACTACCTACCTAACTAATTATCAATCTACAGCAGCCTTTGTCAAAGACTGGTCCGTTGCCCAACAGTGGGCCGTAAACAGTCCCTAGTGATCCATGACGCTATTAATAAAATATACCTTGTTAAATTAATATCATATTCTAACATAAAAGTGTGTTTAAAATACAGATATTAGCATATATGTGACTGCAAATACCATTTGTTAAGTTGTCAACAGGTTGTAACTATAATGTACTATTTGAGTTGTAAGAAGAGCTGATGTTTTAGGTTATGGGGAGTCTAGGTGGTCTGCAAGGGTTTTTTTTTTTACATTGTAATCAGTTAAATAGTCCTTGGTCTGAAAAAGTTTGAGAAACACTCATCTACAAGTATGTAAATCTATTTGAAAAGCTCAGTTAAGAATTTTAAATAAATTAATAAAGAATTTAAAATCAGCTGAATAAAGCTGAATATAAGCTATTCATTTTAATTAAATGTAAATGTCAACTCAGGCAATAAATAAATAAATGTAAAACTCAGACAATAAACATAAGGCATTATCATTATTAAGCTCGTGAAAGAGCTTTTTTTTTGTTTGTTTGTTTTACTCAGAGCAGAGTCCAAATCATGAATCTCGGTATCTTAATGGCTCAAACCCTTCTTAAAATACAAGCTGTTCCAAGTAGTGCTTTGTTTTGGATTTCCTGGAGGGTCACACTGCTGTGAATCTCAATGAACTTATCAGCACCCTTCTTAATGACTCTTAATGAGCCTTTGGCCACAGGGATAACGTGTGTTTCCCTTTGCCACAATCATGCAATCTTTTTTCCAGGTCTTTAAATTTGGACAGTTTTTCTGATACCTTGATGGAAGTGTTTCTGTAACAGGGTGTAGCCACATCAACAAACATACACTTGTTCTCTAGTTTGTTCTTAGCAGATACTTCACCATGAATATTAATGATAATATTGTACAGTTTGGTGACATTGTCCTTTTGTTTGCATTACTAGTTTGTAAAATGCTTCCAATGTCGTTCTCAATTCTTGCTACATATGAACAGAGTGTGAATTATACAATGATAATTGGGGGTCTTAATGTAGTATTAGCTAGCTAAAGTTAGGTAAGGCAAATGTTAGCATTTGCTAGCTAATGCTTGACACAATTTAATTGAGAACCTTTGTATATTAGATAGCTACTTACATTAATTTTCACTATCCTTTGGCGTGTGTGACACACTGGACTATTTGGCGTTTTGTCATTGCCCATAATGCAATGTATCGCTACCCAACGGTGTATATCAGCAAATTTGTTAGAATTTTTGGGATAGTCATATTCCTAAACGATCTAATAATATTAACATTGAACATGTGACTCCAAGCATATCAGCAGAGAGAAATATAAAAGCAACTCTTTCAATGATTTTTTGCACATGCTCTGTAGTGTCACGCCATATTGCATTATGGATAACAGCAAAACATGGACTTAAATGAGTGACACAGGTAGCGGACACATTCAAGTGAAATGATGAAATGGTTTCAAAATGTTGATTTTTTTTGTTGTTGTTGTTTGTTGTGGCACCTGCAGCATTTTCTTTTTATCAACTCTGAGCTTGTGTTGTGAAAATTTAACTTAATGGGAGATGAAGATGCCGATGGCATACTGGCTTGTGGACGCTGAGAATTAAGCCACTTTGACACTTGCACAAATTTGATCCACGCACTGGCACAAAATGTTGCATGCCAATGAGAAAACTCATTATAAACTGTGTGTGAACTGTGCATGGCTGCATGCCAGTGTGCAAAGAAGATTTTGAAATGTCAAAAATTTCTGGTACACATAAATTTCATGCGACATGCGTGAACTAGTCATGAACATTGTGCAACCTATTTGCAAGTACTGCCTGTCACTGCATGTCAATGATTTTCATTGTGCAGGCCATCGAAACCTGAAATTAAATTATGAAGAGATGTTACATCTATAATAAACATAATTTTACAGAAGAAATGAAAATGTAAAATGCAACTGTTTTACCAATCCATTACTATAGATACACAACCGCAATTCCAATGAAGTTGGGACGTTGTGTAAAATATATGTTTATCACTGTGTTCCCAAACACAGTCTTCAGTTTCCAAACGCTTATTGAGTGTTGTTAGAAGGAAAGGTGATGTAGCACAGTGGTAAACATATCACTGCCCCAGCTTTTTGAAACGTGTTGAAAACATCCATTTCAAAATAAACAAATATTTGCACAAAAACAATAAAGTTTATCAGTTTGAATATTAAATATCTTGTGGTGTATTAAATTGAATACAGGTTGAAGAGGATTTGCAAATCATTGTATTCTGTTTTTATTTACATTTCACACAGTGTTCCATCTACATTGGAATTGGGGTTGTGTGTGTATATATATATATATATATATATATATATATATATATATATATATACACCACGGTCAGTGAGAATTCCATGTCTAACTGGCGTGCATTATTTTCGTGTATACGCACACGTAGTTCGGCGAGTTAAGTCACTGTTATAATCACTCCGCTCTGGTCGTCACCATAGCAACGTGCAAATCAGTTGGTGCAGATCAGCTGTGTTTTGACAGGTGAATAACAGAAACGTGATGAAACATGGATTTCCAAGTGAATTTTAATATTTTTGGCCAAAATAAAACATTTGAGGAATGGAAAGAGGAGGAGAGCAAACGAGAAGAACAGTAAAAGCAACGGCATAAAGACATCGGATGAACTGAACAAGATTGAAGATGGGAAAGAAGAAGAGAACGGTTCTGTCCTTGCGGGCTGCCGGACGCTCCGCATCAAAACAGCGAGCATAGTTTCTGGACCTGTTTGCCAGTTTGTCACAGCTCCACACAGCAGAGAGGGGGGCGGTGTGAGTGGCCCGCTGAGGCGTGAGCCCGCAGACTCAGTAACCGCATCGGAGACAAAACATAAAATAGTCCCAAATACTCACACATTTTTATCAAGTTCTGTTAAATAAATATTTGTGTTGTTAGCTCACTGTGTGGGACCACGTTATAAGCGGATTAAACAACTCGAAGCCGTGCATTATACGGTTTGAATGCACTTCGCGAGTAACACCACCCATCTTCGCGTTATGGTGTTTCAAACTCCGCGTTGTGCATTTAAACCGTATAATGCACGGCTTCTCGTTCTTTAATCCTTACACACACACACACACATATATATATATATATATGCATATTATATGGCTGCCATACTACACACGCTCTGATTGGCTGATTTTCAGTCTGATACCATGACAATCGGTCCGGAATGCGTATCACATTCATTTCAAACCAGAAAGCTGAAAACATGATTAGAAAAACCAAGTCAGTTATGAACATACACCACAAATATCTAAACAGCATTGGGGGAAAAAAAAACAAAACACAGATTGAAAGCTTATCAGCTAGCAACCGGACCATCTGTTAGCAAGTTCTTCATGGAGGTGAAGTGAACAGCCCAAAACAAGATTCCAAATGCATTCTCCACCACACGATGAGCATGAGACAGCCTGCAGCCTGATTCTGGGAGTGATGAGAGAATGGTTTCGTCAGCCAAATTCTGAGAGCAAATGCATCACCGGCTACAAAATGATATGGCACAGGCTTTATTTTATTTAGTGTTGCATTATTTATGATTATATTATTATTATTTAGAATTTATTTATTTTTATTAAAATGTATGTTTTATTGACTAATAAAAACTGAGTATTAAAGGATTATTAACTGACTGTAAAATATCAGGCCAACGTGTTGTCAGTACAGACCGAACATGTCGGCCTGATATTTCCCCATACAGACTGAGCAAGTGAGGTTAATAATTAGTTTATTATATGGATATATATATATATATATATATAAACATGCAAACTTACACTATCGCCCGCATATGAAAGCTGTTGACTGCTCGTAGTCTGACTTGTTTGCTTCACTTCCATGAAGAACTTGCTAACAGATGGTCCGGTCGTTAGGTGGTAAGCATTCGATCTGTGTGTTTTTTCAGATGCTGTTTAGATATTTATGGAATATGTTCATGTCCGACTTTTTCTAAATCACGTTTTTAATTTTTAGTTTGTAAAGAAAATATGCGTTTCGGACACACTGTCACGGAACCTGGTCCGATATGGGAAAATATCCGACCAGCAATCAGCCAATCAGAGCACGCAGTGTTGCAGCCATATAATAAAATGTTATTTTTTTGTTTCGCTCCTCAGCAGTTTTTTTTTTGTTGTTGTTGTTTTTTCTGTTTTGTTGTTATTAAACAACAGCAAATATGTGTTTTGTGTGATTACCATATTTGATTACCATGTTTGTCATGCAAATCTCTACCATATCAGCAGCAGTGTGCCCTCGGGAATCCACTGCAGTTTTATTTTATTCAGTCTTGGACATTTCTTTCATCTGAGGAAATGACTAAGTCCTATAAATTAAATATTGTTAGTTTTGCAATAATATAGTTGCACCACTGCAGATAAAATTATTCCTTTTATTAAGAAATGAGATTACAGAATTTCTGAGGTGACAGATTTAAAAAAATGCTGTACACCATCAAAAGTAGTGAAGAGACCACTAATAACTTGCAAAATGTTTGCAAAATTAGATGAAAACTCCCTTAGAATTTCAGAATATAAATATTAAAAGGGGTGACATTGGCCAAAATCAACATTCATCTGCCATAACAACTTGAATATTTATGTATGAAACATCTTAGATTATGACAGTGTGAAGGTTTTTGATGCATTTGCTGTGCCTAATATTAAAAATAAAAAATTAAAAATATCTAATTATTGTTTCTGTATTTAAGAAAATACAATCTATGTGGAAATATACACATGAATATTCTAAATCAAAATGTCTAATTAAATTAAGCAACTTGTGTTCAATCATGCTACAACCCATTTTCCAAAAGCCACAACCACACAGTTGTCACAACAGAAATTGTGTGCCTTCATCAACAACATATTAGAATAATTACTCAAACGGAAGAGAAATATGTTTTTTAGGAATATCAAACATAAACTTTTTGGCAGGCTCAGCTGAGAAAGATGAGAAACCATTCAAAACTCTGGCTCAAGCATTTATCTCACAGATAAAAATCACTGGGGTGTTAGCAGAAATGTCAGACGTTATCTGCATCCATTTAATTGATTTCTCTCCGTCTTCAATCTCAGCAGGTTATTTCTTTGCTGCACTCTTAGTCAACTCGGCTTGTCACCACTGATGGCAGCTGCCAGCGTGACTTAAGGTTGAGCGTCTGAAAGTCAACAAGACAGAAAATAAGTCCATTGGCTCCTGTCACTAAAATGCTCTTATTGTCGGCCATAAACCATGAGCGTTATCATTTCGAGACAGGCAAGTAGACGTGTTTTTGTTTTGTTTTTTTTAAACCAGTGGAAAATCGATTGACTCATCACTTCAAGTGACGTGGATTGCTTTTGGTCCATCAGATAAAACATTCCAATGCTGAACTGCAAGTGACACTTTTTAAGTTTCTTCCTGTAAATTCGCAACACTGCTTTCAACACGTTTTCTTTATACCTACCCATGCATCCAGGGTCATAAATACTTGGACAGAGTATTTTTGTCATTTCTCCTCTGTACACCACCACAAACAGTTTGAAATTAGAGTCTCAGTGTCCCTGTAGTGTCGACTTTCAGCTTTAATTCAAGAGGTTGAAGAAAAATGTCACATTTACCATTAAGAAATTTTAACTATTTCAACACATAATTCTTCCATTTTCAGAGACCATAAGTAATTTAAAAAGTAAATATAACTTTTATTGTTGATACAAATCATCTTTTACAGCTAGTTTTCTTTAGACAAGTCAGTTGATGATACAAGAAAATGTTCAAGTCACTGAATATGTCTCAGACTTCAAATACTTCCAACCCGATCTCACGCCAGGTCATGGTGGTATCAGGAAGGAGATTTAATCTATTAGTCAATGAAGTGTAAATGTAATGGTGTCATGAAAATTGGGTTGATGCGGGTGGAGGGTGCACATGGAATATGGTTAGGGGTCGGGCTAAAAATAGTGAAATACGAGGTCTGTTAGAAAACTATCCAACCTTTTTATTTGTTTCAAAAACTATATGGATTTGAATTATGTGCGCTTGCATCAGCCAAGCTTGAACCTTCGTGCGCATGCGTGAGTTTTTTCACGCCTGTCGGTTGCATCATTCGTCTGTGAGCAGGCTTTGAGTGAGCACTGGTCCACCCCTCTCGTCGGATTTTCATTGTCAGGAAAATAGCTGTGATTGGAGCAGAGCTGAATCAAATTTTTCCATAAACTGTGAGAGACAGCCAGGTGGAAACCATTCGGAAGATTCAGATGGCTTTCCGTGAAGATACTCTGGGCGTCACACAGATTAAGGATCATTACAATTAAAGATGGCCCACAGCGGCACAGGGCGCGCCGCACTCCGAGCGGCCATCGACAGGCTGAAACCGCCAGATCATTTCCAAAGTGAAGGCTGTGTTGATCCGGGATGTTGTGGAAGAGTTGGACATCAGAACTTTTGCGGCACATTCCACTGTTACAGGACATTTTGTAATGAAAGACGTGTGGAGGAATTTGCGCGTCAGGACGGAGCCGCTAATGGCGCACAACAAAAAGCACGTCCGTGTTGGAAACCATTCGGAAGATTCAGACGGCTTTTGGTGGCTTTTCAGTCGAGTGAGTATCCGAGAAATTGTGTAACAGCTGGGCATGTCACAACTTGTCCTGTGAGACTTCCAACATATAGTTTTTAAAAAAAAATAAAAAGGTCAGATAGTTTTCTAACAGACCTCATGTCATGTTGCATTTCATGACAGTATTACAGAAAAACAATTGTGAGCCTGGGTTGGTACATCAATCATTGCCTAAGCATCCATCTATCTTGTAAGATAATGGTAGCACCGCAGTAGGAGGTCAGTCAGTCCTGTTGGGAACAGTGTCTTAAATTGCTCACCTGACCACTCCTTGCATGACAGTCCTTTCCGCACAGATCACAAGTAAAGTCGGAGGGCAGGGTTGGGACTGGGGGTTGTTGTCTTTGTCTCTGTCTCTGCTTTCTATGCTGTCTTTTTTCCTCTGTTGGTTAAGACTGTTGGTTAAGCTTTTCCTCGCCCCTTCTGAGGCCTCCGTAAAGGGTATGATGCCAGCAACTACGGTCTTCAGCAAGTGATTTCCAGTTATCTGAATCAATTTCAGTGAGTTTCATGTTGCGTTTGCAGACATCTATAAAGTGCAGTGCTGGGCGACCTTCTGGACGGCGTCCTGACTCTAATTGTCCATAGTTGATGCCCTTTAGGATGCAGCTATCCTGCTTATGGTACACGCGTCCCAGCCAACGTAAGCGTCAATGTCTGAGGAGGAGATGCATACTGAGGGAACCAGCTTGCTTCAGCAAAGTAGTGTTGTAGTGTCACGCCATGTGATGCCAAGAATCCGACGTAGACAGCGAAGGTGGAAGCTTTCAAGATGGCTCTCCTGTCTGGCATAGGGAGCCTAGGTTTCACTGCCATAGAGCAGCGTACTTAGAATACATGCCTGGTAAACCTTGAGTTTGGTGTTTAAGGATAGCTGGTTGTTTTCCCACACTCTCTTACTCAGTCTAGCCAACACTCCTGCAGCTTTTGCAATGCATTTATCAATTTCTCTATCGAGGGACACATTACTGGTGATAATAGAGCCCAGGTAGGTGAAGTGGTCAGTAACTTCAAGCACCTTATTATCAGTTTTGATCGATGGAAGTGTAGAGACATTTTGCCCCATGACATTGTTCTTCTTTATGCTGATGGTTATCCCAAACTGAGTGCACGCATGAGAAAACTGGTTAACCATGACTTAGAGATCCTCTTCTGTGTGTAATATCAGTGCAGCATCGTCAGCGAACAACAATTCTCTGATTCGCACTTTTGTCTTCGCCCTCAGTTGAGCCAAGTTGAATAGCCTACCATCGCTTCTAATGAGTAGACAGACTCCCTGTGATTAATGTCTGAATGAAAAGTCGAGCAGCATCAAGAAGAAAATGCCAAAAAGAGTTGGTGCAAGTACACAGCCTTGTTTTACTCCGCTTGGCATACAACTGAAGACCAAAAAGGCCAAAGACAGCTTCTGGTTATGTCGCTTTGATTAATATCAAGTTGTCATATTCAAAACAACCCAAAAAATATCAACTTGTCATTACAAAAACTGAATGACACTTAATGACAGCAGACATAAACATTTATGACATTGACATAATGTTTATGACACGTTCATGTCTGTGTCATGCAACACTTATATCACTATTATGATGATACCTTCAAGTGTAACCAAATATTCATACCATTGAACTCATAAACATTCATTATTTGTATACTATTGCATGGTTGTATTTTTGCTTGACTTTTTTTGCCAATACAGTGGTCCCTCGCTATAACGCGGTTCACCTTTCGTGGCCTCGCTGTTTCGCGGATTTTTTTTAGTCCAATTTTGCATGCTTTTTTTTACAGTGCATTGTGTTCTACAGCCTCATCAAGAAGCCGGTCGCGACACCGCGAAGGGAGAGCACGCGCATTGTGTTCTGCGTGTCTGTTCTGTATAAGAATCTTCTCGCCCAGAAGAAAAAAGAGCGCCAACAACTACCCATAACTGTGTTCTACACTCGGAAAAAGACACCTGCAGCGAGGTGTGAGTCAGTGGAAAAAGATGTGACAGCGCAGTGGCGCCAGGACGAAGAGGCACGATCAGAGGATCTGTGAAATACTGGTCAGTCACTATTAATAATTTCTTATGTGTCCAACCTCGTACGTTGATCGTTAAAATTAAATTTGTTAGTTCTAAAAGCCATCATAATTATTTATAGGAAAATGTTCTATTTTTATTTCTCAAACAAATGTTTGGGCCTGAAAACAGGTTGGTCTTATTTTTCTACTCAGGTTTGAACATTGAGAATTTTTACACACGAGAGAAAAGTGAGAAAATGTTCATGCCTGATTGAGAAAAGTGTATAAAGTGTGTAGTGAGGGGTTTTACAACTTTAAAACGTCTATAATAATTGTAAAAAATAACGCTGGCCACTTCGCGGATTTCGGCTATCGTGGGCTGTTTTTAGAACGTAACTCCTGCGATAAACGAGGGACCCCCCAACGGTCAAAACGACCCCCTGTGAGCAAGCACTTGGCGACAGTGGGAAGGAAAAACTCCCTTTTAACAGGAAGAAACCTCCAGCAGAACCAGGCTCAGGGAGGGGCAGTCTTCTGCTGGGACTGGTTGGGGCTGAGGGAGAGAACCAGGAAAAAGACATGCTGTGGAGGGGAGCACAGATCAATCACTAATGATTAAATGCAGAGTGGTGCATACAGAGCAAAAAGAGAAAGAAACACTCAGTGCATCATGGGAACCCCCCCCCCCCCCCCCCCCCAGCAGTCTAAGTCTATAGCAGCATAACTAAGGGATGGTTCAGGGTCACCTGATCCAGCCCTAACTATAAACCTTAGCAAAAAGGAAAGTTTTAAGCTTAATCTTAAAAGTAGAGAGGGTGTCTGTCTCCCTGATCTGAATTGGGAGGTGGTTCCACAGGAGAGGAGCCTGAAAGCTGAAGGCTCTGCCTCCCATTCTGCTCTTACAAACCCTAGGAACTACAAGTAAGCCTGCAGTCTGAGAGCGAAGCGCTCTATTGGGGTGATATGGTACTATGAGATCCCTAAGATAAGATGGGACCTGATTATTCAAAACCTTATAAGTAAGAAAAAGAATTTTAAATTCTATTCTAGAATTAACAGCAAGCCAATGAAGAGAGGCCAATATGGGTGAGATATGCTCTCTCCTTCTAGTCCCTGTCAGTACTCTAGCTGCAGCATTTTGAACTAACTGAAGGCTTTTCAGGGAACTTTTAGGACAACCTGATAATAATGAATTACAATAGTCCAGCCTAGAGGAAATAAATGCATGAATTAGTTTTTCAGCATCACTCTGAGACAAGACCTTTCTGATTTTAGAGATATTGCGCAAATGCAAAAAAGCAGTCCTACATATTTGTTTAATATGCACATTGAATGACATATCCTGATCAAAAATGACTCCAAGATTTCTCACAGTATTACTAGAGGTCAGGGTAATGCCATCCAGAGTAAGGATCTGGTTAGACACCATGTTTCTAAGATTTGTGGGGCCAAGTACAATAACTTCAGTTTTATCTGAGTTTAAAAGCAGGAAATTAGAGGTCATCCATGTCTTTATGTCTGTAAGACAATCCTGCAGTTTAGCTAATTGGTGTGTGGCTTCATGGATAGATAAAGCTGGGTATCATCTGCGTAACAATGAAAATTTAAGCAATGCCGTCTAATAATACTGCCTAAGGGAAACATGTATAAAGTGAATAAAATTGGTCCTAGCACAGAACCTTGTGGAACTCCATAATTAACCTTAGTCTGTGAAGAAGATTCCCCATTTACATGAACAAATTGTAATCTATTAGATAAATATGATTCAAACCACCGCAGCGCAGTGCCTTTAATACCTATGGCATGCTCTAATCTCTGTAATAAAATTTTATGGTAAACAGTATCAAAAGCAGCACTGAGGTCTAACAGAACAAGCACAGAGATGAGTCCACTGTCCAAGGCCATAAGAAGATCATTTGTAACCTTCACTAATGCTGTTTCTGTACTATGATGAATTCTAAAACCTGACTGAAACTCTTCAAATAGACCATTCCTCTGCAGATGATCAGTTAGCTGTTTTACAACTACCCTTTCAAGAATTTTTGAGAGAAAAGGAAGGTTGGATATTGGCCTATAATTAGCTAAGATAGCTGGGTGAAGTGATGGCTTTTTAAGTAATGGTTTAATTACTGCCACCTTAAAAGCCTGTGGTACATAGCCAACAAATAAAGATAGATTGATTATATTTAAGATCGAAGCATTAATTAATGGTAGGGCTTCCTTGAGCAGCCTGGTAGGAATGGGGTCTAATAGACATGTTGATGGTTTGGAGGAAATAACTAATGAAAATGACTCAGACAGAACAATTGGAGAGAAAGAGTCTAACCAAATACCGGCATCACTGAAAGCAGCCAAAGATAACGATATGTCTTTGGGATGGTTATGAGTAATTTTTTCTCTAATAGTTAAAATTTTATTAGCAAAGAAAGTCATGAAGTCATTACTAGTTAAAGTTAAAGGAATACTCGGCTCAATAGAGCTCTGACTCTTTGTCAGCCTGGCTACAGTGCTGAAAAGAAACCTGGGGTTGTTCTTATTTTCTTCAATTAGTGATGAGTAGTAAGATGTCCTAGCTTTACGGAGGGCTTTTTTTATAGAGCAACAGACTCTTTTTCCAGGCTAAGTGAAGATCTTCTAAATTAGTGAGACGCCATTTCCTCTCCAACTTACGGGTTATCTGCTTTAAGCTGCGAGTTTGTGAGTTATACCACGGAGTCAGGCACTTCTGATTTAAAGCTCTCTTTTTCAGAGGAGCTACAGCATCCAAAGTTGTCTTCAATGAGGATGTAAAACTATTGATGAGATACTCTATCTCACTTACAGAGTTTAGGTAGCTACTCTGCACTGTGTTGGTATATGGCATTAGAGAACATAAAGAAGGAATCATATCCTTAAACCTAGTTACAGCGCTTTTCTGAAAGACTTCTAGTGTAATGAAACTTATTCCCCACTGCTGGGTAGTCCATCAGAGTAAATGTAAATGTTATCAAGAAATGATCAGACAGAAGGGAGTTTTCAGGGAATACTGTTAAGTCTTCAATTTCCATACCATAAGTCAGAACAAGATCTAAGATATGATTAAAGTGGTGGGTGGACTCATTTACATTTTGAGCAAAGCCAATTGAGTCTAATAATAGATTAAATGCATCTGTGTGGATGTTAAAATCGCCCACTATAATTATCTTATCTGAGCTAAGCACTACGTCAGACAAACGGTCTGAAAATTCAGAGAAACTCACAGTAATGACCAGGTGGACAATAGATAATAACAAATAAAACTGTTTTTTGGGACTTCCAATTTGGATGGACAAGACTAAGAGTCAAGCTTTCAAATGAATTAAAGCTCTGTCTGGGTTTTTGATTAATTAATAAGCTGGAATGGAAGATTGCTGCTAATCCTCCGCCTCAGCCCGTGCTACGAGCATTCTGGCTGTTAGTGTGACTCGGGGGTGTTGACTCATTTAAACTAACATATTCATCCTGCTGTAACCAGATTTCTGTAAGGCAGAATAAATCAATATGTTGATCAATTATTATATCATTTACTAACAGGGACTTAGAAGAGAGAGACCTAATGTTTAATAGACCACATTTAACTGTTTTAGTCTGTGGTGCAGTTGAAGGTGCTATATTATTTTTTCTTTTTGAATTTTTATGCTTAAATAGATTTTTACTGGTTATTGGTGGTCTGGGAGCAGGCACCGTCTCTACGGGGATGGGGTAATGAAGGGATGGCAGGGGGAAAGAAGCTGCAGAGAGGTGTGTAAGACTATAACTCTGCTTCCTGGTCCCAACCCTGGATAGTCACGGTTTGGAGGATTTAAGAAAATTGGCCAGATTTCTAGAAATGAGAGCTGCTCCATCCAAAGTGGGATGGATGCCATCTCTCCTAACAAGACCAGGTTTTCCCCAGAAGCTTTGCCAATTATCTCTGAAGCCCACCTCATTTTTTGGACACCACTCAGACAGCCAGCAATTCAGGGAGAACATGCGGCTAAACATGTCACTCATCTCATCTCAACTCTGTTCTCCACCACGATGGGAACCTATGCCAATGACTATAATATTCTGAACATGTATTAAAGGTCACAACTTTAACTTGCCTCCACAGTTTTTCCTCAAAGAAATGCTTCAAAACACTCCAAAGGTCTCCTTTGACATAATCAGTCTTAGCCACTTCTGATTAAGAATGAGATAGCATTGCAATTATTGAGCAGAAAGCTTCGCATTGTGCATCACTGTGTGATAAAAATTATTGTCTTCCTATGCTGATGCAGGCCAACATTGCTCAGACCATGAGTCAACCTGAAGGGTTTCTCTCATCCTCTTGAATTCATCTGCCAAGCTTTTCAAACATGAACATGGAGCTACATCAACTCCACAGATTGAGCCACATTGGCCTGCAGTTGCATGCGATTTAAAGAAATCAAATTTAGATACTTGAGAATGCACAAGGAATTTTGCCAATTTTCTTTAATAACTCCTCCCTCTAACTTTCACAGCCTGTCATTAAAACTGAAATACATTTTGGAAAATAAGCCAGTAGGTCATCTGAGGAGATGATTAAAAAAAAGAATGCCAGGTTTTATTGAATCATTCCATCTTATTTGTGCTCAAAACTGCATCCAAGTCCCATACCTACCTTTAGCATTTTGACATGACCGTTTATAGCTGGCAGTTCAAATTTACAACACATCAGATAGCAAACTTGGCAGTAAAATATTGTGGAATACAAAAGTATTGTGAGTAAATGAACTTGATAAAGTTGGACAGGTCTAATTGCTGTATCAGTGATATTCTTCAGGGGAGAATATTTGATTTGCTTCTCCGGTTTTGGCAGTTAAAGACTATTAGTCGGCGATGTCTTTTCTGTGTGTACTGGCCAGCACAGTTCCTGAAGGTATAAAAACTCTCCTGTGAAGTACAAAATCCAATTTTCAAGAAAACTGGTATGATGGCAAAATGGCAGATAACAGAAGAATAAGATCCTGGTAAAAGAATTTTGTGCTACTTTGCAACTGCCTTTGAAATGTGTTTACACCCAATTGGAAAGTGAGTTTTAGGTGAAAACTGATATACCCATGAACTGTACATGACTCTGAAAAGCTAAATTTGTTTAGTGCCTCAATTTATCCAGTAGAGGCTGTAGATGGGAGGGTTATGATTTGGACAAATATCAGCATCAAGAGCCTTTCATCCCTTTTTTGTGTGTTTCTCTGTAGAAGGCCAAGGAGATGCCCATATTTCACCTGGCTGCAGCAGATTTATGGATATTTTGGAGAGGTGGGGATCGACTAGTTGGACACATGGGTGGTTGTCATACAGGACTCAGTGTGGTTTCATGGTGTGGTGGATGCAGCAGTGCATCGCACCAGTTGCATGACGAGAAAATTTAACATGAGGTTGGGCAGTATTGCGAACAAGCATTGTTATGTGACTACTTGGTTAGGGCCCTGTCCCACTGGCGTTTAGGAGGATTTGCAGATGGAATGCGCACAAAAGTGGCCCACATCCGCCAAACAACCGCAATAACCGTGTAACATTCCTGTATGAGTCGGCCGCCATCCGAACACGTCCGTGATCATCCGCAGAGGCACGCATGTCCACAGCCAGGATTTTTGAGCGGCTCAAAAATCCTGCTGCGGATGAGATCCGCATCACTGCCTGAACACATACTGAAGACATACACAGGACATACACAACCAACGCACCGCATATCCCCTGTCATCCGCTGATATCTGCAACCGACGGGTTGGCGCGGCTTGGGGGTGGACCGGGACAGCGTGCAAAACAGATATGACGCGTGCCCAGCACGGCCACATCACGGTCGCAAATAGTATGTCACGCATGCATACAGAGTGGGCATGGATGAAGCAAGTGCATCACGGCCGCTGTGCCCCTCATGGGGGCACCTCCGCGGTCGCCTTTGCTTCTGTTTCCTGTTATATCCGCTTTTCTTCCTCATGTATTTGCTGATCCATCCTGGGACATTTGTCATTTCCGCCCACCTTTGTTGCGGACGCTCAGCTTTTGTCTCCTCATTTCATGCGCAAATCCTCCTAAACGCCAGTGGGACAGGGCCCTTAGCCCTTTGCATCATTATTAATACAATAATATGCTTTTGGAGGGCGGTATGCATTTTCAGAGGCCCGACGTCTGACAAAATGACAGATATTCGCCCGTGTTAGACGAGGGCAAATATCTGTCATTGCGGGCGATGGCATGGACGGAGGGACTCAGAAAATGCATACCACACGACAACAGCATGTTATTTGCATTATTATCACTTTTTACTGAGATACACAACACATAAAGCGTACATAAAAATTGGCTCAATTAACCTTTGTCATGTTGACTGGTGCGAGCTGCTCTCCAAATTCGGCAGTGCATCCTCACCAAGCTGGCTGCTTGGTGAGGCTGCACCAAGCAGCCGTTCATTGGCTGTTCATTGTCGTACTACCCATGAGAAAATCATCCGGAATATCCATATTGGGGCCAACACACACTTCTCGCCTTTTTAGTTTTTTTTTTTTTTTGTTTTCCCTCTGCGGACACTTCTTGGGCTGCGCGCTATGACGTCACTTGTTTACGCACAGCAGGCGGGTATAGCCAGGTAGCATCCACGTAAATCTAGGCTACCGGCCTAGCAACGCCTCTGTAAAGTGATAATAATGCATGGTGCACCATGGTTTAACTGTGCAAAATCCATAGACACTGGTCTATACAAGGGTGATTCTTAGACTACGGGCACTTATTATGTCCTTTGATCATATTGTATGAAAAACAGAAAAAAGGAGAAATTTCACACTTTTACAGTTATCTTTACAATGAAAGTGTGTTAAGAAATCTGTTCTAGTAGTCTATGATGACTTTTTCACCTTTTTTCAGCATCATTATATGCAAATATTGCCGTTTTGTGCTTGTCCCACACCCAGACTTTTGATCTTCAGTGATAAAAATGAATGGTAAAGAAACGTTTTTTCTAATGTTTTAAAATATCTCTGAATAAAATATCAGTAAAATAATCAAAACATAATTGGGGTATTCAATGTCATACAACTGTTGTGATTTTTTTAAACAAAATGTAGTTGTCCCACAGTATTGCCGTCATTTCCACCACAACACTGTAATGTCCCTTTAAACAGTATGTACGAAAGATTGTTTGGGTAGTTTCTATGGAGATAAACAGTGACCTCAGAGCACATGTATATAATGCCAAATCACAACAAACAGTTGCCCCAAGGCGCTTTATATTGTAAGGCAATGGTGTGGTGGAAATTACATTTACAAGGCCAATAGTGCCCGTAGTTAAAGAATCACCCACAAGTGATATGGTCAGAGGAGTAACTGCATGTGTGGCTTACACAAGCAGAACAGTACAGACTTAAATGCTTGACCCCAACGGTGAAGGGATTCAGTGGCTCTGCTATGATGTGTGTGTGTCATATTACTTGCCTAGTTTGACTCCAGTTCTTATGTTAGATGGAAGGGTTAATGCAAATCAATACAAGGTTGCTCCAAGCCATCACTTTCATCCGACCATCAAACATTTCTATCCTGATGGAAGTTGTCTCTTCCAGGGCACAAGGGGTCACGGATTGGTTTGACAAGTGTGAAAATCATGTGAATCATATGGTATGGCCTTCAAAGTCATCAGCTCGAAACCCAATTAAACACCAATTACAGATTTTGGATTGACATGAGAGAGAACTCTCAACCACCGTCATCAAAGAACTAAATGAAGGAAAAAAATCTTTTAAAGAATGGCATTCCTGATGGGTGTGTGTGTGTGCTTGCTCTCAGCTCTCATCTGTGTCATGTCCTCTGCCTGCCTTTATGGTTTTCCCTTTGTCTTTTGTCTTTTATGTCATCCGTGTGTGTCCCCATGTGGTTCATCCTGGGTCTGTCTCTCTGGCATCGTTGGATCAGTCCTCTGTCTGTGCTTTGTTATCACGTTCTCCTTGCCACCTGATCGTCTCATATTCCCCAGTTTGCACAGTATTTACTTTTGAGTTCCACGTCACCTTTCGGCTTGCATTCTTGATTTAGTTTTTGGTTATTGTTTAGTTCTTGTTGTGGTTTGTGTTTTGATTGTTTTTGTATTTTGTTCTTAGTTTTCATGTTAGTTTTTACACTGTTGCATTTTGAGTTCTTCGTTTGTTTTTGCATTATGTATTTTTGATATGGATTTGTGATTTCTCTTCTTAGTCAGTTATGTTTTGTAAATGTTATATGTACTATTATATTTTATTTCTACTCACCTTTCGATGTCTAGGTTTTCAGTCACCTTGTGTTCGTTTAGTTGTCACGTGTGTCTGTTATTCTGGCTCCCTGTCGTTTATTAGTTTGTTGAGTATTTAAGCTCTACCCTGCTCTCTGTCAGTTGTTGGTCATTCCGTCTGTCTGCCCCTCGCTTGTTCCATGAGTATATTGTTGGTCTCAGCTATTTACCTGTTGTATTCGAGCCAATTTGTTTTAGTGTTAGTTTTTGATCCTTGCATTTTCTCTGTTTTGTGCCACCTCCTTCTTTGGATTCACATTTTGTGCTCATTTGCCTCGCTAACTGTTTGGATATTTTTTTGCTCTTCTATAATAACTCATGTTGAGTTTTGAACACACCACATACATGTCTGAGCATTGTCTGCAATTTTGGGTTCACTACATCAGTTAATCATAACAGTTCCACCTGCAACAATGGCTTTTTGGCGTCCCCAATATGTACAGTTTGTCACATTTGGTACCGTATGTATGCATCATACAGATAATCATGGCAACATTACTTACATTTTTAACTGAATGCATGTAAATTCTGTGGGGTTTCTTTGTCACATTCATGTTTGTTTTCTTCTGCTACTTCTGCCAAACACAAATGCTCTTATTCCAGTTGGATTGTTTTAAGAAGATGTCACCTTTATTTAGAAGAAAGATCCTGTGAGCAGTGCTAATCTCTGAAGCTTCACCTTTTCTCCGAGATCATCTCCTGCTACTTCATATGTTATCCAGCTGTTGCATGAAACACAGGAGCTAAGTCCATCTACATGAAGACTGACATTTATTTTGTGGTTGGTGTTGCTGCAAATCTTCAGGGTGTTGGTTGCAAGTTTGTCAAGACAAACAAGACTATACTGATTGAGCCTGCAGACTGCTTTAAGCTTTAACTACTTCTGAATCCATTAAGTAGAATAAATAAAGAAAAAAGAAAGAAACCAAGAAAAAGAAGAGAAACCAACATAATGTACGTGTGCATGGTCATGATGCACAATGGAACAAAGTAGATCATTACAAATAGATTTTCTTTAAACATATCTAATGCATGTATTATAATCTTACAACAAAAGTATGCACTTGAAAATAGTCCTCATAACCTTGTAGCTTTTTTAAATCTGAACAAAACCAGGACATTTAACACACAGCAGTTGAATGGTCTTTTTGTTGTTTTAATGTATGATAATAACTGTGTGCAGCTGTATCAAAGGAGACACAGTCATATGTAGCCATTTGGCAAAACCTTCAATGAGTTGCCTTTGTAATGCGAAAAATGGCTTCATTGTTCTGGGATATTTCGTTATATGTTTCAGTGTGGAACTTAATGATTCTGGAGCTGTTGGAAAATATATGTACTTCATATAAATAAATAAGTATATAAACTTTGAGCATGTAGAATTTATGTGTCCGTGTTGATTTGTACAATTGGTAAAGTCCAAGTCTTCTGATTTTAGTATTAAGTGTCTCACTGCACCAAATAGCCAGATACTAAAGTGCCAGCATCACTCTGTGTTCTAAAAAATTGGATGTGTAGGCATCAAAATAAACTGAAAGAAACTGGTACAAGATGGAAACTGCCATTACCCGATCTTTCTTGAAAGTTATTTTGTATAAAATGATTTCTTAAAATTCTTCATTTATTTATATACAATTCTGCCCTTATTTCTTTGCATATTCACCAACTCCTTGCTGTAGAAATCTGAATGCTTATTAGATGTCAGCATTCTCAGATGATATATATACCTGTATTAGTTTAATAAGTGAGGGTGTGGTCTGATGTGATTGGCATGCTATATCAAGGTAAAAGTAAGTCCCTTTGGCTACTCCCTTGTTTGGACTCGGGGTCGCCACAGCAAATCCAAGGTGGATCTACATGTTGAATTGGCACAGGTTTTACACCGGATGACCTTCCTGACACAACTCTACATTACATGGAGAAATGTGGCAGGGGTGGGATTTGAACCCGGAACCTTCTGCACTGAAACCAAGCGCATTAATCACTTGGCCACCACCCCTGCGCATGCTATATCAAGGTATGGCTCGCATAATTGGTAAATGGACTGCATTTATATGGAACAGTCGTGGTCAAAACCCTTTACAGTACTGCCTCATGCACGTGCACACACACACACACACACACACACACACACACACACACACACACACACACACACACACACACAAACACACATCAGTGTCGGGGTGCTGAAATGCAAAGCACTCACTACACTGTGGGAGCAACCTGGGGATTAAGGACCTTTCAATCTGACAGGGATTTGAGCTGAGCATCCTGTGGCCACAAGCCCAGTGCTTTAACCACTTGACCATCAGGTGATGATCAGGTGCTACGAAATGCATTTCAGAAGGATGTGCCATCATTATTCAGGAAAGTCTGACATGCTGCATGTCAACAGATATGTTGTATTAGTGACACTAGTTCTTTCTGTTATTGATTTTTTTTTTTTTAAGTTTGAAATACATGCTGAACTTTACTGATTGGTAATGAACATCAGAGGCAGAGAGTGAAAGCGATCCAACACACTGACACTTGCTTTGGTGTCATTTGACTTTTTGGTGCTTGTTGGCCTTTCGCCATGCTAACCGTTTCACCTTTACACAGTTCATTAAGCAGGGTGAGGTGAGGAGCAGTGAAGGAATCCAATTCTAAATTTAACAACAAAGCAGCTGTTAATGACAATAGAGACCGGCTCTCACCAAACAGCCACTTGCAGATTAATGGGGTGAAAAGCTTGCTTTAGCACAAAATAAATTACAGCTCAACAGTCAATAATAGCATGACTGAAAACCAGTAGGAATTTCCTTCACTTGTCATAAGGAGGACATAAACAATTGATTTTGCTCTCTTTATACAGTCTTTTACATCAACCATTGACTTTATTAACAATTACGTTTACTACTACTACCACTACCAATACATCAAAAGTCAGGATTAAAACAGGAATAAAACAGAATAGGGCTTTATGGGTTCCCTTAGCGTAATTAAATATCACCACAGGAGAAATAGATGAGACAGGTAGGGCTACTCCTATTAAAAATGTCAAAAAGTACAAACCACAGAGTACCGCCATAGACCTCAAAAACACTAGAGCAGACATTATTCGAGCAAAATTTTCATCTGCCATCTCATAACATAACAAATAGGGCACCATTTCTATTTGCAGTAAAATGCAAATTAATTATTTAAAACTTTTTTTTTTAGATTCTGTCTCTGACAGCTGAAGTATACCTACAATACAAATTACAGACCTCTCCATTGTAGGTGGGAAAATTTGGAAAATCAACAGTGGATCAAATACTCATTTGCCTCACTGTATATTAACCAACACGGCAGTCTTCATCTAACAAGAAGTCATAAACTGTGGATTTCAGACTTTGATTTATTTGTCTGCTGAGCAGCAAACAAACAGATTATTCAAACTAGTAGCATGTTGCCTGTGGGGATCCAAGGGCTCTAGATTGGGTAGTGCTTATAAAATAGGTAGCTGTCATTTTTCAAGGGTGGTAATAAATTATGCAGTTTCTGTAATGAGTTACAATGGCGTGTGAGTCCAGAATGTTTTAGTACCTTAGACCTCAACAGCTTTTAGAAGAAGAACTCAACCCTTTTATATTATGTTAATTATGTAATGTAATTACATAAATTGATGATTCTATTAGTTTTCTTGTCAGAAATCCTATATTTAGATACTTTGTTTGTAATTATATCTTGTGTATTAGCAAAGACATTGGATTTTTGCTAACAGTGGCCATTTTGGATGCCATCTTGGATTTCGAACCCTTAGAAGGTGATGAAATAAATGGCACCCTATTCTTTAAAAGCTTATATCTTCTTTCAAAATCAAGTGAGTTTTTGCTTTTACAAGAAAACAAACAAACAAACAAACAAACAAAAAAACATGAAATTACAAATGATCCTACACTATCAGGAGTTGTCATGATTTTGTGATCCATTACTCTGCTGGCAGCAGCACAAAGACCCACAACTCTGTGTGTTGACATGCCAATTTGACCAACTAATACCAGCATCAATTGCACCAACAGAGGATTTTATTTATTTATTTTTTTCAAAATGACAGTGAAATATTAGGTGAGCCTGATAGGTGCTTAGTCTCTGACACAAGGTTCAAGACACATCGTTTTGTTGTGCAATTCTCATTTAAGTAACAACAAGACACCTTGTGGATGAGCACCCCCCACTGGGCATAACTGAAGCAGTCGTGCACAAAGTACCAGGCATCTGGAGGACATGTGGAATGGCCTTTAAAACAGTTAAGCTCACTAACAAATATCTCAACAGCATGGTGAGAAGTTGGAGAGAATATTTTGAGAAGCTGATGAATGAAGAAAATGAGATAAAAGGCTGGATGATGTGAGAAAGTAATTCATGGAAGGCAATAGGTCAATGAGGATAAAGTGCTATGAAGCTTTGAAGGGGATTATAAGCCTTCACTCAAAAATATTATCCTTTGGAAAACTGCACTTGATAGCCATGAGCACTGGTGATGCTGGACCCTCTGACAACACACCTGTTCACCATTTTGACGGATTCAACGTTAAACTCCACCATAAACACTTAACTGTAACTGTAAAAAATTGGGTTCTTCCCATCTCTTTCAATAGACAAGCCAATATGGCTCCAGAGGGATGTACCAAAGGTGAAGTCATGTAAATCAATATTTCTCATAGGCTAACAAATCTGAGCTTTTCAAAACAGCAGATGAAATCAGGCTAAATTCCCCATTTTCATGGCTTAACATCTCAGGTCATATTGCACTAAAAATCAAATACAATACACCAGTAGTTTCAGAATTCTTTATGTATTTTGAACAGCCAGCTCATTTGACATTTCATTTTCTAGAGATTGTTGTGTGGGCCGCCAGAAGAGGAGGTACTGCTGGCCCACCACCAGAGGGCGCCCTGCCTGGAGTGCGGGCTCCAGGCACCAGAGGGCGCAGCCGCCTCACAGGAGCAGCCAGGGTGACAGCTGTCACGCATCACCTGCAACAGCTGTTACCAATCAGCAGGGATACATCAGCAGGACGACGTCTCCACCTCTTTGCCGAGATATCGTTCTACCTGGAAGGTAATATTCTCAGCTGACTGCTTGACAGTAACCTTTTGTGACTTTTGTGAGTGATAACAGACCTTTTTTCCAACGAGAGGTGGAGGTAGCTTTCCTGCCGTGCGGATTATTGGGTGCAAACGCGCCCACCTTTAATTGTGTTTTTGTTCCTCGCCAGCAGTACCAGGTCCGACACGCGGAGGCAGTGGCCACCTGGGAATTCGGGACTTGGCGGCTCCAGTATTCCCGGGGTCTGGTGGCGGAGGAAATCGTGTGGTTCCGGTTCTGCTTTGGACAGGTGTCTCCTATCTTCGAGCCTGCCCACACGACACCTTTGTGAATTGATTCTGATCTATTGTTGTAATCTGTTGTATTTGTTGTGCACATTCACAACAGTAAAGTGTTGTTATTTGACCTACTCCATTGTCCGTTCCTTTGCGCCCCCTGTTGTGGGTCCGTGTACCGACACTTTCCCAACAGGATATCTCGGCCAGCGTCATGGATCCCGAGGGGCGTCAACCGGCTGTTGAACGGCCAATGGAAGAACAGGGCGCACAGGCGTCCGCAGGAGGAATGATCGGTGAGTTGCAGCGGATCCTCACCGCTTTCACGGCTCGGTTGGATTTAATGACCGAGCAGAACGTCCTCCTTAACCGCAGGGTGGAGGCTCTCGCCACGCAGGTGGAAGCGCGCCCTCAGGGCGCTGCTGCGGCTCTCCCTCCTGTCGACCCTGTGCGTAACAGTGACGTTCCACAGGTCGTTCAACGACCCCTCCCACCTTCCCCTGAAGCATACATAAGCCCTCCAGAGCCGTACGGAGGTTGTGTGGAGACGTGCGCGGACTTTCTTATGCAGTGTTCGCTCGTGTTCGCACAACGTCCCGTCATGTACGCGACTGATGCTAGTAAGATAGCTTATGTCATTAATCTGCTTTGCGGCAAGGCACCCGCTTGGGCTACAGCGCTTTGGGAGCAAAATTCACGGCTCCTTCTGATATATGATGGGTTTGTGAGGGAGTTCAGAACAGTGTTCGATCACCCAAATAGAGGAGAGACCGCTTCAGCCGTGCTGCTGTCAATGAGACAGGGGCGCCGGAGCGCAGCTGTTTATGCAGTCGACTTCCGCATCGCGGCTGCGAGGTCCGGCTGGAATAACACTGCCCTCCGTGCCGCCTTCGTAAACGGACTATCGTTGGTCCTGAAGGAGCTCCTGGTGGCCAAGGACGAACCGCGGGATTTAGACGGGCTTATTGATCTCGTTATACGATTAGACAATCGGTTAGAGGAACGCCGTCGGGAGCGAGGCGAAGGACGTGACCGGATACGCGCCGCCCCTCTCCCTTCCGGGTTCGAAAAGGGGCCGCCCTCCCACGCTCCACAGCTGCAGCGCTTTGTGGGGCAACAGCTCCCCCTGGTGACGTTGTTAGGGAAACGCACAGGGCCAAAATGGGGAGGCTGATCCGTGGAGAGTGTTTTCTCTGCAGCTCAACAGAGCACACACAGAGAGACTGCCCCAAACGGCCAAAACGTCAACACTCACCCTTAGAGACTGGGCTAAGGGGGGGGTCAAGACATTCAAGTGAGACACACACAAATTGCCACACGACTCCCAGTCACAATCCTGAGCGGGGATTTAACCCTTCAAGCCCGAGCACTGGTGGACACGGGGTCAGAAGGGAATCTGCTAGACAGCAGATGGGCAAAGGAGGTAGGTCTCCCTCTGGTGGCGCTTCCTTCGCCATTGCAGGTGCGGGCACTAGATGGCACCCTCCTCCCTTTACTCACACACAAGACACAACCAGTAACTCTGGTGGTGTCTGGAAACCACCGGGAGGAGATTGAGTTTTTTGTAACTTCTTCTACCTCCCGCGTGATTTTGGGCATCCCTTGGATGTTGAAGCACAATCCCCGGATTGATTGGCCGTCTGGGGTGGTAGTTCAGTGGAGCGAAACCTGCCATCGGGTGTGTTTAGGATCCTCGGTTCCTCCCGGTTCCCAGGCTAAGGAGGAGGTCAAAGTCCCTCCCAATCTGACGGCAGTGCCAGTTGAGTACCACGATCTTGCTGATGTCTTCAGCAAGGATCTGGCACTCACCCTTCCCCCGCACCGTCCGTACAATTGTGCCATTGATTTGGTTCCAGGCGCTGAGTTCCCGTCCAGCAGGCTGTACAACCTCTCACGACCTGAGCGCGAATCAATGGAGACCTACATCCGGGACTCATTAGCTGCCGGGCTGATCCGGAACTCCACCTCCCCGATGGGGGCAGGTTTCTTTTTTGTGGGCAAGAAAGATGGCGGACTTCGTCCATGTATTGATTACAGGGGGCTACGGTTCGCAACCGATACCCGTTGCCATTATTAGATTCCGTGTTCACCCCCCTGCATGGAGCCAAAATCTTTACTAAGCTGGATCTTAGAAATGCGTATCACCTGGTTCGGATCCGGAAGGGAGACGAATGGAAGACGGCATTCAACACCCCATTAGGTCACTTTGAGTACCTGGTCATGCCGTTCGGCCTCACAAACGCCCCCGCGACATTCCAAGCATTGGTTAATGATGTCTTGCGGGATTTCCTGCACCGATTCGTCTTCGTATATCTAGACGATATACTCATCTTTTCTCCGGATCCTGAGACTCATGTCCGGCATGTACGTCAGGTCCTGCAGCGGTTGTTGGAGAACCGGCTGTTTGTGAAGGGCGAGAAGTGTGAGTTTCACCGCACATCTTTGTCCTTCCTGGGGTTTATCATCTCCCCCAACTCCGTCGCTCCTGATCCGGCCAAGGTTGCGGCGGTGAGAGACTGGCCTCAACCCACTAGCCGTAGGAAGCTGCAACAGTTCCTCGGCTTTGCAAATTTCTACAGGAGGTTCAATAAGGGCTACAGTCAGGTAGTTAGCCCCCTGACAGCCCTGACCTCACCAAAAGTCCCCTTCACCTGGTCGGATCGTTGCGATGCCGCGTTCAAGGAGTTGAAACGGCGCTTCTCGTCTGCACCCGTTCTGGTGCAGCCCGATCCTAGTCGCCAGTTAGTGGTTGAAGTGGACACCTCGGACTCAGGGATAGGAGCCGTGCTTTCCCAGAGCGGGAAGACCGATAAGGTCCTTCACCCGTGTGCCTATTTTTCCCGCAGGTTGACCCCGGCCGAACGGAACTATGACGTCGGCAATCGAGAACTCCTTGCGGTGAAAGAGGCTCTTGAAGAGTGGAGACATCTGTTGGAGGGAACGTCCGTGCCATTCACGGTTTTCACTGACCACCGGAACCTGGAGTATATCAGGACCGCCAAGCGGCTGAACCCCAGGCAAGCCCGCTGGTCACTGTTCTTCGGCCGTTTTGACTTCCGGATCACCTACCGTCCCGGGACCAAGAACCAGAGATCGGATGCCTTGTCCCGGGTACATGAAGATGAAGTCAAAGCGGAGTTGTCGGATCCACCGGAACCCATCATCCCGGAGTCCACTATCGTGGCCACCCTCACCTGGGACGTAGAGAGAACCATCCGGGAGGCCCTGGCACGAAGCCCGGACCCCGGAACTGGGCCGAAGAACAAACTATACGTCCCACCAGAAGCTAGGGCTGCAGTCCTGGACTTCTGTCACGGCTCCAAGCTCTCCTGTCATCCAGGGGTGCGAAGAACCATGGCAGTTGTCCGGCAGCGCTTCTGGTGGGCGTCCCTAGAGGCCGACGTCCGGGATTATATCCAGGCCTGCACCACCTGCGCCAGGGGCAAGGCTGACCATTGCCGGGCATCAGGTTTACTCCAGCCGCTGCCCGTGCCTCATCGCCCCTGGTCCCACATCGGCCTGGATTTTGTCACGGGCCTCCCGCCGTCCCAGGGTAACACCACCATCCTCACGATAGTGGACCGATTCTCCAAGGCGGCCCACTTCATGGCCCTCCCGAAGCTCCCAACAGCCCAGGAGACAGCGGACCTCCTGGTCCACCACGTCGTCCGGCTGCATGGGATTCCAACAGACATTGTCTCCGATCGCGGTCCCCAGTTCTCCTCGCACGTCTGGAGGAGCTTCTGCCGGGAACTGGGGGCCACGGTGAGTCTCTCGTCCGGGTACCACCCTCAGACCAATGGGCAAGCAGAACGGGTAAACCAGGAGGTGGAGCAGGCCTTGCGCTGCGTGACTGCCGCACACCCGGCGGCCTGGAGTACCCATTTGGCCTGGATCGAGTATGCCCATAACAGCCAGGTGTCTTCAGCCACCGGCCTCTCCCCTTTTGAGGTATGTCTGGGGTATCAGCCCCCGTTGTTTCCGGTGGTTGAGGGAGAGGTCGGTGTGCCCTCGGTCCAGGCCCACCTGCGGAAGTGCCGTCGGGTGTGGCGTGCCGCCCGTTCTGCTTTGCTAAAGGCCCGGACGAGGGCAAAAGCCCATGCAGACCGTCGGCGGACCCCGGCACCTGCGTATCGGCCTGGGCAGGAGGTGTGGTTATCCACAAAGGACATCCCCCTCCAAGTGGACTCCCCCAAGTTACAGGACCGTTACATCGGCCCATTCAAGATCCTGAAGGTCATCAGTCCAGCCGCAGTGAGGCTTCGGCTGCCGGCCTCACTGCGGATCCATCCTGTGTTTCATGTGTCCCGGATTAAACCTCATCACTCCTCACCCCTCTGTACTCCGGGTCCGGCGCCGCCTCCTGCCCGGATCATCGATGGCGAGCCAGCTTGGACTGTACGCCGGCTTTTGGATGTCCGTAGGATGGGCCGGGGCTTCCAGTATTTGGTGGACTGGGAGGGGTACGGCCCCGAAGAACGCTCCTGGGTGAAGAGGGGCTTCATCCTGGACCCGGCCCTCCTGGCCGATTTCTACCGCCGCCACCCGGACAAGCTTGGTCGGGCGCCAGGAGGCGCCCGTTGAGGGGGGGGTCCTGTTGTGTGGGCCGCCAGAAGAGGAGGTACTGCTGGCCCACCACCAGAGGGCGCCCTGCCTGGAGTGCGGGCTCCAGGCACCAGAGGGCGCAGCCGCCTCACAGGAGCAGCCAGGGTGACAGCTGTCACGCATCACCTGCAACAGCTGTTACCAATCAGCAGGGATACATCAGCAGGACGACGTCTCCACCTCTTTGCCGAGATATCGTTCTACCTGGAAGGTAATATTCTCAGCTGACTGCTTGACAGTAACCTTTTGTGACTTTTGTGAGTGATAACAGACCTTTTTTCCAACGAGAGGTGGAGGTAGCTTTCCTGCCGTGCGGATTACTGGGTGCAAACGCGCCCACCTTTAATTGTGTTTTTGTTCCTCGCCAGCAGTACCAGGTCCGACACGCGGAGTCAGTGGCCACCTGGGAATTCGGGACTTGGCGGCTCCAGTATTCCCGGGGTCTGGTGGCGGAGGAAATCGTGTGGTTCCGGTTCTGCTTTGGACAGGTGTCTCCTATCTTCGAGCCTGCCCACACGACACCTTTGTGAATTGATTCTGATCTATTGTTGTAATCTGTTGTATTTGTTGTGCACATTCACAACAGTAAAGTGTTGTTATTTGACCTACTCCATTGTCCGTTCCTTTGCGCCCCCTGTTGTGGGTCCATGTACCGACACTTTCCCAACAGAGATATGCACTTTAATTTTGCAGTTGTGCTCTAAATTTAGGTGTGAATATCAGTGTTTGTGTATACATTTGTGCTGTTCCAGATTTTCAAGTCCACCCTCAGTTGGATAAAAGGGCATCTATACAGTTATTAGTGGATGCAACATGTTTGATCGGACCTGCATACAAGGGGATAATATTTCACAAATGCAATGTGAATCATGACCTTCAAAGTCCACTTCAGGAATAATAAGACCTAGAATAACACCAGGAATACTGCAAATTACTTCAGCAGTCTAAGACTGTTAAAAAAAAAAACATAACAAAAACGTTTTTTCTTTACTTACTGGCACTTCAGTTTCACCTCCGACAATCTCTCGTATCTCTTTCCAGTACAACGTAAGAAAAAAAAATTCTCAGTGACATGTACAATTTTAGACAAGAACTTTCTCGGGGACTTTTATGGTATTTCAAAGCAGGACGCACACCAAAATGGCCAGGAGGCTGTTACTGCTGACACAATCAGCAAATGAGGCTGAAAAAGCGTCACTGTAATTA
The DNA here is from genome assembly GCF_902500255.1 of Thalassophryne amazonica. Taxonomy (NCBI): domain Eukaryota; kingdom Metazoa; phylum Chordata; class Actinopteri; order Batrachoidiformes; family Batrachoididae; genus Thalassophryne; species Thalassophryne amazonica. Next base: position 65,649,435 of record NC_047113.1, read on the forward strand.
GTTGCTGTCTGGGTGACATGCTCATTAACGTGGATATTACACCCCTCTCCCTCACCTCACCCAACCTAGAGGAAGTAAACATCACAAATTTAAAAGGTGTTGAGAGGTTAGCTCATTAGCTCAGCCGTAAATGACAGCAGACGTAAATGCAAAGATCAAAGGGTTATTTTTTAAGAAAGCATCACAGATGTAATGCCGGCATGTGGTTATCTAGGTGCAAGTGAAAGCACATATCTGCCAAACATAGGAAGCACAATATTAATTGCTCAGTTTCTCAGATAAATCATGACTTTTTTGGTTTTGTTTTGGTGCATGTTTTAGCCATGAATTTTCATCTCAGTTTGCTATGTCATTTTAATAAGGGATTTTATTGGTTTGTTTGTGTTTGTTTCTAGCATCATACTTCAGCTACAACTTGGTTTAGTTTCCAAAAGAAAAAAAAAAAATCTTCCTGTTTATGTCAATTGAGCAACTCAGATCGCTTGTGTACAGCACGTTTGTCTGCTTCACAATCTTTAGGTTACATATTAATACTCTTCAAAAATATTTGTTGTAATTTAAAAACAAATTTAAAGGTTCTACAAAATCAAACAATGTGAATATCTCATACTTTGGCATGGGAAAATTTTTAATTATCTCAAATGAAGTTGTACTTTTAAAAGTGAACCCTAACCTCCTAAACCTAGCCCTTCCAAATTAATACAACACCAAAAACAGATGTACAAAATAAAAATAAAGACACCTGCATCTAGATGCATCAAAAGCAACTTATGCATTATAAAAAAAAAAAAAAACAACAAAAAAACAACAAAAAAAAAACAGACAATACAAATATAACTTACAGCAAAATGTGGTTTTGTTTTGTTTTGTTTCTTTTGTTCTGGCCATTTGCAGTGTGTCTGTTTTTAGGTGCATAGTGTAGGTTTACAGGATGCATCAAATTATGTTGTTAAATGTACTGCAGGTTACATTTGCATTCTTTGTGTTTTTATTTTTAATTTGCAAGCAATTTTGGTGCAACTACATGGTGATGAATTGATGCAAATGTTGTTTAGATTGTTTTTTTTTGTTTGTTGCCTTTGTGCATATTGTCTGAGTTTGGGAGTGTTGTGGCCTCTATCAGCTACCATAACTACACTGTGGCTTTACAAGAACATCACGCTGATCAGTTCATTAATTATTGGTTATTATCACCAATTTATTGCCTTTGTGTAATTGTACATTTGGCTATAGTCCTACAAAGTAATCAGATATTTTATTATTAGAAAATCTCAGTTTGTTTCTTCAAGTTACATTTAAAAAATTTAATACATAAATTGTGGACATTTCAAATTTTGGTCTTCTAACATATTCATGAAGAAAAATGCAAACCAAATCTGAGAGTACTTAATAATTTAACAGTTTTGCAACATCTGGGATGATTTGATTGATATCAATAATATATTCTCTGCATATTGTAACAATCTAATATATTGTTAATATATCATGTGTATACAAGTGGTCAGTCCAGGCTCGGACTGATAATCTGTGATTTTGGGCATTTGCCCGGTGAGCCGCTGCACGTTTAGACGTGCGTGGGCCGGCCATCCCATATTTATAGAGATTATGGAAATATACAGTGTTCTCGAACCGTGCGCTGCTGTCAACACGAGGAAAGTCCGTGATCAGTGAAGCGACAGCATTTAATCGGCGCAGCTGCAGAGCCACTTCCTGAATTTGTGTCAAAATAAAAGTTCTGTAGTGTTTCATACACGGCACAGTCTTATTCTAGGTTTCAGTTTTGTTTCCGTTTGATCACACAACGGAGACTTACATCGAGCACAATGATTGACATGACCAACAGCCAATGACAATGGAGAAGCATACAGGGTGGTCAATCAGATTGCAGGAAGAGCAGGCGGCCGCTCCCGCCCCTGTGAATGGGCGCCTGGACTTCTCTCCGCTCTTCTACTGATACAAGGTTGGAGTCGTTTCTTTTATCTTAATTAACTGTGCTTTACTTTTGTTAATCTTTAAATGCAACAGCTACGGATTTCAGCTCCTTAATTTGCTGCTGTGTGAATCCTAGCAGTGGTTACACATTACCCACCTCTCTCTCTCTCTCTCACACACACACACACACACACACACACACACACACACTTTGGAGACACAAAAACTTTTTTCCGCTTGTGTGCATTTGCTTCCGTTTTGTCAGACCCGGTGCCAGAAAAAAAAAATATTAAGGGGGCAATGAGTTTATCACAGGGGGCGGGGTCGGCGGGGTTGCCCCCCCCCCAAAAAAAAACATTGTGCACACCGGAGGAGATGTGCGCTCCTGGAAAGCTCGTGTATTTACGCTGCACTGTTGTAAGAGACTGACTAAGAGTGAAGAGTGATGACAGTATTTTTTTTAATTATTATTTGAATGTATAGACCGTCGGTCAAGTGATCTCCTGCATACCACACAGAGCCGGTGTTCTGTCGAGATGAGGTGCGCCAACTTTCGACACTCTGAGCTGTGACGTACCTTCGCATTGTCCAATAGGAACGACGTGTCGGGCCAAAACACGGAAGACTCGTGGCAGAAACCACTGATCTCTACAAAATGGATTAGACCAATCCGATTGGTGCAGAAACCACTGATCTGTACAAAACATTAACGTGTGACAGGACTGCTCATTTATAGAGCAGTTTTCTGAAGAAAAATCATTGGAAATGTTTTTTTGTTGTTGTTACCTCAAAATTTCTGATTACTGTTAAAAAGTGTAGAACACTTGTAATTAAAGTAGGTAAATAAATCAATAAGTGGCTCTTTAGAAACCTTTCATCTGTATTAAAACCACCTGTTATTTCAGATTAGATAATTTCTTGTTTAACATAAGGAACCTCAGACATTTATTTTTAGACAAAAAAAATAACATGGAAACTTGTATATTTTTTGAAGTCTGGTAGATTATTTATATCTTATTTCAACCAGAAAAACAAACACTAAATAAATACAAGTGTTTATTATAAATGCAAAAGGAAATAATTTAACAATGACTGCAGTGTGATTGTAAAGTAGGATTTCTGTGACATAAACCTCATGATGTTTTATATATATATATAGTCATTAGGGCCCGAGTAGGCAACATCCTACGAGGACCCTGTTGTAATTGCGCTGTTTATTATTATTATTATTATTATTATTTATTAGGGCCCGAGTAGGCAATGTCCTACGAGGACCCTATTGTAATTGCGCTGTTTATTATTATTATTATTATTATTATTATTATTCTCACTCTTGAAATCGAAATTTCGGCCTCTTCCCATGCTCAAAAAGTCACCAAACTTTCCAAAGTCATCCAGCCGGATCCGAAATTCAATATTTTGGGGGCGTCGCACATGGTCGCAGAAAAATCGCGTAATAGCGCCCCCTAGAAATTTTCAAAAACCCCTCCGCATTGAGCTTTTTTCGTCCACTACTTACATTTGAACGAACTCGTCCTAGGGATTTCATCCGATCGTCTTCAGATTTGGTCAAAATCATCACAACACAATGGTTATCAAAAGATTCTAATTAAGTCAAAAGGCGTGGCTGCTAGGGGTCGTCAAACTTTGGCGAGCTTTTCGGAGCACGCCATTTCACTTCAAACGGCTGTCACGCCCACATACTTTATCGTAGATCCTTCAAACTTGCTGGACATGATGAGGGCTCCGCCCTGAACGTCTACATATCTTAAGTTCCCACCTGCGCCATAGCGCCCCCCGGTGGTGGCGGGAAATGTCCTATTTTTACTTTAAGAGGTCCTGATGTCACATACTTAACCCAATCAACTTCATTCCACTTCTAAAACATGCAGAACAAATTGGTGAACGTAGGCGATGAACGCCGTGAAGTTACGAGTCCATGTGGCGGCGTGCCGAATATTACCCATTCGCCATGAAATTATGTTCTTCCTTTTGACGACTTTAATTTTGTCACATTATCATGAAAATTGATACACAGGTCGAGCATGACAACCTCTTACAATTCATAGGGGCAACGCCCATGGGCGGGGCAAAATGCCTCAATAGCGCCCCCTTGAAACTTTCAAAAACCCCTCCCCATAGGGGTTTTTTTGGAGTAGGGAGATGAAAATTGGTACACATGTGTGACTTGCATAGACGTACAAAAAAGTCTCTTGCACCATGGGTCTACTCCAAACAGGAAGTCGGCCATTTTGAATTTTCTTCTCATTTTGGCGTGATTTCCACATGTTGTATTTGAACAAACTCCTCCTAGGGATTTTGTCCAATGCACTTCAAATTTCTTCCACAGCACCCACAGACGATACTGACCAAAAGTTATTGAAAGCTTTTCTTTATGTCGAAGGGTGTGGCTGCTATGGCATTGCCATTTTGACCCTTCGCCATGGAACATTATACTTAAACAGGTACTGATGTCACATACTTAACACCATCAACTTCCTTCTACTTCTAAAACATGCAGAACAAGTTGATGAACATAGGCGATGATCGCCGTGAACTTACGAGTAACGGCTTCTGTGTGGCGGCGTACCAAATATCGCCCCTTCGCAATGTAATTACGTTCTTCCTTTTGACGGCTTTAATTTTGTCATATCATCATGAAAATTGATACACAGGTCAAGCATAACAACCTCTTACAATTCATAGGGGCGTCGTGCGTGGGTGGGGCAAAATGCCTCAATAGCGCCCCCTTAAATCTTTCAAAAACCCCTCCCCATAGGGTTTTTTTTTTGTACTAGGGAGATGAAAATTGGTACAGATGTGTGACTTGCATAGACGTACAAAAAAGTCTCTTGCACCATGGGTCTACTCCAAACAGGAAGTCGGCCATTTTGAATTTTCTTTTCACTTTGCCATGATTTCCACACGTTGTATTTGAACGAATTCCTCCGAGGCATTTGATCCAATGCACTTCAAATTTATTTAACAGCATCCAGAGATGATACTAACCAAAAGTTATTGAAAGCTTTTCTCTATGTTGAAGGGTGTGGCCGCTGTGGTGCCGCCATTTTGACCCTTCGCCATAGAACATCAAGTCATGATAACTTCTTCATGCTTTGCCTGATTGACTTGAAACTTCACATGTATGATGACGGTTGGCCCCTCAACACACCTGGCCCCTCTGTTTGTACACTGAGTGCCACCTAGTGGATGAACCATCAACATGTCATAACTCCTTCATGCATTGTGTGATTTGCTTGAAATTTGAACTGTGGGATGAGTGGTTGCCCCTGTACGCACATGCCCACATCTGGTCACAAGAGAACACACTGCCCTGGGTAGGCGGTCACGCGGAACGAGGGCCCGTATACGACTGCTTGCAGTCCTAGTTATTATTATTATTATTTTCACTTTTGAAATCGAAATTTCGGCCTCTTCTCATGCTCAAAAACTCACGAATCTTTCCAAAGTCGTCCGGCAGGATCTGAAATTCGATATTTTGGGGGCATCGCACATGGTCGCAGAAAAATCGCGAAATAGCGCCCCCTAGAAATTTTCAAAAACCCCTCCACATTGGGCTTTTTTCGTCGTAGCCTCACGAAATTCGGTACACATATTTACCATGCCAGGATGCACGAAAAAGTCTCTTACTGTCACGGTGAAATATCGACAGGAAGTCGGCCATTTTGATTTTAAGTTTCGATTTTGAGCAAATTTTTGCCATTTTTGGCGATTTCCACTACTTACATTTTAACGAACTCGTCCTAAGGATTTCATCCGATCGTCTTCAAGTTTGGTCAAAATCATCACAACACAATGGTGATCAAAAGTTATCAAAAGATTCTAATTAAGTCAAAAGGCGAGGCTGCTAGGGGTCGTCAAACTTTGGCGAGCTTTTCGGAGCACGCCATTTCACTTCGAACGGCTGTCACACCCACATACTTCATCATAGATCCTTCAAACTTGCTGGACATGATGAGGGCTCCGCCCTGAACGTCTACATATCTTACGTTCCCACCTCCACCATAGCGCCCCCCGGTGGTGGTGGGAAATGTCCTATTTTTACTTTAAGAGGTCCTGATGTCACATACTTAACCCAATCAACTTCATTCCACTTTTAAAACATGCAGAACAAATTGGTGAAAGTAGGTGATGAACGCCGTGAAGTTACGAGTAACGGCGTCCGTGTGGCGGTGTGCCGAATATTGACCATTCGCCATGAAATTACGTTCTTCCTTTTGATGGCTTTAATTTTGTCACATCATCATGAAAATTGATACACAGGTCGAGCACGACAACCTCTTACAATTCATAGGGGCGTTGCCCATGGGCGGGGCAAAATGCCTCAATAGCGCCCCCTTGAAACTTTCAAAAACCCCTCCACGTAGGGGTTTTTTTGGAGTAGGGAGATGAAAATTGGTACACGTGTGACTTGCATAGACGTACAAAAAAGTCTCTTGCACCATGGGTCTACTCCAAACAGGAAGTTGGCTATTTTGAATTTTCTTGTCAGTTTGGCATGATTTCCACACGTTGTATTTGAACGAACTCCTCCTAGGGATTTTGTCCAATGCACTTCAAATTTCTTTAACAGCATCCAGAGATGATACTAACCAAAAGCTTTTCTCTATGTTGAAGGGTGTGGCCACTATGGTGCCGCCATTTTGACCCTTCGCCATGGAACATCAAGTCATGATAACTCCTTCATGCTTTGCCTGATTGACTTGAAACTTCACATGTATGATGACGGTTGGCCCCTCAATACACCTGGCCCCTCTGTTTGTACACTGAGCGCCCACTAGTGGATGAACCATCAACATGTCATAACTCCTTCATGCATTGTGTGATTTGCTTGAAATTTGAACTGTGGGATGAGTGGTTGCCCCTGTACGCACATGCTCACATCTGGTCACAAGGGAACACACTGCCCTGGTGGTCGTGGGGAACGAGGGCCCGTATATGACTGCTTGCAGTCCTAGTTTAAACTTGTAATTTCGTCAAAATACGTAATTGCCTTTAATGTTATCAGGACGCCCCCTCGTGGCGCCGGGTCCGCGTTTTGTACTATGATCAAGGTGAAATGACAGTGAAAGTGTGTGTTTAGGTGTGTGTTCATGGTGTTTAGGTGTATAGTATTTGTTCATTGGGGGTTCGGTATGGACGGGTGGGTGTGCGTGTTTGGGGGTGGATTCGTCGGGCCAATAGTGGGCTGGTCCAGAGGAAAAATGCCAGGGTTGAAATTTGTTCCCAGTCCGACCCTGGGTCAGTCCACCAGTTTGTAAACTCCTCCTTGGAGTTCAAAGTTCTACTAAGGGAATACTGGCATTCTGTAAGTGTGACAAAAAACCCATACCTTTGCAAGACTCTTTTTCAGTGCATGAAATATTCTTCAAAGTCAGTCACAGCCTCTGGGCCTGGAGGTGTGGGTCCACCTCAAGGTTTATCCTGATATGGCTGAGAGCCAATGTCATGACATGGCTTATTATGATTAAAGCTGAACAACTTCAGTAAGATCTTCCACCTCATAGAGTCCCAATGTGGCAAACGTTTCAACCCAATGCATCCTGTTTGCAACCAGAAGATATAAATTGTCCATTTTTATATCGCAGATCATTCATAACACACATGGGAGCATGCACTTGTGTCATGTATTGCTACATCCACAAAACTAAATCACCTCCTTAGATCCAGGATGGCAACCACCCACACAGACAATCTGTTCAATTCCACCTCTCGAACGTAACCATCTACATGCCGCAGTCAGGTGAAATTGGGAATCCCCTTATCCTGTTTCCGTTAGTGGGACTTCAGCAATGAAGCATTGTGAGGGAACATCTGCTGTCATATTTTGTCCATGTGGCCCATTTCTCTGTGGATGCTCAAGGTGCAAGATGTACACCTGGTGTATAAGCAACATTGCATTTTTAAAGTATGGTGTTCAAATGTCTATATTTTCATTAAACTGGAACTGCCTGGCAGCAAGAAAACAACACTGTCATACGCAAATTTTGCCGAATTGCAAATGCATTATGATACATTTTCAGCTTTGCATCCATTAGAGTTTATAATATTTACTTCCAAATAGTGGTCATAAAAAAAAGCTCTGAAAAGGAAGACAAAGCACACTGTGCTTGAGCCTATCTTCTCCTCACAGGCTGTTAATTTTCTTTTGTCTATAAGAAGAAGGGAGGTGCAATTTCTGGAGGTAATTACTGATGTTAATCATAGTCATATTCGAGAGAGGGAAGAACCCCTGCCATTCTTCCAAGCAAGCAAGACCAGTGCTCGGCTGGCCTTTGACCACAAAGAGTTTCACTGACTAATTACTGCAGTCCAGATGCCTGCATCCTCCCACCTTTTCTTTCAGCACATCATTTCCAATCTCATCCTGCATATCCAGTTGACTAACATTTGTCAATTCTCTGATATTACTTCAAGTATATATATATATATATATATATATATATATATACACACACACACACACACACACATTGTGTGTGTTCATTGTAGTGAAGCAACTAGGGGTTATTTCTGAGGTAAATGAATATTTATCATTTCCTTTATAATTGACATACTTAGCTTGCTAATGAAGAATAGTATTACAACTAAAGGTTAAATTTATTCACAACTGCAAGTTGCGCTTGTGAAGAGTAACTGCTGGTCAAACATCAATACGTACGGCAAAACTTTCCACGTCTGACAATTTAAGAACCATAAAACTCTCAAAATCAACATTTTAAACATTAATCCCGGTAGGTCAAAGATCTGCCTACCAAGAAAATCAATGCAATTCTGACATTTATACAATGCATCTAGAAAGTTTTCACAGTGCTTCACTGTTTACACATTTCTTTATGTTACAGCCTTATTCCAAAATGGATAAAATTCATATTTTTTTAGATTTTTGCAAATGTGTATATATATATATATATATATATATATATATATATATATATATATATATATATATATATATATATATATAAAACTAAGAAAACACATGTACGTAAGTATTCACAGCCATTGCCAAAAAGCTCAAAATTGAGTTCAGGTGCATCCTGTTTCCACTGATCATCCTTGAGAAGTTTCTACAGCTTAATTGGAGTTCACCTGGGGTAAATTCAGTTGATTGGACATGATTTGGAAAGAAACACACCTGTCTACATATAGAGTTCTACAGTTGACAGTGCATGTCAAAGCATAAACTAAACATGAAGTCAAAGGAATTGTCTGTGGACCTCAAAGACAGGACTGTACAGAAGCATACAGAAACAGTGCTTTGCTTTGAAGGCCCCAATGAGCACAATGGCTCCATAATCTGTAAATAGAAGAATTTTGGATCCACCAGGTTCTAGAGCTGGCTGCCCTGTAAAACTGAGCAATCCCATTGGTCACTCTATCCGAGCTCTAGCATTCCTCTGTAGAGAGAAGAGAAACTTCCAAAAGGACAAACATCGCTGCAGCAATCCACCAATTAGGCCTGCAGTGGTGGGCACAGCTAACCAAAAAAATTAGCTTTGATCACAGATAATGAGCTAACTGAAAAGTTATCTTTTATAAAAGCTAATCCAATAAACCACCCAAACTTCCATTCCAATATTGTCTCCACTACACTTGCAACTACTAACAAGCTGATTTTGAGTTTTAACACCACAATCACTTCTGGTAGCATCAAAGGCAATTACAGACCCAAACAATGAGTCAGCACTTCTGTCTTTGTGCACCGTGCCCCTGGTGGAAGCTCCTGTTTACTACATAGCTTCCAGCAGTGAAGCAGATGAGAGGAACAGCAAAGCTCAACTCTCTACTCAATAACAGTGTTGCAGTGAGGTGGGGGTCTTGGAAAATAAAGCAGTGCTGACGTATGGTTTGGTTTATAAATAAAATTAATACTGATAGAATAACTCCATTAATGTCAATTCTGTCATTTGTACAAAGTTAAAATACAAGATCTTTTAATATTGAATAATGCACTAATTCTGAAGTTTTGTAACAAACACAGACAGATGGCAAAGGATTATGGGTAAAATGTGCCTCCGCTAACACTGATTGGTTGACTCATCCATTCTATATAAACCAACACGTTAATGTGAGGTGTGTCATGTGTTGCTCTTTTTAGATAAATGTGCTTTTGTAAAATAGGACATTTTTTATTTGTAAAAAAAAAGGCATTTTCAAAAAAAAGTCAAGTTGCAATAGATAACCGTCTGATATAACCGGTGTCAAAAATAAACAGAACAGTACTAGGGCGAATACTGCCATGAGCACTACTGGCCAGTAGATGGCAGTAGAGACCATGAAAACTTGCCAAAACAAAATTCCACATAATCCCTGTTTGCTACGTATAAGATGCGCGGAATTTAATAAACGCAAACTGAATTTGAGACATCTTATATATATATATATATATATATATATATATATATATATATATATATATATATATATATATATATTTTTTTTTTTACTCTGGAACAAAGATGAAAGACAGTGTTTGACATAAGCAGGACTCTAATAGCAAACAGGAATAGATTGCTATGATTCCAATTGAAAATAATGGAGGAGCAACCTGAGCTGTTTCTGGCATTTTTTTTACATAAAACAAACACAATAACAACATCTATAAACCCAGAGAATATATTCACGAGGGTTTTAGGCACAATACACAAAGAGTTTAATGCTGAGCGTCTCAAATGCATTTCTTCTGTCGTGAATGTACTGAGGTACTGATAATGCACCTGGGCACAGCATGTCCACACCAAAACCTTCAAAATTAGTGCATTACTTTAAAACTAAAACATATATCTGATATTTTCACTTTATAAAACTTCAGATGTGACGTTAATTTAAATAACTTGTCCGAAATGAGTTTGGCTAAAATTTTAACCATAAGTTAAAAATGTATGCTTCTGGATGACTTGGGTGATATTGCCAGCGTATCACTATGGGATCAAAACATCCATCCATCCATCCATCCATCCATTTTCTTCCGCTTTATCCGGAGTCGGGTCGTGGGGGCAGCAGCTCAAGCAAAGCCGCCCAGACCTCCCGATCCACACACACCTCCTCCAGCTCCTCCGGGGGAACCCCAAGGCGTTCCCAAGCCAGCCGAGAGATGTAATCCCTCCAGCGTGTCCTGGGTCTTCCCCGGGGGCCTCCTCCCAATGGGACGTGCCCGGAACACCTCTCCAGCGAGGCGTCCAGGGGGCATCCGGAAAAGATGCCCGAGCCACCTCAACTGACTCCTTTCGATGTGGAGGAGCAGCAGCTCGACTCTGAGCCGCTGCTCAGAGAGCAGGGATCAAAACAAATGAGCTTTTTTCTTTTTTGTGACCAGTTCTCCTTTGCTTGCAGAAGATAGAGCAGTTTCTTCTAGAACCAGCTCGCCTCTGTTTACAGAGGATAGAACTGTGCATCTACTATAAAACATTTAACAGGTAGGTACTTAACTGATTTTAGATTTCATAGATGTTTGTAACTATTCAGCTTTGTTTACCATGTCTGCAAAAATACGTTAGCGGTCTAAAAATTATGGGACCAAAGTTATCGAAAGATAATTAGTCCGATGACTGTTTTCAAAACTATATGAATAGCTAATTTGATTATGAAAACATTATTTTTGATAATTATCGGAATTGTGCCCACCATTGCAGGCCTTTATGGTAGAGTGGCCAGATGGAAGCCACTCCTTAGTAAAGGGGACATGGCAGCACACCTGGAGTTTGCCAAAAGGACTCTCAGACCATGAGAAACAAAATTCTCTGGTCTGACCAGACACAGCTTGAACTCTTTGGCGTGAATGCCAGGCGTCATGTTTGGAGAAAACCAGGCACCATCCCAGCAGTGAAGCACAGTGATGGCAGCCTCATGCTGTGGGGATGTTTTTCAGCAGCAGGAACAGGGAGACTAGTCAGGATTGAGAGAAAGATGAATCCAGCAATGTACAGAGACATCCTGGATGAAAACCTGGTCCAAAGCGCGCTTGACCTCAGACTGGGGCGACAGTTCATCTTTCAGCAGGACAATGGCCCTAAACACACAGCCAATATATCAAAGAAGTGGCTTCAGGACAACTCTGAGAATGTCCTTGAGTGGCCCAGCCAGAGCCCAGACCTGAATCTGATTGAACATCTCTGGAGAGACCTAAAAATGGCTGTGCACTGATGCTCCCCATCCAACCTGATAGAGCTTGAGAGGTTCTGCAAAGAGGAATGGGGAAAACTGTCCAAAGATAGGTTCACCAAACTTGCGGCATCATATTCAAGAAGACTTGAGGCTGTAATTGCTGCCAAAAGTTCATCAACAAAGTATTGATCAATGGGTGTGAATACTTACGTGTGATTCCTTAGTTTTTATTTTTAATAAATTAGCAAAAATTAAAAAAGAAAAAAACATTTTCATTTTATTATGGGGTGTTGTGAGAAAAAATTTGAGGGGAAAAATGAATGTACTCCATTTTGGAATAAGGCTGTAACATAAATTGTGGAAAAAGTGAAGCACTGTCAATACTTAATGGATGTACTGTAAATGCCTTTTTTAACTGAATTTTAGGTTTCAAGCAGGATGCATGAAACAGAAGGCCTGGAATGGTTGCATCACCCCCTATGTGGTGACAAAACCTGCTCAAATGTGTGACAAGATGTCAACTGTTTATTTATTTCAGAAGTTAACTTTTAGTGGAAAAGATGGGCTCACAGGCAACAATCTACTTACAGTTGTGTTCCTGCCCTTTGCCAATTTACTTGTGAACAAAATAAAATTTAAATGCATTTTAAATGCATTTCAATATTCAAAGCATTTTATGACAGTTGTTTCTAAAATGCCATGAAAATTATCAATATTGATGAAAACATCAATGAATGAATGTGCCAGATCCAAATATCATTCATTCAACATGCCAATATTTGAGATGATGCATTGCAAAACTCTAATTTGTTGAAACAGCTGAACAAGAGATCAGGTTAGAAATAAGGAAGATGAAATTTTCTGAAGTTGGAATACTTTTGATTTCAGTGTTCCTGGAAAGTGGTGACCTAATGGTCTGAGATGCAGTCCTATGGCTGCAGGGGATTTAACATACAGTGCAACCCTCCGGCTGATGAAATCAACCTATGAAGCATGGGTTCCAATCAACAAAAAAGTGTTGGGAAAGGTGAGAGCACAGCATCTGTTTCAGTCTTGTCACCACTGCTAAGATTATTAATCCTTGCATGGTAGCTCCTTAATATGAGGTATTCTTGCACAAATCTTCAATTGTCTCTTTTAAATGGCTCTACAGAAATGCAGTCCACTTACCATTTATCAGGATGTTGTGTTATTTCTTCATTACTACATGACATTTGTCAAACTGGGTTAAAAGTCTTGGTGAGTTCGGTTTTTCCCATTTGTAGTAGCACTGGTACCACAGTCTCTTGTACAAAGATACTGTTAGCATGTTTTTGAAAACATGGCTGTGATTGGTCCATCTGATACATCGGCTGGTATTGGCTATCATGCCACACTCTGTGATTGGCTGTGGCGTAACCGCAGAAAATGTGAAAAACAAACTGAAAGACATGAAAAGTGAGACAAACTAATTGTAAAATGTTGCAAATGTCGGGGTGGGAGTTTATGTCACCCCTGTCAAACCAAAATGGAAACCAGGTATTTGCTTTATGTGTCTGGAATTCGCACGGCAACCGAAAACATTTGGAGGTTTGAAACGTTGTAAACTAAGGCTGCATCCAATCAGAGAGTGGAGTGTCTCAGCCAATCAGCAAAATGTCAGAATCCTGACTAAAAGTCACGTAACCAAATAACCCAGTACCGAGTGGAACCAACTTACATTTGTAGTGTCTTTGAAATCATCAGTTGGCTCAGTACAGACAATCAACTGTCTACAACTGCCAAATAACATACACAAAAGTCAAGGCTGATGACTCCTGAACATATAATAAAGGAGTAATTTACATCGTTCCAGCTGATAGAAAATACAATTCATGGCAAAAGTGATTTCTGTACCATATAAAAACAAGAGCATATTCAGAAGTATTTCTACACATTTAAACAAAAACAAAAGGCTTTGCCATCTTAACCTTTTCCACACAGCTTTTGCTGCCACAGAGGGATGCTTTATTTTTCACACATTTTATACATGGCATATCATGCCTGTTGTCATGGCTAAACAAAAACTGGTGAAGTTACTAATCCATCAATAAAAATCCTCCACTGTTGAAGTAAAGGACTTTAAAATTTAAATACCTCCTAGACATGATGTCATGTGAAAGTAAAGGCAATACTGATGACCCTGGAGGCTAGTTTGTTTTTCCACTGGATTTTATTCAGGGTTGCATTAGAAAATGTTGTGCATGGCCTCATTTTGTTCCGGAGAAGGTACACATTCCATCAATACTGAGAAATTGCATATAAATAACATTGTGAACCTGACTTACTGGGTTCTCAACTCCCAGGCCTCTCCAGTTTTAATTTTAAGTCTATTGCACCCTCAGTTTAAGCAGAGATGCTGCAAAAATGGAACAGAGTAAGTGATTCTTATTTTAATGAATTCACCATTTCATTGTTAGTTTTCAAAAATACAGACTTAATTAAAAAATTAAATAATAATTCTGTTGATGTAAACTGAATGTCATTGGAAGGTTTATTTTTCCATATATTTGCAAGTATATATCAGGCACAATTTCAATAAACAGATTTAATTCTTAGGTGACAGCCACTTTAAACAAGATGTCAAATTCAAATCATCTCGATTACATATTTCTTTCTACATGTAGGCTCATAGAAATGTAGTGTAGCGGTAGTTCAAGGAAGAAGATTTAGAATTTAAATATTCATAATCAGCTAATCCAAAACAGGCTAATCGGAAGGCGCTTGTCACCCATTTAGTCAGTAATCCACAACCAATAGAAAACATCAGCATACATTTAAAAAATGTTAGTTCTAACTCCCCTTTCTGCTGCTCAAAGAACATTGGCATTGACACTGTCTCCACCACCCCACTGCCACATACTGGTCTCTTTCTGCTGCTCATGGGGGGTTATGCTTCTCCCCTCTGCCTTCTTCCGACGGCAGGATTCAAGCTTGATATACCACTACTAGGTACTCACAACAGAGACCTCTGCCAAAGACTGTTCTAATGTATTGTGTTCATTATCACAATAGATTAAATCATTAACTTTATTCTTGCCTGCTGAGTACTACTGGTAGAACTAACACTCTTGAAACACTGTAATATATTGTATAATTAAACACTGACCTCACCTGTTTTTTTAGTGTGTTTTATTGTCATTCATTAAAAAATTCAAAGCTGAATTACTGCTAATTTGAAAGAGGGGAAATCTGCTGTGAGTACGCAGTTGTTTTAAAGAGAAGGGTAAGCTCAAACAATTTGTTTCAAGTTCCACTGAGTCCTTTCGACTCTCTTCCTCATCCTATCAATTTCACCACCCAATTAACTTCTGTACGTAGCCATGTTGCTGAGCAACAGTATTGATTGTTTTATTTATCGTGAACCTTCTCTCTGCATGTTGTTTTTTCTCATTTCTTTGTCTTCAATTTGTTGTCACACAAACAAAGCCGGCTTCTGTGTCGATACATTTTTAATATTGACATGTGTCACTGGGGGCCTTTCTTGTCTCAAATGGTTCCCATCTCCTGGAGCTAAAAGAAATACAATTTGTGTACTTTGTATTTGTTTGAAAGAAACTCACCAGCAAATCCTTAATCCACACTGAATTGGTTGAGCCCGAACCCTTAACCATATCTCCAGCACTGACGTCGATGCCAACATTGTTCATCACAAGGTACATATTGTGCTTTCCAACTGTGACACATGTGATATACTGTGTGTTCTGTTTTCTCTGTGAATTATGAGTCAAAGCCAGTTGGTTTATTTTTGAGGTGGAATAATATTACTCTCCGTCCCTGTTATCTGCCACAATTCAGTGTCTACAGTTGAGCTTCACTGGCCGGCTGTGTCCCAGCACCCTGAAAGCAATCTATACAGCATCCACTCCCTCCAGGCACCTGGGAAGCTTACTTAAAGACATCAATACTCTGGGAAATGAGACACAGAGCGATGGTTTCAGAGTCTGAGAAGTTAGATGGCTGACTGCGATGCTCTTACATCTTATTTAAGGTGATACTGCTCAATACAGTAGAGTTCTTTGAGTGATTTGCTTTCTTTCTTGTGAAAAATCCAACTGGATATTGAACATGGTATTGCAAAACTGTGAAGGTGGGTGGTTGCCCGACACCAGGAGCAGTTGGACCCACAACGCAGACTCCCAGACTTGGTTTAGGCATGTGAGTAATCATGGTCTTTATTCCAGGCTCAGGTTCAGCACACAGGTGATCAGTCAGTGGAGCAGAAGCACAATATGGGTTTGGCAAGAACACAGTCATATTCAGGCAGGGTTCACAGGCACGAGTAAACAGAGTTATCAAGGGTGAGGCAAAAAGGCGTGGTTGAGGAAAACAGAGCAAAACATGGTACATGGCAAGGCAAGAAATCAGGACAAAATACAGAGGCTGGGATGTGTGCATAGAGCGACAACAAACTGGCAAATGTGTGGTGGCTGGGTGGAGACTAAATAGACAGGTGATAACAAGGTGCATGTGAGGAATAATCTAGAAGGGGGTGTGGCTAGTGAACAAAGAGTGCGGATGGGACAAGATGGTGAGGAAGGGAGTGCGCAAAGTGGAGTGATGTAATAGACAAAGATATGTGAACAGGTGCCAAGAGCGTAAGTAAGTGAGAACACAAAGCAGACTGGAACAAAGTGTGACAGCAGGGCACAAAGCTAGTGGAGTGACGTGACAACACAGACAGAGATGTGAGAGGGATGAGAACAGAGCAGATGCAGGGCATGGAGTGAAACAGAGAACTAGGAACAGAGCTACAACTGAAGACAAAATACACCAAACTGAAACATGACAAACTGATGAGAAAACATAGAGCATAGATAGTAAAGCAAAACTAAACAAGTATTAATAGTAAAATAAACAAGTGATAACCTAATGAAAACTGCATGAGAAAATAGAGATAAATACAAAATTAAAACAAAACTGACTTAACAAGGCGGTAAGACAAACCATAAGGAAAAGCAATGACTACATAATAACAAAACAAATCCTGATATAACTGTACAACAAATATTACAAATGAGAGGAACTAGATAAAACAAGTAATAAATTAAACAATAAATAAAAACACAAATGACTGAAGAAAACTAGAACAAAATGAAAAGCCAAAGAAACAAGTAACAAAGAAAACAAAGTGACAAATCAAAACAGAACAGAGAATAATCACATGATGAAAATAAAATAACTAGTAAATCAAGACCGGGGCATGTGAAGGGGGAAAAGAAAGAGGGAAAACCCAAATCAAACCCCAGATCAGGCCGAAATTGTGACAAAAACAATAAAAAGGGATGTTCAAACTAGCTAAACTACTTGTCTAATGCCATGTGAACCACATTACATACTGTTGGACAGACTGAGACTGGAAAGCTTTCTTTCAGACCCACTATGAAAGGCAGTCATAGTCTATGGCCCTCTAGTGGCACATCTGATGATGTTTTCGATATTTCTAAAATGCATTAGAACTGGACCATAAGCAACATCATAATTATTGGGTGACAGTTTGGAAACAAGTTTTGCATTTGCATTGTGAAAAAAAATAGCATTAATTTTTCAAACATTCAAGAAGAACATGAAACACTTGGAAGGCTATACTGAACAGTTTGATCATGATAGGAGCCCAACATGCAAATGTACTGTACAAGGCTGAGACAGATTCAAACTTCTCCATCTCTGGGATTTTGACAGTAAACCTGTTTTAAGATGCAGTGCCTCCAGAAAGTATTCACAGCGCTTCACTTTTTCCACATTTTGTTATGTTAAAGCCTTATTCCAAAATAAAGTACTGCATTTTGTGGACTTTTGTTGGCAACCACCAACTCCACAAGGTGATTTCACTGATTAACTGATTCCATCTGCTCAAAGTGATGTTGGAAATGAACATCTTCTTATTTGTGCCGTAACAATGCGCACACACGTGCGCACACATGCAAACACACGCACGTCTATTCCAGTGCCTTTTTACAGCACAGTTCTTTGTGTCATTTGACTGCATTCTTTGCTATTTAATAAAGACATTTATTCATATATATTTGTTTAAGTGAGGATGACTGCTATTTGTGTTTTAACAGGAGCTCAAAATAGTAACGCCATGATGATTGCTTGTTTAAAAAATGCTTTATGTATGATCCAACTCCGTTTTAAATGCATGCTGAAAGTAATCAAGCCCTGTTAGGAAGTTTCCACCTCTCTCCTTTTTAAAACAAAAACAGTTTAGTTGTGTTTCCCATTTTAAGTGTATAGAAAATTCATGGTCGTGAATCGTGATTTTTTGTATACAAGTCGCAGGACCTCTCAAACTAGTAAAAAATGGACCTTATACTCTGGAAAATATGATAAATTCATTTGATATGATATTCATATGATAAATTCATTATTTTTCTCTCAGAATTCTATTCACAACACCAAAAAGGACACAATAAAAAAATATATATATTTTTTAATTTTTTAAAATTTATGAAAAACAAAAAAACAAAGAAATCACATACACATTCACACCCTTTGCTCAATACTTTGTTGATGTACCTTTGGCAGAATTTACAGCCTCAAGTCTTCTTTAATATGATGCTACAAGCTTGGCACACCTATCTTTGGACAGTTTCTCCTAGTTTGGCCCATTCCTCTTTGCAGCACCTCTCAAGCTCCATCAGGTTGGATGGTGAGTGTCGGTGCACAGCCATTTTCTGATCTCTCCGGAGATGTTCAATTGGATTCAGGTCTGGGCTCTGGCTGGTCCACTCAAGGACATTCACAGAGTTTTCCTGAAACCACTCCTTTGATATCTTGGCTGTGTGTTTCGGGTCATTGTCCTGCTGAAAGCTGAACCATCACCTCAGTCTGAGGTCAAGAGCGCTCTGGAGCAGGTTTTCATCCAAGATGCCTCTGTACATTGTTCCATTCATCTTTCCCTTAATCCTGACTAGTCTCCCAGTTCCTGCCACTGAAAAACATCCCTACAGCAAGATACTGCTAACACCATGCTTCACTGTAGGGTAGGGGTGTAACGATACACAAAAATCACTGTTTGGTACGTACCTCGGTTCTGAGGTCACGGTTCGGTTCATTTTCTGTACAGTATGGGAACAAAATGCGAAACCTAAATTTGCTTGTTGTTTAAACCAACAATTTATTGTAACTTTATACAAACAGGAAAATAAAATAATTGCAAAAGTGCTGCCTGGTAATAAGTTAAATAAAATGTTCTCAAATAAATGACAAATGTATGAAATATTATATAAAAAAAATACATTCCTAGTAAACAGCTTTTAACAAAACCTTTCCACAAGTAAAGAGCAGCACAATGGTTCCAGCATGAAGTCCTGTTCAATTTTATTCAACCTTTATATTTTTTGCCAGAAAAAGTAACTTGTCCAAAACTGTCACACTTTACAAGGGATTTTTAAAAGAGAAATAATGTTAAAGAATCCCTTTATTTTTGTACAATTTATTTTATTTTATATCTCTTTTTATTAACAGTTCATTTAATGTTTGTTAATATAGCTTTTTAAATAAAGTTTTGAAAACAAAAACATTATGGGAGAGGCACCACCTTTAAAATAATTAGAACCACAAATAAAATTGATTCTTGGTTTGTTATTTATTTTGCCATTAAAATTGGCCATCACTTATTAAAATAAAATAACTTCTCAAGGCCAGGGCTTCTCAAAGACTGGGGACTATTTCATCACAGTGCAGCAAACGAGGTCAGTAGGCTGAGCAAGTCTGAGTGAGGATTGTAGAAATCCCTCTGATCAGTGCTTTACAGGCTGCAGTGGTCAACAGAGGAGGAGGAGACCCGCTGCTCCTCGGTGACAACAGAGACTTTCATTTTCAGTCTCCGAACATCAGAAAAGTCCCTGATAATGCCAGGAAAAGTAGCTAGATTTGTCGCTAGTCGCTTTTGAGAAAATAAGTCATCATCAAGAGGGTTTGGAAAGTTGAACTCAGCCACATGGGGTGTGCAGCCAGTACATTCTGAGTGCCGGTCCCAAGCCCGGATAAATGAGGAGGGTTGCGTCAGGAAGGGCATCCGGCGTAAAACAAGCCAACCCAACTATGCAGACTCAGAATTGAATTCCCATACCGGATCGGTCGCATCCCGGGTTAACAACGTCCGCCACCGGTGCTATTGCCCAACAGGGTGCCGGTGGAAATTGGGCTACTGCTGGGTGAAGATGATGAAGAAGAGGAGGAAAACGTTGCCACGAACAGCGGGAGAAGAAGAAAACTAGAAGGGTGGAAATGAGAGTGGGGACTTTGAATGTTGGTAGTATGACTGGTAAAGGGAGAGAGCTAGCTGATATGATGGAGAGGAGAAAGGTAGACATATTGTGTGTGCAAGAGACCAAGTGGAAGGGAAGTACGAGCAGGAGCATCGGCGGTGGGTACAAGTTGTTGTACCATGGTGAGGACAGGAAGAGAAATGGTGTTGGGGTCATTTTAAAGGAAGAGTATGTTAAAAGTATGTTGGAGGTTAAGCGAGTGTCTGACAGGGTGATGAGTGTGAAGTTGGAAATTGAAGGGGTGATGATGAATATTATCAGTGCATATGCCCCACAGGTAGGTTGTGAGATGAAGGAGAAAGAAGATTTCTGGAGTGTGTTAGATGAGGTGGTGGAGAGTGTGCCCAAGCATGAAAGAGTGGTGATAGGAGCAGACTTCAATGGGCATGTTGGTGAAGGGAACAGAGGTGATGAGGAAGTAATGGGTAGATATGGTATCAAGGATAGGAATGGGGAAGGACAGATGGTAGTTGATTTTGCAAAAAGGATGGAAATGGCTGTGGTGAATACCTACTTTAAGAAAAGGGAGGAGCACAGGGTAACATATAAGAGTGGAGGAAGGTGCACACAGGTGGACTGCATTCTTTATAGGAGATGCAAGCTAAAAGAAATCACAGACTGTAAGGTGGTAGCAGGAGAGAGTGTCACTAGACAGCAAAGGATGGTTGTTTGTAGGATGACTTTAGAGGTAAAGAAGAAGAAGAGAGTGAGAGCTCAACAAAGGATCAGATGCTGGAAGCTGAAGGAGGAAGACTGTTGTGTGAAATTTAGCGAGCAGGTGAGAGAAGCACTGGTTGGAGGGGAAGCAATTTTGGACAACTTGAAAAGTACTGCAGATGTGGTGAGGGAGACAGCTAGGACAGTACTGGGTATGACATCTGGACAGTGGAAGGAAGACAAGGAGACTTGGTGGTGGAATGAAGAGGCCCAGGAAAGCATAAGGAGAAAGAGGTTGGTGAAAAAGTTTTGGGATAGTCGGAGAGATGAAGAAATTAGACAGGAGTACAAGGAGATGTGGCATAAGGCAAAAAGACAAGTGGCAAAAGTGAAGGAAAAGGAATATTGCGAGCTATACAAGAAGTTGAATAGTAAGGAAGGCGAAAAGGACTTGTACAGATTGGCCAGACAGAGGGACAGAGCTGGAAGGGATGTGCAGCAAGTTAGGGTGGTAAAATATGCACATGGTAATGTGCTGACAAGTGAGGAGTGTGTGCTGAGAAGATGGAGGGAATATTTTGAAGAGCTGATGAATGAAGAAAATGAGCGAGAGAAAAGGCTGGATGATGTGGTGAGAGTAAATCAGAAAGTACAAGAGACTCTTAAGGAAGAAGTAAGGGCTGCTATGAAGAGGACGAAGAGTGGAAAGGCAGTTGGTCCAGATGACATTCCAGTGGAGGCATGGAAATGTCAGACACACAGTGCAAAATTTGGTTTTGGTTTTTGTTTTGATTTGTTTTGATATGTTGTGTCTGTACTGTGTTGATGCTGAAATAAATTTCATTTCATTCATTTCATTTCATTTCATTCATTCATGTCTAGGAGAGATGGCAGTAGAGTTTCTAACCAGATTGTTTAATAAAATCTTGGAATGTGAGAGGATGCCTGAGGAGTGGAGATGAAGTGTGCAGTTTCCTATTTTCAAGAACAAGGGTGATGTGCAGTGCTGCAATAACTACAGAGGCATAAAGTTCATCAGCCACAGCATGAAGTTATGGTAAAGAGTAGTAGAAGCTAGGCTTAGAAAACAGGTGAAGATCTGTGATCAGCAATATGGTTTCAAGCCAAGAAAGAGCACTACAGATGCAATGTTTGCTCTGACAATACTGTTGGAGAAGTACAGAGAAGGCCAGAAAGAGTTACATTGTGTGTTGGTGGACTTAGAAGCTTATGATAGGGTGCCAAGAGAAGAGCTGTGGTATTATATGAGGAAGTCTGGAGTGGCAGAGAAGTATGTTAGGGTAGTACAGGACATGTACAAGAATAGTGTGACAGCGGTGAGATGCGCAGTCGGAATGACAAACTCATTCAAGGTGGAGGTGGGATTACACCAAGGATCAGCTCTGAGTCCTTTCTTGTTTGCAAGAAAGTTGCAAGTTTGGACAGGTTGACAGATGAGATCAGACAGGAGTCCCCATGGACTATGATGTTTGCAGATGACATTGTGATCTGTAGTGAGAGTAGAGAGCAAGTTGAGTCTAGTCTGGAGAAGTGGAGATATGCTTTGGAGAGAAGGGGAATGAAAGTCAGTAGAAGCAAGACTGAGTACATGTGTGTGAATGAGAGGGAGCCCAGTGGAATAGTGCAGTTACAAGGAGTAGAAGTGGTGAAAGTAGATGAGTTTAAATATTTTGGGGTCAACTGTTCAAAGTAATGGAGAGTGTGGTAGAGAGGTGAAGAAGAGAGTGCAGGCAGGGTGGAGTGGGTGGAGAAAGGTGGCAGGAGTGATTTGTGACCGAAGAATATCAGCAAGAGTGAAGGGGAAAGTTTACAAAACAGTAGTGAGACCAGCTATGTTGTATGGTTTAGAGACAGTGGCACTAACAAAAAGACAGGAGGCAGAGCTGGAGGTGGCAGAGCTGAAGATGTTGAGATTCTCTTTGGGAGTGACAACAATGGACAAGATTGGGAATGAACATATCAGAGGGACAGCTCAGGTGGGCCGGTTTGGAGATAAAGTCAGAGAGGCGAGATTGAGATGGTTTGGACATGTGCAGAGGAGGGACCCAGGGTATATAGGGAGAAGGATGCTGAGGATGGAGCCACCAGGCAGGAGGAGAAGAGGGAGACCAAAGAGGAGGTTCATGGATGTGCTGAGAGAGGACATGCAGGTGGTTGGTGTGACAGAGGAAGATACAGAGGACAAGGTGAGATGGAAACGATTGATCTGCTGTGGCGACCCCTAATGGGAACAGCTGAAAGGCAAAGAAGAAGAAGGATTTGGAAAGTTGCCAGATTTAGCGATAAAGTTGCTAAGTTGGCAACACTGAATGTAAACACACACAATGCAAACTCACCCGTGAACAGCCCTGTACCGAACCGAACATCCCATATCGAAACGGTTCAATACAAATACATGTACTGTTACACCCTTACTGTAGGGACGGTGCCTGGTTTCCTCCAAACATGACGCCTGGCAATCATGCTACAATTTAATCATTTTGTGTCTTATGGTCCAAGGTTCCTTCACGTGCTGTTTGGCAAACTCCAAGCAGGCTGCCATGTACGTTTTACTAAGGAGTGTCTTCCATCTGGCCACTCTACCATACAGGCCTGATTGGTGGATTGCTGCAGAGATGGTTGTCCTTCTGTAAGGTTCTCCTCTCTCTGACAGAGTAACCGTTGGGTTCTTGGTCACATCCCTGACTAAAGGCCTTCTCCACTGACTGCTCAGTTTAGATGGGCTGCCAGCTCTAGAAAGTATCCTGGTGGATCTGAACATCTTCCATTTACAGATGATGGAGGCCACTGTGCTCATTAGAAGCTTCAAAGAAGCAGAAATGTTTCTGTACCCTTCCCCAGATTTGTGCCTCGAGACCATCCTGTTTCGGAGGTCGACAGACAATTCCTTTGACTTCATGTTTGGTTTATGCTCTGACATGCACTGTCAGCTGTGGGACCTTATATGTAGACAGGTGTGTGTCTTTCCAAATCATGTCCAATCAACTGAATTCACCCCAGGTGGACTCCAGTTAAGCTATAGTAACATCTCAAGCATGTTCAATGGAAACAGGACGCACCTGAGCTCAATTTTGAGCTTCATGAATGCTTATGTGCATTTGTTTCTTAGTTTATATATATATATAATTTTGCAAAAGTTTTAGAAAAAACCTTAATTCAGTATGGGGTATTTAGTGTAGAAATTTCAGGGAAAAAAAAAGATCCAATCAACTGAATTCACCCCAGGTGGACTCCAGTTAAGTTGTAGTAACATCTCAAGCATGTTCAATGGAAACAGGACGCACCTGAGCTCAATTTTGAGCTTCATGAATGCTTATGTGCATTTGTTTCTTAGTTTTTATATATATATATATATATATATTATTTTGCAAAAGTTTTAGAAAAAAAACCTTAATTCAATATGGGGTATTGAGTGTAGAAATTTCAGGAAAAAAAAAAAAGAATTTCACCCATTTTGGAATAAGGCTGTAACATAAAAAAAAAATGTGGAAAAAGTGCAGTTCTGTGAATACTTTCTGGATGCAGCGTAGTTGTGAGGGTGGCTGAGAACCTTTGAGCCTGACCCAGAAAATGTAGGCAATTGTTTTCCATCTTTACTTTTCTTCACATTTGTATACACTAGCAGGTGTACCCGGTGCAAAGAAAGTATATTTATATAAGTTTGACTGTATGTGTCACTTCTGTACCTTAATGATTTGCTGTCACTTCTGTGCCTTTATGATTTGATGTCACTTCTATACTTAAGAACTTTCACTAATTCTTTATGGTCACTGGGCAACTAATAATTTAATGCTTTAATGTATTCGCTTTATGTGCAGGGGTGGTGGCCAAGTGGTTAATGCACTTGGTTTCAGTTCAGAAGGTTCCGGGTTCAAATCCCACCCCTGCCACATTTCTCCATGTAATGTGGAGTTGCGTCAGGAAGGGCATCCGGCGTAAAACTTGTGCCAATTCAACATGCAGATCCACCTTGGATTTGCTGTGGCGACCCCAAGTGCAAACAAGGGAGCAGCCGAAGGGACTTTAATCTATTCGCTTTATCTATTTATCTATTACAGAATTCAGCTTTAATCATTATTGCTAGAAATCTTAGACAAAAAGAACTTTCACTTTAATCCTTTATGGACAACCAACAATTTAATGATTTAATTTATTCTCTTTATCTATTCATCTATTACAGAATTCACCTTTAATCATTATTACTTTTGATGCTTTAATCTAGTATGTGTTTGTGTGTGTGTGTGTGTGTGTGTGTGTGTGTGTGTGTGTGTGTGTGTGTGTGTGTGTGTGTGTGTGTGTGTGTGTGTGTGTGTGTTCGCGTGTTTTCAACACAAAGGCTCCAAAGACATCCGCCTCAGTGCCTCCAGTCACTATACCAAATTTGGTGTTGATTGCTTAATTGCTGCGGAAGTTCACTCAGAACACAAATCGTGCCACATACCACATACATACCGGCTATTTCTTATATATATATATATATATATATATATATATATATATATATATATATATATATATATATATATATATATATATATACACACAAGGTTGGGTAGGATTACTTTGAAAGAATACATGTCAATTACATGTATGTATGTACATACATATGGATTACTTGTAATCTGATTACTTTTGGATTACATTTCAAAGTAATCCTATACATATATATATATATATATATATATATATATATATATATATATATATATATATATATATATATATATATATATATGTGGCTTGAGCATTATCACAAAAAGTTTGTCTAATGATGGAGCATAATAACCTTTTCAATAAATCTAATAATTGCAATACTCAGTAACTAAATAAAGCAAAATATAATTTTCATGCTGATTTTCATACATGCTTTGTATTTGTTTTGTTTCAATTGTCAAGAAGACTGCTGACTGGTTGCTATGGGTAACTGAAACAACAGCTCAGATTACCAGCTAACTTGGTTTCTGTCTGCTTATGGTAGCAAGTACTTGAAGAGAAGTAATTTGTGCTTTCCACTCTTTTCTTGAAGCTGACTACAAATTTAATTTTAATGTGTTTCTCGAAGAGTCGCATCCCACAGAGAACAATGCATCCAGATGAATGTCGTGCCTTTCTCACTACCAGTTAAATTTTTTACTTTGCTTGAAGTTATGTGATGTCATTGATGCCAAGTGTCTGAAACAACTAGCCTCAGGAGACCACACGTCTATGCAGAAAACTGTGTTTCAAAATCTCATATACTTCATGACATATGATCATTAATCTTGTTTAGACGATGACCTCTGACTTGATGTTGCTCTTAGATCTTGACATTACTTCTACTGTGAGAGGGCAGTCCACTGAGTTTATCCACCAACTTTCATCAAAACTGCTCTTTGCATTTTGAAGTTGTCAACATGAACACTTATCAACATGGACAGGGGAGGTGATGATCTAGTGGTTAAGCGTTGGGCTTGAGACCAGAGGAACCTTGGTTTAAATCCCAGCCTGACCGGAAAATCACTAAGGGCCCCTGGGCAAGGTCCTTAATCCCCTAGTTGCTCCCGGTGTGTAGTGGGTGCCTTGCATGACAGCAGCCTTACATCGGGGTGAATGTGAGGCATTGATGTGTAAAGCGCTTTGATTGTCTGATGCAGATGGAACAGCGCTATATAAATGCAGTCCATTTACCATTTGACAGTCATCTCTGATTTGAGCGTTTGCCTATAATGTTGCCCTGACTTGTATTATGAGAAAATGCTCTACTGAGTTTATCCACCAAGTTTGATTAAAATTGCTCTTTTGGTCTTGAAGATATCGCCGCTGACAAACAGCTATCACAGTAGCCTTTTTTCCACAAAATGTTACAAAATTGACTAACTATTCTATGAATGATCTCTATTTTGCACACTTGTTTTGATCACTTTAAAGGTTAGCAGTGTTCCAACAGCTGGTGCGTCAATGTTTACCAAAGCTGAGTCAAGCTCATTTATGCATTTCTTTGTTTGAGTTTAACGTAGACCACAGCATTAGTAAGATGTTTATTCAAAACCTGCAAGACCTTCCTCGCTGTACAGGCTGGGAATAAAGCTCATCTCCAGCAAGAGTCAACTGTGAGTGATGAACTGTATTCAGTCAGCCCAACAACTTCTCATAGTCGATCTTGACCTCGACAGTCTGACAACTTGTTGGAAGAGCCCTTAATCAAGTCCAAAAAATGTATTTCAGACAGAGTACAGAAGAAAACGAATCCATGCTAATGTTGGACATTCTCATCATTTCCTAGCTCTCTCACAGAAAAAAAAAATTAAAAAAATCTGGCTTTCAATTAAATGTCAGGCAATGACAGGGCTTTGCTGTCAATGCTTCATCACTGCCTTGGCAACCGAACTAAGGGACTAGGAATACAATTGCACTGCAAAGATAGAGCAGGGACGTGGAGACTGCTTGACTCACTGACAAAACCCTCAAAGATTACTTATGACAGTCTATCAATTTCCAATTGAAGCTGAAATTGATGCTGTAAGAAAATACTAGGATACATCAGTTCAGTTATTCTGCCTCACTCTGATGAATTACTGTAATATTTTTGAAGATTTGTGATACAGAGTTCACAGGCAGCCTTGAAATATTTCTCAGGGGGTCATTTCAGAAGTTCCAGCAAAGAGTGCATCATCTCCATTTCCACAGCAAGTCTCCAGTGAAGGATTACCCTGTCAGAAAGTCCCAGGGTTTCACAAAGCACAATGTGGCTCCACTCCCTTATCACTCCAGCTGAAATGTATGCGTTATTTGCCATCTACACATTCACTTCCAACACAACTGACAGCAGATTTCTGCTAAAGTGTCAGCAGCATAAATAAACACTGCAGCTGCAGCAGCAGCAGCAGCAGAAGGGGTGCATCACTTTTAACATCTGAGAAAACAACAAAAACAGCAAGCGTGAGCAGTAAATTTTGTGGAGGTGTCAGATCGATGCGATCAATAATCACATATCGTGGGTGTTCAGTCCTGAGTCACCGGTGAGAGCAGTTACCAATGGGTCCAATTTGCTTTCTACACACTACGCTTCCGTGTTTTTACATGCTTTTCTCAAGCACAACATAAGTCATAATCAAATTAACCAAAAAGTCAAATTCCACAGGAAGGCCTTCGGAACTATTTAATGGTACAGACGCTAATGAGGACTTCTTGAGCTTAAAGTCTTTTGACATGTATATTGTGGCGCTGAGTTGTCTGCATTCTCATGCACTTGTAATCTGCTGCATGGCGATTTAAAGTCTGAACTCCGGGTTGTCGCTCGTGTGCATGCATGCTGTTTATTGTGCAGCATGCACATGGTATCGTGCTGCAGAAGAGCCTCCGATGCAGCACTTTCAGCTGTGCAGCTGTTGCTGCTGGCCTCCTGGTGGGATTGAGGATGGAAAGCTAAATGCACGAAAGTCAGTTGAACAGACAGGCCGGTTTGGGTGAACAGGTGTGCAGCAGGTGGAATCAAAAGGATTCAAAGGTATTGTTGGGCTCGCCTCAATCACTTGCAAGTTCAAGGTATCACCATTTTTTTTCATTTTACCTTCTATGTTTTCCTTTGTGAGAACCGCTCGAAAAGTTAACACTTGATCTTTGACTTTGATCCTGTTTTTGTGCAGTCTGCTCTTGCGTTGCCTTTAAAATTGTGCTGAGGAGAACTGTTTTCTTCAAAAAACATGTTTTAACCTCATTGCTTGTGTTCCGCGTTTCATTAAAAGAAAGAAAAATGGAGTCTCCACTGAGTGCACAAAGGCAAAAACAGCATGCATCACAAAACAACAGGGCCAGTCAGGAAATATTTCAACCTGGAAAGGCCATAAAACAAGTGAGCAGCATGTATTTCCTGCTGAATGTAAAGTAAAACAGTAAAAACTGTTATCTATATACAAAAAGGGATCATTCTGTCTGTCTGTCTGTCTGTCTGGGATAAACTCCCAAACTATAATATGTAGCCCTAAAAACTATATATATTCTGAATCCTCATGACATGGGGAACAAACTGGTACCATTTTTTTTTTAAAGTTCTGGGAAACCAATAATTTAATGCTTTAATCTATTCTCTTTATCTATTTATCTTTTATGGTTACTTGATGTCATCAAGAAAGTCTGAGTACAAAAAGTATAAAGTGGTCAATTCTAATTTCTAATTGCCAAAAATGACAAATGTCCCAGTATGAATTACAGATATATTAATAACATATAGCGAATACATGATGAACAGTCACAGTTGTATAACGTATGTAGTGAGGAAACGGATCAGATGCATTGCGATTATCACTGTTTTATCAAGCCTTGACAATGTACACAAGTCAAATAATTACCTTTTTAGACGGCTCAAAATGCTGCAGCTGGGCTGGAAAGGCCCAGCTGCAGCTCCCTCTGTGATTCAGGAGGTGATTAGAGCCATTTTCAACAGGCAATTTGCAGAATAAAATGATTAATCTGCCATGAAATAATTATTTTATATACGTAGCGTCCAGCGCAGAGCGCGTGGCAGCCGGTAGAACAAAGAACGGCGTCCAGCTGTGAACACAGCACATCTGATTTGCATCCGCCGCAAATCAGATGCAAAGCAGATGTAATAAAAACGCTTTATTCGTGGCCAATCTGTATGCAGTCGCTACAACTTATTTTAGTTCATAATGTGGACATGCTGGGCACGCAAAATATCCGTTTTACACACTGCCCCAGTCTGCTGCCAAGCCGCAAATCCCTGTCAGTTGCGGATATCAGCAGATGACGGCGAATATACAGTGCATAAATTGAGTATGTTTGTGTACGTATTGTGTATGTATGCAGTATGTAAAGCGGATGTCATCTGCAGCCAAAATTTTGTGCAGCTCAAAAATCCTGGAGAAATGGAAAAACGTGCCTCTGCAGATAATTGCGGACGTGTGCGGGTGTCAGACGACTCATACAAGCATGTTTAACGCATATTGCGGATGTTAAGCGAATATGAGCCAATTCTGTGCACAATCCATACGCAAATCCTCCTAAACGCCAGTGGGACAGGGCCCTTAGACAAAAAGAACTTTCACTTTAATTCTTTATGGTTACTGGACTAATGCTTTAATCTATTCTCTTTATCTATTTATCTTTTATGGTTACTGGGCAACCTGACAATCTGGATGACCAGGTGAAGCTGCCCTTTGGTCACATTCTTCATGACATATGTGAGTTGGTGGCCAAAGTCTTTCCAAACCTCCACCGTAACTACCACAACCACAACTGGCTGAGCGAGTGTGCTATCCTTGCTCCAAAGAACTTGTCAGTGGATGACATCAATGCTAAGCTTCTGGCCCAGCTTCCAGGACAGGCCTCCAGCTACATGTCAACTGACACAGTGCCCGATCCAGATGAGATGGTTAACTACCCAGTTGAATTCCTTAACAGCCTGGCACCAGCAGGCCTCCCACCACACAGCTTGGTGCTCAAAGTTGGTGCCCCAGTCATGCTGCTGCAGAATCTTGAGCCACCCAACTCTGCAATGGAACGCAACTCACAATTAAGAAGTTGCTGCCAAGAGTCCTGGAGGCCACAGTAATGACAAGCAAGGCCAAGGGAGAAGATGTCTTTATACCAGGGATTCCACTTATCCCATCAGACATGCCATTTGAGTTCAGGCATCTGTACTTCCCAGTCAAACCCAGCTTTGCAATGTCCAGCAACAAGGCTCAGGGACAGTCCCTTATGAGGAACTGTTATGATAATCTCTTACTGCCTGCAATTTTTATATTTTTATTTTTTACCCCATCACTATGGCAAAAGACACAGAAATCCGATACTGCCAAATGGTCGGCCTATCAATTCAGTCTCTGGATTGATGCTTGACTTGAGATTCACCCCGAGGTTATTCTGTTTGAAGTGGTAATGAAAGACAGATAACTTAAACTGTGTAACCAGTGTTCACTTAAAAACATTATGTCACATGTATTTGACGATAGCTGGTGAGAGATAAAATCACAAGAGGATTTAAGACCTTTACAGTTATGAGACCATATGGTAACTTTCTTCTCCTCCATAATGATCACGATGCAGTGTAGTGTCTCTCGTGAAACGTTGATTACATCTTTTGGGTCAGTTTATTTATCAGCACTGTGGATGGTGGTCATAACCTCTCGATTGGTGCACAGACTGCATGTGTGTTCTGAACCCACATTAGACTTTAGACCTGCTTTTAGATTATCTAAAACACAAACATTTTCTTTCTGATGGATGATATGAATGCCCCAGCATTTGCACTATAACACACAACAAGACCATGAGCGGACAGATGAGCACAAGTACAATTTGTCTCTTTTTTCAGGACAACCTGTGCTTTCAGAATATATATGCTTTTGTTGAGTTTTATAAGTGTAATAAAGGTTTACAAACAAAAATAA
Organism: Thalassophryne amazonica; assembly: GCF_902500255.1. Classification (NCBI taxonomy): domain Eukaryota; kingdom Metazoa; phylum Chordata; class Actinopteri; order Batrachoidiformes; family Batrachoididae; genus Thalassophryne; species Thalassophryne amazonica. The sequence goes on from NC_047113.1 coordinate 65,680,855, forward strand.
GAAAGAAAAAAAGAGAAGCGGAAAATAATTTTCCACATACATTTATTCAAAACACACAGCAAACTATAATAAACAACTGTTTTGACACGTTATGAAGGTAATTTGAGGTCTTGTGTGAAAGACTGTACAACAAAAAGGTTCAAACAATAATCACAAATGCACATTTTGAATAATATATACAAAATGGTCTATGCGTTTTTTGTTTTTTTTTGTCTTCAACTCAAAGCAATTTCTGTCTGCTATTACACAAAGGTTACAACACAAACTTCTACTTCTACTCTGTTTTGGACTTTTCTGTGCTGCCCCTAAAGCAGCTTTCACATGAGTTTGTCATCAGAGGCTCTCCGTCTGCTTTCACTGATTGCTGTGTGTAATAGCGCAGGGCACACTGAGTATGTACTAATAGTATGTACTCATTGGAGCACCCAGGGGGCTATTCAAACAGGCCAACTAGTAACATATCACTCCTGAAAATGATCTTTGGCTTTTCACCTGACGTAAATCTGCCCTACGATTGGAGTTTGTAAAATCATGTGACGGTGAACCAATTCCGATTGGACACTCACGTTGTGCACATCATCACACAGCTTCTATGAGGAGTACAAAGATGGCCAATGGCTGGCTTGAAAGTCCACAGAGTTAACTTTTCAGCAAAAAAGAAAGTTAGTTTCTATCTCATATCATTAAAAAGGTATTTATAATTTATTAAAGCTTGGTCTTAGCTGTTGTATACAACAGTGTTAGCCCCATTCAGGCCCCAACTCCTCTGAAATTGTAACAGACTTTGCTCTCATTTTTGTTCAAAGGTGGGTTTAGGCTTAAATGAGGGTATTACACAAGATATTTTCAGCATGAAAAAACTCCATGTTGGACCTCAAAGACACCACATAAGTCATGAAATAAAAGAAGTATGTGTGCTAAGCAGGGCTGGATCCAGACATTTTTGGTGGTGGTGGGGGGTGGGGGTGTCTGATTCATCACAATGTGGCAATCCACTCAGGTCATTCATGGATTGGCAGTGTAATATTTTTCACCGATACTAAAAATTTTTCCATACTAACATAAAAAAAAACTCAAATTTGCAAAGTAAATTATTCATTTTTATTGTAAATTACATGTTTTATAATCACCAGTGACATTTTTGACAATTTTTTATACATAAACACTTTTAAGTATAATAGTATGATGCAGATCATAGACGTTTATCCTACTTCTATGGACAGATTATAGAGCGTAATCATTTCATATTGTTGAAGACAGTACAATATGTTCAGCTTTTGTCAGTGGAATATACCGTAATTACACGTCCGGGAGCCCAGGGCTGTGCATCATCCCACCCTTTTTTTTTTTTTTTTTTGGAGAAAAAAAACGCCCACTTGAAATTAAATTATTATTATTTTTTTAAATATGTTTATTCAGTGCCCACCAAAAATAAATTAAATCCATGCCCCCAGCACATTGTAAAAAGCAAAAAATTAGTTTCAACAATGATTTTCTCCTTTTCCGTTTCAGATTTGTGAATTCATCTGTTTGTACTGTGCTCTTATTGTGAAAGTCTCTTGTGCAAGAAATAGGAAGTGTTGCGCAGCAGTGTTAATGAGCTCCTCTCTTTGTGTTCATTTATGTCCAACAAAAGTCATTTTTTCATGCAACAAAGTGAGTTTCTTGTCAGCTAAATTTTGTCAATAAGTTTTGTGCATGTTCAGAACTTTGGGAGGAGATCAGACAGAGATCTTTCCTGTTGTCTGGATGTTTGCTGTTTTGAGAGTGAGACACAGAGGACGCACAGCGCTTCTGGACGAGAACACAATGAAAACTGTCTGACTAACAGTCAACAACAGTCTGGATGTTCCACTGTTTTTAGTGAGAGGCTGACAGGAAAATAATGCATTTTTTCCTCTTAATGAGTAAGAATCACAGACAGCAACAAACATATTATTTAACTGCACAGTCTCCTAGATTTAAAGAGGCTTGTTTATCTTCCATGAGAGCCAGAGTTTTCTGTTTTAATACAATGCTGTGCAAAATGTTTCAGTGAAGCAAATTATTTTGATAGTAATTAATAAAATAAATAATAAATAATACTGAAGACTGACAGAGCATGGCACGCCAGTTTTGGTTTATTTTATTTATTTATTTGCTGCAGAGATAAGACTGCGTCAGACAGAAACTTGGTGAAATGTCTAGCCATAAATAATTTTTAAAATTGTTAATTAAACACCCACCTAAAATGAATTAATTCCGTGACCCCAAGCATATTGTAAAAATCAAAAAACAATGACGTTTCATGCTTTTCTCGCCATCTGTTTGTCCTGTGCTCTTATTGTGAAAGACTCTTGTACAAGACACAGGAAGTGTTCTGTGAAAATATGACTATCTTTGTACAGACAGCAACAAACAGATGAATAAGCTACAGAGTCGCTTGGATTTAAACACATAGGAACTGTTTTAAGCATCCATGAGAGCCAGAGATTTGTGTTTTAATATAAACACTGTGCAAAATGTTTCAGTGAAGCAAAATTATTGTCCATGTTGTTAACATTGAAATCTGACCACATTACTTTTTGGGGGGGGGGGGGGGGGGGGGGTGCCAGTGATCAGCTGACAAAGAACACATTTAATAAATGACCAAAGGATAAAAAAAAAAAGAAGAAGACACAGACAGGTGATTTATTCTTCTTTTCTGAGGAAATCAGACTTTTTATTGAGATGGGCAGCACCGGTCTGACAAACATATATTTGGCATTTGTGCAAATGCTCCCACTTCAAGCAAAATTTTGTGCAGAGCCCCCCAGGGTGCTCAGGCATCAAATATGGTAATAACTAAGACATTGTGGCAAACACTCCAACTTAAAAACTATATCTTGTCTTATTTTATTGTTTGTTTGTTTGTTTTTTTCCTGTCTTTTCATTTCTATATATATTGCATTTTTTCTTTGCATTTTTAGCCGTTTTTTGGCTGGTAGGGGATGCAGGTAAAAATAAATGATGCGCTTCATAAGAACAAAGCAATGACTGATTGTAGGAAAAGTGTTTCCCTCTGCTGTGCATCAATGACGTTTCGCAGACACGAGCACCATGAGTACCAGTTATGTGCACCCCTGTGTATAGTGCCAAATCACAACAGTGCTGCCTCAAAGCACTTCACATAAGGTCTAACCTTACCAACTCCCCCTGAGCAAGCACACAAGCGACAGTGGTAAGGAAAAACTCAGTATAAACAGAAAACAAACACGAGGTAGCAGCCATGAATATGCATGCAGTATAGTTTGTTTAATGACACAACAAGCTGACAGCTGATGAAGAATAGCTGTTATAGGTTGTACATCTTGTGTCAATAACACTTAGCTTTCCATCTGCACAGAGCTTCTACTTTGACACAGATCATAATTACTGATAATGGCGATAATTACTGTTAAGCATCATCATATACCATGAAAACGGCCATAATATTGTAATTACATGAGAAAGATTAATAAGATAGGCATCATGTGTATTCTGGAGAATTGAAAGGCTTCAAATTTGAAAACAGGGTGGAACAAGTAAGAACAGTATTATGTTAATAACATTTATACACAGTTGACTAAAAAGATTCAATAAGAAAAGAAATCTAAGATTTTACCTGAGAAATCCACTTTATATTGGAACCATTTATACCACACTATTATCACTTTAAGAGAGGGCTTTTCAAAATAAGGTTTTGTTGTGATATTTAAAGTGTAGTATACAGTAAGTAATTATGTCAAACTATGCCAAGTTATTACTTGGAAAATATTTGATGCCAGTATGAGCATTCCAGTCAAGCAAACTGCCCAATTTAAACAGTGCCACGATCAATGCTTTTACTCTTCCATTGAGCCTCTACAGCACTGAAATACTAATGTTACTGTGGTATCATCACAATAGTATCTATTATTATCACTGTTAACATACTCCTTAGCCCTGCAATAGACTGGCATCCTGTCCAGGTTGTACCCCACCTTTTGCCCTATCACTGCTGGGAAAGGCTGGCCCACCCATAACCCTGCTGCCCCCTAATCCCTTAGTTGCCCTTGATTAGGGTCTGAGAGTATAGAAAATGAATGTATGAATGAACATAATAATTAAAACCAGAGTGGCCCAGGTGCAGACTCAGCATCTTAAAAGTACAGTAGCATTAGTAGTATATTATATTATGGTATAGTATTAGTAGTATATTACTGAGCACATTTTCTTTCCATTGGTTCATTTTACGCTGAATGTGTATTTTAACATTTCTGATTTGCGGTTGCACAGTATAATTCTGGAACCAGCTAGAACCTAATGATTGGTGTCCTGTCCAGGTGCAGACTCATTCTCTTCCCAATATATGAGGACTTGTACATCTACTAATATTGGCTATATTTTACTCTACAGTCTATTGCTAATGTCTTGGTTAACCAGACAGGCTATGCTAGGCACACTGACTAACTTAACTAGAGCTAGTTAACTATTTCCAACAATATTTCACTTTATGTGTTAACCTGTCCAAATAACACTAATGTACTTTATGTCTAAGACCAGCATTTATAGGAAATGGCACAATATTTACCTCCTCTGGTTGCAAACAGGAAGACCACACGGCATTTTACTTTACTCATAGCTGCTGGTAAATTTCTCTCCGCAATTCAAAAATGTGCATGATGTATAAAGAAAGACACAAAGTAAACTCATCCCCAACTTAATCTATGGAGAATAAAAAAAATGTAAAAAACAAAACAAAAATAAAAATGCAAGAAAAAGAACCAAATTTCATGATATTATTGAGGTACCATTCAAAAAAGCTTCTGTACTATAAAATTTAAAAAAATACCAAGTTCATGGTTTTGTTTTTGTTCCTTGAACCTGTTCATTATTTTGGGCAAAACTATCAGTAGTGCAACTACTAAAAAAATTCCATAACAATTCTGCATTTTGTAATAAATTATGCATTAAAATGACTTACATGGCCAACATCTTCAAAATTCATGATGGCTCATCACCAAAGTTATCTTGATATGTTTTTTGTGGCCATAAGTGGAACAAATATTTGCTTTTGCCACAAAATGCAAAATTGCTGTGATGATCTCCAGTGCAATCTCAATTATAGTGTCATTAGTGAGCTTTTAAATATTCATTTTATCTTTAGATTGACTGCAAATTATTTTGAGCTGCATTCTATGTGCAGCTTCTTCTCCCTTATTATGACAAAAAATAAAATAACATAAAGTTTGAACCCACAATTTCTCTCCAACCTCATCTCCTTTGTTACACAGTTTGATTTCTGCACTACACTGTCAAACAGGACGTGTTAGGGCCCCTCCACACATAACAAGAAGTTGGGCAAAAGAAGCAGGAACTGGCCAAAAAAGAGTGAAAACTAGAGACATTCGTCATGAAATGCCCCATGCGCAGTACTATTTTCCATGTAAAGTGCAGTAATATGTACATGTGTGGGGTAGGTATTTGGTTGAACCCTCATGTGTTTGATGTAAACTGGGATACACAGTGGAAAAACTGGAGATTGACATTGTATTTATTTAGAGAATGTGGCCAACAGTGACCATAAAAAGTTGGTAGCCTTTTGAACAAATGCAACTATTATTTTTAATTATTTTTAATTTTTTAAAAGTAGGTCAAGGTCACCAGCCTTCAAACCCATGTGAGGTACTACTCGAAGGCATGTACCCACCAAATATGAAGTTTCTGTGAGCAATAGGTGCTGAGCTATGCAGCGGCAAAGGATTTGGCAGTTGTGACCATTAGTGACCTTGAAAAGTAGGTCAAGGTCCAATCATGTTGCTGGCCCTGATTCTGTTTTCACTGTAAAAACAACAACAACAAGAAAACACACACACACACACACACACACACACACACACACACACACACACACACACACACACACACACACACACAAACCCACAACTGCAATTTTTAATATTTAATTCCTGTTAAAAAGAGCGGACAATACAAGAATTATCCTCCTCCTGGACGTACACAGTAAAAGTGGAAGTAATGGTAAATGGACTGCACTTATATAGCGCTTTTCCATCTACATCAGACGCTCAAAGCACTTTACAAATGATACCTCACCTTCACTGCGATGTGAGGGTGCTGCCATACAAGGCGCTCACTACACACCGGGAGCAACTAGGGGATTAAGGACCTTGCCCAAGGGCCCTTAGTGATTTTCCGGTCAGTCTGGGATTTGAACCAAGGATCCTCTGGTCTCAAGCCCAACGTTTTACCACTAGACCATCACCTCCCCTAAATAATGAACTGACATGAATTACTTTTTATTTCTTTTATTTTTTTTACATGAATGACCTGATGTGCTCATATCATGATCACATGAGCCGGCTCCGCCTGTCCCTGTGTTCAGTGCGCACTGAAACGCTGCTGACCGCATTGCAAAGGTGATATGTGGTTTTATTTATTCTAATGTAAGGAGAGCCCGCTGGTGGTGTATCGTTAGGTGATATTCTACATGGCACAATATGTGTTCCTCACCTGTGCGTAGCAATGACGCCAAGGTCAGGTGAAGCTTTTATTGCATGCTCATCGCTGTGCACACTGAGATGTGGTTGGGGTGATCCAGTGTGTTTCTATATTTCCCCATGTCGTCATTGTTTGCAGACATGTGTGCAGAGCCATGCTTTACACCTGGGTGATCGCAGCACATGTGACAATATGTGTTCCCAGCTTTGCGTTGTGCTGACACAGTGGTCAGCTGCGATATGGAGTGGTGCACACTCCAGGACCACAGCATTGGCCATGGCCGGTGGTTAGCCCCCTAGCTGCTTGATTTCGTCACCCAACCCATAATGTGATTAAACGTCAACCATGGTTCCCTGACAAATGCATAACTGTAGTGCGTGTGCACGTGTGACCATGTCAATCAATACATGATTGACATGTGACACCCCCACCTTCCCATAGCAGCAACACGCTCACACAGATCGGCTCAAGGCTCCAGCCTGTGGGGCAATTCAGCTGGCGACACTGTCAGTCAGGCTGTGACATGATGGACAGATGTGTGGATGTTGCAATCGCGTGTCACGTGATGTGCCTGTCCAGTCGGCTAGCGCTGTGACACACAGGCAGGCTGGGTTCTTATTTGCATCTCTGTTACCATACGCCATGGTGTTCCACAGCTGTCAGCTGTGCTATCATGGACATGACAGCCATCCAGCTGTGTGCACTTTGCTGACCACTATCACACTGCATGGCAGCCACTGTCTGCAACCTCAGCTGCACCTCTATCAGCTCATGGCATTTTGGGGGGGGTGGAATGACACACTCGCATGCCATTTGAGTTGGGAGGAGTACACAGCACACTCGCATGCCCTTTGTATAGTGGGGGACGGCACACTCACACACCATGTGTGTTGCTTGGTAACACACTTGTGAGACACTTAGAAAATATGTCGCACAGCCAGCACAAAAGTGGTCGCCTACTCTCTATTTGTGCTGGGAGCACAAACGGTCCCGCCTTTTCTATGTGCCCCGTGAGTGTTGTTGGATGTTTGTGGGTGGCACCTGGACTCCGGCCGAGAGTGGGTCGACTGGGCACTCACATAGCAATGGCCAACTTTCAGCCGCTGGTGTGAAGGCTGCCTTGATTGCGCCATTTGACCACGGTTTGACAAGGCCCATGACTTCGTGCAGCTCATTGGCCAGAACACGCTATGTCTGACCTGTGTACAACATGGCGTGCGAATGGTACGAACATGATCAGATGGCAGTGCAACCTCATCTTGCCAGCCATTCAAATGGGTTTCCAGCGAAAATATAGAGTGCATGTGCTGTGCCCGAATAGATGTGGCGAATGTGGCTCAAATTTTCCACAATTGCCATTCGACTCGTACTTCATGCATCATTCTGCCTCAATCGTGTTATGTGTGAAGCGGCCATTAACAAGTCATAGGAGCTTGTTTCCTTAATTTACTTTCACTTAATATAAGAAATTCTGAAATTTCAGTTGAATTTCATGAGTTACCATCATACAAAGTCAAGTTTGTGAGTCAATTCTCTGAAATTAAAGTGTCAATTTAACGTACCATATTTTCTGGAGTATAAGTCACACCTGTTAAAAAAATGCACCAAATTATAACTCACATATAATTCACATTATAACTCAGCAGGGTGGCTGGCCGCTCCCTTAGAGATAGGGTGAGGAGCTCAGTCACTCGGGAGGGGCTCGGAGTTGAGCCGCTGCTCCTCCATGTCAAAAGGAGTCAGTTGAGGTGGCTCGGGCATCTTTTCCGGATGCCCCCTGGACGCCTCGCTGGAGAGGTGTTCCGGGCACGTCCCATTGGGAGGAGGCCCCGGGGAAGACCCAGGACACGCTGGAGGGACTACAACTCTCGGCTGGCTTGGGAACGCCTTGGGGTTCCCCCGGAGGAGCTGGGGGAGGTGTGTGTGGATCGGGAGGTCTGGGCGGCTTTGCCTGAGCTGCTGCCCCCGCGACCTGACTCTGGATAAAGTGGAAGAAAATGGATGGATGGATGGATGGATATAACATTTTTTATCAAGACTTTCATTTAGGATTTTTATGCATTGTTATAGTGTACCTATTATTATTGACATTTGTTCATATATTATTTTATTATATAACCATGCTTTGATTCCCGGGAAAACCCTGTATAAATACTTATTGTAATAATATTAATTATTATTGTTATTCAGTATTTAAGACAGAGTCTAAGTTATAGGACCTGTCAAACTGGCGTGATTTGTACCACAAAAATATGCTAACAGTGTGAGTTTTGTGTTGATAAACTTATTTTGAAGTTGAATTTATTCACAGCTTTAAGGCAGTTTTAAGTTTGAAAATAGAACCACGTTGATCATTTTTACAGTGAAACTGAACTTCAGCTGTGCAGCGTAGCAACATCAACACAGGTCAATTCTATTTTTAAATCTCTCTTTCATGCTGGAAAATAAATTCCTTTTAAGCACCCCTGTTCATGTCATCCAGGACTCATAAAATGAGCTACAGTTGTCATAGATCATTTTTTACACATGTCAAAATTCCAGTAACTGTAGGCTCGTAAAAGAGACATCTGCTTCCATCTCATATTCTGTTTTTATGAGATCCACATAAAACTCAGATATTTCCAGCCTGTCTTAAACTTGTTGCAATGGCAGTTAAAAGAAAACAAGGTCCCCATGTCATTAATAAAAAACAGAATCATTGTATTAACAGCTTTAAAAAGTGAGACAGAGATAATTAACATGAGGTTCTGCTGCCATTCAGAGGATCATGTTTTTCCTTCTGCCGTTCTGCATCCCTTCTGGCCTCGCCAGCACAATTTGGGCATTGTGAACGGACACAGCACTTGGCACGGACCTGTGTGCTGCTCTTATCATGTCGAGCACAATGACAGGGATTGTGCAAGCAAGTGGCTTTAATGATTCTGGATTCATGCCTCTGGGCTGCGATCACCCAGACCAACCCCTGGACACCCGTGTTTAGCCCTCGGGCCACAAGTGTTTCTGCCTTCATTGTGAGGCCGCTCATGGAAAACAAAGGCACTTGCTGTTTCTGTGTGGCACATTTTAATAAACAATATTTCTGGCGTTGATACAATACGTGACTGAAAAATACATTTGGGTATTCCAATGCATCCTTTATTATATGTATTCCTTTATACAAAATAACTTTAAATAATTATTACAAAAAGGGTTCATCAACAGCTTGCATGCTGCCAAAGCAAAAAGAGCCCATCTTGCAATAATTATGAAAAATTCTAAAATGTTCTGGCTCCATTCCTTCCTCTGCATGTTTACCAAAAATAAATTCCAATTATTTCAAATAAAAGTCAGCTTTTCAGCACAGAACGCAAGACAACATATGCACAAAATCCACAATCCTGATCAGATCCAGATCAAACTTTGTCAGGCAACAGTGAGTGCCAGTCTTCACCTCACTTTCAAATATGAAAGTGATTGGGGCACATTTGATTAAGACATAATGTAAAATGTACATCAAATGGGGTTTTCAATGTTGAATTTAAATTGCCACAAAATCTGTAATGTGGATCAGATCCAACTCAAACTTTGTCAGTCAATAAAGGATACCATCCTACATAATGCCCTCAAATATGAAAGAAATTGGATCTTTATGACAGAGTTAAGAATTTTTGAAAAATCGTTCCACGTTATAGACAGGGTTTTTTCCTGACTTTGACCTTTGACTTATGACCTTGAAAATTGAGTCAGTTCTTGCCTATCAGGATATCAATCTACAGTCAAAATTTCATAAGGAAATGTGAAAACTTGTGGGTTCCAGGCTGTTCAAAATCAGGGAGACAAAACAGACAAAGAGGGTGAAAACATAACCTCCTCCAACTGTGTTGGCAGAGGCGATAATAATAATAATAATAATAATAATAATAATAATAATAATAATAATAATAATGAGAAGAAGAATACATTTATTTATATAGTACTTGGAAGTCGACAAAGTACATAACGTGTCTGTATTGTATTAGTGCCTGTACAAACCCCTCCCCTCAAAACAAACAACTTGCATTTGATAAGTTGTAGCAGAGACTACCTCTTCTTCCATCCAAGAGACTCAATGCAAATGTGAATTATTTCTCCCTCATTGTACAATTCATATAGAACAAAGAGCATTCTTGGTTGTATTTTTACTGGATTGACTATCAGCAGATTCTAATTGTGAAAAGAACAGTGTGTACCGTTGGCTTATCTTCAAAAGCCGCCCACAAATTCTCTCCTTAACAACAAACTTGCAAGTGAATTTGCAACCACCATCTTAAGAGAGAAACCGCCGTACTTCATGGTTGACAAAAACTCTTTCAGTCATTTGTCACACTTCCCACATTTCCAAATTACCCATCTTTCCTTCAACAAATGTGTTTACAAAAACATGCGGGGCAAAGTTACCTTTTTATGACCAGTTCCTCTTTTTGTTTTTCACATCGATTTCCTGAGATTAAAGTCCTTCTACATTTTAAGCAGGTACAGGAATGTGATTTTCAACATGTGGTTATTCATAACGCTTCTTTTGTGGTGCTACGATTATTCACAGCCAACATGCGGTGAAAAAAAAAAAATATATATATATATATGTATATGAGGTCTGTGAGAAAAGTATCCGATCTTATTATTTTTTTAAAAAACCATATGGATTTGAATGTGTGATTATGTGTGATGAAAAAAGCGGTCCTTTTTATTTTTCTCAAAAAATAAATGGATTTGATTCATATGTTTTTACATCAGACATGCTTGAACCCTCGTGCGCATGCATGAGTTTTTTCACGCGTGTCGGTGACGTCATTCACCTGTGGGCAGGCCTTGAGTGAGGAGTGCTCCACCCCGCCCGTCGGAATCTCTTTGTCTGAATAGCCGCTGCGGACGGCGCGCGTTGCTTTATCAACATTTTTTCTGGACCTGTGAGGGATATCCGAGTGGACACTATTCGAGAAATTAAGCTGGTTTTCGGTGAAAAGTTTATTATGGGGTGTTTCTGTCGCTGTAAGGACTTCCCACGGAGCGGGACGTCGCACAGCGCTTCCAGGCGCCGTCGTCGGCCTGTTTTGACCTGAAAACATCCTAATTTAAGGCTTAATTCACCCAGGACGTTGGGAGAGAACAGAGAAGATTCAGAAGAGGCCGGCATGAGGACTTTATGTGGACATTCCACTGTTTAAGGACATTTTGTAATGAAAGACGTGCGCGCAAATTTGCCAAGTCGTTTCCGTGACGACTCGGCGAATCTGTGTGCGCCGCGACAGGAAAAACACCTCTGTGTTGAAAACCATTTGTAAAATTCAGGCGGCTTTTGATGGCTGTCAACAAGTGAGTAACTGAGAAATTGTTTAACAGCTTGGGCATGTTCCAACTTGCCCGTTAAGGTTTCCAACGGAGGTGTTTTTCCTGTCACGAGCCCCCACGGTCGGGTCCGGCCCGACATGCGACTCTGCCCACACGTTATTCCATTACAAAATGTCTGTTAACAATGGAATGTCTGAATAAACCCCTCATGCCGACTTCTTCTGAAAGTTCTCTGTTCTCTGACGACTTACTGGGTCAACAGAGCCTGAAATGTGGAAGTTTTCAACTTGAAACGGCGAGACGCTGCCGCCTCGAAGCGCAGTCAGGCGCTGTGGGCCGTCCTTAAAGCGACACTACCAGACCAAAATCTCTCATCAGCTGTTAAAATTTTTACCGAAAACCAGCTGAATTTATCGAATGGTGTCCACTCATTTGTGCCTTACAGTTTTGAAAAAATTTTTATCAAACAAAGCAGCAGTCTCTGAGCCATTCCTAAACAATGAAAAAAACGACGAGAGGGTGGGCGACTCCTCACTCAAAGACTGCCCACAGGCGAATGACATAACCGACAGGCGTGAAAAAACTCTCGCATGCCCACGAGGGTTCAAGCATGTCTGATGTAATCACACGTGATTCAAATCCATATGGTTTTTGAAAAAAATAATAAGGTCGAATACTTTTATCACAGACCTCGTATATATATATATATATATATATATATATATATATATATATATATATATATATATATATATATATATATATATATATATATATATATACAAACAAAACAAAACCCACTATAACAAATCATACATGAAGTCATGATGTTTTTGTTGGAAGAATAGTTTTTTTGTCTGCTAATTGAAAGACAAAACTGTTTCTTACCGTATGGAGCAGCAGTAAAGCAAATGCCTGTTTTCTGCCAAGAGAGTGGTATGATGCCCACACGGATTCAGGCTGCAACACACAAAAAAGCAACACACTATGAATGACTTTACGTGATGAGACAGCTTCGTGAAAAAAATTCAGAATGACATACGCACGGAATTCTGCGTCAATTTGGATACAAGTGTCAAGTAGTCACCCATAAAATAGACATTTTTGATTTTACAGAACACAATATTATAGAAGCTTTCACAATCTTTAAAAGCTGATCTAAGCTGATATATTTTATCAGAGAAATCAAAACATTATTATTGCTCACTTGCACTGTGTGATCGTTAGTCTTTATAAAAATGTGAGCCAGATGGTGTTTTGTAAATCTGTGTACAGTGGATAAGGTTTATGCAAACAACACAAAATCACTTGTCATTTCAGTTGAAGTGTGTTGCCTTTTGTTTTCCCTTTAGGTACGAGGAGCGGTGGTGGCAGCAGCAGCACCGAGGTTTACTGCTGTCAACGTAATACATTTTAAAAGCTACAAATCCGCTTTTGTGTAACAGCATTTAAACCTCTGTGCCATCACTGTGACTGTACCGATGCAAAATGTTGCTCAGTGGTAGAATGTTTTAAATACTCTATATATTTGATAAGATGTGAAAAATCAAATAATAGCAGCAAATGAATGAGTTAAAACAATGCTACCAAGGGTTGTGTATTGGCCTCCATATGCAAATAGGGTTTTACTGTTTGAACTTTTAATTATATGCCAGACTGGTAAAAATACCCCTCCTACAGAAGTGGAAATCAAGATTTCCTTGATTGCAATCTACATAGTAGCAAAGACATCCAGTCATTGCTGTAGGTCAATGGGGGTCATCCATGTCTCACAACACCACATAGAAAGACTGGAAGCACCAAATCCTGAAGACTTGCACCTTCAGTCTACTACAAATGTATCTGCATCACCAAAGATCTCTGTCCAGTGACATCATGACTCCATAAGTTCTTCCCAGTCTCTGCACATACACACATAGTGTGCATTGCAAACTTGCTATGTAAAGCGTATGTGAATATTGTACAAAACCTTTGCACTGGTCAACAGCGCAACCATTTTCCAACTGCACTGCACCTGACCACATTTTATTTTAAGCACATTCATTTGCACATACATGAACATGAGTGGAAGTGCTGGTTATGAAAACTACAGCTGCATTAGTAGTAAACTACCAATAGTAATCACTCTGCACTGTGATTTAAGTCATGTGGAGACTCAGTATCTTGCTGAGAAAAAATAAAAACTTTAGCCATCCACCCATGCTTCACAAGATATACTTTGATGGCATTTTTTGTACTTCTGGCAGCTTGCATATACAGTTTATTTTAATTGTCATTCTCACATAGAGTCAAACCGATGTATCCTTCTTACCAGACTCAAGGTCACTGTAGGCCTTCCTAATGCAAAGGCACCCACTTCCAACAAGGCCCTCTCTGAGCAAAGACAGCAACATTCCCGTGTTGCTGTCTAACAAAGGGAGAGGCACTGGGTTCCCTTAATACACCTGACTATCACGCTGAGATCATGACACTGCTCTGTGATTGCAGCTGTTGTAAAACACTGAAGCAAAACCCAAACAACGACGATATGTAGAAGACTATAGAGGCTTTGCAGTCACGTGACCTGGCCACTTCCAGGCCACTCCCCATCACCACGCTGCCATTCAAGCACAGGGCTTCCAGGATTATTTACATGAGAAACTCCTTACATACTGCAACATTTTGGACAAGCTTTGCGATAAACACATCATCTCTGAACCTGATAGTATAGCCGAACATACCAGGCATCTTTCTGGTGCTGAATTACTGTGGTACAAGGAGAAAATTGCCGTTTTTGAGTGGTTGTACACAGCAGTTGACTGGACTTGGAGCGACATTGTTCTCACCGCAGGTGTAAGTACACTCAGAACTTAACTGAGGTTTGCAGACTTGAATATTTATAATAGTATTTAGTGAAAATGTTTGTCATTAACCTTATTGAATGTTGTGTGCTGCTCTGTTTGTGGAGAGAAATCCAGGTCACTTTTTTGTGGTCCTGTGGCTTTCTTAATGAAAGGAGTAATGTTTTAGTGGCACATTTTTTTCAAAACTTACTATTTCTAACCATAGCTATGGTGTAATAGCTGAAAAAAACAGCAAAAAACAGAGGAACGAGGAGTTGAAATGGCTTGTTTTCACAGATATTGTGACTGGCTAAACTGGACCTGCAGTTGTGGGTGGTACTGCTCTGCTTGTGACCTGTGACATCACGTGCAAAGCCTTGATAGAATGCCAAGAACATCTACAGAAACAGGAATCCATCCACTACCAACTGTATTACCATTTGTATCCTGGAGACACTACACCCTGTATGTATGGGCTCCCAAAGATAGATAAAGGAGTCCCTCCTCTCAGACACCCACCCCCAGTCAGTCAGCAGCACAACAACTTGGTCACATCAATCAATCAATCAATCAATCAACATTTATTTATAAAGCGCTTTACAGCACCGACTGGTGTCCAAAGTGCTTAACATTAAAAACACAAATTTACAAAATAAAACACATATAAAATAAAATTTTAAAACAACACATAAAAAAAAAGAACATAAAAATAACAGAACATGTCACCTCCCCACTAAGTGTTAAAAGCCAGTTTAAATAAATAAGTCTTTAACTTAGATTTAAAAAGTGCTAGGTCAGGAATAGTACGTAACTCAAGAGGTAGCTCATTCCACAGTCTGGGGCCAGCTACCGCGAAAGCATGATCACCCCAGCGTTTCTATCTTGACCTTGGAACATCTAAGTAAAGCTGGCCAGACGCCCTTAACGTCCTACTGTAGGTGCGCAAAGTTAAAATTTCAGACAAGTAGGGAGGTGCAAGGCCATAAATAGCTTTAAAAACAAACATTAAAATTTTAAAATCAATTCTAAAACGAACTGGAAGCCAGTGGAGTAAGTATAGGATGGGCGCAATATGCTCACGTCTAGAAGTGTTTGTCAAAAGACGAGCAGCAGCATTCTGCACCAACTGGAGACGCACAAGAGACGACTGATTAATGCCCGCATAAAGTGCATTACAATAATCAAGTCTGGAGCTGATGAAAGCATGAATGGCCGTCTCAAGATCACGTCTACTGAGAAAGTGCTTTATTTTAGCCAAGAGGCGAAGTTGGAAAAAACTAGCTTTGACAACAGAATTTATCTGTTGATCAAACCTCAAACAGCTGTCAAATATCACTCCCAAATTCTTGACAGCTGGTTTTACATAGTTAGCCAAAGCACCAAAATTTGGTGTTACCACATTTGGTATGCCAGTGCGCTCAAACACCATGATCTCAGTTTTACCATCATTCAGGTAAAGGAAGTTTTGAGACAGCCACTGCTTTACATCACGAATACAATTAAATAATGATGACAAAGCATCACTCCCATTAGTCCTCACAGGCAGATAGATTTGCAGATCATCTGCATAACAATGAAAGGACAAATTGTGCTGGGTTATAATTGACCCCAATGGCAGAATGTACAAAGAAAATAGAATCGGCCCAAGGACAGATCCCTGCGGCACTCCACAGCACAGAGGAGCAGTTGATGAGGAAAGGTCCCCAATCATGACAGAAAAGCTCCTTTCAGCCAAATATGATCTAAACCACTCAAGTGCAGTACCATGAATGCCAATAAAATGTTCCAACCGGGAAACAAGTACTGTGTGATCCACAGTATCAAAGGCTGCTGTGAGGTCCAACAGAACCAGCACAGCAGGATTCCCTGCATCCACCGACAGAGTAATATCATTATGAACTTTTAAAAGTGCTGACTCAGTGCTGTGTTGCGATCTAAACCCAGACTGGAATTTTTCAAGGATGAGATTGTCTTCTAAAAATGATTGTAACTGTAAAAAGACAACCTTTTCTAAAACCTTAGATAGAAATGGCAGATGAGAGACAGGTCTAAAATTGGATAAAACTGATGAGTCCAGGTGAGGTTTTTTAAGAAGAGGTCGAACCACAGCATGTTTAAAAGCAGCTGGAACAGACCCTGATCTAAGACAAGCATTGATAAAAGTTAGGAGACCTGCCCCAACAGTATTAAAAACCTCCTTCAGCACCTTAGCTGGAACAACATCAAAAGGACAACTTGTAGATTTTATGTGTTTTACAACATCAGCGAGAGATGCAAAAGAAATGGGCTCAAACTGTTCGAGCACAGCAGAATGTGCACGAGGAGCAGACAACTCAACATTACAGCTCTGATCAGCGTTCTGTCTGACTGATGAAACCTTATCAATAAAAAACTGAAGAAACTCCTCACAGGTTGTGGTTGTAGCATCCAACAAAACAGAGGTGTGTGGATTTACAACTGAGTTTATAGTCTGAAATAACACACTGGGATGATGACAACTGCTCGAAATAATATGAGACAGATATTGTGCTTTTGCCTCCTTCACAGCCTTCTGATAGTCAGTTAGACTGTCCCTCAGAAAACCCAGAGACACCTGTAGTTTGTCCTTTTTCCATTTTCTCTCCACCCGTCTGCAGCGTTGCCTGAGGGCACGGGTCGTGGCATTTAACCAGGGGTCAGATTTTGATTTCCTGGATTTGCAGCACATCGGTGCAACAGAGTCCAAAATGACTGTGCATGTAGAGTGGAAAGAAGAGAGGATGTTATCTGGGAGTAATGGAGAAACCAGTCCATTCATGGCATAAAACTGTGAGTCCATGAAGGCAGCAGCAAAGTCCCCCGCTGTCGAGGAGGTGACCAAACGGCGGCGAGAGACAGGAACAAGTGGCTTACTAGCAGATGGAGGAGCAATAAATTAAAAAATAACAGGAAAGTGATCTGAAATAGCAGCGTCTGATATGTCCTTAAGTGAAACTGAGAGCCCAAAAGAAATAACCAGGTGCAAGGTGTGTCCAAGATTATGTGTTGGTCCATCCACAACTTGTGTTAGACCAAAAGAGTTCAGGAGGCTTTTAAAATCATCAGCCAGCTGATTAGAAGGACAACAGATATGAATATTAAAATCACCACAGACCAAAAATTTGTCATATTTTGGGATAAAATCTGCCAGAAACTCAGAAAACTCCTGAATAAAATCCTTATTAAATTTTGGTGGAAGATAAACAACAGCACAGAGCACAGGACAGTCGAAATCCATCACAAACAACTGAAGTTCAAAAGTGGAGTAGACATTAGAAGATAAAAATCGGCATTTAAAACTGTCTTTAAAAACCATGGCCACACCCCCGCCTTGACCTGATGCTCGCGGGGAGCTGAAAAACGAGCAGCCGGGGGGGAGGAGCTCAGAAAAGGCGCTATTTTCACCTGGTTTCAGCCAGGTCTCCGTTAACAGGAGAAAGTCCAGATCACGACTGGAGAAAAAGTCATTCAAAATGAAAGTCTTACTTGTGAGTGACCTTGTGTTGACGAGCGCCACACGGACTGAGCGCACGTCAGTCTGCTGGGAGACACGACCGAGCGGGCGCAGGTTCTCCTGCACGCAGTCACGACTGCAGCTCCTCACAGGACGGCGACGCGGAAGTGGAGACCCGGCACCCCGGACAACCGGCCGGAGCCACCGATAGCGAAAAGTCAGGGAACGCCGCACGTCGTAGCCGTCATATGGTGTGAAGAATCCGGCTATGAATTGTCGTGGAGCATGTTTGCAGGAAACAGCCAGGCACACTCTGAGCCGAACACGGACTCCTCCTCTCTTCCCGCGTCCTCTGCGACGCAGACGCCGAGGCAACACGCCAAGCGGCCGGCGTAGAAAGTCTGGTACGGACGCTAAGACAGGCGGCGGGGGCAGCCGCGTCCCTGGCCGTCCGCCCGAGCCAGGAACAGCGAAATTCTCCAGCGAAGCCCGAACGCTGATAAGAGTCTGGCGATCATACACCAGGAGCGGTGACACATTCCATGCAACAAAGTGTAAAAACAATAAAAACGACACTAAAAGAAGCGAGTGCCGACGGCAGGCCACATACAACGGCGCCATCTACAAACAAACAACACATGCAACAAAGCCAATCATGTAGTTGCCATTTTAGCACCATGGTAGGCAACACTCACCAATACATCCTCCACCCTCCGCAGCATTCACAATGCTCTGCAGTGGACAAGAAGGCGTGCGTCATGTGAGCAGATGAGATGAGTTTGTATCAGTCATATGAGTTTGTATTAGTTTCTGTCACTGTGTGCATAATGTCTGGAGTTACCTTGACAACTGAAGGGGAGGGCAGAATGATAAGAGGGGCAGCCGAAAGGTAGAGATTCTTCTGGAGGAAAACAGCGGGGCGTTTTGACCTTCGGAGGCTGATAAGCCTGCCCATGTTTAGAGTTAAGCAGAGAAACACATTTGCAGCTCCTCTGTTGTTGTCCATTCGGCTGCTCCCGTTTTGTGTTCGGGGTCGCCACAGCGGATACAACCAGATCCACATTGATTTTTGGCACAAGTTTTACACCGGATGCCCTTCCTGACACAACTCCAGTGTTACCTGGAGAAACACACACAGCCACTGGTGTTCCAAAGAAGTCTCCCATCCAAGTACTAACCAGGTCCTGCACTGCTTAGCTTCTGAGATCTGACGGGATCAGGCTGACACAGAGCAGATCAGCTGCACATTTGTAGCTCCTCTGACTGACCAAATCCAATTTATGAGTATTCCCTGATCTCCGACATCGTCCTGTGCAAAGTGTACATTTGCTCTGAGATGTTTTCCAACTTATATCTGAGTTCAAGGGTTAACGCAATCTGAGACTGTATCACTTTGCCCAACTCATTAATCATGACGGACAGGTGAGGGTTCATGGTTATGGTAGCAGCTATCTTGCCAATTCTCCGGTAGGTCAGGGCAGCACCTAAACGAATAAGCACCAGCCCTCCCACAATAAAACCAAATATAAATAAGTTTTCATCATCCTCCACAGAGAGTGGTACCAAGCAGGCAACGCACTACTTCTCCCAGGCGTTAAGAACATAGCCCACAGGGTAGGTTCCATCTGGGCACGCAGGGTGAGTTCCTGATTTCCTTGTTGAAAAATGGTGTCAATAAAGTTCAGAGACCAGCTGATCAATTCCATGGTTAATCCAAGTATAGTTTGAAAAATTCACAGTCCGGTGAAGTAGGGACTTTGAAGGTTGGAGCAGAGATAGAGGAGAGAGGAGGAGATGCGCCCACCCTCGCCGGAGTCCCAAGCTGAGAACTATACTACATCGGACAGGTAAACACCTGCAAATACCTTGGTTACACAACACCTTGGCCTTTTGCACACCAGAATTTTGTACAATAACTGGACTTCTGCACACCTGCATATTTGCACAACTGAAGAATTGATTTGCACAACCGTTTTTCTTTATTGCACAGTAATTCTGTAATGCTGCTCGTTCCAACTGTGTTGCTTTTTATTTTATTTTATTCTTGCTCTCGTTTATATTCACTAGCCTATTTTTAGTTCATTTAACCCGCAGGACCTTTTGAAACATAATCTTGTATCATGTCATGTGGAAGCATATATGATATGACAATAAAGAATCCTTGAATTTTGTGAACAAAGTTCAAGGCCCTAGTATTAACCTGGGTGATGCCATGGTGTCCTATGATGTGACATCCATATTCACATGCATCCCAATTGTGTAGGCAGTGGAAACTGCTACAGGACAACAACCTCCACACCAGAACCAACATCAACCCAAACCAGATTTGCCAACTCCTGGACCTCTGTCTGAACACCATCTTTTTCCAGTATATTGTGGGGTTCTATAGACAGAAACATGGTTGTGCCATTGGCTCACTATTATACACCATCAATGCCAACCTCTGCAAGGACACATTGGAAAACAAGGCCATGTGGTCCTTCAGAGGAACTATGCCAAGCCACAAATATGTGGAGAACAGATGCATGAAAATCAAAACCCATGAATTACAACCTTTCGCTGAACACATCAACTCCATGGATAACAGCAACAACAAGTTCACATGAGGGGTTGTGAAGAATCACAGTTTGATTTTTCTGGACTGTGATGTTCATACAAATGAGGACAGGAGGTTGCACACTGGGGTCTACAGGAAGCTCACACACACAAAGACCAATGCCTTCTTTTTGAATCTGAATATTGATGGAACACCATCTGGCAGATATCACAACGCTGCAACACCAAGCTGAAACATCCCAACAGGTGCCCAGGCCCAAAATGTGTGGATATCCCAACTGTACCTCTGTGAAAATGGCTACAAGAGTCAGAAGGCATACAAACACTGTGGATGATGGAAAAAAAATCTGTTAGAAACTCAAGTGGATTTTCAACAAACACAAAATTCCTGTGTTATTAAAGCCCAGCAACACTATCAGACAAAAAAGTGATGCAATCCAAAGACCACACACCCACGAACGGAATCTCATGTGTGAACTGCACACATAAGATCACATACAACAAAGCAATGAGTAATGAGGGCAATGAGCTTTACATTGGTGAAACCAGCTACTGAACAAATCACTGGCTCAACACAAGAAGACAAATTCATCACTTCAGACCTCAGCTGTCTACCAGGATCGGAAAGAAAAAGGACACACTTTTGAAGATACTGTTCATACTTTAGACAGGGAAGATGGTTGGTTTGAAAGTGGAGTCATGGAAGCTTTCATTGCTTCTTCTTCTTTGTCTTTCAGCTGTTCCCGTTAGGGGTCTCCACAGCAGATCAATTGTTTCCAGCTCACCCTGTCGTCTGTATCTTCCTCTGTCACACCAACCACCTACAAGTCCTCCCTCAGCACATCCATAAACCTCCTCTTTGGCCTCCCTCTTCTCTCCTGCCTGGTGGCTCCATCCTCAGCAACCTTCTCCCTATATATCCTGGGTCCCTCCTCTGCACATGTCCAAACCATCTCAATCTTGCCTCTCTGACTTTGTCTCCAAACCATCCCACCTGAGCTGTCCCTCTGATATGTTCATTCCTAATCTTATCCATTCTCGTCACTCCCAAAGAGAATCTCAACATCTTCAGCTCTGCCACCTCCAGCTCTGCCTACTGTCTTTTTGTTAGTGCCACCGTCTCTAAGCCGTACAACATAGCTGGTCTCACTACTGTCTTGTAAACGTTCCCTTCACTCTTGCTGATATTCTTTGGTCACAAATCACTCCTGCCACCTTTCTCCACCCACTCCACCCTGCCTGCACTCTCTTCTTCACCTCTCTACCACACTCTCCATTACTTTGAACAGTTGACCCCAAATATTTAAACTCATCTCCTTTCACCACTTCTACTCCTTGTAACTGCACTATTCCACTGGGCTCCCTCTCATTCACACACATGTATTCAGTCTTGCTTCTACTGACTTTCATTCCCCTTCTCTCCAAAGCATATCTCTATTCTTGTACATGTCCTGTACTACCCTAACATACTTCTCTGCCACTCCAGACTTCCTCATACAATACCACAGCTCTTCTCTTGGCACCCTATCATAAGCTTCTAAGTCCACCAACACACAATGTAACTCTTTCTGGCCTTCTCTGTACTTCTCCAACAGTATTGTCAGAGCAAACATTGCATCTGTAGTGCTCTTTCTTGGCTTGAAACCATATTGCTGATCACAGATCTTCACCTGTTTTCTAAGCCTAGCTTCTACTACTCTTTACCATAACTTCATGCTGTGGCTGATGAACTTTATGCCTCTGTAGTTATTGCAGCACTGCACATCACCCTTGTTCTTGAAAATAGGAAACTGCACACTTCATCTCCACTCCTCAGGCATCCTCTCACATTCCAAGATTTTATTAAACAATCTGGTTAGAAACTCTACTGCCATCTCTCCTAGACATTTCCATGCCTCCACTGGAATGTCATCTGGACCACCTGCCTTTCCACTCTTCATAGCAGCCCTCACTTCTTCCTTAAGAATCTCTTGTACTTTCTGATTTACTCTCACCACATCATCCAGCCTTTTCTCTGGCTCATTTTCTTCATTCATCAGCTCTTCAAAATATTCCCTCCACCTTCTCAGCACACACTCCTCACTTGTCAGCACATTACCATGTGAATATTTTACCACCCTAACTTGCTGCACATCCTTTCCAGCTCTGTCCCTTTGTCTGGCCAATCTGTACAAGTCCTTTTCGCCTTCCTTACTATTCAACTTCTTGTATAGCTCGCAATATTCCTTTTCCTTCGCTTTTGCCACTTGTCTTTTTGCCTTATGCCACATCTCCTTGTACTCTTGTCTAATTTCTTCATCTCTCTGACTATCCCAAAACTTTTTCACCAACCTCTTTCTCCTTATGCTTTCCTGGGTCTCTTCATTCCACCACCAAGTCTCCTTGTCTTCCTTCCACTGTCCAGATGTCATACCCCGTACTGTCCTAGCTGTCTCCCTCACCACATCTGCAGTACTTTTCCAGTTAGCCAAAATTGCTTCCCCTCCAACCAGTGCTTCTCTCACCTGCTCGCTAAATTTCACACAACAGTCTTCCTCCTTCAGCTTCCACCATCTGATCCTTTGTTGAGCTCTCACTCTCTTTTTCTTCTTTACCTCTAAAGTCATCCTACAAACAACCATCCTATGCTGTCGAACGACACTCTCTCCTGCCACCACCTTACAGTCTCTGATTTCTTTTAGCTTGCATCTCCTATAAAGAATGTAGTCCACCTGTGTACACCTTCCTCCACTGTTATATGTTACCCTGTGCTCCTCCCTTTTCTTAAAGTAGGTATTCACCACAGCCATTTCCATCCTTTTTGCAAAATCAACAACCATCTGTCCTTCCCCATTCCTATCCTTGATACCATATCTACTCATTACTTCCTCATCACCTCTGTTCTCTTCACCAACATGCCCATTGAAGTCTGCTCCTATCACCACTCTTTCATGCTTGGGCACACTCTCCACCACCTCATCTAACACACTCCAGAAATCTTCTTTCTCCTTCATCTCACAACCTACCTGTGGGACATATGCACTGATGATATTCATCATCACCCCTTCAATTTCCAACTTCACACTCATTACCATGTCAGACACTCGCTTAACCTCCAACACAGTTTTAACATACTCTTCCTTTAAAATGACCCCAACACCATTTCTCTTCCTCTTCCTCACCATGGTACAACAACTTTTACCCACCGCCGATGTTCCTGCTCTTACTTCCCTTCCAATTGGTCTCTTGCACACACAGTAAGTCTACCTTTCTCCTCTCCATCATATCAGCCAGCTCTCTCCCTTTACCAGTCATTCTACCAACATTTAAAGTCCCCACTCTCATTTCCACCCTTCTAGTTTTCTTCTTCTCCCGCTGTTTGTGGAAACGTTCTCCTCCTCTTCTTTGTCGTCTTCGCCCAGCAGTAGCCCAATTTCCACCGGCACCCTGTTGGGCAAAAGCACCAGTGGCGGACGTTGTTAACCCGGGCCTTGACCGATCCGGTATGGAAATTCTTAGTCTGCATAGTTGGGTTGGCTTGTTCTACGCCCGGATGCCGTTCCTGATGCAACACTCCTCATTTATCTGGGCTTGGGACCAGCACTCAGAATGTACTGGCTGCACACCCCATGTGGCTGAGTTGGAAGCTATCATTGCTAAAATGATGAAACCTTCTCCAAATAGAGGTGGGGGGCTGAGACACCACCATTCTAAAACCTAAAATTATTTCTTTTATTTAATATATCCTGTCCTCAAATGAAACTAAGAACAAGGGCCACTTACAACTGAACTCAAGTGATGTGTGGTGTTCAACGAGTCTTAATGGGTGTCATTACATGATTGTGACATCAGAACTGAAGAAAATTTTCAGGATGAAGAGCAAACATCTTCAAGAAACTCCACAAGTCCTGACTGAACCTACATGACCTAAAAGGTTTCTGGAGGTGAGTTGTTATTGTGTTCATATTTGAAATCAAGTCAAGTCTGCGAGCATGTGGTGATGCACTGCACACACAAAAATCAGACAGGAAGGCATTCGAAACTCTCTTTTGCTGAGCAGGAACACCTTCGCTCTCAGCGGACTGTTACGTCTCACAAGTTAGAGTCTAATTTAAATGGAGTTATGTTTCATTATCAAACAATTATTCATTCGACTTGATTCATCACTTTCCGAGGTGCAGGTTGTGCATGACATTCTTTCATCACCCTCTGTTATGAACTGCATAGTGGTACCACCACTTGAGCTATATATCTAAACTGATTTCTCTGGAAAAGTTCCCAATGTCCTGAAAATGTTCCTCAAATAGTTCATGCAGTACCAAAGGCCTGAAAGATAGACATGCTGGCGCCTTGTCTCTGGACATAGTGGATCAATTTGGCACGTCTTAAAGGAGGGTAGAACAGAACCGTCCTCGGAATGGTTTTTAAAGACATCAAGGTGACAGGATGGTGGAGAGAAGGATGAAACACCAATGGGATGAAATCTTCAGCATGCCAAGGTCAGCAGAGCACTTCCTGTGAAATGCAACCCTGCCAA
The DNA here is from genome assembly GCF_902500255.1 of Thalassophryne amazonica. Classification (NCBI taxonomy): domain Eukaryota; kingdom Metazoa; phylum Chordata; class Actinopteri; order Batrachoidiformes; family Batrachoididae; genus Thalassophryne; species Thalassophryne amazonica. Next base: position 65,706,026 of record NC_047113.1, read on the forward strand.
AGTGCATGCACACACACACACACACACACACACATACATACACACAGCTCCTCCCGAAAGACAGTCTGCTGAGAACTACTAAATTAGTCCATGTTCTCACCCTCAGTTACAGTATAGATGCCTTTAATGGCATCACACAAATTTCATGTGTAATCATGTTCTCGCTGGGGAGGCCAAGATTTCGTTGTCAGTGTAAAGAAGCATTTGCGGCAACTTGTTTGCAACACTGCGTTGTTATGGAGGTGTTTAAGTAAGATAATCGTGAGTCTTTAATGTGAGTTTTATAAAAAAAAAGTGTGTTGCTGTTAGGGTTGGTACCCGGTTCTTTTCAGGTATCCTTAAGAAATGATTCAATCCATTGACATCAATAGCCTTTTTGCTTAATGATTCCCTTATCGGTCCTTCAGAGTGGCCGTTGTTTTTGGGGGTGTTTGTCAGGAAAATGATCATTTCTCTACATCGATTACAGACCCTGTAGTGGGTCTGTACAATTAAGAGTTTCTGCAGTGCAGCTTTGCTTTTAACCTTGAACCAATGATGCAGTGCTTTGATCTTCAATCTGCTGCTTCATTGGTTCTTTGTTTTATTTCACTTTATCTTAATTTTTCCCCACTAAAACCTTAAAGAACATATGTCTGTGAGTAATATTTACCTTTTTATGTTAAACCGACCTGTTATGGTCTTGTGAAACAGTTGATAGATGTATTTTATAACTTTAAAATGGGACCGATGCTAACACATTAGCATGTCTATGGCGTTTCTATTGTTAAAGTTAGCATTAAGCTGAGCCATTATTAAGCCTCCCTCCCCAGCGCGCAAAGGATTCTGGGATACTCTAAAACCGTCAATAGAGTATGTGCTTCCACCACTGACAAATGCACAGACACACATACATGCTCAAATTCATTGCCTGCTTACTGATAAATTTGTTTACCTATTAAAAGTCCTAAATTTCCACAGACAACACATTCACTGTCTTTCATAGTTTTCACGTGACACAGTTAAATCTTGGTTTGAATTTCAGGATTATGCATCCCAGAAGGTCTATGTCTATAAACAGACCTTCAAACGGGCAAATGAAGATCACCACAAGCAGCACAACCTCGAGCAATATGATCCTGCTCGTGGTTTGATGACATAATGCACTAGTCTTGCACCATGTGATATGTGCAAAAAGAACTGTTGCATAACTGTACACACCCATTAAACTGTGACCAATTGGAATGCATTTTTATGAAAGCACGTTGATGGTTTTCATGGACAGCGGGCATGTTGAGAGAGTACCTAAACTGTACTCATCTGTGCACATGTGTGCATATTGTTGTGAAAGTGAGGTGTAATCAGGTGCAGTGACTGTGGACTGGCATCACCTGGTGGCAGAGTGATATTGTGCTTGGTTGAAAGTCCAGTACAGTGTAACTAGATGGACTTCTGTAGCAGACTTCCATCTGATGCAGATGCTCAAAGTGCTTTAATATGGTGCCGTCTTCCATGCTTGAGATTATGAGTTCACATCCAAAGGTGAGCAAGTGGGAGGAGTCAAAAAGACAACACATACAGAAGAGAGAGAGAGAGCGAGAGAGAGAGAGAGAGAGAGAGAGAGAGAGAGAGAGAGAGAGACAACAAACAAACCACTACACATGCATGTAGCATCAGCATGTTGTCATTTCCAAAGAGTATTACGGTCTCAATCAGTAGAGGAAAAGCTATAGCGATTTATTTCCATTTGTTCTGTTGTTGTAATGTTATTATAGTATTGCTACCAAGAGCAACAACTTTACACAAAATATTTGAGAACAGTTCTAATTCATGAGATGAACAACCTCCTGTGAAACTTGTCTCATGAGTGACAGGAAAGGTTGAGAACAGTGAACAAATTTCAGGATTCCAAAAGAACGCCAGTGTTGGAGAGGCCAGTAAGATGAAAGAATACTGTTACACTTGTCTAACAGATAACCCCAGAGCAGACAACCACACCAATGTGAAAAGTTAACAGCCCTTATTTATAGCCGAAAGAACCACAGCAGTCAAACAATACAGGAAGAGCAGTCCGTTCAATAACAGCGTCTGTGTGGAAATGGGCAGATGGGATTTTCATGAGTACAGGCAGAAGACCGTCCCATAAGCAACAGTGTCCATGAAGGTAGCAGCAGACCAATGATTCAGTTAAAAGGCAAAGCGTCAAAACACAGAGATCAAATATACCAAGTAGACAACTCAAGAAACAACAGGCTTGACTGAAACTACACAAGGAGGCAGTGTGGGTGAGCAAGTAGAAGTCAAACGCAATGCAAGAACGTGAGAAAGCAGCATGGAAGCAAGACGATCTAGCACTGGAGTGAGGAGCTGTAGACAGTAATAATGTGTGCAACCTACTCAACAGAGCAAGTGAGCATGCACATGAAACCGGAAGCCATAGACAAAAAGTAAAGCCAATTGGGAAACACAAAGAAAACACATATCAGAAAAAAGTGTTACAACCGAAAATTAACCAGGAAAAAACATATACAATCAGAGAATACTCAAACACACAAGAGATGTAAGGGAGAGAGTAACTAAGAGATCAGAACACTGAAACCAGAGATCAATATGCGAACTGTGACGAATGTGCTAAACAAACAAACAAAAAAAAAAACAGTCCAAGGCCACCTGTTTTCCTCAGACCAATTAAATGTTTGGTGTGGATTTAGTAGGAAACTATATGTTTATAAGCCTGGAAGTGGTCTACTAGCACTGCCCACAGCTGCATTCCACAGCCTATGGATATGACCTGGGTGACAACTTGCATCCACCCAGGCAGACCGCTATTCCACAATACATCCCCAATTCCTGAAGCTACACATCTATCCGATAGGGTCCTCAAAAATGAGGCACCTGCTTGCAAGATTAGGCCAAGAAAGGCATGACAGACAATGTGCCATAGTTTTTCTATCATGTTATGACTGGTATACACTCACAATGCAAATACTACACTTCACCTGGGTCTCAATATGTAAAATCTTAATTGTTGTTAAAAGTTTACACTAATACTGGAAGCATACCCTAAATAGTTTGGACTTTTTTTTTCTATAATGGTGCCACCATATTTAAAAAGGGGGACAAGAGAGTGTGTGCCAACTACAGGGGCATCACACTACTCAGCCTCCCTGGTAAAGTCTACTCCAGGGTGCTGGAAATGAGGGTTCGGCTGATAGTCAAGCCTCTGATTGAAGAGGAACATTGCGTGTTCCGTGCTGGTCGTGGAACAACTGACCAGCTCTTTACTCTCACAAGGATCCTGGAGGGTGCCTGGGAGTATGCCCACCCAGTCTACATAGGTTTGTGGACTTAGAGAAGGCGTATAATCGAGTACCCCAGGAGATACTGTGGGAGGTGCTGTGGGAGTATGGAGTGAGGGGGTCCCTTCTCAGGGCCATCAAATCTCTGTGTTCGGGTGCTCGGCAGTAAGTCGGACTCGTTTCCAGTGTGCCTTGTCACTAATCCTGTTTGTGATATTCATGGACAGGATATCGAGGTGTAGTCGGGAGGAGGAGGGTTTCCAGTTTGGTGGGCTCAGGGTCTCATCATTGCTTTATGGAGATGATGTGGTCCTGTTGGCTTCATTGGCCGGTGACCTCCAACACTCACTGGATCAGTTCGCAGCCGAGTGTGAAGCGGCTGGGATGAGGATCAGCACCTCTAATTCTGAGGCCATGGTTCTCAAAGGAAACGGATGGATTGCCTACTCCTGGTAGGGAATACGGCCTTGCCCCAAGTGAAGGAGTTCAAGTACCTCGGGGTCTTGTTCACAAGTGAGGGGACAATGGAGCGTGAGATTGGCCGGAGAATTGGCACAGCAGGGGTGGTATTCACTCTACCATACTGTTGTGATGAAAAGGGAGTTGAGCCAAAAGGTGAAGCTCTCGATCTTCGTTCCTACTTTCAGAAGCTCTCGATCTTTGTTCCTACTTTCAGTCGCCGCGACGCTCCCTCACAGGAAAAACACCTCTGCTGGAAGCCTTAAGGACAAGTTGGAACATCTCCAGCTGATAAACAATTTCTCATATACTCACTCCACTGAAAGCCATCAAAAGCCAACTGGATTTTAACAAATGGTTATCAACACGGAGGTGTTTTTCCTGTGCCGCCACGCCGCGTCCGCACGTCTTTCATTAAAAAAATCTCCTTTAACAGTGGAATATCCGGATAAAATGCTGAAACCGACTTCTTCTGAAACGTCTCTGTTCTCTCACGACGTCCTGGATCAATAGAGCCTTAAATGTGGAGGTTTTAAGCTTGAAACAGGCTGATGACGCTGCCTGAGAGCGCTGCACGACGTCTCGCACCGTGAAAAGTCCTTAAAGTGACAGAATCACCTCAAAATCTCTCATCAGCTGTTAAAATTTTCACTGAAAACCAGCTTAATTTTTCGAACCATGTCCACTTCGATGTGTCTCACAGGTTTAGAAAAAATTTTGATCAAACAAAGCGCCAGTCTCTCAGCAACTTCTCAGACAAAGGAATTCCGACGAGGCGCTGGACGACTCCTCCCACAAGGACTGCTCACAGGCGAATGACATCACCGACAGGCGTGGAAAAACTCACGCATGCGCACGAGGGTTCAAGCATGTCTGACGTAAAAACATATGAATGAAATCCATATAGTTTTTGAAAAAAATAAAAAGGACCTATACTTTACGGACAGCCCTCGTATACTGGGTTTGCGAGGGAGTTCAAACAGGTTTTTGATCACCCCCATAGAGGCGAATCTGCATCAAACTTGCTGCTGTCAATCAGACAGGGGCGTCGGAGTGTAGCGGAGTACGCAGTCGACATCCACATCGCAGCAGCGAGGTCCGGCTGGAACAACTTTGCGCTCCGCACCGCCTTCGTAAATGAACTGTCTCCGGTCCTGAAGGAGCATCTACTGGCTAAGGACGAAACGCGGGATTTCGATGGGCTTGTTGATCTGGTTATCAGAGGTGTCAAGTAACGAAGTACAAATACTTTGTTACTGTACTTAAGTACACTTTTTAGGTATCTATACTTTACTCCTTTACTTATTTTTCTGCCTACTTCTGACTTCTACTCATTACATTTTCACACAAGTATCTGTACTTTCTATTCCTTACATTTTTAAAACAAACAGCCTCGTTACTCTTGGCTTCAGTTTAATGTTTATATATATATATTTCACGTCATGTGCGCCTCTAATCAACTTTTCTGCAGCACGGCTTTGCTTTGAACCGTGAACCAATCCAAGCAGTGGTTCGCAGATTGAAGCAATGCTTCGACCTATTGCTTCCTTTATTCTTTCTTTCTTTCGCTTAATTTTCCCCTGCTAAAACCCTAAAGAGCATACTTCTGTGAGTATTATTTACCTTTTCTATGTTAAACCGACCTGTTATGGTCTTCTGAAACAGTTGATAGATGTATTTTATAACTTAAAAACAGGAGCAACGCTAACGCGTTAGCATGTCTATGGCATTTTCAATGTTAAAAGTTAGCATTAAGCAGCTCTCATCACGTTCAGGTGCATTTGTTTTCAAATTGTAATATTTCTTAAATTTATTTTTGTTTATATATTAATAATCTAATGATTATTATATACAATATTAGAGAAAGAGGCAAAAAGAACCTGAATAGAAACACAACAGAAAATATAAAAGCAACTAACAATGAACATACATACATAAATAAGTGTTTCCTGTGAACACCTAGTGACTCTTACACCTCCACTTCATCCCTGTCTTATTTAATGACAATTTGTTTCGGTCAAACCATATTTTCAATGTGTTAATTTCTTCAGTGATTTCCTCCAGAACTATCTGCCAAACTTTTTTTTTCTGTTTTTCTGTAATTGTTGTATGGCTCTTGCCTTATAAATAAATAAATAAATTTGATTTGATTTGATTTGATATTCCGTTTGTTAGCTTACAAGCTATAGTTACGTTGCGTTAGATGAATTGTTTTCGGTTTAGATTGAGTCAGATTTATTTTCAGTCAGTTTTAGATTGTTTCAGGTAGGTTTTCCTGGAGCTGCACTCACGTTGGTTTTCACTAGGTTGGCTTTGTGTTTTTGTTGTTATTGTTTTACAACACAGATATTGTTTATTCAAGTATGGCAGTGGTAGGTCCATGACCTATACGGGATCTAGGCGCTCCTGCCATCACGAGCCTCCCAGCTGACTGGGTTATAGCAGTGGGTAGATGGGACTCATTAGCCCTGTTAAGGTGGTCCACCTAGGGGAAGGAAAACCCTGATGTTAAACCCCCAGCCTGGGTTACTGCCCCCGTGGCTCCGAGGAAGGTTCTTTAGCCAGAGGCTAGGAGAAGGTCACTCTGATGTAAAACCTACAGCCTTGTGGTCACCACAGCTGTCTCAGCTTGTCTGTGCCACTGTGGAGTGCCACCTTGCCTAAAGAGTGGAATTGGTGTGCGCGAGCTGATCCCCACTTTAAGCAACGAGCGCAGATGGGAAGGAAAGCCCTGCAGCGATGAGAAGAGGTGAAAAAAGCAGGTGCATGATGGCACTGGGAGCTGCAGTCTCGATCCTGCATGCAGGCAGCTCAGGAGCTATGGTCGTTTGATTGCTGACCCGAGACAACAGCATCATCCGGCAGGGCCCTGGGTGACCAAGCAGCCCTGTTTAGGGATAGCCCTGCTTGCTCCACATGGAGACAGACCTAGAAAAGGTGGTCTAAACATGGCTTGTCTCACTAGACCCGGTTGGCTCACCGCTGCCAACGGGCATCACTACATGCAGTGCGAAAAGTAAAACAAAGAACCTGAAAATTGCGTGCTGGAATGTACGCACAATGATGGACTCAGACAATAGCGATCGTCCTCGAAGACGCTCAGCCTTAGTCGCCAAAGAGCTATCAAGGCTTGACATAGACATTGCTGCACTCAGCAAGGTGCGCTTTGCAGACCAAGGGTCACTCACCGAGGAAGGCACAGGCTACACACTGTTCTGGTCAGGGAAGGCTAAAGATCGTTGACTCTCAGGGGTCGGGTTCATGATTAAGAGCGCCATAGCACATAGGTTACACAGTTTGCCAGTTGGACATTCTGACCGACTCATGTCACTCCGGCTCCCCATCAACAACAAGGATTTTGCCACTATTGTTAGTGTGTATGCCCCAAACATGCAGGCCGACATCGGAGTTAAGGAGGCTTTCTATAACGATCTGCACAACCTTCTACAGCGCGTCGACACCCAGGACAAGCTCCTCATCATGGGAGATTTCAACGCCAGAGTGGGCCGTGACTCTGATGTATGGAAGGACGTGCTAGGGAAACATGGCATAGGCAACTGTAACGACAGTGGCCGCCTGCTGCTGGAGTTCTGCTCTGCACATGACTTGACGATCACCAACAGCCTGTTCCAACAGAAAGAGAGATTCAAAGCAACCTGGAGACACCCACGCTCCAAACACTGGCACCTTCTGGACTACGTTCTGACGCGACAGCGTGACAGAAGAGACGTACTACATACCAGGGTGATGCCTAGTGCGGATTCCTGTACGGATCATTGCTTGGTCCGTTCCAAGTTTGCTTTCACTTTCAAGCCCCCTCCTAAGAAGAAAGGCCCACAGTTTAAGAAGCTACAAGTCCACAAGCTGCAAGACATAGACACAAAAATGGAGTTCCAGGCCAAACTAGAGGAGAGACTGGGTGGAGGAGAAGGCCTGCCTGACGACCCTGAACAACAGTGGATGAGATTAAAGACCATCCTTCAGGAGACGGCAGCAGAAGTAGTGGGCTTCTCAGCCAGGAAAAATGAAGACTGGTTTGATGAGTCTGATGCACAGATCCAGGAACGACTAGAAAAGAAACACGACTGGTGGCTAGCTTTTGCGGAGAAGACACAACAACATGCCGATGCCGTAGACATGCGCTCCTTTTATGAAGCCCTTAAGACCATCCATGGGCCAGCACATCAAGTGCAAGCACCCATGCGCTCCTCAGACGGCTCCACCCTTCTGACGGACAAGGAAACCATTATGCAGCGTTGGTCAGAACACTTTGAAAACCTCTTCAGTGACAAGCGCACTGTGCAAGAGTCATCAGTCGAGAAGATTCCCCAGGTGGAGGTGAAATGGGAACTTGATGACCCCCCAACACTTGAAGAGATCCGAAAGGCCACCACGCAGCTGAATCCAGGGAAGTCTCCTGGCATAGATGGCATCCCAGCAGAGGTGTACCAAAATGGAGGTGAGGCAGTCCTCGACAAGCTTCAGATTCTCTTCTCCAGTTGCTGGGAAAAGGAAATGGTTCCACATGACCTTCGGGATGCGGTCATTGTCTCCCTGTGCAAGAACAAGGGCGACAAGTCCGACTGTTCTAATTACCGGGGCATCACTCTCCTCTCAATAGCAGGTAAGATTTTGGCTCGAGTGCTGCTCAACAGGCTTACCCCTACCATAGCACATGAAAATACTCCCGAGAGTCAGTGCGGATTTCGGGCCAACAGGGGAACCACCGACATGATCTTCATCCTGAGACAGATCCAGGAGAAGTGCAGAGAACAGAACATGGCCCTTTATGCAGCCTTCATAGACTTAACCAAGGCTTTTGACACGGTCAGTCGTGAGGGTTTGTGGAAGATTCTTGCACGCCTTGGCTGCCCTCCAAAGCTCCTCACCATCATCCGCCAGCTGCACGAAGGCCAGATGGGACAAGTGAAGTACAACGGGACTCTGTCCGGCAGCTTCCCCATCTCAAATGGCGTCAAACAAGGTTGCATCCTCGTGCCCACTCTGTTCTCCATCTTCTTCAGCATGATGCTTTGTGAGGCCAAAGAAGACTTGACAGACGGCATCTATATCCGCTTCAGAACCGAAGGTAGTCTGTTTAACTTGCGGCGCCTTCTGTCCCACACTAAAATCACAGAACAGCTAATCATGGAGCTGCTCTTCGCAGATGACTGCGCCCTCGTCGCCCATAAGGAGCAAGCCTTGCAGCACATTGTCAACTGTTTTGCTGAAGCAGCAAGAGCCTTCAGCCTCACCATCAGCCTGAGAAAGACAGAAGTGCTATATCAACCGGTCCCCCATACAGCATATACCCCACCCCAAATCAACATCGAGTGTACCAGCCTGAATGCAGTAGAGCACTTCACATATCTCGGTAGTGTTATCTCAAACGACGCATCTGTTGCCAAGGACCTAGACAGTCGCCTTGCCAAGGCCAGCAGTTCTTTTGGTCGACTCTCAAAGAACGTCTGGCAGAATCATGCACTGCGCCTTTCCACAAAAGTGCAGGTCTACAGAGCCATTGTGGTCCCTACCCTCCTGTATGGAGCTGAAACCTGGGTTCTGTATCACCAGCAGATCAGATTACTGGAACGCTTTCATCAGCGTTGTCTCCGAAACATCTTCGGGATCAAGTGGCAGGACTACATCTCAAATGAGGACATCCTTACCAGAGCCAAATTGCCCAGCATGGAGTCTATTATACTCAAACAACAGCTTCGTTGGGCAGGTCACATAGCCAGAATGGATGATACACGCATGCCAAAATTAATTCTCTTTGGGCGAGCTCAAGGAAGGGAGACGAAACCAAGGGGCCCCCAAAAAGCGCTATAAGGACCAGCTGAAGAAACAGCTCTCCCTTGCAGGCATTCAGCATCAGTCATGGCAGCATCTAGCTACAGATAGACTCAGCTGGCGTTCCAGCATCAAATCCGCCAGCCTGAAGTTTGAGGCAGAAAGAAGTGAGGCCTCACGCCAGAAGCGTCAAAGACAGAAAGAGCAGGCAGCAGCACAAGCCCAGCCTACTCAAGTGTTCATTTGCCCCAAGTATAACAGGCCTTGTGCATCCCGCATCGGACTTTTCAGCCACCAGAGGGCTTGTAGAATATAAACTAAAAAAAAAGAAAAAAAAAAAGGCCTTCCCACTATCCTCGCAAGTGAGGAAACTACCAACAACAACAATCTGCCAAACTAGAAAACTGCTGCATCCTTGTAAGAGCAGAATACTACTGGAATGAATCTGAATAAGGAAAGTTGTTTTTTTGTTTTTTGTTTTTTTGTTTTTCTTCACTAAATGGATGCTGCACTCACTGCAGTTTATTGTCTGGAATAGTCCCAGATTGCATTTCACAGTTTCTAGAATTGAAACATTTTCATGCAGGTGGTGTTGGGGGGTAATTTTGGGTTTTGGGTCTTGGGCCACATGTAGAACGACTCAGTTTTTAAATTAAACTTTCAATTCATATAGTGGCATCTACCTTTTTTTTTTAAAGGTTACTTTATACTTTTATACTTTAAGTAGGTTTTGGAGTACATACTTTTTCACTTTTACTTGAGTAAAGAGGTCAAGTTGATACTTCAACTTTTACCAGAGTGTTTTTAAACTGCAGTATCTATACTTCTACTTAAGTAACAAATGTGTGTACTTTTGACACCACTGCTGGTTATACGATTAGATAACCGATTAGAGGAACACCGTCGGGAGCAGGGCGGGGGGCATGGCTGGGCACGAGCCGTCCCTCTTCCTTCCGGGTCCGAAAGGGTGCCGCCTTCCCCACGCTCCACAGCCCGTGACTCCCGTGTGGCAACAGCTCCCCCTGCTGACAAAGCTATGGACACGAGCAGGGCCAAAGTTAAAGCAAATAACAGACAATGGAGGCTGGCCCGCGGGGAGTGTTTTTTATGTGGCTCGAGTGAGCATCTACAGAGGAACTGCCCCAAGTGGTTAAACAACAACGCCCGCCCTTAGAAACTGGGCTAAGGGTGGGCCATAACACGCACGCGGGGAAACCCCGTAAATCAGCACGCATCCCAGTTACGATCCTGAGTGGGGATCTGACCCTTCACGCCCCAGCACTGGTAGACACGGGGTCGGAAGGGAATCTGCTGGACAGCAGATGGGCAAGGGAGGTCGGGCTCCCTCTAGTGGCTCTACCTTCACCTTTGAAGGTACGGGCACTAGATGGCACCCTTCTTCCACTAATCACACACCAGACACAGCCAGTGACATTGGTGGTGTCTGGTAATCACAGGGAGGAGATTGTGTTTTACGTAACACCTTCTACCTCCCGTGTGATTTTGGGTTATCCTTGGATGATAAAGCACAATCCCCGGATTGATTGGCCATCTGGGATTGTGGCTCAGTGGAGCAAAACCTGCCACCGGGAATGTCTCGGATCCTTGGTTCCGCCTGGTGTGACGGCTAGTGAGGAGGTCAAGATTCCCCCCAATCTGATGGCGGTGCCGGAGGAGTACCATGATCTTGCTGACGTCTTCAGCAAAGATCTGGCACTCACTCTTCCCCCACACCGACCGTACGATTGCGCCATTGATTTGATCCCGGACGTTGAGTACCCGTCCAGCAGGCTGTACAACCTCTCACGTCCTGAACGAGAATCAATGGAGACCTACATCCGGGACTCATTAGCTGCCGGGCTGATCCGGAACTCCACCTCCCCGATGGGTGCAGGTTTCTTTTTTGTGGACAAGAAAGACGGCGGACTCCGTCCATGCATTGATTACAGAGGGCTGAACGAGATCACGGTTCGCAATCGATACCCTTTGCCTCGGGACTTGGCGGCTCCGGTGTTCTTCAGATCCGCTGGCGGTGGAAGCCGTGTGGGATCCGGCTCTTCTCTGGACAGATGTCTTCTATCCTCGAGCCTGCCCACACGTCACCTTGTATATGATTGACTGTACGCCTCTATTGTTATTGTCTGTATTCCGTTGTGAAATTTACAACATTAAATTGTTGCTTTTTGGTTTATCCACTGTCCGTTCATTAACGCCCCCTGTTGTGGGTCCGTGTCACTACATCTTCCCAACAGGATTTCTCAGCCAGCGTCATGGATCCCGAGGGGCGTCAAGCATCGCTTGAACAGCCAATGGAAGAGCGAGGTTAACAGGCGTCAGCAGGAGGCGTGTTAGGTGAGCTGCAGCAAATCTTAACAGCTTTCACTGCTCGGTTGGACTTAGTCACCGAGCAAAATGTTATTCTCAATCGGAGGATGGAGGCTGTCACCGCCGAGGTGGAAGCACATGCTCAGGGCGCTGCTGCAGCACCTCCTCTTGCTGACCAGAGGCCTGAAACAGACATTCCACTGGTCGTTCAACGACCCCCCCCACCATCCCCTGAAGCTTACATAAGCCCTCCGGAGCCATATGGAGGCTCTGTCGAGACGTGTGCGGACTTCTTAATGCAGTGCTCGCTCGTCTTTTCACAGTGTCCCATCATGTACGAGTCAGACGCCAGCCGGGTGGCTTACGTAATAAATTTGCTTTGAGGAGAGGAACGCGCCTGGGCTACGGAGCACTGGGAGCAGAATTCACGGCTCCTAACGTATACTGGATTTGCGAGGGAGTTCAAACAGGTTTTTGATCACCTCCATAGAGGCGAATCTGCATCAAACTTGCTGCTGTCAATCAGACAGGGGCGTCGGAGTGCAGCGGAGTACGCAGTCGACATCCACATCGCAGCAGTGAGGTCCGGCTGGAACAACTTTGCGCTCCGCACCGCCTTCGTAAATGGACTGTCTCCGGTCCTGAAGGAGCATCTACTGGCTAAGGACGAACCGCGGGATTTCGATGGGCTTGTTGATCTGGTTATACGATTAGATAACCGATTAGAGGAACACCGTCGGGAGCAGGGCGGGGGGCGTGGCTGGGCACGAGCCGTCCCTCTTCCTTCCGGGTCCGAAAGGGTGCCGCCTTCCCCACGCTCCACAGCCCATGACTCCCGTGTGGCAACAGCTCCCCCTGCTGACGAAGCTATGGACACGAGCAGGGCCAAAGTTAAAGCAAATAACAGACAATGGAGGCTGGCCCGCGGGGAGTGTTTTTTATGTGGCTCGAGTGAGCATCTACAGAGGAACTGCCCCAAGCGGTTAAATGACAATGCCCGCCCTTAGAAACTGGGCTAAGGGTGGGCCATAACACGCACGTGGGGAAACCCCGTAAATCAGCACGCATCACAGGGAGGAGATTGTGTTTTACGTAACACCTTCTACCTCCCGTGTGATTTTGGGTTATCCTTGGATGATAAAGCACAATCCCCGGATTGATTGGCCATCTGGGATTGTGGCTCAGTGGAGCGAAACCTGCCACCGGGAATGTCTCGGATCCTCGGTTCCGCCTGGTGTGACGGCTTGTGAGGAGGTCAAGATTCCCCCCAATCTGATGGCGGTGCCGGAAGAGTACCATGATCTTGCTGACGTCTTCAGCAAAGATCTGGCACTCACTCTTCCCCCGCACCGACCGTACGATTGCGCCATTGATTTGATCCCGGGCGTTGAGTACCCGTCCAGCAGGCTGTACAACCTCTCACGTCCTCAGCGAGAATCAATGGAGACCTACATCTGGGACTCATTAGCTGCCGGGCTGATCCGGAACTCCACCTCCCCGATGGGTGCAGGTTTCTTTTTTGTGGACAAGAAAGATGGCGGACTCCGTCCATGCATTGATTACAGAGGGCTGAACGAGATCACGGTTCGCAATCGATATCCTTTGCCTCTGTTGGATTCAGTGTTCATGCCCCTGCATGGAGCCCAAATTTTCACAAAACTGGATCTTAGGAATGCGTACCACCTGGTTCGGATCCGGAAGGGAGATGAGTGGAAGACGGCATTTAACACCCCGTTAGGTCACTTTGAGTACCTGGTCATGCTGTTCGGCCTCACCAATGCGCCCGCAATGTTCCAGGCTTTGGTTAATGATGTCTTGCGGGACTTCCTGCATCGGTTTGTCTTCGTATATCTAGACGATATACTCATCTTTTCCCGGATCCTGAGACTCATGTTACGCATGTACGTCAGGTCCTGCAGCGGTTGTTGGAGAACCGGCTGTTTGTGAAGGGCGAGAAGTGCGAGTTCCACCGTACTTCTTTGTCCTTCCTGGGGTTTATCATCTCCTCCAACTCAGTCGCCCCTGATCCGGCCAAGGTTGCGGCGGTGAGAGATTGGCCCCAACCAACAAACCGTAGGAAACTACAGCAGTTCCTCGGTTTTGCTCATTTTTTACCGGAGGTTCATCAAAGGCTACAGTCAGGTAGTTAGCCCCCTGACAGCCCTGACCTCCACAAAAGTCCCCTTCACCTGGTCGGATCGGTGCGAAGCCACCTTTAGGGAGTTGAAACGCCGGTTTTCGACTGCACCGGTTCTGGTGCAGCCCGATCCAAAACGCCAGTTTATAGTCGAAGTGGATGCCTCTGACTCAGGGATAGGAGCCGTGCTATCCCAGAGTGGGGAGTCCGACAAGGTTCTCCACCCATGTCCCTACTTTTCCCGCAGGTTGACCCCGGCTGAAAGGAACTATGACGTCGGCAATCGGGAACTTCTTGCGGTGAAGGAGGCTCTGGAGGAGTGGAGACACCTGTTGGAGGGAGCTTCAGTACCATTCATGGTTTTCACAGACCATCGGAACCTGGAGTACATTCGGACCGCCAAGCGTCTGAACCCCAGGCAAGCCCGCTGGTCACTGTTCTTCGGGTGTTTTGACTTTCAGATCACATACCGCCCCTGTCCCGGGTGCACGAGGAGGAAGTCAGGACCGAGCTGTCAGACCCTACAGAAACCATCATCCCCGAGTCCACTGTCGTGGCCACCTTCACCTGGGACATGGAGAAGACCGTCCAGGAGGCCCTGACATGGAACCCGGACCCGGGGACTGGACCGAAGAACAAGATGTACGTCCCACCAGAGGCCAGGGCTGCAGTCCTTGACTTCTGTCATGGTTCCAAGCTCTCCTGCCACCCGGGGGTGTGAAGAACCATGGCAGTGGTCCGGCAGCGCTTCTGGTGGGCGTCTCTGGAAGCCGACATCCGGGAGTACGTCCAGGCCTGCACCACCTGCGCCAGGGGCAAAGCCGACCACCACAAGACCCAAAGCCTCCTCCAGCCTCTGCCCGTGCCTCATCGCCCCTGGTCTCACATCGGCCTGGACTTCGTCACTGGCCTCCCGCCGTCCCAGGGCATGACTGCCATCCTCACGATAGTGGACCGGTTCTCCAAGGCGTGGCCCTCCCGAAGCTCCCGACGGCCCAGGAGACTTTAGACCTCCTGGTCCACCACGTCGTGCGTCTGCATGGGATTCCATCGGACATTGTCTCAGATCGTGGTCCTCAGTTCTCCTCCCAGGTCTGGAGGAGTTTCTGCAGGGAACTGGGGGCCACCGTAAGTCTCTCATCTGGGTACCACCCCCAGACGAACGGGCAGGCAGAGCAGACGAACCAAGAACTGGAGCAGGCCCTCCGCTGCGTGACCTCCGCGCACCCAACGGCCTGGAACAACCATCTGGCCTGGATCGAGTACGCTCATAATAGCCAAGTTTCATCTGCCACCGGCCTCTCCCCGTTTGAGGTATGTTTGGGGTACCAGCCCTCATTGTTTCCGCTAGTGGAGGGAGAGGTCGGGGTGCTCTCGGTCCAGGCCCATCTGACGAAGTGCCGTTGGGTGTGGCGTACCACCCGCTCTGCCCTGCTCAAAGCCCGGACGAGGGCTAAGGCCCATGCAGACCGCCTGCATGCCCCGGCCCCTACGTATCAGCCCGGGCAGGCGGTTTGGCTATCTACAAAGGACATCCTGCTGCAAGTAGAATCCCAGAAACTAAAAGACAGATTCATAGGACCCTTCACCATCACTAAAGTTCTCAGTCCAGCCTCAGTGAAGCTGAAGCTGCCAGCTTCACTGCGGATTCATCTGGTCTTTCATGTGTCATGCCTCAAACCCTGCCATACCTCTCCGCTCTGTACCCCTGGACCAGCGGCGCCGCCTGCCCAGATCATTGACAGGGAGCCGGCTTGGACTGTGCGCAGGCTCCTGGACGTCCGTCGGAAGGGCCGGGGGTTCCAGTACTTAGTGGACTGGGAGGGATATGGACCCGAAGAATGCTCCTGGGTGAAGAGGAGCTTCATCCTGGACCCGGCCCTCCTGGCCGACTTCTACACCCGGCACCTGGACAGGACAGGAGGCGCCTGTTGAGTGGGGGGTCCTGTTGTGTGTGCCGCTGAAGAGGAGGTACTGCTGGCTCACCACCACCAGATGGCGCCCTGCTTGGAGTGCGGGCTTCAAGCACGAGAGGGCGTCGGAGCCGCTGGGAGTGACAGCTGTCACTTATCAGCACCAGCTGTCACTCATCCAACTCATCTCCATAAAGGCCGGACTGCAACTCCACCTCCTCTCCGAGAAATCAGCTACCACTCAAGGTAACCTTCTCTGCGGTGATTTTCTGTGACTAAACATTGTTCTGTGTGCAGCCGTTTTCCTGTGGCTACAGTCTGAAGCTGGATTGGCGGAAAGTGTGAGCGCGACGTCTTCGCCTCTCACTCCTTCCAGGGAAGTGACTGACAGGAGCTGCACGGGTGAATCTGTTTGTGGAGGTGGAGGTTCTCCCTCCCGGAGGAACTGATCAAGGAAAGATTACTGGGTGTGTCTTCACACACCCATCATTAACTGTTTCTGTTTCTGCCAGCAGTACCTGGTCTGACAGCTGGAGACGGTGGCCACCTGGGACTCGGGACTTGGCGGCTCCGATGTTCTTCAGATCCACTGGCGGTGGAAGCCGTGTGGGATCAATCAATCAATCAATCAACTTTTTTCTTGTATAGCGCCAAATCACAACAAACAGTTGCCCCAAGGCACTCCACATTGCAAGGCAAGGCCATACAATAATTATGAAACACAGTCTACGTCTAAAGCAACATAACCAAGGGATGGTCCAGGGTCACCCGATCCAGCCCTAACTATAAGCCTTAGCGAAAAGGAAAGTTTTAAGCCTAATCTTAAAAGTAGAGAGGGTATCTGTCTCCCTGATCTGAATTGGGAGCTGGTTCCACAGGAGAGGAGCCTGAAAGCTGAAGGCTCTGCCTCCCATTCTACTCTTACAAACCCTAGGAACTACAAGTAAGCCCGCAGTCTGAGAGCGAAGCGCTCTAATGGGGTAATATGGTACTACGAGGTCCCTAAGATAAGATGGGACCTGATTATTCAAAATCTTATAAGTAAGAAGAAGAATTTTAAATTCTATTCTAGCATTAACAGGAAGCCAATGAAGGGAGGCCAACACGGGTGAGATATGCTCTCTCCTGCTAGTCCCCGTCAGTACTCTAGCTGCAGCATTCTGAACCAACTGAAGGCTTTTTAGGGAACTTTTAGGACAACCTGATAATAATGAATTACAATAGTCCAGCCTAGAGGAAATAAATGCATGAATTAGTTTTTCAGCATCACTCTGAGACAAGACCTTTCTGATTTTAGAGATATTGCGTAAATGCAAAAAGGCAGTCCTACATATTTGTTTAATATGCGCTTTGAATGACATATCCTGATCAAAAATAACTCCAAGATTTCTCACAGTATTACTAGAGATCAGGGAAATGCCATCCAGAGTAACGATCTGGTTAGACACCATGCTTCTAAGATTTGTGGGCCAAGTACAATAACTTCAGTTTTATCTGAGTTTAAAAGCAGGAAATTAGAGGTCATCCATGTCTTTATGTCTGTAAGACAATCCTGCAGTTTAGCTAATTGGTGCGTATCCTCTGGCTTCATGGATAGATAAAGCTGGGTATCATCTGCGTAACAATGAAAATTTAAGCAATACCGTCTAATAATACTGCCCAAGGGAAGCATGTATAAAGTGAATAAAATTGGTCCTAGCACAGAACCTTGTGGAACTCCATAATTAACTTTAGTCTGTGAAGAAGATTCCCCATTTACATGAACAAACTGTAATCTATTAGACAAATATGATTCAAACCACCGCAGCGCAATGCCATTAATACCTATGACATGCTCTAATCTCTGTAATAAAATTTTATGGTCAACAGTATCAAAAGCAGCACTGAGGTCCAACAGAACAAGCACAGAGATAAGTCCACTGTCCGAAGCCATAAGAAGATCATTTGTAACCTTCACTAATGCTGTTTCTGTACTATGATGAATTCTAAAACCTGACTGAAACTCTTCAAATAGACCATTCCTCTGCAGGTGATCAGTTAGCTGTTATCTGGATCCGGCTCTTCTCTGGACAGACGTCTTCTATCCTCGAGCCTGCCCACATGTCACCTTGTATATGATTGACTGTACTCCTCTATTGTTACTGTCTGTATTCCGTTGTGCAATTCGCAACATTAAATTGTTACTTTTTGGCTTATCCATTGTCCGTTCATTAACGCACCCTGTTGTGGATCCGTGTCACTACACCTTCCCAACAGAGTGGCCAATAAATTCAATCCCTCTCATTTGAAACAGCTATTTTTTTTATTTTTTATTTTTTGAAAATATCTTTTGTTTTTACTGTTCCATGGACCACATGGTAAATGATTTTTCCATGTTGTGCTGGGCAAAAGCACAGTGTTTTTACAAAATAGTTTAATTTGGGAATGATTGGAAAGTTAATTATTGGTTTAGGCTCACATACACAGTAAACTGCCAATTATACCACCAACTGTGACAGGCTTTTTATGAGCCAAAAAAACAACTCATTTGGCACAAAGGGCTGCAAGTAATAAAAGCAATGGAATCCAGTACATAGGATTCAGGGTGGTGGGTGGGGAGTCTGTTCGGAGTGATATGCATGGCTTCATTTCTCTGTAACCTATCCATTTGATGCAAAGTCATTCCAATTGTACCCAAGGATCTGAACTGACAAACATGATGAATAGAAATAACTCCCCTTGAAGTTGTAGGGCTGCATGTACATCTTCATATGGAGGCTAACACTGAGTGAAGTTTAATTAAAATCAGACAAACAGTTTGAAAGGAATTGGACTTACAAGCCTCATGGACAGGCAGACGGGGTGATTCCTGTCAAATCTGGGAGCAAGCACTGGTGCAGCGCATCACCACATCCAACACACCATGGATCTGCTTCAAGCCCTGGATGGCAACCACCCAGGTAAGCAAGTGGTGCACCTCTACCTCTCGAAAGTAACCATTTGTGTGCTGCAGCTAGGTGAAACATGGTTGTCCCCTTGACCTTCTCCAGCATCTGAGGGTCGTCAACACCTGGATATATTCGATCATGCAATGTGTCACATGACCACCAGAACCATCCCTGGTTCTCAAAACCAGGCACCTAAGTGTCTCTACTCTACTCTACTCTTTTCTACTCTCCTATTTTACTCTTCCTTTTTCGATATTTAGATATAGCTTTGTATACTGGCATAGTTCCACCTTAGAATTGGAATATAATATATAAGATATACCTTACTGAATTTTCATGACCAAAATGGCATAAATGGCACTCCATCACACTGCAGTGGCATGACTCATCTGACTCTCTCTAAGTAACCGCTCATTGGACATCATTGCAGCAGTAGCCAAGTATCCACCGATGAGACCTAGTACCAAAGATATCCAGTTCCTACCTTTGGTTAGTGGTTAGTGTCCAAGATTCACAACTAAAACATGAGGCAGGAAACACCAGGACCCAAAACTGAACCTGTGTTCTTCTGCAATGACATTAGCATCACCAAACACCTCTGGTTTTGCCAAATCAGGATTTTATAAGCTGTTCCCAGACATCTCGTTATGTCCTGGAACATGGGCACGAGAGACATGAATGTCACTTTTGAGCTGGTTACACCAATGGCTGGATTACTGAAGAATTGGCAGTTGTGCTGGCAGACCAGCTCCTTCCAATGGTGTTGGATCTCACCACTATTTCCTGACACCCCCCCCCCCCCCCCCCCCACACACACACACACACACACTTCAAAAAAGAGGTTCCTAAGAGATTATAATAATCAGCTTCATTTTATTATGAATTTCTAGTCAATATCCTTTAACACACTCTCAACGATAATGTACCTTTATAATCACACCATTGCAGATGCTCTATTTTATGTTATAAGTAATGGATTCCCCTGTTGTACACCTTGAATGTGCCCCAGAAGCAATACCAGACACTGTACTCTTAAAGGTTATTTAGAATATCAATACGACCCATGTCGTCCGTTACAGATACATCCTTTAGTAGTCACAAAAGACAAGATAAAAGTGATGTTACACTCAGTACAACCCTCAAACAATTAATGATTACTCATATTTAAGAACTTAGAACTGGGAGAACAGGGAACATGCTTTTGACATCGCATGGGTATTTAGCACTTATAAACACGCCACTTTCAAAAGCTTCCTTGAAATGCCAATTGGCCTCTGTTCTTGTGTGTTTTTGTGCTGATTTGGATAAGGTTTTGTGTGGAGCTTTGTGATTTATTTTCCTATTCAGTCAATAATCTGCCTGCCACCTCCTGAACAACAGATATTAAAAAACACTGTGAAAACTATGGGTTTATAAATATATATTTCCTGTCTTGTGATTGCATTCATCATCATAATTTCCTCGGAGTTCCCTGAAGGCAACAGGTGCTAAATAATTGATGGGCCTGAAAGCTCCTTGGCTCTGTGAGGGAGTGCCTGTGAATCTCTTGGGATACAACAAATGCACCAGCAGCCCTGAAACCAGCAGAAGTGAGTGACTCTTGATAATAATTAGTATTGTGTTCCATCATGCCTAACATTTGGTGCTGAGACAATGTAACATGATTTTATTACAATGTTGGCACCTTGCAGGCAGTGACATCAAGTGCTTGGTCTGTCAGGAGTCTCAGTTCATTCAGACAATGAAGAGCTGGAGATACAGTTCAGACTAATATCAAAAAGAACTACTGTCAGTTTCATTATGAAAATGCACCAGGATAAAACAGCAGAACACTGCAGTCTGGAAGTCGAGGCAGAAAATCCATGTAAAATGAAATTCATGTTCCATACCTCTTAGATATGTCACGTATCTGCAAACATGAAAAAGGTATTCAAAGTTATCTACAGTGTCATCAGGAGGCACGAATGGGAGAAGGTCCACCAATAGTGTATTTGTGATGGAATGTGTGGAACTGTGCAGTTAATAATCAAGTTCCTGAAAGCTAGGTCCCTTCATGAGTTGGTCCTTGTCCATAAACTCTGGACACAGCTTATTCATATTCAGAAATCTGGACAAGTACATCAGTGATTAATTATGGATGGAGTTCATATTAACAGTTAGCTTCCCGCCTTCTGAAGCAGCTGGCTTGTGGTTGCTGAGGCCTGTGGTAAAATTCCATGGATGTTTAAATTTGCCTGTTAATCTTCTTCAGCCCATTTCACACCAGGCCCACTTTGAGTTGCATCATGCAGCGTTATGATGACGCCACGTGGAAGCAACCCTGTTATGTGTCGGACGCAGGTGGAGAACCGACCAGCGTTTGAAGTAGGACCCAGTATAAAATAAGCAGAGCACGGTACAAAGGATAACAGAATTTAATAACATAACAGTGAGTGCTAAATAATAACAAACGAGTGCGCGGTCTGGCGAGGTGGAATAACGGTACGCTCCCAGAAGCACAAACAGTCCGGAGCCAGAACAGTTCGGACCCAAGGACCCCGCCGACACCCCCCAGGTGGCCGCGACCAACTGAGTCTGTGAAAGAAGAAACCATCATGTGAGTCCACCACTCCACACACAGAGAGACCACTCAAAGGTGTACATAAACAGCAAACACTTCCTGGCTTAATTACCAATCAGCTTCCCACCCTGCAGGCATGGAACACCCAGTTCAATTCTCCACTGCAGTGGAGGCTGATTAAATGACTAACATAACAGCTCAATATAATAAGGTGTGAGGGACACCACATTTACTTACTGTACTCATGTTAGTCACAAAACCTAAAGTACCTCAGGAAGTGTGCTGACGAGCATGAGACCTCACCCCCTCCTCTTTCACAGACCATGGCATCAAACCTGGTACGGTCTCTGCATCCATGATGATGAGATGGCTCTCTAGACGACGATCTCACCCGTCTGGTCACAAGGTCGAGTCTCTGGCAAATACACACTGTGTACTCCAGACTTAAATGCAACCATGCCCCAATCCATAAAGATGCACCACAGCTGTGAGTCCTGACGAGCTGCACATGACCAGCCTCAGGTGATCAGGGTGAGGTCCTGATAACTCAGCCACACAGCCACTCAGTCCTGAACGCATGCCACCTGGAAGAAAAAACAGAAGACAGAAAACAGAAGACAAACAAAAGCCAGCCAGGCACGCCAGGCACCCCAGCCACAACAAACCCAGTGCCAAGATGATGTAGCTCAATGCCAGAACAGCACGAGGGACGCAAAGGACGAAGCGAATCAGACACAAAAAATTAAACATGTTTAATTTATTTATTTATATTTTTGCGTCCTGTGCTCAACGCAGAAATTAAGTGGTTTCAGCGCAAGTCAGGGCAACGCGACGGTACTCAAGGTGAATGGAAGCCAGACCCTGACAATAGAACATTACCTAGCGCCAATTTATGATTTCTCCTGTGTTCCATTGTTCCCAAAGTAGAAATCAGGCAGGATTGTTTTTATACCGTGTACACAATGCAGTAAAACTACTCGCTCAAAAAGAGCACAGAAAAAAAATGCGGATTGCAGCCTGACTGCTGCTGCAGCTCCTCGCTCTTCTCTCACAAATGTGTTTAAATAAAGTCCATAAAAGTCCTGCTCACAGACTGATTGCCAGAGACAGGACATCAATCAATCAATCAATTAATTTTTTTATATAGCGCCAAATCACAACAAACAGTTGCCCCAAGGTGCTTTATATTGTAAGGCAAGGCCATACAATAATTATGTAAAACCCCAACGGTCAAAACGACCCCCTGTGAGCAAGCACTTGGCTACAGTGGGAAGGAAAAACTCCCTTTTAACAGGAAGAAACCTCCAGCAGAACCAGGCTCAGGGAGGGGCAGTCTTCTGCTGGGACTGGTTGGGGCTGAGGGAGAAAACCAGGAAAAAGACATGCTGTGGAGGGGAGCAGAGATCAATCACTAATGATTAAATGCAGAGTGGTGCATACAGAGCAAAAAGAGAAAGAAACAGTGCATCATGGGAACCCCCCAGCAGTCTACGTCTATAGCAGCATAACTAAGGGATGGTTCAGGGTCACCTGATCCAGCCCTAACTATAAGCTTTAGCAAAAAGGAAAGTTTTAAGCCTAATCTTAAAAGTAGAGAGGGTGTCTGTCTCCCTGATCTGAATTGGGAGCTGGTTCCACAGGAGAGGAGCCTGAAAGCTGAAGGCTCTGCCTCCCATTCTACTCTTCCAAACCCTAGGAACTACAAGTAAGCCTGCAGTCTGAGAGCGAAGCGCTCTATTGGGGTGATATGGTACTACGAGGTCCCTAAGATAAGATGGGACCTGATTATTCAAAACCTTATAAGTAAGAAGAAGAATTTTAAATTCTATTCTAGAATTAACAGGAAGCCAATGAAGAGAGGCCAATATGGGTGAGATATGTTCTCTCCTTCTAGTCCCCGTCAGTACTCTAGCTGCAGCATTTTGAATTAACTGAAGGCTTTTTAGGGAACTTTTAGGACAACCTGATAATAATGAATTACAATAGTCCAGCCTAGAGGAAATAAATGCAGAATTAGTTTTTCAGCATCACTCTGAGACAAGACCTTTCTGATTTTAGAGATATTGCGTAAATGCAAAAAAGCAGTCCTACATATTTGTTTAATATGCGCTTTGAATGACATATCCTGATCAAAAATGACTCCAAGATTTCTCACAGTATTACTAGAGGTCAGGGTAATGCCATCCAGAGTAACGATCTGGTTAGACACCATGTTTCTAAGATTTGTGGGGCCAAGTACAATAACTTCAGTTTTATCTGAGTTTAAAAGCAGGAAATTAGAGGTCATCCATGTCTTTATGTCTGTAAGACAATCCTGCAGTTTAGCTAATTGGTGTGTGTCCTCTGGCTTCATGGATAGATAAAGCTGGGTATCATCTGCGTAACAATGAAAATTTAGCAATACCGTCTAATAATACTGCCTAAGGGAAGCATGTATAAAGTGAATAAAATTGGTCCTAGCACAGAACCTTGTGGAACTCCATAATTAACTTTAGTCTGTGAAGAAGATTCCCCATTTACATGAACAAATTGTAATCTATTAGACAAATATGATTCAAACCACCGCAGCACAGTGTCTTTAATACCTATGGCATGCTCTAATCTCTGTAATAAAATTTTATGGTCAACAGTATCAAAAGCAGCACTGAGGTCTAACAGAACAAGCACAGAGATGAGTCCACTGTCCGAGGCCATAAGAAGATCATTTGTAACCTTCACTAATGCTGTTTCTGTACTATGATGAATTCTAAAACCTGACTGAAACTCTTCAAATAGACCATTCCTCTGCAGATGATCAGTTAGCTGTTTTACAACTACCCTTTCAAGAATTTTTGAGAGAAAAGGAAGGTTGGACATGTCCACATCCAGTAAAAAGTCCGGACATCTCCAGTCCACTCATGGACGATTTGTTCGCGTGCGCACATGTGAACAATTAAAAGAAAAAAAAAAAACTGTCTGGCTGCTGCAGTTCCTTGCTCTCCCCTTAAACTCTCTCATCACTGTGTTAAATAAAAGGACAAAAAAGGACATAAGTCCTGGTCACAGACTGATTGCCAGAGACAGGACATGTCCACATCAAGTATAACTCCAGACATCTCCACATTTACTCATGGATGGTTCATTCGCGTGCGCAGCTCACGGTCATAGGAAGAAAGATAAACTGTAACAGAACTCAGAGCGCCGACCTGCAGCTCAGCACAAGAACAAATATAAACTAGAAGAGAAGTCAGACTGCACAGACTGGCTGCAGCCAAAATGTTCACTGATTTCTCTGCGCAGAGGACCTGCAGCCAGACTCTGCGTTCTCACTTCCTCTCTCCCCCCTGCTGCGTGCACCTGACGCATACATTCCTGCGTCATCATGACACCACATGAAGCAACTTGAAGCAGTCCCGGTGTGAAAGGGGCTTAAGATTCTGCCAACATGAAAGCGATATCTCAAAGAGCGCAGTACTCCACAAAACACAAACGCTTAAGCTCATCTCCTAAATTTACATCAAAGTGAGGTCACACGCAGTAATTACGACATCTAAATGTAACAACTGATTTGTCCTTCAAGCTTTTCCAGTTGTCACTTTTGTAATCTGTCATTGGCACCTAATCTGAGCACAAACATGGCAGTAAGGGGTTGTATTTAGTCACATAACTGGCCACAGGAATGATTTGGGCACAGCATGAAATAAACTAATCAGGGTGTCACCTGTCATTCCCTTTAAGTCACAAATGGTGAACTCATGGGTAAGCAGAAGTGAGCGGCATTCTGGCGAAGAAGCAAATCTACATGTAAGACATCATCATCCCACCAGGTGCAAAAACACACCCAGCCATGGCCACATCTCTCTGCACATGGCTTGTGTCCCTAAGAAGGTGTGACCTTCCAAGACAGCAGAGGCTGAAACCAACCATTTTGAAGTGAGATGGCCAGGCTGTTGTGTCATTAGCTTTTCCAGCCCCTACCCCTTGTTACCTAGCAATCTTCAAAGCACCACACAACATTTTTTTTTTAATTTGCCAATTTTTTTTTTCCTTAAAAATAAATCAGTCAATTACTCAAGGGGTTGTTTGGGCCACAAAGGATACATCCTTTGTATCCTTTCTTTTCATAGGAAAAGTGGCGGTATAGGATGTTGTAGGCTGATCAGGAAGGGTGGATGGGGTCACACACGCACACCACATTCACTCATGCTCTACATACTATCTGTCTATCTGTCTTGCAAGAGTGAATTACATATATGTGTATTTATGTAAGTAAATGGTTCTGCCAGTGTGGCATTTACCATTAATATGCATGTAGACGGGGGTGGGGGTGGCGGCATTTATCAGCCGGACTCCAAGGAGCCTTCAAAATGAGACAGCCAAGTCCCCCCACTTATGGCATATGTAGCAGATGAATGCCACCTTAGAAGGATGAGGTCCATTTATCGAGGCACAGCCCTTGACTCTGTCAATGGCCACGTCTTATTTCTCCCTGCTTGACAACTCACCAGAAAGAAAACCAACATAATAATATGGCACAAACCTGAGTTATTAAACTTCTGGACTTTTTTACCTTTACATATTTATTTATTTATTTATTTAGTTTCACTGTGGTACAATGAGCCAGTGCGCATCCCTGTGTGCACAAGCAGAATGCACGCTTGTGGGGAACCCACTTATGTTAGGCATCACAGCACGAATAAGTATGAATCAGGGAGAATCACAGTGAAACAGCCGGAATGAGTGAACCACAAAAATATCTAGCCGATGCTTGGAGGGACACATGGTCGGGCAGGTGTGAATGATCCTGCTGCAACAGTTTTGTGCACGCAGGAACACAGTGCGAGCACCTACAACGTGTTGCACCACATCGTGCCGCTGCTGTGAAGAAACAAAAGAAAACCACACAGCATATAAAACACTGCAATTTCCAATAATGAATCCCTCTTATTGAGTAGACAAGTATGATCCCTCTGTGTCTCTGTATATGACTCATGGTCATAGATGTACAGTAATGAAATGACATGAATGAAGCAGTGTGCTCTCTTATTTTGTCCAGCCGAGTATATAAATAATTACTACAATCACCGGAGACTAATAGATTAGCTATTGGTGTATAATTAGTGAAAATCACTGGGTTGATATAAATAATAAATAAAAGGGGACCCAATACAGAATCCTGCGGATAAATAACCATGGTTAAATTAAAAATAAATGCCATTTGTGGGATTCAAACTTGCAATTTACAAAAGCTCTGATTAAGAGACGGAAACTTAACCACTGCCCTACAATCCCTGTAGGAGCATAAAATGCCTAAAATCAACAAGGAGATAAACATATTTTTTTAAAAAAGAGAAATTAAACAATATATGGAGGAGGAAGGTTTTGTGATCTTTAATTACGGCGAAAAAAGCACTGTAATAACTGACAAAACGGTGTTTGTTACAGCGTATTTTTGGTGATACGTGACTGAAGGGCGTGTTTGTTGAATTGTTGGCTTGTCATATTCCTGCTGCGTGCCACACACATCACACTCATGTCCTGTGAGCGGCGCGCCGCAGTACAGTCACCACGTCATGTGGAACAGAACTCACATGGGTGACATGACATTCAGATTTCACATGATCTGATGGTCAGTTTAACCTGGGACAGCCTGTCAATGTGCGCGCTGTGTGCTTGCTCACTGCATCCCGTCACAAAAGCGATATATGTTTTCATGTATTTCCACATGAGGACAGCAAGCCGACACACATGCGTCATGGTGGAGAGTTGTAAGGTCAGGTCCTTCAGAACATGGTACGTGCTTCCCAGCTGGGACGTCCAGGACTGGAGATCTCAACAGCTGCTGCTGTTGGCGGCCACACCTCCTGTCCGTTCAATGCACAGACCAACGTGTCACTATCTGTGTTATGCCATCATTCATTTTAGTTATTTGCCATGTAACTATGTATGCAGTTATTGTAGTACTTAATTATATAGCTCTCCTGGCTGTAGTCTCTGTGTTTTTAATGTGACACGTGCATTGAGCCGTCATTTGCAGCTGTCAGTGAGTCTCTGGCTGGTGATCAGCTGAGATGCACCTCACCATGTTGTGTGCACTCAGACATGGCTGGCCGCTCCCCATCTGTACAAACATATCAGCATTTCATGCAAGGTTGCTCCCCCCCCCCCGCACGCCACATGTGTTTGGGGGAGCCAACACATGTGTGTTGCTTAGTGATGCCACACTCGTGGGGCATCACTAAGCAATTTTCATGCTGACACCACAAATGCCACCACATTTCTAAGTGCCCAGCAAGCAGTGTTGGATGTGTGTGCATGAATAGTTATAGCGACAGGTGTATGAGGTGTTAGAGGTGGCTCAGATTTTTCACGAATGGCATGCAATTCCTCCTTCTCATCGGCTTCAATTGTGTTATGTTTGAAGAAGCCTTTCGTATTGTGCCACGTAATCAACAGATGATTTAAAGTAGACCTGCATTGAAATAAATGTGGTCAGATTTCAGAAAGAAATAGCTGATATGTATTTATATAAGACCCTTGTGAATGCAGTAAAGTAAATCTGTAAGCCCAAATTTGTAATTCAGTGGAGAAATCTTCGTTTAAAAATGACAAATTTGCAGCTAAAATTTAGCCCTCTGTGAAAACAGTTTGTACAGCCATATCATTTCCATGACGTCAGGGACAAGACGACGCGCTCCCGCCTTCAGTCCGATCCTGCATTGAAATTGATTTTATCTGTTAGTAATGTTACTTATACACATCCTGGTTTCAGCATCCAAAAGTAAGCTGCAATGAATGTGAGATACAGATCTGTGTGCTCAGATCAGCAACGACATCGACAGCGGGCGCCGTTCTTCCTCTCCCGCTCTCTGCCTCCGCTGGGCTTATTAAGTCTGCGGGCTCGTTAACGAGCTTGTTAACCGCCGACGCGGGCCACTCACACCGCCCGTGTCTGCTTTGCAGCTGGTGTTGTGCCAGATTCAGCGCACAACACCGGCATCACCTCTCTGTCTACCGAATGGAGCTGCAGCACACTTGGCACAAGTCCTGAGATTACGCTCGCTGTTTTAATGTGAAGCGGCCGGTACACCTGTTGCTGCAAGGACAGACTTCTTGCGGCAAAATCCACAGCACCGCACGTCTCGGCAATCGGAGCCCCAGAGCTCCATGGACGCTGAGAGAGGTTTATATATTTTTAATGACTGGGATTCTTTGCGGGTCTCGCCTCCATATCCCGCGATGGTACCGGAGGCGAAAGACAGTAGATTTTCATTGCAACACCACTCAATCAAACGGGCGTATGAAAAAGTCCCCCAAAATAATTTTCAAGCACAAATAAAAGAAATGTGTACTCACCAAACATGCCGCAAGACAATATGAAGTTTTAAAAAAAGTAGATCCTTCCGTATAAGACAAGAAAAAGGTGCAGATGCAAACTGATGTAAATCCACAAATTACAATTGGCGCAATGCATGCTGGGAGAGGGTCTTCTCCGTGACGTCTCGGCAGCGTCCATGATGAGAGGGACAGTTTGCAGAGGGCTAAATGTTAGCTGTAAATTTGTCATTTTCAAATGAAGATTTCTCAGTTGAATGACAGATCTTGGCTTGCAGATTTACTTTACTACATTCAGAAGGATCTCGTGTAAATGAAAGTCATTTTTTGTTCAAAAAATCTGACTGCATTTTTTTCAATGCAGGTCTCCTTTAAGACCAGGGATTTGGTGCAATCGGTTTGTATTGCCTCACAACACCAATGCACTAACACTTCGTCTGACCACACTTCATTCTAAGACCAACATGTGCATGGGAACAAAAATGGGTGCAAGTGCACTTGTTATATAAGCATGTGGAAAGTGGGCATAAAAATAACAACTGTGTCAGCTGAAAGCTTGCAATGAGTGTGCCATGTGCTGGGCCGTGTGCTGCTTTGTGCCAGGTGGAAGATAGGGCCCTAAAGATGCTAGCTGTAGAGATGATATGTTTTCTACTTGACTCATTTCATCCAAGATTCCTTTTAAATGCTGCAAAGTGTTTAATCATTGAATAGGTTTTGTTGATGATCTAAGAATTGACTGTTCAATGGAGGATATGCTAGAATTTAATGTCCTAGAAAAAGCAGTGTGAAGATGACAATATTGTCATTGCACTATTAATGTGCAAGCAATCAGCACAGGCGTCAGAGCATGAAGTCTAATCAGAGTCATCATATCCTGTGACAAAGCAAAGTGTAAATGATGGCATTTCCCATTTTCTTGTGTGAAGAATTTTCTTTTTAATGAGCTTTATTGGACATCTCAAAATTAAAACAATCACATTCCCAAAACATTCAAAGCATCACCTTTATTATCAGTAACTATTACTGATGAAAGATAGTGTGGAGTCTGAAGATACACAGATGATGAAAAAGAAATTTGTCTTTGCCTTGTCCATTCTTTACTCACGAAAATCTTTTTAAAAATATGTGAATTGCATTTATTTTTACTGTCAAAGAACACATTTTATGCGATATCACCACCGCACTCAGTTTATGAGAGTACATCTCATGATTTCATGTACTTTATTAAAGTAGTAATTCAGAATTGCCGATTTTTGAGAGTGAATAGCATTTCTTCTCTTATCAGTACTAGGCTATACATTCATCAATAAATACTGCAAATTTGACTGGCATTTCTTATTGCAATTGAATTAATATGATAGACTGAATTAATATGACATGAATCTGATAATTTTTTTAATCTGATAAAATTATTAAGATGTGACACCCAAATAGATTGTCATTTGATTGGTGGATTGTATGTCTTATGAAATTCATTATTTGTCCTATTGTATGAGTGATGTCACTACTGTGCATTTTTGTATTATCTACCGTGCATTTTCATCATACTTACCGTGCATTTTATATTATGTACCATGCATTTTTGTCATATTTACTGTGCATTTTTCTCCCATGCATTTTGTTCCATTACACGCCTCCATTAGCTTTTTGCCAAAACGCTTCCATGATTCAAGGAGGTAAAATGCAGCATTACTGCATCTATTGAAGCACTGTCAGGAGAAGGCTTGGGCAAGTTATCTAGCTGGATTGCAAAAAGTAAACATGCGCTTCACAGCTCACTAAGCTCCTTAGCGGTACTCACTGAACTGAGCACCTTGTTGGCCAGTTACCTGCAGATTACTGGGTCCCGCTACTCTCTGATTCCTGCTCAGAGAAGAAAAAAGTTTGTAATTTTAAGTGAATAATCAAATTAGGCAGATCTAGTTAGGTGTCATATAAAATATAGGATGAATGATTTGTGCAATGGAAAAATTAATTTTCATTCATTGAAAGATGGAGTGTTTCATTCATTTTTGTTGATGCCTCACTGAGTGGTATGATCCATCTTCCAACTCATGCAAGTATTATTACCAATGCACTCAGAAGCATCATTTGTATACTGAATTAATATTAAATTGTTGAATGTATTAATTAATGGATTAATTATTGACTAAACTGTTAATTGAGTTCATTTAGATTATTTGTTCATGTTCAAGAAATTTGACTAGAAAGGATGGGTATGGTACAGTAAACAGGTGAATAGAAACAGGTGCAACCAAATTTAAAACTCCACTAGCATGTTGCTAGATTGGGTAATGTTTATAAAATAGGCAGGTGACATTTTTCAAGGGTGGTAATAAATTGTGCACTTTTTATAATGAGCTGGAATGGCGTGTGAGTCCAGAATGTTTTTAGAACCCCAGACCTCAGTTTTAGATGAACACATCCTTTTTATTTACTGTTAATTTTGCAATTTTTAATGTTAATTTGTTGTATTAATGTATTTATAAATTGTTTACGTTCTTGTTATCATATACACACACTGTCATTATTATCACTCTCACTCACTCATCTTCAAGCGCTTATCCGAGTTCGGGCCATTGGGGCAACAGCTCTAGCAGGGGATCCCAGACTTCCCTTTCCTGTGCCACATTGACCACGTCTGACTGGGGGATCCCAAGGCGTTCCCAGGCCAGTGTGGAGATATAATCTCTCCACCTAGTCCTAGGTCTTCTGCTGGGTCTCCTCCCAGGTGGACATGCCTGGAACACCTCCCTAGGAAGGCTTCCAGGAGGCATCCTTACCAGATGCCTGAACCACCTCAGCTGGCTCCTTTCAACGTGAAGGAGCAGTGGCTCTACTCTGAGCTCCCCACGGATGACCAAACTTCTCACCCTATCTCTAAGGGAGACACCAGCCATCCTCCTAAGGAAGCTCATTTCATCCGCTTGTACCCATGATCTAGTTCTTTCGGTCATGACCCAACCCTCATGACCATAGGTGAGAGTAGGAACGAAGACTGGCTAGTAGATTGAGAGCTCTGTCTTTTGGCTCAGCTCCCTTTTCATCACAACAGTACGGTACAGCAAATGCAATACCGCCCCTGCTGCGCTGATTCTCCGGCCAATATTATCATTATTATTATTTTAGTTTATTATTACTTTTATTTTGCCATTTGATTTTAAATGGACCACAATGGAAATAAAAGTTTTCACTTTCTTGTGCCATGCATGTATTTTTAATATATTTAAAATGATATTATGTACTTACATTGAACTTACTAAATAAAACCAAACAAACACGTGTTTAATATATAGATAATTTACCACTACTGCTGGAATGGTGTGTGAGTCCAGAATGTAATTATCACATTGTTCAGTGTCATTAGCTCATATCCATAGTTTCTCCAAAACGTCTTCTATCAACCCAAAATATGTAAGCATAGCAAACGGTAAATGTCAGCTCTCCCCAGTTTGTCTGTGATCAAAGCTATATACATGAAGAGCTTTTTGTCTTTTCTGCATTCTACTACAAGCAGGTGCTTTTAATTTTACACACCCACAAACAGAGACGGTAGCGGAAGACATCAAACTTTTCACTCATGGTAACGAAAACATGACACTTAACTAAACTGACAAAACCAATTGAACTACAAAAACACAATAAATCAATAACACTAACCACACTATTAAACTAACATGAACCACAATAACAACATTTAAGACATCAAAACCCAAATACAAAAACCCAAATGGCAAATGTCAGCTCTTCCCAGTTTCTCTGTAATCAGAGCCATACACACGCACGCATACGGAGGCCACTTGGCTATTTAATTAGTTTTTCATTTTTCAGGAAGAATTTTGGGTACAGAATGTCAACTTTTAGTTGAAAGGACCACTAAGGTGTTGCCTCACCATTGAAATAACATTCAAGACTTAATATATAAATGGCAAACTTTCATTCTGTTTCCTTTGAGTATTTTATACGATATGCTGTTGTAATTTAGATTATCTTTGCTCCACTATGTCTGGTTGATAATATGATGGTGAAGTCAGGGAGCATGTGTTGGGACCTCACATCACCATTTCCATGAAAGTACAGAACCGCCTTGAGTCCTGGATAGCAACCACCAAGGCAGACAAATAGTCCATCGGTACCTGTCAAAAGTAACCATCTGCGTATCTGCCTCAGCCAGATGAAACACTGGTTTGTCCTTGACTTTTTTCAGTTTCTGGGGTCCTCAAGACTGAGGCACCTGCATGCAAGATAGAAGATGCCCAGAGAAATGTGCTACATGGCAAAAGTGTCATAGCAACATAAGATCCTCTCTCAATGCAAGTCAACATGAGTCTAAATATCAATCGTGGTGTTGGGTTTATGTCTCATGTACCAGGACTCATTTATTGAGAGTACATAATCTCAAAACTCTCTTTTGGATTCTATTTTTGGCCCATTTCTTATGTTGGAGTCAAAAACAAAGACTTTAACTGCAATGTTTGTCTGGTCTGCCTTTAATCCAAAATAGCTTACAATCACATTAACACAGAGATACAAGGAGCTTCCACAAATAGTGCCAGTGTGAGCACTGGGAGCATTATGGGGTTCATTCTCTTGCTCAAAGGTAATTTGACAAATATTTGATCAATCCCTTGATCCTTTGATAAAGAGATAACTCCCTCTATCCACGTAGTTCTGGCTGTGTGACTTAGATGTCATTATAGAAGTCTTGTTGAAAGTTTGCAAGGCCACACACGATTTGGGAACATTCTCCACTATTTAAGGTTTACTCCATTTGGAGATTAAGGATTTTGGTGCCATCAATTAGAGCTCCAGAGGACTAGAAATGACTTTGTAACACCTTCCTGACGTATATACTGAATTGGTGTCTTTTGTTTTGTGGAGTTTCTCATATACTAGTGTCAAAATGTTCTCTTACAATAATGTTTCAATTTAAACGTTTGTAGTAATTTTACTCATTGTGTCTCATCTAATGGAATCCTTTTATCAGTTATAATTTGATATACCTTCACTGGTCACTTCATTAGGTATACCTGTTCAGTTGCTTGTTAACTGTTTGCCTGTTTGACGGTTTGCCCGGTCTGTCTGTGACCCATTAAGTGCCACTGTGTTCTGTATGTGCCCCTTTTGTTAGTGCTCTCGGGGTTCTGTCCAGGTTCCTTCTGTGGGTTGTATTCTGTGTTCTGATTCCTGTCAGTGTCTGTTGTCCTGGTGGTCTGTGTCCTGTCTCGGTCCCCCGTGTTGCAGTCTTGTTGTGTCTCCCTGTTGTACTCCATCACATGTTTGAGTTAAACACTAGTTTTCTGTTTCTGGTTTATGAACTTATCTTAGTCATTGTTTAGTTCTTGTTGCAATTTCTTCATTTCTTGCTTTCTTGTTTATAGTTCTTTGCCTTCACATTTGCTTTCTACTGTTTCAATTTGTACATGTATGAGTCCCACGTTTTGTTTTTGCATCCTGTATTGTTAGAGTTGTGAGCCCGCTGTCTCTCTCTGGTTTTTGGTTATTGTATGTTTTATTTTTCCCACTCAGTTATTAAGATCTGTTTAGTTAAGTAACCTTGTTTTCTGCTGATTTCCATGTGTGTGTTTTGTTCCCGCCTCTATATTTTTGCAAACTTGTGTTTTGTTAATTGTTTGGCATTTAAACCTGCTTTGTTTCCATTTCACTTGCCGGTTCATTCTCCTAGACACGCATCGTGAATATTGATATTGCCCTTTTGGATCTTCCTGTTTAACCCTGTGTTCTATATTGGTTGTGTGTTTCCTTTTTGTGATTTTCCTCTGTGTGTTCTGCAACTTCTCTATCTTGCTATTTTCCAGTTTGTGTTTTGTTTTTTGGACTCGGGTTTGGACTGTTTTTATGTCTGTGTGAGAGGAATAAATCACATGTGCTCTTTCACTACTCCCTGTCTGGTTACTCCCCACATTTAAGGGTTCACCTTAAAACTGCTACCGCAACAGTTAACACAAATAGCTGATCAGCCAGTCACATTGCAGCAACTCAATCCATTTAGGCATCTGGACATGGTTAAGGCGACTTGCTGAAGTTCAAACAGAGCATCATAATGGGGAATAAAAGGGATTTAAGTGACTTTGAACGTGGCATGGTTGTTGGTTCCAGAAGGGCTGGGTGGAGTATTTCAGAAACTGCTGATCTCCTGGGATTTTCATGCACATCCATCTCTGGGGTTTACAGAGAATGGTGTGAAAAAGAGAAGATATCCAGTGAAGCAGCAGTTATGTGGATAAAAATGGCTTGATGTCACAGGTCAGAGGAGAATGGGCAGACTGGTCAAATGGGTGATGGCATAATGCTGCCATGTCAGTATGGGCCAACATATCTGAGGACTGTTTCCAACACCTTGTTGAATGTATGTCACAAAGAATTAAACCCTACGTACCGACCCGGGCTTTGAAATCGCAGGACACTGGACTACTTTGTGTCTCGAGGGTGAATAAAAAGTCTGCGGGTCATAGAGCTTTCTCTTATTGTGCCCCTGTTTTGTGGAATGATCGCCCTGCATTAATAAAACAGTCAGATTCTGTGGAGAATTTAAAGTCCAGGCTTAAGATGCACTTATTTTCCCTTTCATATGGCTAGCATATTTGCATAGTATGTTACTATGCTTTTCACTTTTTTTTACTCTTTTATTGGACTTTTTACAATCTTTTAATTAATTTTTTAAAATATTTTAATTAATTCTATTTAGTTTTTCTGAATTGTTTTGTGTGAAGTGCCTTGAGGCGGCTCTGTTGTGATTTGGCGCTATATAAAATGAAAAAATTGAAATTGAAAGCCGTTCTGAAGGAAGCAGGGGGTTTAACCCAGTACTAGCAAGGTGTATCTAATAAAGTGGCTGGTGGATGTACGTTTGGCTGACTAATGCGGTATTACTTTTTCCATTTCGGCACATTAGGTATTTTTAATTTTTATACATAAATGTCAGATTTATGGACTGTGATTTGCAGTTATGTTTTAGAATTAATACCAGAAAAAAATAATATAACAAATGTGGACAAAAATTAAAATAAGAATGTGTACATGAGATCTTTCAAGAGTATCTACTTTTGAAACTGCAACCTCAATTCCAATGAAGTTGGGACGTTATGTAAAATGTAAATAAAAATAAATAAATAAATAAATAAAAGTATTTAATTGAATACACTACAAAGACAAGATATTTAATGTACAAACTGATAAACTTTATTGTTTTTGTGCAAATATTTGCTCACTTTGAAATGAATGCCTGCAACACATTTCAAAAAGCTGGGACAGTGGTATGTTTACCACTGTGTTACATCACCTTTCCTTCTAACAACACTCAATAAGCGTTTTTGGGAACTGAGGACACTAATTGTTGAGGCTTTGTAGGTGGAATTCTTTCCCATTCTTGCTTGATGTACGATTTCAGTTGTTCAACAGTCCGGGGTCTCTGTTGTCATATTTTGTGCTTCATAATGCGCCACACATTTTCAATGGGCGACAGGTCTGGACTGCAGGCAGGCCAGTCTAGTACCGGCACTCTTTTACTATGAAGCCACGCTATTGTAACACGTGCAGAATGTGTCTTGGCATTGTCTTGCTGAAATAAGTACGGACGTCCCTGAAAAAGACGTTGCTTGGATGGTATCATGTGTTGCTCCAAAACCTGGATGTACGTTTCAGCATTGATGGTGCCATCACAGATGTGTAAATTGCCCATGCCATGGGCACTAACACACCCCCATACCGTCACAGATGCTGGCTTTTGAGCTTAGTACTGGTAACAATCTGAATGATCTTTTTCATCTTTTGTCTGGAGGACACGACGCCCATGATTTCCAAAAATAATTTGAAATGTGGACTCATCAGACCACAGCACACTTTTCCACTTTGCATCTGTCCATTTCAAATGAGCTCGGGCCCAGTGAAGGCGGTGGTGTTTCTGGATGTTGTTGATTTATGTCTTTCGCTTTGCATGGTAGAGTTTTAACTTGCACTTGTAGATGTAACGACAAACTATGTTAACTGACAATGATTTTCTGAAGTGTTCCCGAGCCCACGCAGTAAGATCCTTTACACAATGATGTCAGTTTTTAATGTAGTGCTGCCTGAGGGATCAAAGATCACGGGCATTAAGTGTTGGTTTTCGGCCTTGCCGCTTATGTGTATAAAGTTCTACAGATTCTGTGAATCTTCAGATTATATTATGGACTGTAGTTGATGGAATCCCTAAATTCCTTGCAACTGAATGTTAAGAAACATTGTTCTTATACTGTGGGACTATTTTTTCATGGAGTTGTTCACAAAGTGCTGATCCTCGTCCCATCTTTGCTTGTGAATGGCTGAGCCTTTTGAGGATGCTCCTTTTACACCCAGTCATGACACTCACCTGTTTCCTAACAGGTGTTCTTTGAGCATTCATCAACTTTCCCAGTCTTTTGTTGCCCTGTCCCAACTTTTTTGAAACGTCTTGCGTGCATCCATTTCAAAATGAGCAAATATTTTCACAAAAACAATAAAGTTTATCAATTTGAACATAAATATCTTGTCTTTATGGTGTATTCAATTGAATATAGGTTGAAGAGGATTTGCAAATCATTGTATTCTGTTTTTATTTACATTTTACACAACGTCCCGACTTCATTGGAATTGGGGTTGTAAGTACAAAATGCATATTATTTCTAGAATGTATTAAGTAATATGTGTACAAAGTCTAAGAAGAGGAGGCATGTTATTTCTAGAATGTATTAAATAGCATGGGTACAAAACAGTTCCATAGGTATAATTAATTAGGAGCAAGATATTGTTGTGTCTTAATGTGGCACCGGTAGAAACAAGGTTGTACACAAGTAATAAATCATTGGCAGGGAGGGACAAACCAAAGTGCATACTCATACATCATTTCAAAGACTGAACATCAATGAACTTTAACAATGCTGTAGTCCATAGGTGTGACTGAATAACAATAAGTGTGGCGCTTTTATTTCCTTATATAATAAATTAACTAATTAATTAATTTTTTCCAACAAGCAAAACTGGTTTACATAGCACATGTGTATAAAATACCCTGATTAATTAGTATTTTAGAATTAAATTAATCTGTAAACTGTTTTGCTTGGTTTATGTACTTGTGTCATACACCATACATACCCTTTTGAGGTCTTTGGGCACATTGCTTAATATTTGAGCTGGTTTGCTATGGGTATACTGCCAGTGGTGGGTAAGGTACCGAAACACTATACTTCAGCAAATGCACAATTACTACCATAAGCAATACTCAAGTAAATGTGCAAATTCCTTTTAGAAACCTACTCAACTCAAAGCAAAAAAATACAGAGATACGAGCGTATTAAGTTACTGAAAGTACAAGTTACTTTCTTCAACAGCTGATCGGGTTCATCTTTCGCAGATGTCTTGTGAAAATTCTAAAACCTAAGGGGGAGCTGTAGCTCTGCCAGTTCCTCCTGAATCCACCGCCTGTGGAAGTGTGGGCTAACTTTGATGAACTCTGAGTTGAGCTACTACCACTCCAGCAAAGTACAAAGTAAAACACTTACTATGTGTACATCAACACAATGCACGTACACACTGGTTGTGCTGTATTAATGCACTCTGTAATTGTGTCAGAATAATAATAACAGGAACACATGTTGCAATAACGGCCAAAGTGTAGTGTGGGCCGCCAGAAGAGGTACTGCTGGCCCACCACCAAAGGGCGCCCTGCCTGAAGTGCGGGCTTCAGGCACGAGAGGGCGCTGCCGCCACGGACACAGCCGGGAGTGACAGCTGTCAGTCATTAATTCCTGACAGCTGTCACACATTCTTCATCATCACACTCCATAAAGACCAGACGTCATCTCCACCTCGTTGCCGAGATATCGTACTTCATTGTAGGTAATATCCTCAGCCTTTTTGTGTTTATCTGTAATCTGTACATTGTGAGTGTTTGCAGGCATACCGGTCCCTTGTTTTGTGGAAGCTGAGTGAGTGCAGGACGGCACTCTTTTTCTCTGAGGGATCACTGCAAACACATCAGCATATTGAGTGAGAGGTGGAGGTGGCATTCCCACCGTTGTTGTTACTGGGTGTACACACACCCACACTTGACTGTCTTTGTTCTCGCCAGCAGTACCAGATCCGACAGTCGGGGACGGTGATCACCTGGGAATTCGGGACTTGGCGGCTCCAGTATTCTCTGGGTTCGGTGGCGGAGGAAATCGTGTGGTTCCGGTTCATCTCAGGACAGACGTCTTCTATCCTCGAGCCTGCCCACATGTCACCTTTGTGATTTGACTGTAATTATATTCTGAGATTGTCTGTATATTCGTTGTGCACGTTTCACAACATTAAATTGTTACTTTTTGGCTCATCTATTGGCCGTTCATGTGCGCCCCCTGTTGTGGGTCCGTGTCACTACACTTTCACAACACAAAGTTTGTTGCACTGCTGATCTTAAAACTGCAAAGAACACTGCATGGGACACTTTTCTTTTAGCTTTTGTATTGGTATTTCCCGTTTAATTCCATTTCAGTTTAGTGGGATGTGCACTGCATCTCCACAGTGAATACTAAGATGAAAATAGTGGTGGACTATTTAGGGTGATCACCCATAAATGATAGCAGGTATATAAGATATCTGGACATTTCTTAGACCTTCACAACACAAACACAAAAGCCTTCAACATGGTAATGGAGGCTGGAAGATTTTTTTTTTTTTAAGTTGAGCTTTTCTTGGTACATGCAGCAGGAGCTCAACTGTTTGTTTTTTTCCTCAATTTTTGGGAGTAAAAACTGTCTTCAGATGTTGCCAGAATTTGACGCGAGCTGCATCTTATTCTGTAGTGAGTTGCATCCAGTACCCTGATTGGTTACCAGAGTTTGGTTACCAATTATTCAATGAGAAATTGATTGCTGAATTAATTGCAAACTATTTTTCATAATAAATGTTTTGAGTCATTTAAAAAGCCTATTTTTCTGGGGGTGGGGTGGATTCCACCTTCTCAAATGTGAATATTGTTGAGGTTTCTTGTCTTTCCTTCTCTCTGATAACAACCTCAATATCTTTGGGTTGTGAACAAAACAAGGTATTTGATGATGTCATCTTCAGCTTTGGGAAACACTGATCAACTTTTTTCACTGTTGTCCAACATTACATGATGGCAGCATGATAACTTAATGGCTCTTACTGTTGCCTCCAGCAAGAAGGTCATTGGATCTTTCCTACCTGGGGCCTCATGTACAAAGACTAATGTGGACTTTCTATTAAACATGGCATACTCCAAAACCCTGGATCTGGCGTAAGCACAAAATATTTAGATGTATGAACGTGTGCGTAGGCATGAATTCATGCATGTTGTGTTTGTACATCCTACTGAACGTGGAATTGAGCATGGAACCAAACTCCTCTCTGGCCACGCCCTATTTAAATATGCAATTTGATGCAAATAGGCCTTTGGAACTGGGATTCCCCATGACATTACATCAGACAGCATGAACACAGGAAAGAAATTATATTACAGATGACTGGAAATTATGTGGAGACATGCAGGGACGGTTTATTCGGTATGCTGTTAAACGGATTAATCATGAAATTGGAAAAATGTTTGTGGGAGCTCCAGAGCGTAAGTGTGTGTGAGGCCGAGGCCAGACTGATGTTGAAAAGGTGAGGCACGCCTCTGCTGACAGTGTGACATTCACAGTCTACACACGTGTTTATTGACAAATACTGAACACAGGAAGCCTGTTAAGAAGCTCTGCAGCTCACCATCAAGCAAAAATAAAAAAGACATAAATAATAATAATAAAAACATGTTTGAATGCGCACATGCCCAAATGTGCCTGTGCTGGTTTTTCGTTCAGAACAGTTATACAGATAAACTATTTACTCACCAAGCAGCCCCCCCCCCACCGCAATCAAGCACCATGCCTCCAGCCTGAGTTGAATTTTTGCACCACACATGATTTGAACACTGATGGAAAAAAATGTTTCCTATTAACAGAAACACATTCATCATGTGATGACACCTTTATAGCCAAATGTGTGCAGTCAGTAGCTCCGATTACATTTGGGAAACCAGCTCTTGCTGCAAAATGCGCTGTAATGTTGGAATGTACCTGGTTGAGATTGACTGCGTTCCACACAGCTGGTAGCTCGGTGCAAGGTTGACTGGCACACTCCTGACCGATCAGGAGATGTTGGGTACACAGTAGGAACTTTTTTGTTGTTGTCTTTACTGATCTATCTTGTAATTGTTGTTGTATCAAATGTTCGAAATAAACAGTTTTCATTCATTCATTCATTCATTCATTCATTCATCAGCCAGCTCATGCTGGAATGCCCCTGATGCCAGGAAGCCCAGTGTGGTCAGCACCTGTGTGCACACAGTAAACCCCTGCCTCCTCGCTGTATTGCGCTCCGGGGCGACCACAGTTCTGTTCGCAACTCCAGTAACAGTGGCCTTGGTAATCGAAATCAGTTCATGGGCCAATTATCGTCATTTGCACTTAAATCCTCATGTTCCCAGAATACATGCTCATATCGGATTGCACCATGTGCTTTAACAACGCTAACGCAGCCATCGTTTCATGCCATTTTACGCATACTTTTATATCCATCCATATAATTGCAAACACGAGTGTGTTCATTGCTCATCAGTATGTCTCTGATGTGCACATCACTTTGATGACTTATTTTCAGTTCCCAGCATCAACTTTACATGTCCACAGTGGAACAATAACTGTAGAAACATGCATACGCCAGCCTGGATTTTTACGTGATGCACTCCACATTTCCATGCTCACGTCACTTTTGATACATTTGCACGTGGACGTGGAGATGGGCGTACGCCAGGTTTTTGTGCATAAGCACGCTTTGCACATGAGA
The DNA here is from genome assembly GCF_902500255.1 of Thalassophryne amazonica. NCBI lineage: Eukaryota > Metazoa > Chordata > Actinopteri > Batrachoidiformes > Batrachoididae > Thalassophryne > Thalassophryne amazonica. Next base: position 65,747,599 of record NC_047113.1, read on the forward strand.
CCCCTGATCACTAAATTGAGACTATAATCGTCAGTTTAATCACACATGAAAATAATTTTGAGTTGCAGCCTTAGCTATGCAAAAAATAGACTGTATATGCAAGTAGAGCATAGACTACTGGCTCAAACAAATTTATAGATATGCAGGTTTAGAAAAGGAATGTGAAAAATACTCATTCATTTAAAACAATGACCTTTTTTTACTTAAATATGCCAGGTATCTGCAAATATGAATTGGGCACACAAAGTTATCTGCAGTGTCATCATGAGACACAAATGGGAGAAAGTCCATCAGTGATATATTTGTGATAGATTACTTGTAAGGGATTCCTCCCTACCCCTGCATACTGTCCACCATCATGCAGTCCAGTAAGTACAACTTCATTATTCATTGCATTACTTTAAAATCGGACTTTGGTTTGGAAAAAAAAAAAAAAAATTCACAAATTTGAACCCTCTACACCTTAAATGTGCATGTTTGACCATTTTCTGTTGTGCTTTCTTTTTATTACATTGTTTTATTTTTTGTGATGGCCAAAGCAGATTGTTTTTCGGTACCACTGCTACCAATGTTGCTGCTCATGGGGTTGACAAGGCTTAAACCTTGTTTGTATACAGAGCCTTGGGGTGACTTAGGTTGTGATTTGATGCTGTATAAATAAATCAAATTGAGTTGAAACAATATTCTGTATTGGTGAGGGGATACACCAACACCTCTGTTATGGATCACTCAATTTAATAATGATTTAATAATAAAAGGATGCGGGGGCATTGATTCCTTTTGTTGCATATATTGTAGACTTTTGGAAATAATACAGTTTCTTCTGCAATCTGACTTCTATTCTTGCCATCAAGGTCACTGCAACACTATCAGAAAAACCTGCACCAACTGTGATGTTCCCTCCACTCCTTTAGTCCACATAATTGTACATGGATCTACAGTTTCATATTAGCTAAGATGCATTCATAAAACCAATCTGTGTCATAAATCAATTGATGAGTTAGACATTTTAATCTTGGCTGTCCCTCGCTTCCTCTGACTTAAATTTGGCACACTATTTCCACTATTGGCCAGGAAAGTGCAATATCATTAAGATTGAACTGAACCCCTGAAAGTTTTCCAGGTTCATAAAAAATATTAATAGTTGCAGAGCTTTGTACAGATTCCAGAGCCAGTCTGTTTTGGAATAGTCAAGCTCTTTTTTTGGCAGTTGGACAGATCTACTTTGAATTCAGCATATGAATTAGCCTTGGCCTCAACCAATCCATACCACACATTTCCACAGTCTACAATTACTGCTTTCAGAAAGAGTCTTTGAACTGTAAAATATTCTTCTTTGCATTCTTTGCAAAAGAGGAGATTGCTTTGTGGGATCGGAGTTAGACTAGTAATAATAATAAATTTATTCATAAAGCACTTTAAATGAAGAAAAAGTGCTGAACATAACTCCAGAATAACATTAAACAAAGATTCTAAATGCAGTTAAACAAACAAACAAAAAAAAAAATCATACAAGCAAAATAATTAAAAGAAGCGAAAAACCATAAAATGAATGAGAGGCAATAGAAAATGAAGGTTTTAAGACTATTCTTAAGAGTCAATGGAAGTTACTTTTCAAATCCCAACAGGCGGGCTTTTCCACAAGGTAGGAGCACAGCAAGAAAAGGCTCTAAAACCTGCTGACTTCTTTTGAACCCTTTGAGACACAGGTGCATGACCTTTTAAAGCCTTTTATGTCAGCAACAAAACCTTGAAATGTGTGCTTAGAATCACAGGAAGCCAGTGAAGAGAGGCCAGAACGGGTGTGATGTGATCAAACCTCCTGGTTTTCATAAAAACTCTGGCAGCAGTATTCTGTACCATCTGTAGACATCTCATATTCTTTTGTGGCAGAGTACAAATATTCAGACAAGATTTCAATTTCAGGTGTGTGCTTCAGGCTACCTGTATGTGTTCTTGGACAAGAGCCAGCTTTAAATGGACACCATTCTTGATGGGATAAATAATCTGTTATGGACTGGTGTCCCATTCAGGGAGAGTCGTAGAGTCTCATATGCTTCACATTACGGTATCCGGGGATAAGCACTGACATGAAAGGCCTGGGGCCTGGCATAGGATTTATTTTACCAACATATGTTGGAATAAAAGATGATGTTATGTTACAAATGGCAGAGCTATTACAAGTTAACCTCACAGTCACTCCTTGTAGTCACATTAATAACCTGCAGTTATCAATTTGGATGCTGTCAAATGCAGCTTTATATGAAAATGTTATTCTGCTGACCTCAGCCACGTAAACAGGTTGAACTCCATCCTTTATCACTTGGTAATGAGAAGAAATTAGATTTATTCAGCTGAGCTTTGACAGGCATCGCATAAAAAAACCAGCTCATTCTTACCTTTTACTGAAGGATGATAAACATGAACACTTAATTGGTTTACTTGGAAAATGAAGGCTACCTTTTCTTGGAAACATCTTTGCTCTCCACCTACAGTTCAAGGAAAACTTTAACTGTGTTGTTTTAAAATAAAAACAGTACACGCCACTTGCACAATTCAAAAGAATAATGTTTGATAAAAGCTACACTGTGTAGAATTTCTGCATCATCTGGTGGTGAGGTTGCAGACTGCATTATGGCCTTTCATGTTTTAGTTCCTGTGGCTAAGGGGATTAATGTCCCTTTGCTTGGTGTTGTTATTTTTTATTTTATTTATTTATTTATTTTTTATGATAAGTAAGTAAGTAAGTATGATCCTCTATTGAAAAAAAAAAGGTTGGCTGCACTAGCAGCCAGTAGACAGTGAATGGGGGTGCAACCACTGATTCTTCTCATTTTTATTCAGTCTTCTGCTTCCCCTACAAAATGTGAAAACATTTTTTTGTTTAAAAGAATGAAAATAATACTACTACTACTACTACTGCTAATAATAATAATAATAATAATAATTAAAACAAAGAAATCACGCGTACATAAGTATTCATAGCCTTTGCCATGAAGCTCACAATTGAGCTCAGGTGCATCCTGTTTCCACTAATCATCCTTGAGATGTTTCTACAACTTAATTTGAGTCCACATGGGTAAATTCAGTTGATTGGACATGATTTGGAAAGACACACACCTGTCTACATATAAAGTCCCACAGTTGACAGTGTATGTCAGAGCACAAACCAAGCATGAAGTCAAAGGAATTGTCTGTAGACCTCTGAGACATGATTGTCTTGAGGTACAAACCTGGGGAAGGGTACAGAAATATTTCTGCTGCTGTGAAGGTCGCAGTGAGCACAGTGACATCCATCATCCATAAATGGAAGAAGTTTGGATCCAGCAGGACTCTTCCAAGAGCTGATGACTTGTCTAAACTGAGTGATTGTGGGGAGGCTCTCAGACCATGACAAACAACATTCTCTGGTCTGATGATACAAAGATTGAACTCTTTGGCGTGAATACCAGGCATCATGTTTGGAGGAAACCAGGCACCATCCCTACAGTGAAGCATGGTGGTGTGAGGGTGGAAGCATCATGATGTGCGGATGCTTTTCAGTGACAGGAATTGGGAGACTAGTCAGGACTGAGGGAAAGATGAATGCAGCAATCTTCAGAGGCATCCTGGGGGAAAACCTGCTTCAGAGTGCTACTGACCTCAGACTGAGGCGGCGGTTCTTCTTTCAGCAAGACAATGACCCTAAGCACACAGCCAAGATATTAAAGGAGAGCTTCTTCAATTTTGAGCTTCATGGCAAAGGCTGTGAATACTTATGTCCATGTGATTTCTTAGTTTTGCATTTTTTTAAATAAATTTGCAAAAATTAAAAAAAAAAACTTTTTTCATGTTGTCATTATGGGGTGTTGTCAGTACAATTTAGAGGGGAAAATGAATTTACTCCATTTTGGAATAAGGCTGTAACATAAAATGTGGAAAAAGTGAAGTGCTGTGAATACTTTCTGGCTGCACGGTACAAACTGAAACTGACCTATGACACCATCGTTGCTGTTTTACTCCATAACTCCAGAACATTCAGTCATAGAAAGTCCAAACTATACTTTTGGAACAGTTATGATCAGACATATAATGTGGTATACTTTTCAAACTGATTGCAGCATTTTAAAATTTTGACCCCTGTGTAATTCTTCACTGACCCCTAACCTACCTTCAGCTACCACCCTGGGATGTCCGTCATACTTGTTTGTGTAGGCCATGGTATACTAATGATCAGATTGATAGCAATGCTATAAAGTATTTCTACTTAAGAAAAAAGCTTAATCCTACACACTGTAGCTTTAAATCTTTAAATGTACCACTCCCCACTCGGGGGGGGGGGGGGGGGGGTGAGTAACAGGAAGAAAGATGACGGGAAGGAGAGGAGAGGATCAGTAGTAGCCAGTAAACCAGTAGCCATTACTATGTCTGGTATTTATATTTCCATTTGCAAATTTTTTTTTTTAACTTTCACTTTTGATGCTCTGTGTGCTTCTTACCCTGTGTGCTGCTATGTAAGGCTGCCGGGGGAGTCTTCCCAAGGGATTAATAAAGTCCTATTTAATCTAATCTAATGTGCTATAACCATTTGACATATTTTTTTATTTTTTTATTTGCTGGAATTGTTGACAATTTTCCATGCATGTTATTTGCAAGCTGATGCAAACTGCATTCCAAGTTGAGTCCTTACAGATGCTGCAGCTTCTCTGTGGACTGATATTCTTTCAGCAGCCTTAAAGGGGGACTTTTTAAATGTCACAGAATAACAGTACAGAGTTTCAGCAAACAAACCAGTAATCCTAACCTTGGGAGACATGACACGATTTTTGCACACACAGGAGATATCTTGAAGGGAAACAAATGCACAGACAGTGAGCAGGCTGCACTTTCCTGCACTTGCATGAATAAATCTTCCAACATTATTATAACACTATTACGAACATGGATGTTGTTTATCAGTAAAGAATGAGATAAAAAGAAGCTTGCTGCTCACCTTGTTTGTACAGTGATTTGCACAGAATAAAGTGTGTGTAGGGGAGGGGTTGGGAGGAGAACATGGTGTTGGAAGCAGGTGGAGAATGGAGTTGTACAGTGTGGGTTCTATCCCCGGAGCACTAACGCAGATGTTGAGGTGACGCCGTATAATATCATTTAAGTGCTCTTTTCCTGCCTTGCCAGCTCATGATTTTCACAGGCAGTTAAATTTACTGTCCTGATTTTAGTCTCTGACCCGCACAGATATTTCCACTTTTATGCATTTGGCAGACGCTTTTATCCAAACCCACGTACAGTCACATCCACTCGTCAGTACACGTTGCTGACCTGAACACCAGAAACGATTCAGGGTTCAAAGTCTTGCTCAAGGACATCGATACTTTGAATAATGCACAGCCAGATCATCCAGTTAGTCTCACTTTTTTGTAATAACGAAGCAGCAGTGGCCTTGGTAGCCATCAGACCTAGGCTTTAGAAATGAAAGAAAGTGAAAAATAAAAGCTAATTTCAAGCAATATGTACTGTAACTTCAAAAGCAGACATCTGGTAAAAGAGGATGTAAGAGAAGGAACAAATCTGCTTTGGCACCATTCATACAATATCCTCCCCACAGGGATGTTTGGTCTTGTTACTGTGGTATTTAAGGTCTATGAATGCACTGCTGTGAAACAGTCATAAAAAATAGTTTAGCTCTTTAACTTAAGCTACTCTCAAACAAAAGGCACGTGTATGGAGTGTTCATGGCAAAAGCTGGCCTGCTATGCTCATTGTGCACATGCCTGCACTCACCACCAGTACTGACATCTCCCAGTGTGATTGTAGCAGGTTTGTGGCATTTAGCAAAATTTAAGTTTGCAAGTCTGCTGATTCCTAGCCAGTGCTTTAATAACTTTGTCTCTATTTTCTTTCATTTCATCATGTATCTAGAGTTTCTGAACAACCTGGTGGTTTCCAGGCTTCCACACAGATGGTGTGTGCACGGTATGTGTGAGAACTGATGTGATCAAATCATGAACATGAACACTCACCTTGGCAAGTACCAGAAACCATGTGGCGTTGTGTGACCTGTATGTGGCATGTAGTGGCGTGTTTGTGACACATAGTGGCAAGTTGGGTGGCAAGTGTTACACACACATATGCCTTGAGTGTGAGAGGGACTTTAGTACATCTCTATGCAGAAGCAGTCTGTCTTTATCAACAAAAACCCCACCTGTTTGAAATCCATTGTCAATCTAACATCTAACAACCATCCAGCAGGTGGCAGTCATGTCTATGGCATATCACATAAACAAACCAATTTATTTTATTTTTTTTTTATTGTTCTGGTGCATCAAAGTTCTGTGGATTTTAATGCACTTTGATTCTGTAAGATGCACAGTGACAGCAGTTATCATTTTTGACTCATCATAATCATATTACTCTGGAGTGGATGGAATCATCTTGAATTCTCCCAATCAGTCCAGTCACTCACTCCATTTAACAGAATGCATGCCTAGGTTTATCCAAATCCAAGGCATAATCCTGTGTATACGATACCTGTATCATCTCAATTAGTGAACATGAATTAATTCTGCAAATTAATACTTTTCACTGTCATATTATTGATTTTCCTTTATTCTCATCTTCCATTAACTTGAATTCAAACTGGTAGACGTAAACTAGTGCATATTTTATGGGAATTCTTACTTTATTGCTGTTGCATTTCATAAATATATGTTGCAAGATTTTTTTGCCATAAAATTGGTTTTGGTTTTTTGATATTTTTCAGTTCATAATCCTGTACGCTGATGATTTTAAAACACTTTTTCTTTATCACCCTTACTGGAAGCACTTAAGGCTTTAGGTGGTCCTACCAAGAGGTGATTCAGCAGCACAACGTAGTAATGTCTATGTGGTAGTTATTCATTTGAAAGTGCAAATTATGAGTTCATGCTATCAAATTCATTACTATACATACTGTCAGACCTGTTGAGCTTTGGAAATTTGTCGTAAAAGCTTATATTTTGGGAAAAGCTGCACTTTTTAAAGACAGCTCTCAATTTTTTTTAAACTCGCACCACATGACACAACTTGAAAAAGTTTACTTTCTTTCTGAATGGTTAGCCCAACAACAGTTGTGCTCAAAAGTTTATGTATACTGGTAGAATTTCAGGTGGCATTTCTCAGAGAATATGAATAATAAAGTTTTTTTTTCCACTCAGGTCAGTGGATGAGTGAAGCCATTTATTGTCAAAGAACTGTGTTTACTCTTCTTAAATCATAATGACAACATAAACTACCCAAATGACCCTGATCAAAACTTTACATACCCCTGTTCTTAATACCGTGTATTTCCCCCTTTAACATCAATGACAGCTTGAAGTCTTATGTGGTAGTTGTGGACGAGGCTCTCTGATGGTAACCATGCCACTGAATACGTCTTGAACTTTCAGAATCAGAATAACCTTTATTGTCATTGCACATTAAACCAGCACAACAAAATTTGGTTGTGCATCCTCAAAAACAATGCCTGCCCTCACACACATCTTACTCTCACACACACACACACACACACACACACACACACACACACACACACACACACACACACACACACACACACACACACACACACACACACACACACATCCACACACATACTTCAGAAAATATTAAGACATCAGGAGATCTGGGGGGGGGGGGGGGGGGGGGGTGAGGCGAGCTCAGAAACCTCTAAATTACACGATTCCCGTCAGACATGTGTCTCATATGGCACTGTCCCCAAGAGACATTAATTCATATTCCACTGATCCCACATTGTCTTTGTCCCATACTGCACATGAAGATTCAGTAAGGTATGTCTTCTATAATACATTCCAATTCTAAGGTAGAAATCGACTAGTGTATACTAAGGTATATCTAAATATCTAAAAAAAAGAAGAAGAGTAGAATATAGTAGAGTAGAGCCACTTATGTGCCTGGTCTTGAGAACCAGGGATGGTTCTCATGTTCCTCTAAAATGTCAGTTGACATTTAAAATACCCAACTTTATTTACACTGTGAAGAAATACAAAGACTATGGCACTCTATAGTGAATCTGCATGGTGTAGACAGTTCTCATTCATATAATATCTTCCCCACAGGAATGTTTAGACTTGTAGTCGTCGTATTTAGGGTTAAGGAATGAATGAACTGCTGTAAAACAGTCAAACAGAAACAGTGTACCTCTTTAACTTAAGCTACTGTCAAACAGAAGGCATGTGCATGGTGTGTTTGTGGCAAAAACTGGCCTGATTTGCTCATTGTGCACATGCCTGCACTCACCGTCAATTTGCCCTATTGAGGTTTCAAATCCCGCAAAATCTCGCAAAAGTTCAGAGAGTTCGCTGCTCTGTGAGATGTCACTTACATTGAGAAATGCATTGAGACGGTCGGATGAGGCTGCACTTTAACCGCTGCACACGGACAACAGCATGAGCATCGCAACATATCAATCAATCAATCAATCTTTATTTATAGAGCACTTTTCATACAATTAAATGCAACACAGAGTGCTTCACAAAGTAAAAAACAGTACCGTTGAACTACCATCGACCCACGTAAAAACCTCAACCCTCAAAAAAAAAAAAGTCCGCGTCGTACACACCACCGCTCACCACACACACGCACATTAAAAGAATAAGAGAATAAAAGGCAATAACAATTTAAACAAGATAATAATGATAAATAAATATTAATTAAAAGCTAAACTAAAAAGATGAGTCTTGAGCCTATTTTTAAAAACCTGAACATTCTCTGCAGCCCTGAGCCCCTCCGGCAGACTATTCCAGAGACGAGGACCGTAAAACTGAAAAGATGCCTCGCCATGAGTGTGTGTTCTGACTTTGGGAATGACTAACAGTCTGGTGCCAAAGGAGCGCAGAGAGCGTGAGGGTTCATATGGTAAAAGCAATTCTAAAAGATAAGAAGGGCCAAGACCATTAAGACATTTAAAAACCATTAAAAGAACCTTAAAATCGATCTTAAAAGACACGGAAAGCCAATGCAGCGATTTTAAAACCGGTGTCATATGCTCCCGCTTTGCAGTCCTCGTCAGGACACGAGCTGCAGAATTTTGCAAGAGTTGGATGCCGGATATATTCTTCTTAGGAAGACCAGAAAGCAGAACATAGAAACATAGAACTCTCGCAGGTTAAATGTAGCAGACACAGATTATTTGGAATATTTGTTTTAGCAAGTTTTCAGGGTGTCATGCATGCAGTCTCTTATTAACGAGATGAAAAGCATAAAAAATGACATTTTGGTCATATAATGTTCATTTGCAATTGTCGCCATGTGGTTTCTCTATGTTGTTTAGACTTTAGTGACTCTGGCGCGCAAGGAATTATGAGATATCTGAATAGGGCGAATACTGGTGACTGCCAGTATACGGACTGTGATTGCACCAGGTTAGCGGCGTTGAGCAGCATTTAAGTTAGCGAGCCATCTGCTGATTCCTGCAGTGTTTTAATAACTTTGTCTCTGTTTTCTTTGACTTCATCATGCATCTGTTTCTGAACAACCTGGTTGTTTCCAGGCTGCCACACAGATGGCGTGTGCACAGCATGTGTGAGCCAAGGAGGATCTGGGTGACAAGTGAAGTTATGATCATCAAAACACTTACCACACCTTGGCAATAGCCATGAGTGGAAAAAGGTTTTGTGTTATCATTCATATTGTCTAAAAAAATGGCCAAAAAAAAAAAAAAAAAAAATCTGCCAGGGTATGTAAACGTTTGAGCACAACTGTATTAACATGAATGATGTGATTTTATAAGCACAAGAAATACGGTCATACCCAAGCTCAGTTTGTTCACAGAAACAAATAAAACAAGTGAAAACTTTGTATTAAATATGGAGAACTAGCTCCATGAAAAAACAAGGAGGAGGAAACGTGACCCCGGCCCAAAGGAAGCCCGGTGCCCCCGTCTAGAGCCAGGCCTGGACACAGGGCCTGTCATTAAGTGGCTGGTGGCTCAGCTTGCCACAGAGCCTGGTCGGGCACAGCCCAAAAATGCAATGCGGTCTTTCCATTTCCACTGGGAACCACTGGGGTTGCGTGCACTGTCCCACAAGTGGCACTGAAATTTAAAGGCCTCAACAGGCCAGACCTGAGCAGCAAAGGCTAGCTCTGGGGGCGTGGAACGTCACCTCGCTGTGGGGAAAGGAGCCAGAGCTTGTGTGGGAGGCAGAGCGCTACCACTTAGATCTGGCAGGTCTCACCTTCATGCACAGCCTCGGCTCCGGAACCACTCTCCTAGATAGGGCTTGGACCTGATTCTTCTCTGGAGTTGCCCAGGGTTTGAGGCACCGGGTGGGTGTGGGGATACTCAAGAGTCCCTGGCTGAGCTGTACATTGAATTTTACCCTAGTAGATGAGATGTTCGCGTCCCTATGCCTCCGGGTGGTGGGAGGAAATCTCTGTTGTTTGTAAGCATGCACCAAACAGCAGTCTGGAGTATTGGGCCTTCTTGGACTTCCAGAATGGAGTCCTGTATGGGTCCACCAGTTGGGAACTCCATTATTATGCTGGGGGACTTCAACACACACGTGGGCAATGACAGAGACACCTGAAGAGGCGTGATTGGGAGGAACAGCCTTCCCGATCTAAACCCGAGTGGTCATTTGTTATTGGACTTCTGTGCTAGCCATAGGCTGTCCATAATGAACACCATGCAAACATAAGGATGCTCATAAGTGTACATGGTACCAGAGCACCCTAGGCTAAAAGTCAATGATCAACTTTGTGATTGTATCATTTGATCTGAGGCGGCATGTTCTGGACACTCGGGTGAAGAGAGTGGCAGAACTGTCAGCTGATCACCATCTGGTTGTGAGTTGGATCTGAGGATGAGAGTGGACTTTGGACAGACCTGGTAAGCCTAAACGGATAGGGCAGTTGAACTGGGAGCATCTGGAGGAGCCCACTGTATGACAGATCTTCAAGTCACACCTCCGGCGGAACTTTCCTAGCATCCCTTGTGAAGGTTGGGGGCATTGAACCAGAAAGGGCAATGTTCAAAGCTTCCATTGCTGAAGCTGCAGGGGGAAGCTGTGACCTGAAGGTCTTAGGTGCTTCAAGGGGCAGCAATCCTTGAACACCCTAGTGGACACCGGTGGTCAGGGAAGCTGTCTGACCGAAGAAAAAGTTCTTCCAGGGTATGTTTTCTCAGAGGAGTCTGGAGGCAGTTACAAGGTACTGACAGGCCGGAATGGCAGCAGCCTCACTGTGAGGGAGGAAAAGCAGTGGATGTGGGTGCAGTTCAGAGTAACCACGGAGAAGGACTTTCTGTTGGCACCAATGTGCTTCTGGCGGACTGTGAGGCACTTTCGGAGAGGAAAACGGGGAGCCATCCAAGCTGTCTACAGCAATGATGGGACTCTGTTGACCTCAACTGAGTATGTAATCTGGCCGGAACACTTTGAGGAACTCCTGCATCAAACTGGAGAGCCTGATACAGTAGGGACAGAGCTAGAAGCTGATGGGTATCATCATCAATTTCCCTGGTGGTAGTCACTGAGTCACAGCTCAAAAAAAGTTTACTTTCTTTCTGAATAGTTAGAAATACACTTGTGCTCAAAAGTTTACATACAACTGCAGAATTGTATTTATTTATTTATTGGCCATTTCTCAGAGAATATGAATGATAACACAAAAACTTTTTTGTCACTTATGGTTAGTGGTTGGGTGAAGCCTTTTATTGTCAATGTGTTTACTGTTGGGAAAGTGTAGGAACACGGACCCACAACAGGGGGCGCAAATGAACGGACAATGGAGAAAGTCAAATCACAAAGTTTTACTGTTGTGAACTCACACAACAAACACAACAGATTTACAAATACAGCAGTAACCGAATTCCAAAGGTGTCGTGTGGGCAGGCTCGACGATAGGAGACGCCTGTCCGAGTCGAACCGGAACCACCCGATTTCCTCTGCCACCGAACCCCGGGGATACTGGAGCCGCCAAGTCCCGGACCCCAGGTGGCCACTGCCTCCGCTCGTCGGATCCGGTACTGCTGGCAAGGAACAGATACAGTCAGGTGTGGGTGCGGCTGCACCCAGCAACACACAGGGTGGAAACACCACCTCCACCTCTTGTCAGGAAAATACAGGTGAGTGCAGGAATGTGAGTACTTATCCAAAATACAGTCTCCTGCTGTCTTTTCTCTTTCTGTGTAAAGGCAAAAAGTATTTAATGGTCAAAAGATGATCCGTTTGGCTGGATACGTTCCTCCTTGGTAGAGCGATATCTCGGCAATGAGGTGGAGATGCCGTCCTGCTGATATACCTCCCTGTTGATTGATATCAGCTGTCTCGTCTCAGGTGATGGGTGACAGCTGTCACCCTGGCTGCTCCTGTGAGGCGGCAGCGCCCTCTGGTGCCTGGAGCCCTCTGGTGGTGGGCCAGCAGTACCTCCTCTTCAGCGGCCCACACAACATTTACTCCTATTAAATCATAATGACAACAGAAACTACCCAATGACCCTGATCAAAAGTTTACATACCCCTGTTCTTAATACAGTGTATTGCCCTCTTCATCGCGGATTCATATTGGTAGAAAAAACTGATTCATGTATATTTTATGGGCATTCTTACTTTATTGCTGTTCCATTCTATAAATATATGTTACAAGAGTTTTTGCCATTAAATTTGTATTGTGGATATTTTTCAGTTCACAATCCTGTACGCTGATAATTTTAAAGAGCTTTTTCTTTAATGGCCACTCTTACTGGATGCACTTAAGGCTTTAGGTGGTCCGAGCAACAGGTGATTCAACAGCACAATGTAGTAATGTCTATGTGGTAGTTATTCATTTGAAAGTGCAAATTATGAGTTCATGATTATATATATTCTGTGAGACCTGCAGATCTTTGGAGATTTGTCATTAAAGCTTATATTGTGGAAAAAGCTGCACTTTATAATGACAACTCTCAGTTTTATTAATGTCGCACCACATGAAACAGCTCAAAAGTTGTTGACCTGAATCACAACTTAACAGACTTTTCACATATGCCTTTTTTAATGAAAAAAATGACATATTTATCAAAAGTACATTTATTTGTTAACACCAACACACATTACATTATCTTGGGTTGGGTTTTACATAGAACGACTTAGTCAACCAATCAGTATGAGCGGAGTCTCAGTTTACCTATAATCCTTTTGGGCATCTGTGTGTTAATGCTCAAATCTTCAAAATTAGTGCATTATTTTAAAATGAACAGATATGTGTTATATTTTCACTTTGCACATTTCAGAGTTGACAATTTAGTCATTCTATCTGGATTAATTTGATTTATAAATCAAAACCATGAATCAAATCTGCTTTCCTTTACAAGATGTCTGCCTCACGGCTGGATCACCGTTTGCTGTCAAGGGTAATGACTTTTTTGTGGTCATCTGACGGCCAGGCCCCTTCTGCTGGGGCAGATTTGAGATTAGCTCCTGTCAGCTGTCTTACTGCTGCAAAATATGTAGCACACAGGAGCCAACAGGGTTTCATCGTTACTAAGTATGTAAAAACATTAACAGTCTAAAAGTTATCGCAACTCAATTTATCCAAAGCTAAATGGTTTGCTGTTGGTTTTTGATGTTAGCTGGAAAGCTAATCCACAAACAAAAAGTTAACTTCACTAATTAGTGGTTAGCGGATTAGCAGAACTGTGCCCACCACTGCCCACAGGGATGTTTGGATTTGGACCCGTGGTTAAGGTCTAGGAATGAACTGCTGTGAAACAGTCATAAATAAGCGGTTTACCTCTTGAACTTAAGCTACTCTCAAACAGAAGCCATGTGTATGACGTGTTGGTGGCAAAAACCCGCCTGCTATGCTCATTGCACACATGCTTGCATTCAACACAAATACCAGCGACTGCCAGTGTGCACAGTGTGATTGCAGCAGGTTACCGGCATTTAGTAGTATTTAAGTTAGGGAGTCATCTGTTGATTCCAGTCATGTTTTAATAACTTTGTCTCTGTTTTTTTTTTTTTTTATCATGCATCTAGAGGTTCTGAGCAACCTGGTGGTTTCCAGGCTGCCACAGATGGCATATGCGCTGTATGTGTGAGACAAGACAAGGAAGATCTGGGTGGCAAGTAGGGATGGGACGTTATGCTTTTCTCTCCAATTCTCTCACAATTTTTTGGGTGCCGGTTCGATTTAAATTGCGATTTTTATAATATTTCAGATTTTTGCGATTCTTAATTTAGCTTTCTTAATACCAGTACAAAAGTTGCATAATGTCTACAGACTATATCCGGAGGCATATTTCCCCCAAAAAGACACATCACATGTGAATCTGTTTTTAATATTTATTTAGCATCTTATTTAAATGTTCTGCTCAGTTGTTTTGCTCAGTCAGTGCTGTAATAAAACAAATTTCACATCAAACAGAGCACCTGAAAACTCAAACATGAGTCAAATTTTATTTACTTGAATTTGAAAAGTGCTCTTTTAAAACCCTAGATGTCAAAAGTAGTAAAAAAATGTATCATACACAAACAAAAATTATTACTTTTGAAGTAGTCTGCTGCTGTATTTAACTAGGCTCTTCATCAAGCTAGTGCTTGGGAATGTCTAGATTCTTGTGCGAAAACAAGAGCTGGTCAACATGCTCTGTGGTGAGGTTGCTCCTCTGAGCGGTGACAACGTCCCCAGCTGTAGAGAAGACACATTCAGCGGAAACAGATGTTCCTGGTACAAGTACTGCCTTGCTAGTTTGGCCAGAAGAGGGTACTCACGATGATGTTCTTTCCACCACTCTAATGGGCTTTCAGATAGAGGAAAAGGAGCAGCTCTGTTGTAGTCTTTTACCTCCTCCGCTGTACAGTCAAAGGCTGACTTCTCTGGAAGTGCTGGTGCCTGCCTGTTTCTGTCCCCAAAAGTGTTCCCAAGTAGTTCATCTAGTGCACAGGACACTCTTCTCTTTCTCTTGCATTAAAATGTTCTTCTCCTTCATGCTGACCCCCTTCTGCAGCAGCAGCACAATCACCAAGGTCCTCCTGGTCAGGCCCGGATCCAGACAGGTTTGGACCGATGCAGTTGCATCGGTCAGTTTTTTATGCATTGTTTGTCATCAGTAAAAAAAAAAAAATCTTGAATAATCCCGAACAGTGCAGAACGTATCCACGCGGTGGACACAGCTTTTGATTTGATCCCACAATGCACCACGCAGGTGTACACAGGAAAATTCAAACTGGATCAAACAAACATAGCGTCAGTCCAGTCGAGTCAATGATCATGGCATCCACAAAAAAAGTTGTTCAAGGAAAATTGGGCGCTTATTTCAGCAAGAAACGGTGAGTGGTTTATAAATAGTTTTCAGACAATAGTGTCTTTGAAAGCCATTCTATGATGACTGAAATTACATTTTAGGTGGTTTTCCAACCATACATGTCAACCTATATGGATTTTTCTGAGTTTCAGAGTCATACAGACTTACAAATAAAGTTGAATATTCAGGGTTTGGTCTGCAGCAGCTCTGTAATCAACCATTTCTGCAGCGCGACTTCACTTTGAAGCGTGAACCATTGAAGCAATGCTTCGATCCACTAGCTCATTGGTTCTTTGATTCGCTGCTCTTCAGAAATGGCAAGTCCACTTCTTAACCCCTCTCAAAGCCATTACAATACCGTGAGTCACTTTTGTGTGGATTAAAGTCACTAACTGGGACTCTTGTCTTGTTGTAGTCAAGAAACGAGAATCGTCCTCCGTTCCGTTGTCACAGCTCCAAACGCTGCGTGGCTCTCTGCCGAGACAGAGTCCGATTGGTATTAATAACTTCAAAATTAATTGTCACTTTAAATAAAATTACACCTCTTACAAACGCTGTAATACAGACAAGAAACTACAATCGACTAAAACATTTTTTTTTCCCTCCCAAAATGAGATGTGCTGTATTTCTTTACAAATTACATCCTGACGTGCAGCACAGCAGCTGCAAGAGCTCAGCTCAGATATATGGAAAGACATTTATGCCAATAATGTCTGAAAGGAAATGCTTTTGACAAAAACTACATATTTTGTTTATTCCTACTTATGTCCAGAGATCAAGGATCCACCATGTCAATTTTAGTGTTGTTTTTTAGGACATTATATTTATACGAATAAGAAGTGTTCACTATGGTCCATGAAGTATAATAAATATATTAAAAGAAGTGTGACTGTGTATGTTGTACACAAATAAAAATGAAGATTATTGAATAACAAGACGTTTACATACCAGAACAAACAACCACACATGAGCAAACAGTGACAGTAACAGTCTGTTGTCTAATTAGTGAGCATCCATACCCTAATCTAGAACACCATAGTGTTAATCCCCTTAAGAGCACTCAAAAACCGAATTGTGGTGACGGCCACAAATACGCAACCATCCACACACAGAGACCCAGATGACAGCTAAATATCCGATCACTACTGTGGCGGGTGTATTGGGCCAAGACAAGAGTACAGAACCTTACCATATGACATGGACCACTCCGGCATGTCAGAAGCCATGCGGCCGGCCACGAGCACCAACGGAAATGGGTCCAGGACGCAGGGCCCCGGGGGAACCAGGAGAAAAAGGGCAGTGGAAGGGCACAGGGGCCAGGAAAGGCAGCACCAAGAGCCACCGGGCAGCACAGCAAACCAACAAGGGAGCAGCCCGATGGCGCCGGAACGCACCCCCGATACCACCCCTCCCCACGGAGGCACAGGGAGCAGCCCCATACAAATAATGATTCTTGAAAAGCTTTCCTGTTTCTCTTCCTCTGACAGGAATGGCAGCACTTTAAACCTTGGCTCTAGTGCTGAAAATAGGTTAAGTGTGGCCTTCTCCTCCTCTGACATGTTCCTCTTACTTAGGTCTTGGTGAACGGCTTCTTTTAGGTCTCTAACAAATGGAGGATCTCAAAGGGTTTCTTGGGTAGCTTGCAGGAGCTGTGCATGGAGTGGGGCTATGACAGAGACTGTTGGGTTGTAGGTCTTTGCAAATAAAGTCCACGATTGATTTTGTGATGCATTTCGCTTTTTCAGAACTGCTGGGTAGATTGGAAAATGCTGCTTTCAGTGTCTGCTGGCTTGCTGCTGCAGGATGTTTGGCTAGAAGCTCTGCATTTACTTCAGGATGGTGCCTTGCTAGGTGGACACTGAAGTTTGTTGCATTTCTGTAGTACGCAATGTGTGCATTACAGATTTTACAAATAGCTTTTGAAACATGTCCAGTTCTGCTTTTCCCTTCAGAGCAAAAAAATCCAAAATGTAGCCACACCTTAGTTTTAAAATGTGATGATGATCTCCGCATCATGTAGCGAGTTGTCCACCATTCTCCTCTTTCAATTTTTTTTTCCTCCGCGGAGGGATGTGACATTGCGATGCCAGGTAGAGAGTAGAAGAAAAGCATTTTGCCCTCTGCTGGAGAAAAGCAGTAAGCGTAGTCTAAAATGAAGCATTCAAATTTAGAAAAATAGATATTTTTGTTCAAAAATCAATTTAAAAATTGTAAAACAAAAAAATTGAGATACTTAAGTGAATCATTTTTTTTCTCCCACCCCTAGTGACAAGTGAAGTTTTCAACATGATCAAAACACTTAACAGAGCTTGTCAAGTGCCAACAACTATGTGGCATTGTGTGACTTGTTTGTGGCACGTAGTGAAGTGTTTGTGACATATTTGTTGGGTGGTGAGTGTTAAACGCTCCTCCAAATACCACACACATATATGCATTGAGTGTGAGAGGGACTTTAGTACATCTCTATGCAGAAGCAGTCTGTCTTTCTCAACAAAAAGCCCAACTGTTTTTAATCCATTGCCAGTCTAGCATCTACCAACCATCCAGCAGGTGGGAGTCATGTCTGTGGCATATCACATAGGCAAAACAAAATTGCTTTTTGGATTGTTCTGGTGCAACAAGGTTCATGGGATTTTGATGCTCTTTGATTCTGTAAGATCCACAGTGGCAGCAGTTATCATTTTTGAGTCATCATATTACTCTGGAGGGGATGGAATCATCTTGAATTCTCGCCATCAGTCTATTCACTCACTCCATTTAACAGAATGCATGCCTAGGTTGATCCAAATCCAAGACATAAACCTGTGTATACGATACCTGTATCATCTCAATTAGTGGACATTAATTAATTCTGCAAATTAATACTTTTCACTGTCATATTATTGATTCTCCTTTATTCTCATCTTCCATTATCTTGAATTCAAATTGGTAGATGGAAACTATTTTATATTTTATGGACATTCTTACTTTATTACTGTTGCATTCTTTAAATATATTTTAAAAGATTAATGGTTGGATTTAATGGTCACCCTGACTGGAAACAATTAAGGCTTTAGGTGGTCCTAGCAACAGGTGATTCAGCAGCCCAATGTAGAAATGTCTCTGTGGTAGTTATTCATTTGAAAGTGCAAATTATGACTCCATGCTATCAAATTCATTATATACATGCAGTGACACCTGCTGAGCTTTGGAAATTTGTCATTAAAGCTTATATTGTGGAAAAAGCTGCACTTTTTAAAGACAGCTCTCAGTTCTATTAAGGTCACACCACACAACACAGCTCGAAAAAGTTAAGTTTTTTTTCCGAATAGTGAGACAAACAGTTGAGCTCAAACGTTTACATATACTGGCACAATTTCAGTTTTTGGTTTTTTTGTTTGTTTGTTTTTTGTCCATTTCTCAGAATATCAATGATAACACAAAAACTTTTTTGTCACTCATGGTTAGTGGTTGGGTGAAGCTTTTTATTGTCAAACAGCTGTGTTTACTCCTTTTAAATCAGAATGACAACAGAAACTACCCAAATGACCTTGATCAAAAGTTTACATACCCCTGTTCTTAATACCGTGTATTGCCCTCTTCATCTTGGATTGAAATTGGTAGATATGAACTGATTTATATTTTATGGGCATTCTTACTTTATTGTTGTTGCATTCTAGTCATGTATATTACAAGTGTTTTTGCCACGAAATTGGTATTGTAGATATTTTTCATTTCACAATCCTGTACGCGGATAATTGTAAAGAGGTTTTTCTTTAATGGTCACCCTGACCGGAAGCAATTAAGGCTTCAAAGTGATTCAACAGCACAATGTAGTAATGTCTCTGTGGTAGTTATTCATTTGAAAGTGCAAATTACGAGTTCTTGATTATATATATGCTGTGAGACCTGCTGATCTTTGAAGATTTGTCATTAAAGCTTATATTGTGGAAAAAGCTGATCTTTATAATAACAAATCTGTTTTATTAATGTCGCATCACATGACACAGCTAAAAAATGTTTACTTTCTTTCTGAATAGTCAGACATACAGTTGTACTCAAATTTTTACAGATACGAGCAGAATTTCAGGGGTTTTTTGGGGGGGAGTGGCCATTTTTCAGAGAATAGGCATGATAACACAAACTTTTTTTTCACTCATGGTTAGTGAGCCATTTATTGTCAAAGAATTGTTTACTCTTCTTAAACATAATGACAACAGAAACTACCCAAATGACCCTGATCAAAAGTTTACATACGCCTGTTCTTAATACCATGTATCTCCCCCTTTAACATCAGTGACAGCTTGGAGTCTTTTGTGGTAGGTGTGGACAAGGCTCTCTGATGGTAAAGCTGCCACGGAATATGTCTTGAACTTTATTTACATCAATTACGAAGAAATACAAACAGTATGGCACTCTATAGTGAATCTACATGGAGTAGATAGTTCTCATTCATACAATATCTGTCAGGTTCAGCCCCGATTTGGCTTTTGATCCCATTTTTGCCTCCTTTCTTTTTCTTATCGTCTGCTCCAGCTTTGATTTATTAGTTGTTTTTGGTCACTTGTTTATTTTCTGTTTTGTTTTGCTTTGTCACTTTGTTTCTTTGTTACTTTTCATACTCTTGCCATAGTTCAGTTCCATTCTAGTTTGTTCTCCCAGGTTGTGTTTTCATTGTTTATCATCAGTTGATCACTGGTTTATTTTGTTCATCTCATTTGTGATTTTATCAGTTATGCTGCAGTATCGTGTTTTGTTTTCTGTTCATGATTTTGTATTTGTTTGTTTGTTTTACCATCTGGTTGTCTTTACTTCAGTCGTAAACCAGTTCCAGTCTAGTTTTGTCTTAGTATTTATTTTTTTCTTATTCTCTGATCAGTTCCCATATAGCTGATGGTTGGCTTTTTAGTTCTCATGTTCATGCTCTGTTCTGGTTCTGTTCATAGTCCTCGGTTTGTGTTTGACCTTTGTTCTCTGTTTTTTTTTTATCACTTCCATTTGTTTGTGTTCTTACTCCACGCCACTGCACCTGCCTTGTGTCTTTGTCTCTCACTCTGATTCTGTCTGTTTAGTGCAAGGGTGTCCAAACTTTTTGCAAAGAGGGCCAGATTTGGCAAGGTGAAAATGTGTGGGGGCTGACCATTCAGCCTGACATTCTTTGAACCATGAACATTAAACTCATATGAACTATTTTATGGGATTTTTATTGCAAATGGCATACTTTTCATTTCTTCACACAGAACACAAATAATTCTAAAGATGTTTTTAACCAAAATGACTCTTCCTTTTGCATTTGAAGCCCACATAAAATCTAAAACAAAACAAACAACAAAAAAAAACTGTCAGGAAGATTAAACATTTCTAGGTGAATTTGAAACATTACACTACATTCACTAATAAATTGTCACTGTAAACTTCAAAATTCAAAACGTGTGAACAGGACAATAATACTAAGTTGTCTTATTCAGAAGAACAAAACAATGGGGGCCATACTGTATCACTCGTTCTTTTGGTTTTCAACTGACCACCAAAAAACTAAAATATGCTACTTGATTATGGATCATATAAAAAAAGGCTGTGTTTTTCATTATTTCAATTTTAGACACGGCTCAAAAATCTGAAATGGAAAAACTGGCTGCTGAACCGAATTTGATTTTAATATTTTATTTATTTGATTTATTCACCTCAGAAGACTAAAATAACTTGTCTTAACTGCACTAATGTGATGGGTGATACTGAGATCTGGACTGCAGTAAATAGGCCAAGTCTGGCTCAGAAACAGTGGTTTTGATGCGCAAGATGTCCAGCAGGTGAGAGTCATGTAATCTTGTCCTCAGGCGGTTTTCGTTAATGTTCATAATCAAAAATGTCTTCTTGCACAAGTATGTTGAGCCAAACAAGCTCAGCATTTTCTTTGCAAATGTTCAAATCTCTTGGAACCTGCCTTTATCCAGCTAGCGGTAAAAGTTCACAAGTGGGAGCTGCTGGTGTCGACTGCGACACGGCGTCACGGAGACAGGAGAGGAGTGATCTCCTTTTCAAGAGTGGCAAAATCCCGAAAGTGCTGTTGAAACTCCTCAGCCAGTGACGTCTGCTGCATATGTCCTCATTTGTGCACTGATATTGTTCTGTAAAAAAAACGGTCATTATTTCCTGCAGTAATGGGAAGTGTGTGGTATTGGGCTGTATTTGTGACAGGTGCCTTTTGAAAAGTTGCAGCTTGGTCCCAAAGGCTTTGATGTGTGAATACAGTTGGCTTACCACTGCATTTTGCACCTGAAGGCTCATGTTCAGCACGTTCAGATGTTGTGTTATATCAACGAAAAATCCACAATCAGACAGTCAAACAGGATCAAATAGTTCTGGCATCAATTGTCCCTTTTTTTACCAAGAATTGTCAGATTTCCTCCCAAAGAGAGTAGAAGCGCTGCAGTGCAGACCGCCGACTGAGCCATCTTACGTTGTTGTGATACACGACATCTCCGTATTCAGCGTGGATGTCAATTACAAACTGTTGAAACTGGCGGTGACACAGGGCTTTGGAGCGAATATAATTAATTGCCATTATCACCAGTTTCATAACATGATCACATTTCAGATGTTTGGCGCAGAGAACTTGTTGGTGAATAATACAGTGGAGTTTTATAGCTTTGCTTCCTTCTTCGCTGACTTTGTTATAGAGTTGATAATCCACTTTCCTCGCCAGCCATGCCAGGTGCACCATCAGTAATAACTCTGTTTCCCTTGTTTGGTCCTTAAGACTCTGGAGGTCAAGTAGCTCTTCACTCACGTTCATTTCATTGTCCACTCCTCTGAAAAAAATCAGTAACTGAGCGGTGTCCGATGTATCCGTGCTCTTGTCGCAGGCTAATGAAAAAAAGTCAGACTCTGCTCCTTTTGCCTCTAACTGTCTCTTAATATCAGATGAAACATCTTCAGTTCTTACCACAGTGTTACAAGCCAGGCAGACATTGGCAAACTCTTGCTTCTTCTCAGGACAAATTTTCTCTGCCATTTTCATCTCGCAGTCCTTAATAAATTCACCCTCGGTAAAAGGTTTGCAGTGCTTGGCAATCAGTGTTGCCACTTCGTAGCTGGCCTTTGTGGCATTTTCATTTGACTCACGGGCTCTTGTGAAAAAATGTTGTGCTGTTAAAACAGCTTCCATTTGCTTCAATTTTTCTGCGTGTTCGTTCACAGTTAGCTTGTCACAGTTAGCATGTTTCATTTGGTAGTGCCTCTTGATATTGAATTCCTTAAAAACAGCCACAATCTCTTGGCAAATTAGGCAGACACAGTTGTTTCGTATTTCATTGAAAAAAATACTCCAATTTCCACTTGTCCTGGAACCGCCAGCCCTCACTGGCAACTTTTCTCTTTGTTGCTTACACTCACCAATTTTGAAGTGGGCAGGAAAGGATCACACCAAGGGTCACTCAGCGAATGCAACCACAGGTCTACTGTCATCTTCTGGTGAAATATAAAATTGCTTTTTTTCTACGCGTGTACTTTATACTGTGGTCAACAGTGCTGACGGCTGCATATTATTGATTTTAGGACAGAGGCTGCAGGCCGGTGGAAACTTGAACACGGGCCAGATTTGGCCCCTGGGACAGACTTTGGACATGTCTGGTTTAGTGTATTCGTCCACTCACGCTCTTTACTCTTTCTCACGCGTCTTTGCGTCTTACATCACTCCACTTTGTGTTGTCTCAGCTGCACTATCTTGCACCTACTTCCCTCATCTTTGTTTCATCCAGCCACACCTCCTTCCAGAATGTTTCCCACACCTGTGTCTAGTTCCTCGAATCACCTCCACCCTTATTTAAGCAGCTTCAGTTCACCACTTCTCTGCCAGTTCGTCACACTTTTTGTCACCATTCCAGCCCTTCTCACAGCCTTGTTTTTGACCAAATTTGATTGCCTGCCCGAATTTTTACCTTACTCATTTTTTTACCTTGCCTCTGTCTTGCCTTTAAACTCCCCTACGCCATGTATCTGAAGCTTGCTTGTTTTGTTGGACCACACCTTAGCACAGTGTCTGTCTGTACCTCCACCTCACTGACTGATACACTGTGTACTGAATCCTTGCTAGTATATTCGAGAAAGCCTTTTTTACTAACCCTATGTTCTGTCTGTGAGTCAGCATTTGTGTCCAACCACCTTCTGTGCCACGACAGTATCCTCCCCACAGGCAGTGGTGGTCACAGCTAACAAAAAAGTTCGCTTTGATAACCGCTAATCAGCTAACTGAATACTTATCTTTTATAATGCTAAACTGATAAACCACCAAAAAATTTATTGGAAGCTACAGCTAACCGATAACTTTCAGTATTGTTTCTGGTACACACTCAGCTAGGAACAAGAGGATTTTGAGTTTAAACACCACCAACGATTCTATAGAAACAAAGGCGATCACAACCCAAACACAGCCAGTAAGTCAGCGCTTCTGTCTTTGTGCACCCTGCCCACTGCTGTAGGGAAGCGTACCTTGACAGCATACAATAGTCCAGCTGTGGGACAGACATTTTGTAAAGGAAAGCAGGTTTGACTTATGGTTTTGATATATCAATCAAATTAATCTGGATAGAATAACTACATTAGTCAATTCTTAAAATGTACAAAGTGAAAATATAACACATATCTTTAATTTTAAAATGATGCACTAATTCTGAAGATTTGAACATTAACACACATATGCCCAAAGGAATTATGGGTAAACTGAGCCTGTGCTCATACTGATTGGTTAACTAATTCATTCTATGTAAAAACCAACACAAGTTAATGTAACGTGTGTGTTGGTGTTTACAAATAAATGTGCTTTTGTAAAATGTCATTTTTTTTCATCTGTTAAAAAAAAGGCATTTGCAAAACCGAAAAGTCTGTTAAGTTGCGATTCAGGTCGAAAACCGTGTGATATAACCGGGCGCCTGTAGATGACAGTGTTCTGTGCATTTTGACCCCAGTTATATCACACAGTTGTCGATCTGAATCAGAATTTAACAGACTTTTTGGATTTGCAAATGCCTTTATTTCACCAGGAGATGGCAGTAGAGACCCTGAAAACTTGCTAAAACAAAGAAATAATCAGTGTCTGCTACATTTAATCTGCATAGAATTTAATAAACGCAAACCGAATTTCAAACATCTTATATATATTACTTTGGAACAAAGACGACAAACAGTGTTGTCAAGGACAATAAGCAGGACATTAAAGAGCAAACAGGAAGCGATTGCAGCTCACAGTGATTCCAATTGAAAATAATGGAGAAGCAACCTAAGCTTCTTCTGGCATTTTTACACAAAACAAACACAATTACAACATCTACAAACCCAGAGAATATATTCACGAGAGTTTTAGACATAATATACAAAGGGTTTAATGCTGTTGTCCATGTGGAGCCTGATCAGAGCATCTCAAATGCATTTCTCCTGTCATGAACTTTTACGGTACCCATAATGCACTGCAGACACACAATGTCCACACTAAAACTTTTAAAATTAGTGCAATACTTTAAAACTAAAGCATATAGCTGATATTTTCACTTTATAAAACTTTAGACGTGACAATAATTTAAATAACTTGTCCAAAATTAGTATGGTTAAAATTTTAACCATAAGGGCCTGGTCCCACTGGGGAGAGGATTAATTGCGCATGAATTTAGTATACAAATTCTGGGCATTTGTTGTTGTCCAGGATATATTAACCTCTTAAACCCTAGAATCCCCAAATTTGGGGACTTGACCTGTTTTGGAACATTTGAACACTCATAACTAACCAATGCTGACACCAACATAAACTTATTATACATCAAAATGTCAAGCGACGTCTCCTCTACAAAAGCATCCACTTCAATCACATATCAACTAACACAGCTGAAACGCCAAGCAAATAAAGATTTAAATTCATTCAACGCATGTATTGAGGAAACAGATCGGACGCATTGCGATTATCACAGAAGTATTATAGATGTCTTGTGAATGCATTGCACATGTGATGCGGGAACAGTGGTTGTATTGCGTGTGCGTGGCATCTGCATTGTGGTCATAAAAGAATCACACTCGGGCCTTTCGGCACCACTATTCACACCAACACCACAGCCTCTGGAGCAATTGCTGGATTTTGACAAGTTGATTGGTATTGTAATGATCATAGAGATGATGTTCATGTTATCATGCAAGGGTTAACTGTTCATGAGTTTGGGGAGCTGGAGGGGTGAAGCCGCTCAGGGTTGTGTTTTTTTCAAAAAGAGAGTTCAGCATGAGTTGCAGCTGTAACAGCAACTCTTCCTTTTGTTGGAGTTAAATAAACGTTCTGAAAGAGAACCAAGGTCGACGGCTGACTTCTCCGCAGCTGGGGTTTTACAGTATGTTGTTGGATGGCAGCAACTCTCACACTACGTCTTTGGGGATCCATAACTACATCTGTACGTCTCCACAGCTGGACTGGCACTGATTGGCAGGTATGTCGATTTCTGCCACATATAGTACTTTGGGTTTACGTGACGTGTTTGTTATGCATTCGCAAATTGTCCGTAAATCAGATGCAAAGCAGACGCAATACAAATGCTTTATCCGTGGCCACTCTGTATGCATTCGCGATAACTTATTTTAGTTCATGATGTGGACATGATATGCACGCTATATATCCGTTTTACACACTGTCCCAGTCTGCCACCAAGCCGCAATACCCCATCACTTGCGGACATCAGCAGATAACAGCGGATATACAGTGCATTGATTGTGTATGTATTGAGTGTGTATTGAGTATGTAAAGTGGAAGTCATCCACAACCAAAATTTTGTGCAGCTCAAAAATTCTGCCAATGGAAAAACGTGCCTCTGCAGATAATTGTGGACATGTGCATATGTCGGCTGACTCACACAAGCATGCTTCATGGATTTGCGGATGTTTAGCTATTTTGTGAGCAATCCACACGTAAATCTTCCTAAACACCAGTGGGACCGGGCCCTTAGTTAAAACTGTATGCCTCTGGAAGACTTGGGTGATATTGCTGGCAAGTTAGTATGGTGTTAAGAAAAATGATTTTTTTTCTCTCTCATTTTTCTCTTCTGTGACCAGTTCTACTCTGACTGCAGAGGATAGAGTGGTTTCTCCTGAAACCAGCTCTCCTCTGTTTGCAGAGGACAGAACTGTACATCTGCTACAAAACATTTAACAGATAGGCTCTAAAATTTTGATATCAGGCTTCACAAAGTTTATTAACTGTTAAAGCTTTATTCACTAGACCTGCAATAATATGTTAGCTGTCTAAAAATCATGGGACCAAAATTAAATTTATTGGAAGATAATTGGTCCGCTGATGGTTTTCAAAGTTATCTGAAAAGCTAAACTGATTTGATAATTAGCGGCTAGCGGATTAGCAGAACTGTGCCCACCACTGGTGACAAGTTAAGTTTTCAACATGATCAAAACACTTACCAGAGCTTGGCAAGCACCAACAACAATGTGGCATTGTGTGACCTGATTGTGGCACATAGTGAAGTGTTTGTGATGTATAGTGGCAAGTTGGGTGGTGAGTGTTAAATGATCCTCCAAATACCACACACACATATGCCTTGAGTGTGAGAGGGACTTTAGTACATCTCTATGCAGAAGCAGTCTGTCTTTCTCAACAAAAACCCACCTGTTTGAAATCCAATTGTCAATCTACCATCTGACAACTATCCAGCAGGTGGCACTCATGTCTATGGCATATCACATAAGCAAAACAAAATTGCTCTTTGGATTGTTCTGGTGCATCAAAGTTCAGTGGATTTTAATGCTCTGATTATGTAAGATCCACAGTTGTTGTGAAAGTGTAGGAACACGAACCCACAACAGGGGGCGTAAAAGAACGGGCAATGGATAAGCCAAACAGTAACAATTTAATGTTGTAAACTGTGCACAACGGAATACAGACAACAACAAGTTTGGAACTACAGTCAATTACACGTTGGGTGACGTGTGGGCAGGCTTGAGGATAGGAGACGCCCGTCCAGAACCGAGCCGGATCCCACACCGCCAACGGATCTGAAGAACACCGGAGCCCTGAGTCCCCAGGTGGTCACCGTCTCCAGCTGTCAGACCTGGCACTGCTGGCAGAGAACAGAAACAGCACAGGTGAGTGTGAGTATGCACACTCAGTAATCCCACAGTCTGTGTTCTTTTGGGAGGGAGCACCTCCACCTCCAGTCACACACTCGTGCAGCTCCTGTCTAACCACTTATCTGGTTGGGGTGTGAAGCGAAGCCGTCGCTGATCACACCAAACGCCAATCCCACAGATAAGGCAACACCACAGGAAAATGGCTGCAAAGAAGTTTAGACTATTAGTCAGCGTTAAGTGTAGCAGAGAAATTACCTCCAAGGTAGCTGATTTCTCGGCGGGGAGGTGGAGTTGCAGTCCGGCCTTTAAGGTGGTGGTGATGTGGATGAGTGACAGCTGGTGCTGATGACGAGTAACAGCTGTCACTCCCGGTTGCTATGACGCCCTCTTGTGCTTGAAGCCCGCACTTCAAGCAGGGCGCCATCTGGTGGTGGTGGGCCAGCAGTACCTCCTCTTCAGCGGCCCACACAACAGTTGTAGCAGTTATTTTTGAATCATTATATCACGCTGGAGGGGATGGAACAGACTTTTCGGTTTTGCAAATGCCTTTTCTTTTCAGCCCGGATTCTGGGTTTTGATCCTATTTTTGCCTCCTTTCTTTTTCTCATCGTCTGCTCCAGCTTTGATTTATTAGTTGTTTTTGGTCAGTTGTTTATTTTCTTAGCTGTTTTGCATTGTCGCTTTGTTTCTTTGTTACTTTTCATACTCTTGCCATAGTTCATTTCCAATCTAGTTTCTTCTGTCAGGTTGTGTTTTCATTGTTACTTTTCATACTCTTGCCATAGTTCATTTCCAATCTAGTTTCTTCTGTCAGGTTGTGTTTTCATTGTTTATCATCAATTGATCACTGGTTTATTTTGTTCATCTCATTTGTGATTTTATCAGTTATGCTGTACGAGGTCTGTTAGAAAAGTATATGACCTTTTTATTTTTTTCAAAAACTATATGGATTTGAATCATGTGCGCTTGCATCAGACAAGCTTGAACCTTTGTGCGTATGCGTGAGTTTTTTACGCCTGTCGGTTGCGTCATTCGCCTGTGGGCAGGCTTTGAGTGAGCACTGGTCCACCCCCCTCGTTGGACTTTTATTGTCAGGGAAATGGCTGAGAGGCTGCCGCTTTGCTCCATGAATTTTTTTTCAGAAACTGTTAGAGACAGCCAGTTGGAAACCATTCGAAAGATTCAAATGGATTTCGGTGAAGATTCTGTCGGCGTCACAGGGATTAAGGACCATTAAAACTGGATTAAAAAC
Organism: Thalassophryne amazonica; assembly: GCF_902500255.1. NCBI lineage: Eukaryota > Metazoa > Chordata > Actinopteri > Batrachoidiformes > Batrachoididae > Thalassophryne > Thalassophryne amazonica. The sequence continues at coordinate 65,776,202 of NC_047113.1, forward strand.
AGCCTACGGGGGCGGAGGGCGCACCGTGCCCCGAGCGGCCATCGACAGGCTGGAACGAGCAGATCACTTCCAAATTTAAGGCTCTGTTGATGCAGGACGTCGTGTGACTAGCAGAGAAGTTTCAGAAGAGGTCAGGATCAGCACTTTATCGAAAGACGTGCGGATGGATTCGCGCGTCGGGACGCAGCCGCTCACAGCTGCTGGACAAACAACACCTCTGTGTTGGAAGTCTCACAGGACAAGTTGGAACATGCTCAGCTGTTAAACAATTTCTCGGATACTCACTCGACTGGAAAGCCACCAAAAGCCGCCTGAATCTTACGAATGGTTTCCAACACGGAGGTGTTTTTTTGTTGAGCGTTTTTTTTTGTTGAGCGCGTTGGCTCCGTGCCGACGTGCGAAATCCTACGCACGTCTTTCATTACAAAATCTCCTGTAACAGTGGAATGTGCAGCAAAAGTGCTATGTCCAGCTCTCTTGCCATTTCTGTGGTAGTCACACGATGTCCCAGATCAACACAGCGTTCAGTTTAGAAATGATCTGGTCGTTCCAGCCTGTCGATGGCCGCTCGGTACGCCGCGTGCCCTCTGCCGCTGTGGGCCGTCTTTAAAAAGATTTTAACACTCCTTAATCCGTGTGACGCCAACAGAATCTTCAACGAAATCCATCTGAATCTTTCGAATGGTTTCCAACTGGCTGTCTCTAACAGTTTCTGAAAAAAAATTCATGGAGCAAAGCGGCAGCCTCTCAGCCATTTCCCTGACAATAAAAATCCAACGAGGGGGGTGGACCAGTGCTCACTCAAAGCCTGCCCACAGGCGAATGACGCAACCGACAGGCGTGAAAAAACTCACGCATGCGCACGAAGGTTCAAGCTTGACGCTTGATGCAAGCGCACATGATTCAAATCCATATAGTTTTTGAAAAAAATAAAAAGGTCAGATAGTTTTCTCACAGACCTCGTAGTATCCGGTTTTGTTTTCTATTTAGAATTTTGTCTTTGATTGTTTTGCCATCTTGTTGTCTTTATGTACTTCAGTCAGTCTTTTGTCTTAGTATTTATTTTCTTGTTATTCTCTGATCAATTCCCATGTAGATTTTCTTTACTTATTATCTGATGGTTGGCTTTTTAGTTCTCATGTTCATGCTCTGTTCTGGTTCTGTTCATAGTCCTCGGTTTGTGTTTGACCTTTGTTCTCTGTTTTCCCTTGCTTCCATTTGTTTGTGTTCTCACTCCACGCCACTGCACCTGCCTCGTGTCTCACTCTGATTCTGTCTGTTTAGTGTATTCATCCACTCACGCTCTTTATTCTGGCATCTTTGCATCTTACATCACTCCACTTTGTTTTGTCTGCACTGCACTATCTTGCACCTGCATATAGTTTTCACTGCTGCGAAATGTTGATTTTTTTTTTTTGCACTTTATATTCATTCTCTGCACTGTATTCACATGAATGAACAAGAATAGAGTGGGTAAATTTGCTAAAATCATTTGACAGCCTGAGAAATCCTAACTTTTCATTTTTTTCCTCTGTACCTGTACACAGGGAGCCTTATCTCTCTTCTGCAGTATTTTCTTTTTTGTTCTCCCAATGTCATGCTACTGTTCATCCCCAATCGGCCTCTGTTCTCCACAGCAAATCACCATTTGCCCGGTTTTGTTTTCAGGACAACCAACTGTCTGTTTCTTATTCAGACTCTCAGCCTCTTTGCCATATTGTCCTTGCTTGCTCATTGTCTTTGCCTCCGTCTGCCCCTTGTTATTTATGGAACAAGAAAACTGCAGGAGTACACTGAAGTAGCCTGGAACTGTAGTATGCCCACAGCCAAGCTGCCCGCTCACTGCCAAGAGATTACGGAAAGGCCTTGTCAGAGTCAGGAAGCCTGCTGTCACCTTTGCCATGCCGCCACCCCTGCCAGCGTTTCAAGCCTGATTAGCACTTTTATGTGAGGATGAAGCAATGACTTCCTGTACTGGCTCAGATAGTGGCATGTGTTCATCTGGAGCTGTCAGTACTTTCATGCAGAGCAATTGTACATGTTTGTCCTGATGCACAGTGAACACAGGAAAATATGAATGCCAAGAATTACATAATGTATTTTTATGAAATAAGATTATTTAATCACTATTTTATAGTATTTCATTTCAAATGTATGTACGCGCTTTAGTCATCTATCAGTTTATTATTCATACATCCAAGGCTTTTCTCCACAAGAGCATTATAGGAAACACCAGCATGTAATTATGATGAAACATGGGGCTACAGAATCAGGCAAGTTGCCATGGGTTCAGGATAGTGATTCATGGTTTTATTTTCTTATTTTTTCCTTCAGTGCATGGCATATTGGTTTGTGTATTATGTTATATTTCTGAGCATATACGCAGAGCAGGAGGAACCATGGGTACCACTTGAACTCATCCAGTTTACAAGCATTTGGGATATCCAGCAAAATGCCAATCCAAGGTGATTACTTTCACCTTTGTCTACACGGAAAGGTAACTTTCATTTTTTTTTCAAAAAGTGTGGCATAAACACAAAACCGTTTCAAGAAAATCATAACCACTGAAAACACTATAAAATAGAATTGTTCTGTAATTTGTGTCTGTAGCATGGCCCAAGCAGAGGGTCACTCCTTTGAGTCTGGTCTGCTTGAGGTTTCTTCCTCAGAGGGAGTTTTTCCTTACCACTGTTGCTCTGGGGGTTAGTAAGGTTAGACCTTAATTGTATGAAGTGCCTTGAGGCAACTCTGTTGTGATTTGGTGCTATATAAATGAAAATAAATTGAAAAAAATATATATTGAAATTGAAATAGAATATATGCCAGCCCTGTATGTGGTGCTGTAACATCCCACAACAAAACAGAGAAGACTGTTGTGTGTCATCTGTTTGTGGGGTTTTATTGGTTTTTGTGCCTTGTCTCACATTTGTCTGTCTTTTTTGTGTGGCCGGACACGTGGGTGTGTGCGTTCCTGCCCTATGTTTTTGTGTGGTCATCTCTGTTCTCCGTGGGTCTGACTCCGGAGTCCTGTGTGACGTTCTGTCCTGGTATTTTTGTGTGTAAGCCCCTTGTTCATCCCTTTGTGTGCACATGCCATCCTGCTGTCTGCGTGTGTTCATGTGCACCTGTTGTCCTGTTGTCTTTGTGTGCACCTGTCACCCCAACTCCTGTGTGTGTCACGCACGTTACCTCCGCCCATCAGTTGTGTCATGTGTCTGGTGGCTGCTCGTGTTCATCCTTGTTTTACTTTTGACCCCCGGTGTGTCAAGGTATTGTGCATCCATGTGTTTATTCATAGTTCCTCATTGGTTCTGTTGTATTCTGGGTTTTGATTATGCATTTGGTCCTGATTTTCATTTATGTTCTGTGTGGTTAATTTTCACTGTGTTCACTTAAGTGATTATTTTCTGTTTAGTTTGTTCTAGTCCGTGGTTCAGGTTGTTTATTTGTATTTGTTGTTTGACTCACCCTTTTGTCTGCATTTCTGACTCTTGTTTATTTTGTGTTTGTTATTTTACATGCACCTGTCAGTTCCTCCTTCTGTTTTCTCCTGCACACCTGTCAGTCATTAGTTAGTCTTTATTGTCACTCCTTATTCTCTGTTCAGCGTGGGTCCATTGTATGTATGTGTGTTTGATGATTAAAGAGTTTGTCCTTTCATCCCAGATCTTGTTCACAAGTACTGTTGGTATTTTTTTTTCCTCTCCATGTCATCCTGTTCTTTTTGTTAGTTTTATTATCCTGGTTCCCTCACTGGTTATTCTTAATTGACCGGCATGTTACTTGTTTTACACTTTGTATTATTAAAGCACTTGGTTTTGTGCACACATCCCTCTTAGTGCCTTTGACGGAGCACCAGCTTTAACATTTTGGCAGTGTGGTGCATTACTCGATGCATGGTCCAGCACATAAGTGCCTCAGTGTTGACGACACCAGTGGCTGGAGAAAGGCCAAGGGGGAATCCTCATTTCACCTAGGTGCAACATTATTTTAGAGATGTGAGGATGGCTGGATGGATGGATGGTGGATGCGATGAAGCACGGCAGCAGTGCATGCTCCCCGACTTGACTCGCTCAATGGGTTAATGTGTTGGCTTACCAATGTATAGACCTGGGTTCAGTTCCTAGTCATGCTACGTATGTGTCCCCAGACAAAACACTTCTCAGTCCTCCCAGTTGAAAACGCGTACCAGCCTTGTCTGGTGAAGTAACTTTCACCAGACTGGCATCCCAGCATCCCAAATAGGTAGATTCATAAACTCTCATCTGCATCACACTATGGATCCCACGGCCCATGACGGCACCAATACTTCTAAATTGAGACAACACCAGCAAAATCAAAAAACACTGATTGCAAAAAACATGCAAAAAAAATCTCCATCAATTAAACAACAGATATCTGCATCTAAAGCATCCTGCAAGTAAAAAGGAAACACTTGCAAAAACGAAAAACAAACAAACATAACCATCCCAACAAACCTATCTAGGACTTACATCTGCTATATACTGCAAATTTTCATGTTTTGATGAGATGCATATGCTGACTATTTATACTCTTAGATGTTTTGGAAGATGAACTTAATGAATCCTTTGGTGTAAGGAGTTGTTCGCAATTGATTGGGCAGGTGGCATATATATGAGGAGCTTAAGTAAGATACAGTCCTCCAGGATGCAGTGAATGACTTCTTCATGTGGGCATTGCATTATTGTGTTTTCAGCAATATCTGGGGTACACTTGATGTTGGCTGTGCACAAGCAATTTTATTGATCTTTATTCAGAGGACTAACAAGAAGGCACAATCCCACAGTGGGATTTGTGTAAACAGAATATAGCAGTTCACGTTTCAAAATCGAAAGCTGGAAAATTTATAATTTATTTAGACCAAGCATCGATTTGAAAGGTTTGGGTCTAAATATGTATGGAAAGTAATAGCTGATACTGACCAAAACAACACCTTATCACCAACAACAAGAACAACAATAATTAATAGTTTATCCAGTAAAATGGGCCTAAGAGGGTCTTGGCGAAACCCAGTTATTGTGCAGTTGCTAAGGTTAGACGTTACCCATGCAAAGCACCTTGGGGCGACTTTGTTGTGATTTGTCGCTATATAAATAAATTGAATCAGGCTCAACTTTCTGAACTGAACAATATTCACTGAGGAGGTTTAGTTCAGCTTTGACAAAAATCAGACAGTCAAGTAAGTACAGTGACACAATTTTGTAATTTTGCCTCTGTAAACCACTACAATATTTATATAAAACAAAATGTGTATTTGTAAACTATTAGCTTTTATTCAGTTTTACAAATATATTGCATAACCATTTAGGAATTACAGCAATTTTACACAGTCCCTTTTTTATTTATAAAAATCATGTTTTTTACAATCTTTTCTTGAGACAAGTCACTGGATGAATACATGAACATATTGAAGTTATTGAATTGAACTTGTATTCATTTATATCAACTATTAGGAATGACAATCAGTATGGTCCCGTGTGCAAAATCTGTATAGAGTTGGTGGTTCTCAAAAGTGAAGTGACCATGAAAGAAGGAGACAAGTGAGGGAAGCCATCAAAACATCCACACAACTCAAAAGGAGTTACAGGCTTCCATAGATGTGGTCCAAGAAACTGGAAATTGTGCAGCAATTGCCGATTACATCACCAGTCAAAGCTGCGTAGTGGAGTAGGAGCAGAAAAGGATTATGTCATGAGAAAACAGAGGAAATCAATGTCCAAGTCGCTAATGTGTGTTCTGGCAAACAGTTGATGAAATTTGTAAAAGTGTGTGCAGTTCATACAATTAATATGGTTGATATTACAGGTCTACTGAAATAAACTCTGCAAAGAAACTGTATAAAGAAAAGTGGGGAAGCACTGCTCCAACCTTACTACTCATGTGGGAGCAACCACGTCACTTGCTCCACTGAGTGTGTGCCGATGACAGGAACATATTTATTAAGTAGTGTTTTGTTCTGCCCTAATCGTAGCGCGAAACCTGTCAATGTCCTCAGAATACCACAGTGTATAATCATCACAGACTATTCAATTTTTTTTTTTTTAAGCAGACAACCCAAACTGGGTCCAGATTATTCAAATGTTAGCATACCAGAATTAATTTTGTCTATTGATAGATAAAGGCAGAATGATGTGCCTCTACCTGCGCTTGTACAAATGTACAGTATGTGTTGCAATAAAATAGGAGGTTGAACCCCAAGAAAAAAAGTGAAATCTTAAACAGACATTAATATGCACTGAACTCACAAAGAGACTGTTAATAAATCATGCAGCATTACATTTTTACTTTGTATTCATAGCACCTATATGATCTCTCTGCTGCTGATCTACTCAGCATTTTGTCATTAAACACAGTTATTGCACTCACCATATATCATATATGGCACTCAACATATACCGTGCATCTGGAAAGTATTCACAGTGCTTCACTTTTTCCACATTTTGTTATGTTACTGCCTTTTTTCATAATGGAGTAATAATGACAGCATGAAAAACTTTTTTTTGCAAACATATTAAAAATAAAAAAAATTCACACACTTTGCTCAATAACTTTGTTGATGCACCTTTGGCAGCAATTACAGCCTCAAGTCTTCTTGAAGTGATATCACAAGCTTGGTGCACCTATCTAAGGGCAGTTTTGCCCATTCCTCTTTTCAACATCTCTCAAGCTCCATCAGGATAGATTGGGAGTGTTGGTGCATAGCCATTTTTGGATCTCTCCAGGGATGTTCAATCCGATTCAGTTCTGGGCTCTGGTTGGATCACTCAGTGGCATTCACAGAGTTGTCCTGAAGTCACTCCTTTGATATCTTGACTGTGTGCTTCGAGTCATTGTCCTGCTGAAAGATGAACTGTCCACCCAATCTAAGGTCAAGAGCACTCTGGAACAGGTTTTCATCCAGGATGTCTCTGTACATTGCTGCATTAATCTTTCCCTCAATCCTGACTAGTCTCCCAGTTCCTGCTGCTGAAAAACATCCTCACAGCATGATGCTGCCACCACCATGCTTCACTGTAGGGATGGTGCCTGGTTTCCTCCAAACATGACGCCTGAAATTCACACCAAAGAGTTCAATCTTTGTCTCATCAGACCAGATAATTTTGTTTCTCGTGGTCTGAGAGTCCTTCAGGTGCCTTCTGTCAAACTCCAGGTGGGCTGCCATGTGCCTTTTACTAAGGAGTGGTTTCCATCTGGCCACTCTACCATACAGGCCTGATTGGTGGATTGCTGCAGAGATGGTTGTCCTTCTGGAAGGTTCTCCTCTCTCCTCAGAGGAATGCTGGAGCTCTGACAGAGTGACCATCGGGTTTTTGGTCAGCTGTCTGACTAAGGCTCTTCTCACCCGATCGCTCACTTTAGACGGGGGCACAGCTCTCAGAAGAGTCCTGGTGGATCCAAAGTTCTTCCATTTATGGATGATGGAGGCCACTGTGCTCATTGGGACCTTCAATGCAGCAGAAATGTTTCTGTACCCCAGATTTGTGCTTTGAGATGCTTCCGTCTGAGAGTTCTTCAAACAATTCCTTTGACTTCATGCATGGTTTGTGCTCTGACATGCATTGTCAACTGTGGGACCTTATATGTAGACAGGTGTGTGTCTTTCCAAATCATGTCCAATCAACTGAATTTACCCCAGGTAAATTCTATTCTATTCTTCTATTCTCTTTGGCCCAAGCAGAGGGTCACCCCTTTGAGTCTGGTCTGCTTGAGGTTTCTTCCTCAGAGGGAGTTTTTCCTTACCACTGTTGCTCTGGGGGTTGGTAAGGTTAGACCTTACCTGTGTGAAGCGCCTTGAGGGAACTCTGTTGTGATTTGGCCTGTATAAAGGAAAATAAATTGAAAAATTGAAATTAGGTGGATTCCAATTAAGCTGTAGAAACATCTCAAGGATGATCAGTGGAAACAGGATGCACCTGAGCTCAATTTTGAGCTTCATGGCAAAGGCTGTGAATACTTATGTACAAGCAATTTCTTAGTGTTTATATCTATATACATAAAGTGCTCAATCTGTTTGTCTGTCTGTCTGGGATAAACTCCCAAACTATAATATGTGGCCCTAAAAACTATATATATTCTGAATCCTCATGACATGGGGAACAAACTGGTACCATTTTTTAAAAGTTGAATATAACCAAAAAATTAATGCTTTAATCTGTTCTCTTTATCTATTTATCTTTTATGTAATTACTGGGCAACCGGGTCACACTGCCCTGGTTGCCCAGGTCTATAGATATATAGACCTTTAATAATGGAATTACTGGGCAACCAGGGCCAGAAAAGATAAATAGACTCCCCCCGTCCGTCTGTCTGTCTGTCAGTCTGGGATAAACTCCCAAACTATAATATGTAGCTCTAAAAACTATATATATTCTGAATCCTCATGACATGGGGAACAAACTGGTACCATTTTTAAAAAGTTGAATGTAACCAAAAAAAATTTAATGCTTTAATCTATTCTCTTTATCTGTTTATCTTTTATGGAATAACTGGGCAACCGGGTCAAGCTGCCCTGGTTGCCCAGGTCTATAGATCTGTAGGTCTATAGACCTTTAACCCTGGGCAACCAGGGACATAAAAGATAAATAGACCCCCCCATCCTGAGGATATCATCAAGAAAGCCTGTGTACAAAAAGTATAAAGCGGTCAGAATTCTAATTCTGGGAGTCTTGTTCTCTGGAGCAACCAGAAATGGTTCCATAGTCCAGGCATGATTGAAGAATAACCAATGTCTCATTGTGTAGCTGGAGTTGGTCACATGTTCCATTAAAGAAGAGTAGATATGCACTGTAGAGAGTGGGAACCACCTTACTGTCTACAATCAGCTGAACACCAGATAGTCCATCGGTGTCAATTGTAATAGACAAAAACACAAAACAAAACAAAAAAAAACCCTTTAATACATTGTCATTATGGTGTATTGTGTGTTGCATTTTGAGTAAAAAAGATGAATTTCATCCATTTTGGAATGAGGTTGCAACCTAAAATGTGGAAAATGTGAAGCTTTGTGAATGCTTTTGGGATACACTATATATTACAGTATTATGAGCTACACTTGGCTGATGCCATTAAGATTTTTTAAACACTGTGGCAAAGAATTGCTGCCCTCCCCCTGACCCTTCCCACTATGTTTGAATATGTGTGCATTCATGTGTATGTGTGTGTGTGAGAGTTGTAATTCTATGTGCAGAGTGTGGTAGAGATAATGAGATAAGTGTTAAAAGAAAATAATGTGAGGAGTTGCGTCAGTGTGACAGAGCCCCCAAAGTGCAGGCAAGGCTCTACAGTCACAAAGGGAACACTCATGCATAGCCAGTGAGACAGATAGGCACTCCAGCAACCGGACATGTGCAGTAATAGATCCAGTGTCCCATGCTACCAGTGAGCCCAAACAGATCAACCAATCCATGTCGAGGTGCACCCAAACATTCTGCATAAGGGAACAAACCAGCCCTAAGACCATGATGTGCAGGACAGGGAGCCCCAGTCTAGACAGCAGACGGGGATCTAAGATATTCTCCTGGGGTAAGAATTGGCAGCACCACAAGTACTGCATGCTCCCTCCAATGCTAATAATGCACAAGCACTGAACCTAACTGAAAGGCATCCCTTAGCTGCTCATGCTGTCATACCTACACTGAGAATGGTGAAACACAACATCCAAAAGGGACATCTGGCAACCCCTTGAATATACCATTTCCAACCAAGCACCAGGGGAGCAGACAATTAGTTCATACTGCAGGCAAGTAACCAAGAGAGGAGACAATCAAAATTTGCCACCCTGCACCTCCCAGAGGGTGGGGGTGCCTGACCAGGGATCAGATTGGACAGGCAGCAAGACATAGCAGCCCTGGAATCCTGCTGCACACGTAAGTACAATCATATGCACGTGCCAAACACAGACTGCTGACAAACGCCCTCCAAGCAACTTTAAGTGATGCTGACAAACCTGACTCACCAGACCTCTGTCAAAAACTCTTCTGCAAGACTTGGTCGCCAATAAAATCAATGACCATAAAATCATCTAAAAGGTTCTCTGTGGACAATGGATAATTGATGCAGCTGCATACCAAGCAGCGGAACTCGGCCTTGATGACTGAAGCCTTATTGGAAATCACTGATTTTACCCTTAATATGCTTCCAGTATCTGAGGATACTGAGTTAGAGCTCTGCACATGAGGGAGTGATGAATAATGAGTGAAACAAAACCATAAAAAAAGCAAGAACGTGTTCACACGCATTAGCACAAACCGTGCAAGCGCCTCATCTTATTAAAGCTAAACATTAAACATTCAGTTTGATCTAGGTATTATGCTGTAAGATGCCTCCACAATAAAGGTTCAACAAGTCTCAACTGCCAACGACTCAAGATCCAATAATCACTCATTCTCAATGAACCATTAGGTTTCTGGCTGTAACTGCTGTCCGGTGTAACAGAAGGCATTTATTGAGCTGCTGCTCTGTTGCACAGCTAATTAGATCAGCTTTGTTGTTTCTGCTCCTGACGTACTGTTCTGCACCAGCTTGTTTGTTTGACGGAATTCACGCAGAGCAACTTGTTAGGTGGTCATGACTTTCAAGCGTTCATGTAAAAACCAAAGTCCACAGACAGGAACCCAAAGATGCTAATCAGTGGGCTTAGCTGCGGAAAGCAGACCCGTCTCATCATCCCTGCCAGGAGCAATTAAGAATTCATTTCACAGGGCCACATACCATAGGCGTGTCAGGGAGTTACGGAGAATTAGGATGAAGGCATAAACCTCTACAGTGATTGAAACAAAAGAGCCAAGTGTTACATCTTCATTCAAGTTGTTAAATTAAGAATGATGTTGCCATATTGTCTACTGATCTGCACTGTATAATGCACCATTTCTGCACATGCCTGGTAGGCTTGAGTCCCTTTCATCTACTTTTTTTTAAGCACTGATTTACTGCACAGAGAAAATCCAAGGGTTTAAAATAGCAGGAATTTGGGATTCTAGATTCTTTATATGCTTCAATGGGTGCAACCTGAATTTGTACTCAGCTTTACAGAAGCCCTCTGATTTACCCAAATAAAAGATGACGCGCCCTTTTGTGTTATATCACAGCCACACAGGCTCCAAGTTTGATCTTTAAGCACTGATCCAATGAGGAGACATGCCTTGGTAAGCATATTTATCATATATATTCATCACTCCTTCTTTAACAGTGCATTTAAATCATTCCATTATTTCCAGAGGTGACACATAACCAATGCAGGTGAAGAAACAACATGCAACACTGTGGTGATCATTTCATCTGTGATAGATTCCCATCATTAACAGAACCCTGTTTTGCCATGACGGAAACAGCTGTTTGGCTAAATGCTGGCTGCAGCTGACCGCCGGGAGTCTCAGCTCAACTGTTTCAGGCACTCATTGGCATTGCAGTTGCATTTTAATGGCATTCCCATTTAACAGCCAAACAGTGGAAACCAAGTTCTAACAGCTTTGATGAAGCAATAAATCATAACGTGTCAGAAAAGAATCAGAAAGGAGGGAAAAAATCCCTTTGCACAATGATTGTGGGCTCAGCTCGGTCATTGCCGCTGAAATTCTTGCCCGAATAGAGGTGTAGAACTGCTTATCTCTCAACAAGCCACACACATATGAGTGCTGTGGACTTTAATCATTTATCAACTCACTTATTAAAAATGATATTCCACAAAACTTCAATGAATATTTTAGTTTGTTTGCTGTGAAGTAGACAGGTGAAATTTGATGGTATCATATTCAAAGCTGAGGCATGAACCCTGCAAAAGGCAGTGAGGAAATAGGCTGGCTCATAGACAGAGAAAAATAGAAATAGAAACAAAACTAGATAGTGACAGATCTAAAGTGTCAGTCTGTCCAGTTTGGTGACCTCAGAATTTCATCTCTGCTTTTGTAGATTATGTAGTTCTCTTGGTCAGACTGTGACCTTCAATATGCACTGAGCAAGTTTGAGGCAATGTGTGAAGCGAATGGACTGAGGACCAGCACCTCCAAATCTGAGACCATAGTCCTCTGACAGAAAAGGGTACATTTTCCCTCTGGGTAAAGGGACAGTTATTTCCCCAAGTACAGGAGTTCAAGTATCATGGAGTCTTGTTCACAAGTAAGTTAAAGATGGAACATTCGATTGACAGATGGATCTGTGCTGTGTCTGAGGTCCTGTGAACATTGGAGTGTTGTGGTGAAGAAAGAACTGAGCCAGAAGGTGAGGTTCTCAATTTACTTTGCATTCTTCACCTATGATCATAAGCTTCAGGTAGTGACCAAAATAACAAGATCACATATACAAGCGGTGGAAATGAGGTTAATCCATAGGTTATTTAGATAGGGTGAGAAGCTTGAGTATTGGAGGGACTTTGTGTATACCAATTATTCCTTTGCATCAAAAAGGATCCACCTGAGATGGTGTGGGTGTCTAGTGAAGATGCCTCCTGGTCACCTCCCCATGAAGGTGTTGCAGGCATGTCCAACTGGGAAGAGACCCAAGTGAAGACCCATGATATGCTGGAGGGATTATACACTGGACAAAAATATAAACACAACACTTGTTTTTGCTCCAATTTTTCATGAGCTGAACTCAAAGATCTAAAACAGTTTCTATCTACAACCCCAGTTCCAATGAAGTTGGGACATTGTGTAAAATGTAAATAAAAACAGAATACAATGATTTGCAAATCCTCGTCAACCTATATTCAATTGAATACACCACGAAGATATTTAATGTTCAAACTGATAAACTTTATTGCTTCTGTGCAAATATTTGCTCATTTTGAAATGGATGCTTGCAACACATTTCAAAAAAGCTAGGACAGTGGTATGTTGACCACTGTGTTACATCACCTTTCCTTCTCACAACACTCAATAAGCATTTGGGAACTGAGGACACTAACTGTTGAAGCTTTGTAGGTAGAATTCTTTCCCATTTTTGCTTCAGTTGTTCAACAGTCCAGGGTCTCCGTTGTGATATTTTTCACGTCATAATGTGCCACACATTTTCAATGGTTGACAGGTCTGGACTGCAGGCAGGCCAGTCTAGTACTCGCACTCTTTTACTACGAAGCCATGCTATTGTAACGTGCAGAATGTGGCTTGGCATTGTCTAGTTGAAATAAGCAGGGATGTCCCTGAAAAAGACATTGCTTGGATGGCAGCATGTGTTGCTCCAAAACCTGGATGTACCTTTCAGCATTAATGGTGCCATCACAGATGTGTAAGTTGCCCATGCCATGGGCACTAACACACCCCCATACCATCACAGATACTGGCTTTTGAACGTTGTGCTGGTAACAATCTGAATGGTCTTTTTCCTCTTTTGTTCGGAGGACACAACGTCCATGATTTCCAAAAACAATTTGAAATGTGGACTCATCAGACCACTACACACTTCCACTTTGCATCTGTCCATTTCAAATGAGCTCGGGCCCAGAGAAGACGGCAGTGTTTCTGGATGTTGTTGATGTATGGCTTTCGCTTTGCATGGTAGAGTTATAACTTGCACTTGTAGATGTAGCGACAACCTGTGTTAACTGACAATGGTTTTCTATAGTGTTCCTGAGCCCACGCGGTAAGATCCTTTACACAATGATGTCGGTTTTTAATGCAGTGCCACCTGAAGGGTTGAAGGTCACGGGCATTCATTGTTGGTTTTCGGCCTTGCCGCTTGCTTACGTGTAGAAAGTTCTCCAGATTCTCTGAATCTTCTGATTATATTATGAACTGTAGATGATGGAATCCCTAAATTCTGTGCAATTGAACATTGGGAAACATTGTTCTTAAACTGTTGGACTATTTTTTCATGCAGTTGTTCACAAAGTGGTGCTCCTCGCCCCATCTTTGCTTGTGAACAGCTGAGCCTTTTGGGGATGCTCCTTTTATACCCAAACATGACACTCACAATTAGTGTCCTCAGTTCCCAAATGCTTATTAAGTGTTGTTAGAAGGAAAGGTGATGTAACACAGTGGTAAACATACCATTGTTCCAGCTTTTTTGAAACATGTTGCAGGCATCAATTTCAAAATGAGCAAATATTTGCCCAAAAACAATAAAGTTGTATGAAGAAAGCCACAGGATGAGTATACACTCAACAAAAATATAAACGCAACACTTTTGGTTTTGCTCCCATTTTGTATGAGATGAACTCAAAGATCTAAAACTTTTCCACATACACAATATCACCATTTCCCTCAAATATTGTTCACAAACCAGTCTAAATCTGTGATAGTGAGCACTTCTCCTTTACTGAGATAATCCATCCCACCTCACAGGTGTGCCATATCAAGATGCTGATTAGACACCATGATTAGTGCACAGGTGTGCCTTAGACTGTCCACAATAAAAGGCCACTCTGAAAGGTGCAGTTTTGTTTTATTGGGGGGGATACCAGTCAGTATCTGGTGTGACCACCATTTGCCTCATGCAGTGCAACACATCTCCGATCAGGTTGTCAATTGTGGCCTGTGGAATGTTGGTCCACTCCTCTTCAATGGCTGTGCGAAGTTTCTGGATATTGGCAGGAACTGGTACACGATGTCGTATACGCCGGTCCAGAGCATCCCAAACATGCTCAATGGGTGACATGTCCGGTGAGTATGCCAGCCATGCAAGAACTGGGACATTTTCAGCTTCCAAGAATTGTGTACAGATCCTTGCAACATGGGGCTGTGCATTATCCTGCTGCAACATGAGGTGATGTTCTTGGATGTATGGCACAACAATGGGCCTCAGGATCTCGTCACGGTATCTCTGTGCATTCAAAATGCCATCAATAAAATGCACCTGTGTTCTTCATCCATAACAGACGCCTGCCCATACCATAACCCCACCGCCACCATGGGCCACTCGATCCACAACATTGACATCAGAATACCGCTCACCCACACGACGCCACACACGCTGTCTGCCATCTGCCCTGAACAGTGTGAACCGGGATTCATCCGTGAAGAGAACACCTCTCCAACATGCCAAACGCCAGCGAATGTGAGCATTTGCCCACTCAAGTCGGTTACGACGACGAACTGGAATCAGGTCGAGACCCCGATGAGGACGACGAGCATGCAGATGAGCTTCCCTGAGATGGTTTCTGACAGTTTGTGCAGAAATTCTTTGGTTATGCAAACCGATTGTTTCAGCAGCTGTCCGAGTGGCTGGTCTCAGACGATCTTGGAGGTGAACATGCTGGATGTGGAGGTCCTGGGCTGGTGTGGTTACACGTGGTCTGCGGTTGTGAGGCTGGCTGGATGTATTGCCAGATTCTCTGAAACCCCTTTGGAGACGGCTTATGGTAGAGAAATGAACATTCAATACACAAGCAACAGCTCTGGTTGACATTCCTGCTGTCAGCATGCCAATTGCACGCTCCCTCAAATCTTGCGACATCTGTGGCATTGTGCTGTCTGATAAAACTGCACCTTTCAGAGTGGCCTTTTATTGTGGGCAGTCTAAGGCACACCTGTGCACTAATCATGGTGTCTAATCAGCATCTTGATATGGCACACCTGTGAGGTGGGATGGATTATCTCAGCAAAGGAGAAGTGCTCACTATCACAGATTTAGACTGGTTTGTGAACAATATTTGAGGGAAATGGTGATATTGTGTATGTGGAAAAAGTTTTAGATCTTTGAGTTCATCGCATACAAAATGGGAGCAAAGCCAAAAGTATTGCGTTTACATTTTTGTTGAGTGTAATAATGTGTTTGATATATTGAAAATTATCACTTGTGGATAATTTTACCTCGAAAAGGGGGCACCACCCATCGCTGCCTGGATGATCTATAACAAGGTTATAATATCATTGATTTTAGGGTCACTCGATAGGAAATATTAAAATCAGTCTCAAACTTTCAGGCATAAGCTCTGCAGGTCAGATCCGACACCCTCTGTAAAACCATACAAAAATCACAGACAACTTCACACGTTTAAGATATTTATTTAATCCCATCACCCTGTGTGTTGTAGAGTCCTTCCGTTACCTGGGGATCACTATCATCTAGGACCTCAAGTGGGAGCTGAATGTCAGCTCTCTCATGAAGAGAGTACAACAGAGGATGTACTTTCTGTGGCAGCTAAGGAAGTTAAACCTGCCAAAAACAATGAGGTTGAACATCTACACTGCCATCACTGAGTCCATCATCTCTTCCTTCATCATCGTCTGGTACGCTGCTGCCACTGCTAAAGATAGGAGCAGACTGCAGCGTATCATCCACGCAGTAGAGAAGATGATCGACTGCAATGTGCCATCCCTACAGGACCTGTACACCTCCAGGGCCCTGAGGCCAGCAAGGAAGATAGCGGCCAATCCCTCTCATCCAGGACACAAACGTTTTGTTACCCTCCCCTCTGGCAGATGGCTGAGGTCCATCAGGACTAAATCCTCAAGGCAGAAAAACAGCTTCTTTCGGTCTACAGCAAGACTTATAAATAATGCCAGAGACCCCCATTTACCTCGCTTCCCCCACCCCCACTGCCACAAAGTCATAAAGTACAGAGTGATCATCCCTTCATTGAAAGATACTGTTCATCTGCATGCCTGCACAGCCACTATATTTGACAGTCAACATAGTTTTGACCATTCATCTATTTGACTCCTTTACGTCTTACAGAAATATGTTTCCTTTTACTGTTGTATGAGGGCTGTCAATAAAGTATAGGTCCTTTTTATTTTTTTCAAAAACTATATGGATTTCATTCATATGTTTTTACGTCAGACATGCTTGAACCCTCGTGCGCATGTGTGAGTTTTTCCACGCCTGTCGGTGACGTCATTCGCCTGTGAGCACTCCTTGTGGGAGGAGTCGTCCAGCCCCTCGTCGGAATTCCTTTGTCTGAGAAGTTGCTGAGAGACTGGCGCTTTGTTTGATCAAAATTTTTTCTAAACCTGTGAGGCACATCGAAGTGGACACGGTTCGAAAAATTAAGCTGGTTTTCGGTGAAAATTTTAACGGCTGATGAGAGATTTTGAGGTGATACTGTCGCTTTAAGGACTTCCCACAGTGTGAGACATCAGGCAGCCTGTTTCAAGCTGAAAACCTCCACATTTCAGGCTCTATTGATCCAGGACGTCGTGAGAGAACAGAGAAGTTTCAGAAGAAGTCGGTTTCAGCATTTTATCCGGATATTCCACTGTTAAAGGAGATTTTTTTAATGAAAGACGTGCGGACGGGTCCGCGTGTCGGGACGCAGCCGGCGCGGTGCGGTGGCACAGGAAAAACACCTCCGTGTTGATAACCATTTGTAAAATCCAGGCGGCTTTTGATGGCTTTCAGTGGAGTGAGTATATGAGAAATTGTTTAACAGCTGGACATGTTCCAACTTGTCCTTAAGGCTTCCAACGGAGGTGTTTTTCCTGTGGCGGAGTGTCGCAGCAGCTGCGAGCCAACGCTGCAATCCGTCCGCACGTCTTTCATTAAAAAAATCTCCTTTAACAGGCGATTGGTGTTTGCCAATGGAGAGTTAAAAGCTGATTAATGTTGTCCAGCACCGAAGTCCGCCAGACTCTACAAGTTGACATCACTTGGGCAACAGTAACATTTGGTGTGGTCCTGAAAATTTTTTCAACATGTTTAAAATCTATGACATTCATGCTAAAACACTGTCAAGAGTTGAGCTCCGCTACCACTATGTCACCTCTATGAGTCCGCCATTACTGCTCCGTTTACCTCCTCTGGATTCCACTGGCCAGTGTCAGAAGCTTGACTGGATGCACCACCTCCATGTGCATGAAGAAATATGGAAAAATATGAAGAAAGGTGAGGAATGTATTGAACATGTCTCGATGATACCCAAGTAGGAAGTGACGCAGCCTATATTAATTTCATCGATGAACTACACGAATACTATGTGGAGTTCAACACCAATGCTCCTGCCTTGGAATGGCGAAAGTTGAAGTCTGTCCTGTATGGCATCACCCTCCACTGAGCTCTGTCAATCTGCATTGAAGACAGGAAATTTGGACCCATGAAGCAAGCCTTCCCCAGCATTATGCAGCGATATTTGGGAATCTGCTATGTCGACCAAGTGTCGGCCACTTCACATCATAGTGTGAATGGGCCCTTATATTCAGGAATATGTCTTTTACATATTTTAAATTCTGTTGTAGAAGTTTTATATACAGTATATAATATCAACTAAAGGTTGCAGTTTGGGACAAATAAATCAATAAAATTAAAATATTCACAAATACTGAGGCATAAGGCTATCAATTTTGCTTTAATTAATTTTAATTTTATTTAAGGGATTGGGTACAATCATATACAAAACCCTTCAATTCTGAGTATCAGTTCACACACAATTCCAATCTAATACAAATATAGGATATTGACATTTTATCCAAACATATTTGCAAGCTGCTTAAAGTAATCCAATTTAATTATAAATTACTCAATGAAGAATTCCATTCAATCATATTTGCAGCACTTTCAAAATAAATAAATACATAAATGGATAAAATAAAGGACAGCCTACAACTGTGGGAAAAAAAGCTGTTCAATTTCATTCATGATCAAAATATTTGACTTTCCACAACTGATCCAGTACAGCTCTGCATGGGTATTTGGCACAGTTTTTTATGGTGGGTCCTCTACCTGACACAAATACAGTTGAATACGAGGTCTGGTAGAAAAGTAGCCGACCTTTTTATTTTTTTCAAAACCCTGATGGATTTGAATCATGTGTGCTTGCATGAGCCAACCTTGAACCTTCGTGCGCATGCGTGATTTTTTCATGCGTGTCGGTTGCATTATTTGCTTGTAAGCAGCCTTTGTGTGAGGATGGGTGGAGTCTCTCGTTGTTTTTTCTTTGCAAGGAAATGGCGGAACGACAGGAGCAGCGCGACTGCATCACATTTTGCCAGAAACTGGGCAATAGCCGGGTGGAAACCATTCAGATTATTCAGACGGCTTTCGGTGACGATCCTCTCACAGGACATGTTGTGGCTTGCCCAGCTCTTCCACCATTCAGAAGATTCAGATGGCTTTCGGTGGCTTTTCAGTCGTGTGACTATCCGAGAAATTGTGGGCGAGCTGGGCATGTTACAACATGTCCTGTGAGACTTCATCACGGAGGTGCTTTTGCTGCGCCATCAGCTTCGTGCCGATGACTTTCGCCGCCACTCTTTTCATGGCAAAATCTTCTGTCACAGTGGAATGTGCCGAAAAAGTGCTGATGTCCACCTCTTCCGCAATTTCTCGGATAATCATATGACGGTCCCACATCACCACAGCATTCACTCTGGAAATGATCCGGTCGTTTCTGCATGTTGATGGCCCACCGGAGCGCGGCGCGCTATCCACGGTTGTGCGGACGTCTTTAAACCGGTTGTACCGCTCCTTAATCTGTGTGATGCCCATAGCATCGTCAAAGCCGTCTGAATAATCTGAATGGTTTCCACCTGGCTGTCGCCCAGTTTGTGGCAAAATTTGATGCAGTCGCGCTGCTTCAGTTGTTCCGCCATTTCCTTGCAAAGAAAAAAATGACGAGAGACTCCACCCATCCTCACACAAAGACTGCTTACTAGCAAATGATGCAACCGACAGGCGTGAAGAAATTCACGCATACGCATGAAGGTTCAAGGTTGGCTCATGCAAGCACACGTGATTCAAATCCATCAGGTTTTTGAAAAAAATAAAAAGGTTGGATACTTTTCTAACAGACCTCATATGTGGAAACTGTATGCAGCTTGTGGTGCCCTGCAGTAAGTGACCTCCCAGTCAAGTAGTAATCAGGACATATTCTGGTTCATTTGCTAGATGTGACAGGATTAGATGCACATTATGGCTGCAAAATGCTTAATTTCAAATGACTTAAAATCATATACCAAAAAGTTTGTTGTGGGCTGCCTTTGTCTGCCTCTCTCCCTTTACCCTTCCGTCTCCTCTTGTATGTTGTTTGTCTGTTTTCCCTCCAGATGGTGCTCTGCAGAGCCAAGGAACACCTGTTGCTCTTCATTTACTCACACCTGATGCTCATGAGCTCCTGATCAGGAGCAGGTTACTTAAACCCCGGCTAAGGGCTCAATGACTGCCAGAATCTTGATTCTGAATGACTGCAGAGTACTGAGTCATGACCTCATCTTTGCGGATACTTCCAGGCGTTCTTACATCTGAGCTTCATGCAGCTCTTCTCAAGGTAACCTGGCCTCCTCTATTTTCCGTAATAGAGCTTGTTGACCTTTTGATGTTTCCAGATGGCTTCCTGCGTGGCTTCCATGATGCACGGCTCCTGGCTCCCACACTACTTCCAGCACTATATCACTTTGGAACTCGTTGCTGCTCTCAGCCTCAGAGTCCGCTGCTCTGCCTTGTCCAGCTAAGTTCCTGCATGACTTCGAGTTTGTGAGATTCCACTCTCACCCTACTCCTGTTTGTGACTGTGCATGACAAAGAACTGTTACCAAGAATTATATGAACTGATATGCAGAACAACTGAGAAGCCTCAAGTCATTTTTGAAGCCAAGCCAAGCTTAACTGGAACTGCGTCATAAGACACACAGCATCTTACCTCAGGGGACAATTCATGAGTTGTGAACAATTCCTGAATAGTGAACCTTATTTCTTAAACAGTGAACTTTATTTCCTGAACTGTAAATGTTCCTGCCTTAAGCCTACCGTGAACTGTCAGTTCTTAAAGGCTTCCAGAGTTACTAGTGCATACACTCAACTTCTGTTCTTCTTGTTCTCCTAGAATGTTCCTTGTCCTCAGCTCTGTGCATCCCAACTGGCTCTGGTTCCAGTCCCAATATCCAGGATTCCAGCTTATTCTCAAATTCTCAAGACTGGCTCGGTGTGCACTGCAGCTCCTGGATTTCCACTGCTACAAGCAGGCCCTGTCTCAGCTCTGCAGGGATCCCTAGCACAGCACTTGATTTATTTATTGTAAATAAATCTCTTTTTGTTCACAACCGGTTCTCTTCTTTGCTTCCAGCGTTTGAGTCCATCGGCTGTAACAGATCGGTCCTATCCGGACCTCTAACCACAACAAAGTTGCTGCAATAGAGGAAAAACTGAATCTCACTGCAATAACTTTCACTCAAAATACATATAGATTTTTTTATTGGAATGCCAATTTCCAAAGCTTGCAGATAATTCAATAAAGCGATATGATGAATTCATCACTGCAGGAGTCCATTAAACAGCAGGTTTTATTAAATGGATGAATGAAGTTAGTGTATGCATTGAGCTTACCAATATGCACAGTGAAACACATTTCATCTTTGTCGCTATTGTCTCCAGTGCTGTGGAACTAATAAGAATAAAGTTAAGTAAAAGTCTGCAAACTGTCAACAATTAATGTGCAAAACCAACACAACTTTTGAAATGTCAGTGGTAATGGTGCAACATCTGTTTGGTGCAGCCTACACACCTTTGAACATGCATGGACTCCAACAGACTTCTCCTGCACAATTTGGCCTATACTTTCATGTAAGCAGTAATGATATCACTCACATCACCGAAGAGTCCACAAGTACTCAACAGCTTCTTAATATCTGGCAGCTTCCAAAAGACAGCACATGGCTGCATTAGCTGTAAATAACCGCAAGTGCTCAACTCAAATGGCGGGTCAGAGGAAAAAATATAACACTCTGCACAAGTCCATTTTAAGTATTGGCCTTTCACTGACAAATCAAATTATAATCTTCCCACTCATTTCTGTAATCGAGAGGAAACAATTTGGATAATTGGATGGGGAGAATATTGCATTTTAAACTCCTTTTCTGATTATACTGAACTGACATCTGTTTGTCTAGTTGTTAGTGTGGTACATTATGCAAACATGAGCAAATATGCCTCTACTTAGTTTATTAGAAGGTAATAAAATCTGTTCATTTTCTTATGCTTATCCTTTGAGGGTCTCCAGTGCTTTTAAGGCTTGTTGCCTCCTTTTAATAAGGTGAACGTAGTATCTATGATTCCAGAGTTGTTCTTGTCTTGGTGGTGGTAGGTGGGGCATGACTACTGAGTGGCGAGGTAACAGTTTGTAGAAAATAAATATGCGTTTTAAAGTAAATTTTAAGTGTTTTAGCCTGAGAACAGGATATAGTAGCACAGTGCATGCAATAAAATGATCCTCACACAGATGTTAACTGGGTGTTGTTGTGCTTGAATTCCCAGGTGCAGCGGTGTTACTGCTTCTACATGCACCTTTGTGATACAGTTATGAGAATTCCATTAAATTCAATTATATAGCACCAAATCACAACAAAGTCATCCCAAGGCACTTCACATGGGTAAGGTCTAACCTTACTAACCGCAAGCAGACTCACAGGATCAGCCATATCAACAATGTGTACCATCAGTCAACAACATTGATTTGGGAAAACCAGACACCTCATCAAACATAAACATCTTTTTACATAAAGGGCTAATTCTGTCTGTCTGTCTGGGATAAACTCCCAAACTATAATATGTAGCCCTAAAAACTATATATTCTGAATCCTCATGACATGGGGAACAAACTGGTGCCATTTTTTAAAAGTTCTGGGCAACCAATGCTTTAATCTATTCTCTTTATCTATTTATCTTTTATGGTTACTTGATGTCATCAAGAAAGCCTGAGTACAAAAATGATAAAGCAGTCAGAATTCTAATCCCCCCGACCATCCTGATGATGTCATCAAGAAAGCCTGAGTACAACAATTAGAAAGTGGTCAGAATTCTAATTCCCCCCTCCCATCCTGATGATGTCATCATGAAAGCCTGAGTACATAAAGTACAAAGTAGTCAATTGTAATTCCACCTCACCCAAACTATAATATGTGAATATGAATCCTCATGACATGGGGAACAAACTGGTACCATTTTTAAAAGTTGAACAGAAAATTACCCCAATATAGACTTTTATGTAAGAAATAGCCTTTTATGTAAGACCATACACTGTTGTACCATGTGGTTTCTCAACTGTTAAGCACCTGATGGTCCTGTACAACCCAGTTTGCCTTCCTGTCTGAATACATTCAACCAAAGAAGTAACTTGATTCAACATAACATTATATTGAATCTGTAAAATATAATTGCCTTTGGTGTACAACCAACTACAGTTTGAAGATTTGCTGTCTGAAAACTTTGTATTTTCACCATTTTATGACAAGACAGAAAAAGCTGGCAAGATACATAAAGGTTAAAGGTAAGGCATCTTTTACTTCCTAAAGACACAATTAAGGGCAACCAATAATTTAATGCCTTAGTCTATTCTCTTTTTCTATTTACCTATTACAGAATTCAGCTTTAATCATAACAGCTAGAAATCATAGACAAAAAGAACTTTTCACTTTAATTCTTTATGGTTACTGGACTAATGCTTTAATCTATTCTCTTTACCTCCACCGTAACTACCAGAACCACAACTGGCTGAGCGAGCGTGTTATCCTTGCTCCAAAGAACTTGGCAGTGGATGACATCAGTGCTAAGCTTCTGGCCCAGCTTCCAGGACAGGCCTCTAGCGACATGTCAATTGACACAGTGCCCGATCCAGATGAGGTGGTTAACTACCCAGTTGAATTCCTTAACAGCCTGGCACCAGCAGGCCTCCCACCACACAGCATGGTGCTCAAACTTGGTGCCCCAGTCATGCTCCTGCGGAATCTCGAACCACCCAAGCTCTGCAATGGAACGTGACTCACAATTAAGAAGCTGATGCCAAGAGTCCTGGAGGCCACAGTAATGACAGGGAAGGCCAAGGGGGAAGATGTCTTAACACCAAGGATTCCACTTATCCCATCAGATATGCCATTTGAGTTCAGGCGTCTGCAGTTCCCAGTCAAACCCAGCTTGCAATGTCCATCAACAAGGCTCAGGGACAGTCCCTTAAGGTGGTTGGACTGAATCTGGCAGAGCCTGTGTTCTCCCACGGCCAGTTGTATGTAGGCTGCTCCAGGGTTGGTAACCCAGAACAGCTGTACATCCACTTGCCAGGTGGCATGACAAGGAACATTGTCTATCAAGAGGCTCTTCAAAAGTAATGGTCAGAAAACACTAAGTGAATTTCATGAAGAAATATTTCTCCATTCTAATATTTACGTTTGCTGTTTAAAGCCATTTTATGTTTGTAAAATTGCAATGTAAAAACAGTGAAATACACCACTACCTCAATTTTGATTCATTGATATTTACATTTACTGTTACCTATCTTTTGAGTGTAATGTTGTTATAAATTTGACTGCAAAACAAAGTCTGCATGAAGGACATCAAATGTGTTTGTCTTTTAACTAAGTATTTCCACTTAGTTTGGGGAGTCCACCACTTATAGTTCTGCTGGACGAACTTTAGCCCATTAAATATTACATTTGTAAGACATCAGCATTACAAAAGCAAATGCTGGGCAATTGTTTTGATTAAAATGATTGCCATTTGGCCTATGTCTAAAACAGATTAACCTGGGCAGTGCCGGGTATCCCAGCTAGTAAGCCATAAGCCTCTTTTGATCAAGCTACTCAGGCTTTATTAATTGTATGACTGCAGACAAGTAGTACCTACTTTCTGTTTTGAATGAGTCCCAAAACTCTCACCCACAACAAATTGATGCTATTTTATGTCAAACTATATAACAAATCACTTTTCATTATCTATCCATACATCTGTTGTCTTGTATTTGCAAGGCCAAGTTTTAGTTATGCCTCACATGATGCCCTCAAATGCTATCAATGTGAATTTTTCAATGTGCCATTTTTTCCCTCTTGCTGTAACCTATTTCAGAGAGAGAGAATGAGGAAAAACCCTCTCAAAAGGTCAAAGCTGGCCAAATGTCACTACCTCCCAGCGCGGCAGAGAGATCAAAGTTTGTGCCTTAGAGGGTCAGACAGATGATCTGACATAACCCACAAAGGATCTTTGGAGTAAACCTCTGAAACCAAAGTCCAGGTGTTCTGCATTATACTTTAGTACACATGGGCAACCATCATCTCTCATCAAGAACATTCTGTCTTTTCTTTCTGTGTGTTGTATTACTTCTGTAGCAGATTAACAACTTCCCTACTACAATCCTTGTGACCCTTAAGAAGGTGTAGTAGCTATGTGGTACTAACAGTTCTACAAACTGGTGGCTCAAAGTCCAGATGTGGCTCATAAGCAATGGGGTATGTCATGCACTTGTGATGGGAAATAATGTCAGAGAATCAGCCTTGTGTCCAGAAGGTTGACTGTTTGATTAACAGGCAAAAATCTGATTGGGAAAACTGCTACAGAATTGTAATCCCATTTGCCAGTACCCATTTACAACTGGTTGGACAGAGTCAACACACAAGAATGATCTTGTCTAATGTGACAGACAGGTAGATTGAGGCACACACCTGGAATCAAACCTTTCTGTAGGCTGGTACTTCAACTCTTATGCCACAGACCCAGTTGCTCTGCCTTTTCAAAATACACCACAATAAATTGCTAAACCTTATACCGCAATCTTTGCAGTATAAGTTACACCAGGAAAACCAGAAATACTTCAGATTTTGAAGCATTAGTTCAGGCTGGGGTCAAATGCATTTAGAACATCAGACATCTACCAAAAGTTTCACCAGCTTTGTAGTTTTTCAGGAGAAATATAACAGCAGAATATGCCAGTCTTTATACTGTCCTGGTCGTCCTTACATTATTTTCCTAGGCTTTGGACAATCCAAGGCATGTGTGTTGTAAAATGCTGTAAGTAGATACACCGATCAGTCCACAGATCTATTGATAAGTCCAGCCTTTCCAGTTGGTGACCATGATAACTGAAGAACAATAAATGCTGTCATCTTATATGTCTCAAAATTAAAAGGGCCAAACTGTGTATCAACTGATTCAAATTTGGCAACCTTTGATACATCAGACCAAACTATATTAATTATCTAACTGAGAACATTTTTGATATTCTCACATCTGCACACCTTCACCCTCTAAATTGAAGTGAAAAATTTGAAAATGTACAGTATAGCATTTATGTATTATTCATACGTGTTTGTTGTTGACTTGAGATGGAGGATGGAGCCTAATACTATTAGACACCAGGCTAAATCCTCGACATCTCAATTATTCTTCACACAGTTTGACAGGCAGCTATTCATACCTGTTCACCCATAAGGGAACTTTCCAAGAGTCTCTAGCCTCCACTTAACCAACCTGCATGTCTTAAAGCATCAATAGCACAGAAATTCCAGAAAAATTGCACAAACAATGACCAAAGCTGTTAAGAAACCATGCCACCAGAAACTACAAGTCAATGGGCAAAATCTAAAAAAGTTAAACTGCTGTCACATGTGTCTATAAGATGAGCCACTGCTTGTTATTTGCTGCCAGTTTGATGCAAAATTAATATTGAACTTTATATAGGAAGATTAACATTCACAATGCTACAGTACTAACTGACAGAAACTCATTGTGAGCCGTGTATCAGAGCTACGTGATAAACCTTTGAGTCATCAGAATTCTTATCCCGATTATTAAATGTGCCATTAATCTAGTCTAACCTGAAAACTAAATATCTCCAAAGAATATTTGTGCTGTAGGAAATTTCAAATTTAAACAATTAGAAAATAGATTTTAATGAGACAAAATGTATTTGGCACTGTCTTAAATTACAAGTCCAAAGGATATTTGGATGTCCTTCATACCGTATATATATATATATATATATATATATATATATATATATATATATATATATATATATATATATATATATATATATATATATATATATAATGCCTAGAACCTTGTCGTTTGATTGGTGGTTTGTATGTCATGAATGGATATAGATTATTTATACCATATGCCATTGTGTTTCATTTACCATGCAGTTTTGGTTCTATTTAGCATGCAATTTTGGTTCCATATGTTTTGTGCTATTGCACACCAGCACGCGATCACACTAATGGCACCGGTGCTTATCTTAAAAACAAACAGTGCCCAGACTCGTTGGGTAATGGATGGGAAGGCTGGATGTGCAGAGGGGGCTTGAGAGTGAGTTTGTTATGTGTCGACGCAGGTTGAGGAGCGGACCTGCGTCTGACGGAACCCAGCGCTAAAATAACCAGAAAGCAGTTCCAATAACAAAACAATTTATTTTTCCACCCTCTGGTGCATAACAAAGTGTATGAACAAAAGATGCGTCAGTCTGGTGGAGTGAAGGCTGGCACGCTCTCCAGCGCCTAAAAGGATCGAAGCCTGGCGCTTCTGGACTCACTTTACCGCCAAACACCCCCCAGGTGGACACGACAAACCGACTCTCTGCGAAGGATAGAAAAGGTGAGGTAAGTCAGCAGCTACAATCAATATCCTTCAAAAGGCACACACTATCAGCAACACATTCAGGTCTGTATTTAAGCTTTATGTAAATGAGCAGCTTCTCACAACAGGTGGAGGATTACCACTCCGCACGCCACGGCAGTGAGAAGCGAGCTGCACAATTCTCATCACAATTCAAATCTACTGCGTAACAAAATACCAAGTTACTATCAACAATTAGTCAAACAATTAATCACCTCAGATGTGTGCTGACAGCATGTGTCCCTCACCCTTCTTCCTTCACAGGCACGATGTGTCAAACCCAGGTGCGGTCCTCAGCGTCTCACAAACGAACATCACAAGGTCGAGTTCCCGGCAATTCTGCTTGAATCACACATGGCTTAAATGCAGAACGCCATCTCATTATCTGCTTCAGCTGAAAGTCTTTAAGGTTGCACGTGAGCACCATCCACAGGTGCTGCACATAACGTTGATGAGGATGAAGGACTCTTCTGCCAGCACCTTCTCCACAGACAATAAATCAGTTTGCATACCACCTGGAGAGCAAAGAAAAGAAAAGAACACCAAAATATCCAGCCACAACCCCCCAACACACAACAGAGTTGGGGAGTCCTGAGAAAGCAGTGTTTGGCGGGGGCAGAGCTGCAAAGGCATTATATAAAATGAATAATGAATGTTTTTTTTTTTTCATTTTGACGATGGAAAGAATATATCATTCAGTGAAAGATGGAACGTTCCATTCAACTCGGCTGTGCCTGGTTGAATGGAACATTCCATCATTCACTACATTGGGACATGCCTATCTTGGCTTTCAGTGCTTACCAGTCAAGTGAGTATAAGAGAAATTGTGGAGAGCTGGACATGTCCCAACTTGTCCTTTAACACTCCGAAATGGAGGTGTTCCTTTGTCTCGCTTCATCAGCGAATCGGTCGTGATGCGCGAAGCCTCCGCGCGGCTTTCCATGACAAAATCTCTTGTTAAAAGTGAAATCTGACGGAAAATGGCTGATGTCCAGCTCTTGTGATAACCAGAGAAATTGTACACGATGGTCCCGGCTCCACACAGCGATCAGTTTAGAAATGATGTGGTGGTTTCTGCCTCTCGATGGCGGCTCGGAGCGCGGCGTGCCGTGCGCCATTATGGGCCGTCCTTAAAGCTGTAGTAACACTCCTTATTCTCTGTGAAGCCTGTCAAATTTTCACCGAAAGCCAGATAAATTTTTCGAATGGTTTCCAGCTGCCTGTCTCTAACAGTTTCTGAAAAAATTCTGATGGAAAAAAAGCCCAAATCATTCCGCCATTTCCTCGAAATGGAACGACGACGAGAGAGGTGGACCAGTGCTCACTCAAAGCCTGCCCACAGGCGAATGACGCAACCGACAGGCGTGGAAAAACTCACGCATGCGCACGAAGGTTCAAGCTTGGCTGACGTAAAAACATATGAATCAAATCCATATATTTTTTGCATAAAATAAAAAGGTCGGATACTTTTCTCACAGACCTCGTATATATCTATATATATATATATATATATATATATATAAAACAAAAAGTAGTGTATCTGACTGATAAAACTGTTTGCAAGCAAAATCCTCTAATAACACACTACCTGGAACTGTACACACATGAATCTGCTGAGAAATGGTCAGTGCAAAACACCTCATGATCATTTAAACATACAGTACATATGAAGTACAAAACGTTATCAACCAAGAGGAAGAGCGGGAAAATACATTTTTCTGAAACAGAAATTGAGCCACTTGTGTGTGGTTACAGCAGTGGAATAATAAAAAAACAACAACAAATTCAGCAAGTGGCACCATTATGTGGCAACAGTGAGCACACAAGCAGTTTTGTTCCAAACCATTTGTAATGGCCAGCCATTCACTCATGGTGCTGCCCGTTTCTTCTTAATTTAGACATCACGATCTCAAAGCTCTCATGATCAGCAGCACAGTGGATAAGTGGTTAGCATTGTTGCCTTGCAGCAAGAAGGTCGTGGGATTGTGTCGCACATGCAGCCTTTCTGTGTGGGGTTTGTATGTTCTCCTTGTGTTTGCATACGTTCCCTCTGGGTACTTCAGCTTCCTCCCACATCCAAAGACATGCAGGTTAGGTGAATTGGAAACTTTAAATTGACCATAGGTGCACATGCATGTATTCGTCTGTCTATATGTGGCCCTGCGATAGAGTGGCTCTGGGATAGACTGGCATCCTGTCCATTGTGAACCTTGCCTTTTGACCTGTGATTTCAAGGAGACCCCCCCCCCCCCCAGAACCCTTATTTGGAGTAAAGAAGAATAGAAAATGAATGAATCACTTATAGAAATAACTTTAACAAGCTTTAAGGAACTTTAACAAGCTCACAAGAACTAGCAAAATTTTTTCAAATAACAGAATGAGTAGACAATTATTTATCTTTAGAGTTGTCCCAGAATTCATTGTGCTACAGTCATTCCACCGTACTGCTGTCTTTATAATGTAAAATCTGTCCCAATGAGCAGCAGAAACAACTTGGGCATGTTTTTAATGATTTGTTTCATGCTAGAAGCAGCAGACAGGCCTTTATAACTTGTCAAAATAATTGAAGTAATCCAGTGAATTACATTTCAGCAGTTGCTGTGCAAAACAACACTGCTGATGAAACATTAATTATTTAACAACTTTACAGCTCCTATGGAATAATTATTATTCATCTCATCTCATCTCCAACAGCTTTTCCGGGTTTGGGAGATGGGGGCAACAGCTCCAGCAGGGGACCCCAGACTTCCCTTTTCCAGGCCACATTGACCACCTCTGACTGAGGGATCCCGAGACGTTTCCAGGCCAGTGTTGAGATATAATCTATCCACCTAGTCCTGGCTCTTCCCTGGGATCTCCTCCCAGATGGACGTGCCTGGAAAACCTCCCTAGAGAGACGCCCAGGAGGCATCCTTACCAGATGCCCGAACCAACTCTCATGACCATAGGTGAGAGTAGGAACGAAGATTGACCAGTAGATCGAGAGCTTTGCCTTAATGATAACAACGAAATAATAATTATTATTTACTATCACAAAAAAACAATAACTTTGTTTTTCTGTTACATGAATATGTGATTTGTGCTATAAAGTAGAATCAAATGTCAAAGATTTAAAGCTGCCACTAACTTTTTTCCAACTATCTGTTGCCACAACAACATACAAAAAAATCTTTGCATATATGGGTAATAGCATGTGTATATGCATATTTTGCCATCTAGTTTGTTTTAAAAAATCAATGTGTACATTTAAATTGTCAGGCACCCCTTTTAGGTCCTTTTTTTGTGTGTACACAATAGTTATAAATGATTCCATAGGGCTGGAATCTCTTTGTGTCAAACAAATGGTTACTTAGGCCTACCAGTTGCATTGTGAGAGAACATCACCTACAACATTCTGGCCATGTGCCATGCTCTCTGTGCATGATCCAA
The DNA here is from genome assembly GCF_902500255.1 of Thalassophryne amazonica. Lineage (NCBI taxonomy): Eukaryota > Metazoa > Chordata > Actinopteri > Batrachoidiformes > Batrachoididae > Thalassophryne > Thalassophryne amazonica. The sequence continues at coordinate 65,806,892 of NC_047113.1, forward strand.
CAAGAGGGGACCTCAGTGTTGAAGACCCCAGCAACTCGAAAATGCCATGGACACTCCCACATGTCACCGAGACTATTTGTCTGTCTGGGTGGATTCCATACATGATCCAAGCCGGTTCTATAGTGTGGTGGCCGGGATGATACACAGCAGTGGGGCATTCCTCCCAGACCTGATCCTGACCCCGCCACAATGCATTTGGAGATAAGAAATGCAATCATGATTGCCCACTGAACAATTTTAACTTAAGTCTACCAATGGAAAACAGGAGGCAACGTTAAAAACTAAAATGAAATCATTGATTAAAGAAAAGGCACACAAATCCTTACTGTGAAACATCTTTGTTGTGCAGTTGCTTCCACAATGCTGTAAATGCCTATGAGACAGAAATGTTAAGTGTGAGATATCACAGGACAGAAAGATAAGAGACATGAATGTAAGTCACACAGTCGAGTGGAAGAAATGCAGAGTGAAGTAGAGATGACAGAAGGGGTGAGGAGGAAATGTAAGCTCTCCAAACTCTTTATGGACACTGCCTACAGTAGTCTGCTGGAGAAGGTTGACAAATTTAAAAAAAAAGTGTGAACCATCTGCACACAAATGTGTGCATTACCATAAAAAGCCCAATTAAGCTTTTCAAGGTATTGATGTATCACTCCATTTGTTTGCGTTGGTAAACAATGTTGCTTCTCATCTGCAGTGAAATTTAAGATACACTGATATCTGGCAGGATTCTTTGAAAAAAATACAATACAGTAGTACATTTGTGCCGTATGGAGGGGGAAAAAAGATTAGATGCCAGCTGATTGATCCATCAAACCTGATATCGAATCTGAGTCTCAAACAATAAACACAGAAGTTACAAAATGCAGAAAATTCTAATTTCATTCATCTGAACAAAAAAAAAAACAACAACAGTGCTTTGGAATTTGTTTTAAATCTGTTAAATCTTGGATGGTGTTTGACATGCAAGACCGAGCAGCATTTCCCATGTGCACTCTCTCAATTTACAGTATCTTGCTCGTGCACAGACACTGACCTACTTATAGTTTAATGAAGGTGCAGCCACTCTCTCATCAAGGGACACCTGAGCTCACTCTTTGCATGCCCCCCATTAAAAAAAAAAGAAAAAAAAACACAGGCAAGGAAAATTGATTAATGTGGAAAAATCTGACGTGACTTGAATAAAATGCAACTCTGTCAACACAATGAGGCTCAACTTATATGTCAGGAATGGCTGCACTTTTTACATCATCTGACCAGATGCTGAATTCATTCATCACCTCTGAACAACAATCAATGCATTTTCCATTTTCGGAGGCTTAAAAGGCAAAAATAGCTGATTGAAAAAGTACACATCACTGCCATTTTTATGCGCTGAAGAGTCGTCTCTATGGCTGAAATGTGTTTACTCGGTCAGAGAGTGACAAGAGGAGCCAGCCCTGCAAATATCACACACTTCTAATTAAATTCATGATGACAGGAACCGGCCTGAAGCGCATCAACTGATGATCTGTGGTACATTTGTAGTCAGGTTACACACTGCCTGATGGTCAGGCTTAAGCATGGGATAAGATCACACTGCATTGTTGAGTGTAGCACATTACTCTCAGTTGCAGAACTGTTTTGGAGGATTTTCACATAAAGAAAAACATTACAGTTAACCAGTTTGTGTTCGGTGTCCAACAGTTGGGTTTACATGTTAATGTACTGTAACAAAATTATACTGTAATGAAATAATTACAGTAACATTTTACTTTGTAACTACATAACGTTTGTAAGGAAGTAATGTAATCTGTTAGCATTTAAAATTCAGTAATCACTTGACAGCTCCAGAGTGCATGCAACGATTACTTGATTCCCCTGAATGCAGCATAAACACATAGCATGAAGTCACCTGGCTCGCGAGTAATTTTGTTTTTTTTCTTCCGGGTGGTTGCAGCTGGGTCACTTTGCAGCTCCATATTTGCGCACTTTTTTTTCCAACTTTTTAACTTTATTTATTTTATTTTATTGTTACAGTTACTGTAAGGCTAGGGCTACGCTGACACAGTATTTTTCTACAAATTCGTGGATTTTTTTTTTTTTACCTGTTTTTGCCACAATGTGTGTCGGGAAACCCCCCCGTGCCGCGCGCCTATTGTCTACACGAAGGAACAGCTGATCGCCCTGAGAGGAAACAACATTCCCGCGGACATATTACGCAGTTTTCGTCGTGGATGTCGGGCCGGACGCAGTGTTGTGAAAGTGTAGTGACACGGACCCACAACAGGAGGCGCAAATGAACGGTCAATAGATGAGCCAAAAAAGTAACAATTTAATGTTGTGAAGGTGCACAACGAATATACAGACAATCTCAGAATCTGATAACAGTCAACCCACAAAGGTGAAGTGTGGGCAGGCTCGAGGATAGAAGACGTCTGTCCTGAGAAGAGCCGGAACCACACGATTTCCGCCGCCACCGAACCTGGTGAATACTGGAGCCGCCAAGTCCCAAATTCCCAGGTGATCACCGTCCCCGACTGTCAGATCTGGTGCTGCTGGCGAAGAACAAAAACAGTCAAGTGTGGGTGTGTGTACACCCAGTAACAACAACGGTGGGAATGCCACCTCCACCTCTAACACACACTCGTGCAGCATCTGTGTAACCACTTATCTGACGTAGGACGAAACAGTCGCGACCCACGCCGGTCCTCTGGTTGACAGCTGCAACACAATAGCACTTGGAATCAATCAATAAAGGCAGAGAATGTTACCTCCATAGAAGTATGATATCTCGGCAACGAGGTGGAGATGACGTCTGGTCTTTATGGAGTGAGATGATGTAGAGTAGATGGGTGACAGCTGTCAAGAGATAATGAGTGACAGCTGTCACCCCCGGCTGTGTCCGTGGCGGCAGCGCCCTCTCGTGCCTGAAGCCCGCACTTCAGGCAGGGCGCCCTCTGGTGGTGGGCCAGCAGTACCTCCTCTTCTGGCGGCCCACACAACAGGACCCCCCCCCCCCCCCAACGGGCGCCTCCTGGCGCCCGACCAGGCTTGTTCGGGTGACGGTGGTAGAAGTCGGCCAGGAGGGCCCGATCCAGGATGAAGCTCCTCTTCACCCAGGAGCGTTCTTCGGGTCCATACCCCTCCCAGTCCACCAAATACTGGAACCCCCGGCCCATCCGACGGACGTCCAGGAGCCGGCGCACCGTCCAAGCCGGCTCCCCATCGATGATCCGAGCAGGAGGCGGCGCCGGTCCAGGAGCACAGAGGAGTGAGGTATGGTGAGGTTTGATCCTTGAAACATGAAAGACCGGGTGGATCCGCAGTGAAGCCGGGAGTTGGAGCTTCACTGCGGCAGGACTGAGGACTTTGAGGATCTTGTATGGTCCGATATATCTGTCCTTGAGTTTCGGGGAGTCCACCTGGAGGGGGATATCCTTTGTGGATAGCCACACCTCCTGCCCGGGCTGGTAAGCAGGGGCCGGGGATCGCCGGCGGTCTGCATGGGTCTTCGCCCTTGTCCGGGCCTTCAACAAGGCAGAACGGGCGGAGCGCCACACCCAACGGCACTTCCGCAGGTGGGCCTGGACCGAGGGCACACCGACCTCTCCCTCCACCACGGGAAACAACGGGGGCTGATACCCCAAACACACCTCAAATGGGGAGAGGCCGGTGGCAGAGGACACCTGGCTGTTATGCGCATACTCGATCCAGGCCAGATGTTCACTCCAGGCCATCGGGTGGGTGGACGTCACACAGCGCAGGGCTTGCTCCAATTTCTGATTGGCCCGTTCTGCCTGTCCATTGGTCTGCGGGTGATACCCGGACAAGAGGCTCACAGTGGCCCCCAGTTCCCGGCAGAAGCTCCTCCAGACATGTGAGGAGAACTGGGGACCACGATCAGAGACGATGTCGGTGGGTATCCCATGCAGACGGACGACGTGGTGGACCAGGAGGTCTGCTGTCTCCTGGGCTGTTGGGAGCTTCAGGAGGGCCACTAGGTGGGACGCCTTGGAGAATCGGTCCACTATCGTGAAGATGGTGGTGTTGCCCTGGGACGGCGGGAGGCCCGTGACGAAATCCAGGCCGATATGGGACCACGGGCGATGAGGCACAGGTAGCGGCTGGAGGAGTCCTTGGGACCTTTTGTGGTCTGCCTTGCCCCTGGCACAGGTGGTGCAGGCCTGGATGTACTCCTGGACGTCGGCCTCCACAGACGCCCACCAGAAGCGCTGCCGGACAACTGCCACGGTCCTTCGCACCCCTGGATGACAGGAGAGCTTGGAACCGTGACAGAAGTCCAAGACTGCAGCTCTGGCCTCTGGTGGGACGTACAGGTGGTTCTCAGACCAGTTCCGGGGTCCGGGCTCCGTGCCAGGGCCTCCCGGACGATCTTTTTCCACGTCCCAGGTGGAGGGTGGCCACGATAGTGGACTCAGGCAGGATGGGCTCCGGTGGATCCGACAGTGCAGTTTTGACCTCCTCTTCGTGTACCCGGGACAAGGCATCCGACCTCTGGTTCTTGGTCCCGGGGCGATAGGTGATCTGGAAGTCAAAACGCCCAAAGAACAGTGACCAGCGGGCTTGCCTGGGGTTCAGCCGCTTGGCGGTCCTGATATACTCCAGGTTCCAATGGTCAGTGAAAAACCGTGAACGGCACGACGCTCCCCTCCAACAGGTGTCTCCACTCCTCAAGAGCCTCTTTCACCGCAAGGAGTTCTCGATTGCCGAAGTCATAGTTCTGTTCAGCCGGGGTCAACCTGCGAGAAAAGTAGGCACACGGGTGAAGAACCTTATCGGTCTCTCCGCTCTGGGATAGCACGGCTCCTATCCCTGAGTCAGAGGCGTCCACTTCAACCACGAACTGGCGGCTAGGGTCGGGCTGCACCAAAACTGGTGCAGTAGAGAACCGTCGTTTCAACTCCTTGAACGTGGCTTCGCACCGATCCGACCAGGTGAAGGGGACTTTTGGAGAGGTCAGGGCTGTCAGGGAGCTAACTACCTGACTGTAGCCCTTAATGAACCTCCTATAGAAATTAGCGAAGCCGAGGAACTGTTGCAGCTTCCTACGGCTTGTTGGTTGGGGCCAATCTCTCACTGCCGAAACCTTGGCCGGAATAAGGGCGACAGAGTTAGAGGAGATGATAAACCCCAGGAAGGACAAGACGTGCGGTGTGAACTCGCACTTCTCGCCCTTCACAAACAGTCGGTTCTCTAACAACCGCTGCAGGACCTGACGTACATGCTGGACATGGGTCTCAGGATCCGGAGAAAAGATGAGATATCGTCCAGATATACGAAGACGAATCGGTGCAGTGAAGTCCCGCAAGACGTCGTTAACCAAGGCTTGGAACGTCGCGGGGCGGTTGGTGAGGCCGAATGGCTATGACCAGGTACGGGGTGTTAATGCCATCTTCCATTCGTCTCCCTTCCGGATCCGAACCAGATGATACGCATTTCTAAGATCCCGCTTAGTAAAGATTTTGGCTCCATGCAGGGGGGTGAACACGGAATCCACAATGGCAACGGGTATCGGTTGCGAACCGTAATCTCATTCAGCCCCCTGTAATCAATGCATGGACGGAGTCCGCCATCTTTCTCTTGCCCACAAAAAAGAAACCTGCCCCCATCGGGGAGGTGGAGTCCGGATCAACCCGGCAGCTAATGAGTCCCGGATAGTTAGGTCTCCATTGATTCGCGCTCAGGTCGGTGAGGGGTGTACAGCCTGCTGGACGGGAACTCAGCGCCTGGAACCAAATCAATGGCACAATCGTACGGACGGTGCGGGGGAAGGGTGAGTGCCAGATCCTTGCTGAAGACGTCAGCAAGATCGTGGTACTCAACCGGCACTGCCGTCAGATTGGAGGGACTTTGACCTCCTCCTTAGCCTGTAAACCGGGAGGAACCGAGGATCCTAAACACACCCGATGGCAGGTTTCGCTCCACTGAACCACCACCCCAGACGGCAAATCAATCCGGGGATTGTGCTTCAACATCCATGGGAAGCCCAAATCACGCGGGAGGTAGAAGGAGTTACAAAAACTCAATCTCCTCCCGATGGTTTCCAGACACCACCAGAGTTACTGGTTGTGTCTTGTGTGTGATTAAAGGGAGGAGGGTGCCATCTAGTGCCCGCACCTGCAATGGCAAAGGAAGCGCCACCAGAGGGAGCCCTACCTCCCTTGCCCATCTGCTGTCTCGCAAATTCCCTTCTGACCCCGTGTCCACCAGTGCTGGGGCTTGAAGGGTTAAATCCCCGCTCAGGATTGTATCTGGGAGTCGTGTGGCAATCTGTGTGTGTCCCACGTGAATGTTTTGACCCCCCCTTAGCCCAGTCTCTAAGGGCGGTTGTTGTTGTTGTGGCTGTTTGGGGCAGTTTTTTGTGGTATGTGATCCTTTGAGCTGCAGAAAGAAACACACTCCCCGCGGACCAGCCTCCTCATTTTGGCTGTGTGCGTCTCCCTAATAACGTCAGCAGGGGGAGCTGTTGCCCCACAGAGCGCTGCGGCTGTGGAGCGTGGGGAGGGCGGCCCCTTTTCGAACCCGGCAGGGAGAGGGACGGCGCATATCCGGCCACGTCCTTCGCCTCGCTCCCGACGGCGTTCCTCCACCGTTGTCTAACCGTATAACGAGATCGATAAGCCCATCTAAATCCCGCGGTTCTTCCTTAGTACCAGATGCTCTTTCAGAACCGATGAAGTCCGTTTATGAAGGCGGCGCAGAGCGCAACGTCATTCCAGCCGGACCCTCGCAGCCGCGATGCGGAAGTCGACTGAATTCGGCTGGCGACACCGGCGCCCTGTTTGCATTGACAGCAGCATTGTTGAAGCGGTCTCTCCTCTGTTAGGGTGATCAAACACTGTTCTGAACTCCCCCACAAACCCAGTGGTATGCTGATAACCCCAACCCGTGAGTTTTGTTCCCAGAGCGCCGTAGCCCAGGCGCGTGCCTTACCCCGAAGCAAGTTAATAACATAAGCCACCTTGCTGGCGTCAGACGCGTACATCACGGGTCGTTGTGCAAAGACGAGTGAACACTGCATCAGAAAGTCCGCGCACGTCTCCACACAAACCCCCATACAGCTCTGGGCGAACTATGTAATGCGTCAGGGGATGGTGGGGGGTGTTTGTTGAACGACCAGGGATGTCTGTATTCGGCACCGGGTCGGCAGGAGGAGGAAGCCGCAGCAGCGCTTGATCGCACGCTTCCACTGTGCGGTGGTGAGAGCCTCCATCCTGTGATTAAGGATGACGTTTGCTCGGACATCAAATCCGACCAGCGGGGTAAAGGCGGTGAGGATTTGCTTGCAACTCCACCGAGCACGCCTCCTGCAGACGCCTGTGCACCCTGCTCTTCCATTGGCTGTCCAACAGATGGGTGACGCCCCTCGGGATCCATGACGCTGGCCGAGATATCCTGTTGTGAAAGTGTAGTGACACGGACCCACAACAGGGTGCTCAAATGAACGGTCAATAGATGAGCCAAAAAAGTAACAATTTAATGTTGTGAAGGTGCACAACGAATATACAGACAATCTCAGAATCTGATAACAGTCAATCCACAAAGGTGACGTGTGGGCAGGCTCGAGGATAGAAGACGTCTGTCCTGAGAAGAGCCGGAACTACACGATTTCCGCCGCCACCGAACCTGGTGAATACTGGAGCCGCCAAGTCCCGAATTCCCAGGTGATCACCGTCCCCGACTGTCGGATTGGTGCTTGCGTGGCGAAGAACAAAAAACAGTCAAGTGTGGGTGTGTGTACACCCCGTAACAACAACGGTGGGAATGCACCTCCACCTCTAACACACACTCGTGCAGCGTCTGTGTAACCACTTATCTGACGTAGGACGAAACAGTCGCGGCCCACGCCGGTCCTCTGTTTGACAGCTGCAACACAATAGCACTTGGAATCAATCAATAAAGGCAGAGAATGTTACCGCCATAGAAGTACGATATCTCGGCAACGAGGTGGAGATGACGTCTGGTCTTTATGGAGTGAGATGATGTAGAGTAGATGGGTGACAGCTGTCAAGAGATAATGAGTGACAGCTGTCACCCCCCGGCTGTGTCCGTGGCGGCAGCGCCCTCTCGTGCCTGAAGCCCGCACTTCAGGCAGGGCGCCCTCTGGTGGTGGGCCAGCAGTACCTCCTCTTCTGGCGGCCCACACAACACGCAGGATCCAAGAGAAGAACCATCGCCCTCGTCCTGCACTTCCCTCTGTGATCACCGGTAACGTAAGATCCATTGCCGGAAGTGTGACACAGCTGACTGCGCTCATACGGTACCAGCGGGAATACAGAGACAGTGCACTGATGATCTTCATGGAGACCTGGCTCACCCCGACCATCCCAGACTCTGCTGTAGCCATCGACAACTTTTATATGCTATGCTTGGACAGGACGGAGGAGAGTGGGAAGCGGAGAGGAGGAGGACTTTCAGTTTATGTGAGTGAAAAATGGTCTAAAGCAGAACACTGTACTGTTAAGATGCAGATGTGCAACAAACACATCGAACTTCTTGCTGTTAGCATTAGGCCATATCATCTGCCTTAGGAGTTCTCACAAGTTATGGTGATAGCTGTGTATGTAGCCCCATCTGCTAACCCTGAAATCGCTTGTGAGCATCTGCTAAATTGCATCAGTGATCTGCAGTCAAGACACCCACAGGCCCTGTTCCTCACCACTGGTGACTTCAACCACTCCAACCCTGCCTCTGTCCTCCCCACACACACTCAGTATGTGACCTGTCCCACCAGAGACAATAAAACACTGGACTTATTTTTGCCAGTGTGAAGGAGGCATACACCTCTTCCCCCCTTCCCCCACTGGGCAGATCAGACCACAGTCTCATCCATTTGGCACCAGTATATGTCCCCCTTGTGCGAAGGCAGCCTGCTGAGTCTCAGATTGTACAGAAGTGGTCTGCAGAGAGTGAGGCGGCACTTAGAGACTGTTTCAGCACAACTGTGTGGTCCGAACTCTGTGACCCTCACAAGGAGGACATAAACGCCATGACAGAATGCATCACGGACTACATCAACTTTTGCTTTGAAAACACCATACCTACCCAGACATTGCGGTGTTTCTCGACCAACAAACCATGGATTAACCCTGACATAAAGACTCTGCTGAAGGAGAAGAAGAGAGCCTTTAAGTCAGGGAACTGAGAGGCCCTGAAGAATATACAGAGAGAACTGAGGAGGGAAAATTCATAAGGCTCAGACCGCCTACAAGAGGAAGTTGGAGGAGCAGGCTCCAAACACAGAACATCCGGGGGGTGTGAAACAGCTTGAAAACCATCTCTGGGTTCAAACCCCTCCCAAACAGGTGGAAGAGGACCATCAATGGGCAAACGACCTCAACAAGTACTTCCTGAGGTTTGACACAACCCCTCCTCCTCCTCCCCCTGCTCTGTCTTCAGTGCCTCTGCCCAGTATTCCCCCCCCCCCCTCCTTACCACCTCCGCTCACCACGCCAACCACAGACTGCTTCATTTCCCAATAACATCCCCGGCACCAGCAGACCTCCTCCCCCTCCTCCACCCCTACCTTCCCCCCACCTGCTCTCTACTCTTCACGGCAGATCAGGGTCAGGAGTCAGCTGAAGAGAACTAAAGAGCAAAAAGGCAGCAGGCCCAGACAAGATTAGCCCGAGGCTCCGCAAATCCTGCGCAGATGAGCTGTGTGGGGTAATGGACGTGGGTCTTCAACCTGAGCCTGAGCTGAGGATGGTGCCACACCTCTGGAAAACGTCATGTGTGGTCCCCGTGCCCAAAACACTACACACCAAGGACCTCAACAGCTTCAGGCCAGTGGCACTTACATCCCACCTGATGAAGACCCTAGAGCACCTCATCCTGTGTCACCTCCGCTCCACGGTGAGCTCTGCTATGGACCACAGCAGTTTGCTTACCGGCCCTGGCATCGGAGTGGAGGATGCCATCATCATGCTCATGCATCATGCTGCAACGCTCACTGTCCCCACCTGGAGAGGCCCGGCAGCACTGTGAGGATTCTTTTCTTTGACTTCTCCAGCCCTTTCACACACCATCCAGCCGTGGCTCCTGAGGGACAAGCTGGTGATTGCAGGAGTGGAACGAGGATTCTGGCTGAGTGGGTCCTGGACTACCTCACAACTGGCCCCAGTTTGTGAGGACCAAGAACTGCATGTCTGACCTCCTAACCTGCAGTGTGGGGGCCCCCCAGGGGACGGTCCTCGTGCCCTTCCTCTTCACTCTTTACACTGCAGACTTCAGACACAACACGGACAGCTGTGTCCTGCAGAAGTTCTCTGATGACTCCACCCTCATTGGACTTATTATGGACGGCGATGACGCAGAGTACAGAGGACTAACGCAGGACTTTGTGGACTGGTGTCAGAGAAACCACCTCCTCATCAATGCAGGGAAGACCAAGGAGATGGTGGTGGACTTCAGACGCCGCCCCACTACACTCCCCCTAGTGAACATCCAGGGAAGGGACATTGAGAGAGTGGACTCTTATAAGTACCTGGGTGTTCATCTGAACAACAAACTGGACTGGACTCACAACACGGACGCACTTTACAGGAAGGGTCAGAGCTGCCTCTACCTCCTGAGGAGGCTGAGGTCTTTTGGAGTGAGGGGGCCACTCCTGAGGACCTTCTATGACTCTGTGGTGGCATCTGCCATCCTGTACGGTGTGGTCTGCTGGAGCAGCAGCATCACAGAGAGGGACAGGAAAAGACTGGATAAGATCATCAGGAAATCCTGCTCTGTCCTGGGCTGTCCTCTGGACTCTGTGCAGGAGGTGGGGGACAGGAGGTCCTGGCTAAACTTAATCTATGCTGGACCATGAGTGTCCCCACTGCTGGGACGTTCTGTCTGCTCTGGAGAGCAGTTTCAGTGACAGACTCATCCACCCTCGCTGTGTGAGGGAGAGATTCTGTAGATTGTTTCTCCCGGCTGTTGTCAGACTGTACAATGATCAATGCTAGTACTGTAGTAACCATAGCAACCAGGACAATAATCATGTCACTACCTGCTGTATTTATTAGTGCAATAATTTAACTTATGGTGCACTCAAGTCACTTTACATATATTACACTACATATTACATATATATATTACTTATATTTGACCTGCCCATATTGTAAATATCAGAGTAACTTGTCGTACATTTCACGCTGAAGTCATTTTACCTGATCACTCTCACACCTGACGGTGTATATCATCCCGGCAGTGCAGCATTGAACTGAACAATGGTAGCCTCAGCTTTACCCGGCACTCAGTGCTTTTTTTTTTTTTTTGGTTCTTGTTTTTTGAGAGATGCTGTTGTTTTTGTTGCATGCCCTTCCATTCCTACTGTTCTATGCTGCGATTGTGACACTGAAATTTCCCCATTGAGGGATGAATAAAGGCTTTTCTTATCTTCTTATTTTATCTAATTTTGTTTACTCTTATGATGATGCTCCAAGATAAGATATCAGTCAACCAGTCCATTAAAATGCTGACAAGGTCAGTTAAACAAACAAAAAAATGTATGCAGATGTTTCAGAGTGGAGTGAACAGCGTAACTGTTGGGAAGGTGTCGTAGCACGGACCCACAACAGGGGGCGCAAATGAACGGACAATGAGTAAGCCAAAAGGTAACAATTTAATGTTGTGACAACCACACAACGTAACACACAGAATTTGTAAAGTCAATAACACCAGGTGACGTGTGGGCAGGCTCGAAGATAGAAGACCCCGACGAGAGAGAGGCCGCGTCCACACGGCCTCCACCACCAACGGTCTGAAGAACACCGGAGCCGCCAAGTCCCGAGTCCCCAGGTGACCTCTGTCTTCGGCTGTCGACCATGGTACTGCTGGCAAAAAGCAGAGACAAGATGAATGAGTGTAAGTCCTTACACTCAGTGGTCACAGTCTGTACACAGTCAGGAGGAGAACCTCCACCTCCGAATCACACACTCGTGCAGCTCTTGTCTAACCACTTATCTGTTCAGAGAGTGTGGCGCAGTCGTCGTCGTCACGCCACACGCCGAAGTCCCGGATAAGGCAACGTCCACAAGAATAAGGCTGCAAGAGAGATCTGGTTTAGTACACACAAAGTGTCAGATAGCAGAGAAAATACCTCTCGGTAGTCGATTTCTCGGCGGGGAGGTGGAGTTGCAGTCTGGCTTAAGTACTGGTGTAGATGAGTGACAGCTGGTGTGATGAGTGACAGCTGTCACTTCCTCTGGGTCTGGCGCCCTCTCGTGCTTGGAGCCCGCACTCCAAGCAGGGCGCCCTCTGGTGGTGGTGGGCCAGCAGTACCTCCTCTTCAGCGGCCCACACAACAGGACCCCCCCCCTCAACGGGCGCCTCCTGGCGCCCGACCGGGCTTGTTCAGGTGACGTCTGTAGAAATCGGCCAGGAGGGCCGGGTCCAGGATGAAGCTCCTCTTCACCCAGGAGCGTTCTTCAGGTCCATACCCCTCCCAGTCCACCAGATATTGGAACCCCCGGCCCTTACGACGGACGTCCAGGAGCCTGCGGACCGTCCAAGCAGGCTCCCTGTCGATGAGCCGGGCAGGAGGCGGCGTGGGTCCAGGTGTACAGAGGGGCGAGGTGTGGTGCGGTTTGATACGGGACACGTGGAAGACAGGGTGGATCCGCAGCGAAGCCGGGAGACGGAGCTTCACTGCGGCCGGGTTGATGATCTTGAGGATAGGGAATGGTCCGATGTATCTGTCCTTTAACTTGGGTGAATCCACACAGAGGGGGATGTCCTTGTGACAGCCACACCTCCTGCCCGGGCTGGTACGTGGGGGCCGGGGACAGTCGGCGGTCGGCATGGGACTTGGCCCTCGTCCGGGCCTTTAAAGGGCAGAGCGGGGCGGTCCGCCACACCCGGCGACATCTCCTGAGGTGGGCCTGGACGAGGGCACACCGACCTCTCCCTCCACCAGCGGGAACAATGGGGGCTGGTACCCCAAACACACCTCAAAAGGGGAGGAGGCCGTAGCAGACGAAACTTGGCGGTTGTGGGCATACTCGATCCAGGCCAGATGGTGACTCCAGGCCGCCGGATGTGCGGAGGTGACACACCGAAGGGCCTGCTCCAACTCCTGGTTGGCCCGCTCTGCCTGGCCGTTGGTCTGGGGGTGGTACCCGGACGAGAGACTCACGGTGGCCCCCAGCTCCTCGCAGAAACTCCTCCACACCTGTGAAGAGAACTGGGGACCACGATCTGAGACGATGTCCGATGGTATCCCATGCAGCCGCAAGACGTGATGGACCAGGAGGTCTGCTGTCTCCTGGGCCGTCGGGAGCTTCGGGAGGGCCACGAAGTGGGCCGCCTTGGAGAAACCGGTCCACTATCGTGAGGATACGGTGTTGCCCTGGGACGGCGGGAGGCCCGTGATGAAATCCAGGCCGATGTGAGACCAGGGGCGATGAGGCACTGGCAGGGGTTGGAGGAGGCCCGTCGTCCTCCGATGGTCTGCCTTGCCCCTGGCGCAGATGGTACAGGCCTGGATGTAGTCCCGGACGTCGGTTTCCAGGGACGCCCACCAGAAGCGCTGCTGGACTACTGCCACGGTCCTACGCACTCCGGGATGACAGGAGAGCTTGGACCCGTGACAGAAGTCCAATACGGCAGCTCTTGCCTCTGGTGGGACGTACAGTCTGTCCTTGGGGCCAGTCCCCGGGTCCGGGCTCCTGGTCAGGGCCTCCCGGACGGTCTTCTCCACGTCCCAGGTAAGGGTGTCCACGACAGTGGACTCGGGGATGATGGTCTCGGTGGGGTTCGACAGCCCCGCTTTGGCTTCTTCTTCGTGCACCCGGACAATGCATCTGATTTTTGGTTCTTGGTCCCGGGCGATATGTGATCTAGAAGTCAAAGCGCCCGAAGAACAGAGACCAGCGGGCTTGCCTGGGGTTCAGCCGCTTGGCGGTCCGGATGTACTCCAGGTTCCGATGGTCAGTGAAAACCGTGAAGGGCAACGACGCCCCCTCCAGCAGGTGTCTCCACTCTTCAAGAGCCTCCTTCACCGCAAGAAGTTCCCGATTGCCAACGTCATAGTTCCGTTCAGCTGGGGTCAACCTGCGGGAATAAAAGGCACAAGGATGGAGAACTTTATCAGCCTCTACGCTCTGGGACAGCACGGCTCCTATCCCTGAGTCAGAGGCGTCCACTTCTACTACGTACTGGCGATCAGGATCAGGCTGCACCAGAACTGGTGCAGTCGAGAACCGGCGTTTCAACTCCTGGAACGCGGCTTCGCACCGATCCGACCAGGTGAAGGGGACCTTGGTGGAGGTCAGGGCAGTCAGGGGGCTAACTACCTGACTGTAACCTTTAATGAACCTCCTGTAAAAATTTGCAAAGCCGAGGAACTGCTGTAGTTTCCTGCGGCTTGTTGGTTGGGGCCAATCTCTCACCGCCGCAACCTTAGCCGGATCAGGGGCGACGGAGTTGGAGGAGATGATGAACCCCAGGAAGGACAAAGAAGTGCGGTGGAACTCGCACTTCTCGCCCTTCACAAACAGCCGGTTCTCCAACAACCGCTGTAGGACCTGACGTACATGCTGGACATGGGTCTCAGGGTCCGGGGAAAAGATGAGTATATCGTCCAGATATACGAAGACGAACTGATGCAGGAAGTCCCGCAAGACGTCATTTACCAAAGCTTGGAACGTCGTGGGGGCGTTAGTGAGGCCGAACGGCATGACCAGGTACTCAAAATGACCTAACGGGGTGTTGAATGCCGTCTTCCATTCGTCTCCCTTCCGGATCCGAACCAGGTGGTACGCGTTTCTAAGATCCAATTTCGTAAAGATTTGGGCTCCATGCAGGGGCGTGAACACTGAATCCAACAGAGGTAACGGGTATCGGTTGCGAACCGTGATCTCATTCAGCCCTCTGTAATCAATGCATGGACGGAGTCCGCCATCCTTTTTGCCCACAAAAAAGAAACCAGCACCCATCGGGGAGGTGGAGTTCCGGATCAGCCCGGCAGCTAAGGAGTCCCGGATGTAGGTCTCCATTGATTCGCGTTCCGGACGTGAGAGGTTGTACAACCTACTGGACGGGTACTCAACGCCAGGGACTAAATCGATGGCACAATCATACGGTCAGTGCGGAGGAAGAGTGAGCGCCAGATCTTTGCTGAAAATGTCAGCAAGACCATGGTACTCCTTAGGCACCGCCGATAGATTGAGGGGGACTTTGACCTCCTCATTAGCTGTAGTGCCGGGGGGAACTGAGGATCCTAAACACTCCCGGTGGCAGGTTTCGCTCCACTGCGTCACAACTCCGGACGGCCAATCGACCCGGGGATTGTGCTTCACCATCCATGGAAAACCCAGAATCACTCGGGAGGTAGACGGTGTTACATGGAACACTATCTCCTCCCTGTGATTCCCAGACACAACCAAGGTCACTGGTTGTGTCTGATGTGTGATTAAGCGCAACGTTATTCCAGCCGGACCTCGCTGCCGCGATGCGGAAGTCGACTGCATACTCGGCTGCGCTACGGCGCCCCTGTCTCATCGACAGCAGCACGTTTGAAGCGGTCTCGCCTCTGTTGGGATGATCAAACACTTGTTTGAACTCCCGTACAAACCCAGTATAAGACGTTAGGAGCCGTGAGTTCTGCTCCCAAAGTGCCGTAGCCCATGCGCGTGCCTCTCCTCGAAGCAGATTAATAACATAAGCTACCCGGCTAGCGTCTGATGCGTACATGACAGGGTGCTGTGAAAAGACGAGCGAACACTGCATGAGGAAGTCCGCGCACATCTCGACACAGCCCCCGTACAGTTCCGGAGGGCTTATGTATGCTTCAGGGGACGGTGGGGGGTTCGTTGAACGACCAGTGGTACGTCTGATACAGGCCCAGGACCAGCCAGAGGAGGAGCTGCAGCAGCGCCCTGATCGTGCGCTTCCACCCTGGCGGTGAGAGCCTCCACTCTCCGATTAAGGAGGACATTCTGCTCGGTCACTAAATCCAACCGAGCCGTGAAGGCGGTTAAGATCTGCTGCAGCTCACTCAACACGCCTTCCGCTGACGCCTGCGCTCCCGGCTCTTCCATTGGCCGTTCACGCTCGAGCTGACGCCCCTCAGAATCCATGACGAGTGGCCGAGAAATCCTGTTGGGAAGGTGTCGTAGCACGGACCCACAACAGGGGGCGCAAATGAACGGACAATGAGTAAGCCAAAAGGTAACAATTTAATGTTGTGACAACACACAACGTAACACACAGAATTTGTAAAGTCAATTAACACCAGGTGACGTGTGGGCAGGCTCGAAGATAGAAGACCCCGACGAGAGAGAGGCCGCGTCCCACACGGCCTCCACCACCAACGGTCTGAAGAACACCGGAGCCGCCAAGTCCCGAGTCTCCAGGTGACCTCTGTCTTCGGCTGTCGACCCTGGTACTGCTGGCAAAAAGCAGAGACAAGATGAATGAGTGTAAGTCCTTACACTCAGTGGTCCACAGTCTGTACACAGTCAGGAGGAGAACCTCCACCTCAGAATCACACACTCGTGCAGCTCTTGTCTAACCACTTATCTGTTCAGAGAGTGTGGCGCAGTCGTCGTCGTCACGCCACACGCCGAAGTCCCGGATAAGGCAACGTCCACAAGAATAAGGCTGCAAGAGAGATCTGGTTTAGTACACACAAAGTGTCAGATAGCAGAGAAATACCTCTCGGTAGTCGATTTCTCGGCGGGGAGGTGGAGTTGCAGTCCGGCTTAAGTACTGGTGTAGATGAGTGGACAGCTGGTGTGATGAGTGACAGCTGTCAACTTCCTCTGGGTCTGGCGCCCTCTCGTGCTTGGAGCCCGCACTCCAAGCAGGGCGCCCTCTGGTGGTGGTGGGCCAGCAGTACCTCCTCTTCAGCGGCCCACACAACAATAACGTTTGTCAGTCCTCCTTGCCAGAGCATGTGGAGCTTAGCTTCATCACAAAAGTTTGACTGCGCTGTTTTTTTTTGTTTTTTTTTCTGGTTGTAGCTTGAGAAGGTTTCAGTCAGAGCAAGAAAAAAGAGACAAGACCAGTGTCCAGTGCTTGGTCATCAGCAGAGACAGACCAGTACTAATGCTAATTGTTGTTGTTCGGGGTCAAGGGCGCAATTTAGAACTAGAAATTGGGGGACAAAGTGCGAGGCCCACAGAGCCGAAGCCCATAGGCCGGGGTCTGGGGACCTAAAGCGGCTCCCAGAAGCCAACAGTTTCTAGATAAGATCAGATGCATTCTGAGCATCCAGAACAGTAATTTTAATGTTTTGAGAAGACCATAAAGTGGACACCATTTGACTTATGCAATTTGAAACTGTGGATATAAGTACTTTATTCTGAGAATAGCCAGCATTGATTTTATTAACATCCTGGTGTAAATAAGGCATCACCACATGTGTAGAACTCAAAAAGAATGATAGGTTGAGTTCTCATTAAAAAACAACTGCAATGTGGTAAAATGTATTTAAATATGAAAGAACAGGCTCTTAATAATTATTAACTATCGCATACTGTTTTTTTTCTCAAGATTCGTTTTTGCATATGTTTGAAAAAACAACAGATCATAAGTTTAGGATAAATTACTTGTCATGAATTTAATTTTAAAAGTGGCACTAATGATAACACTCATACTGAACATAATTTCGCTTGCACAGACTGATTTTGGAGATCAAGCAATAATTGCAGAAGGGCTTTCTGAGGTCCCAGATAGCTTTTCTGATTTCCTTTTCAAACTTTCAGAATTTAGTAAATTAGCATATGGTCCATTGATACTTATGTGTAGACACTAGTCCCTAGAGGCAACTATTTTTGGTTTCAAATCTGGGCAAATGCAGTCCCACAAAATTCCGAATGTGACAAACAAGAAACAGGTGTTGTAAACAAGTCAATGCTGCTAAAAATACAAACTTGCAGAAACAAAGATACTATTCTGACATGGTTTGCACATAAGACTGGCATAGCATGTTTCAAGTACACATATATGTCAGAAGGTGGGGGGGGGCATACCATATTCTGTTCCCCTGCTCCCCCCATCCCCCACCAAATTGCGCCCATGTTTGGGGTTGCCACAGTGGATAGAGCTGGATCCGCATTGGTATTTGGCACAAGTTTTACGCCGGATGCCGTTCCTGATGCAACTCCAGTTTTACCAGGAGAAACACACAGCTACTGGTGTTCCAAAGAGGTCTCCCATCCAAGTACTAACCAGATGCCACACTGCTTAGCTTCTGAGATCTGATGGGATCAGGCTGACACACCAATAGTAATGCTAATATTAGGGAGTAAAAATATTATATCAATGTAGAGATAAATAAAATAGCTTTAAAGAAAATGTCTCACTGAAACAGCTTCCATTTAATTTTGAATGCATTATTCAAAGTAATAGAAATGATGGAAATTTTAGATATATTTACAATTCCCTGCAATTTCATTACAGATAAAATTAAACAAAACCCACCTCAAATCACAACCTCCATTCCACCTTTCTAGAAAAGCTGAAACATCATAAAATACGTAAATACTGCAGCAGCTTATAGAAATTTAAAGTGAAAAAAATATTATATAATGTTGGTGCTCCTCTCAAGAATCTCCTGCACCAATTTCCAAATCCATGAGAAGACACCAAGAGTGAACAACTACATTACCAAGTGAAACAGACAAATTAAGAATCCATAAAACTTCAACTCCTCATTTTCAAACCTCAGTATGGTTATTTTTGTTGCTGTTATTAACAGTATACAACATTTACTATATAAACAATTTCATTTGCTGGAGACTTTTAGTGAGAAAATGCAAATAAGATGAGTTTTGAATTGGTGATTTGAATTAGTGAGTTGAGGAAGTCTGCTTTGTCCATTTGATTTAATCAATTTACTATGGGTAAGACAGAAATACTGCATGGTGTCACACAGAACAGTGTTTACATCATCCTAAACACAGATAATGGAGTACACAGCTATCCCCATTTCACAGATGGCCAGGGTTTCAACCAACTTGCCAGGAAAACAAACAAACAAACAAACAATAAAAATATTGTTTTTATTATCTGCCATCAGCCGCCCTGCTCTGTAAATATCAGTATCGGTCACTGAAAAACCCTTATCAGAATACAATACAGAAGATTCTTGGTTCAAGAGCACCTGTGCCCATTCTCCATGTAATGTAGAGGTGAATCAGTGCCAAGCATACTGCCACTGCTAAGGTTTTGGAGGCCCTAAGCATAACTGGTCAGGGAGGCTCCCCCACCGCCATACAAGAGACCCCCCCCCCTTATATATGCCTTAAATAAAAGTTCTGAAATTATTCTCACTATTCTTGGTATTTTATCAGCCTGTCAAATTTATAGTTGCTGTCTGATCATGTTGTCAGGCAGAATATATTTGGACCTAAGTAGTACACTGACGGCTAACTAGGACTTTGTTGACTTATAAGGCACTCAAAATCTTCAAACTACACTACCCAACTATTTGCAAACGTGCCACATGCCTTGTAATATCCAGATTAGTTTAGCGTTTAAAGCTACATCAAATCAGCAAAGCCAACGCAACCTAGCACCACTGAACATTAAGCAATCAAAACAATTTAAACCTTTAACACGTACTTACCAGCAAGGGATGCACGGGCATCATCTTTTTGTTTCTTTTTCCTCCATTTTTCAGCTCCAGACTCCTGCTGTCGCTTCATTGTTTAATTGTGGCATAGTGGCAACTTGTCGTCTCGCGTCAGAATCGAATGTGGGCGAGCGTGCTTCAGTTAGGCGCAGGGTTGCCAGATTGGGTGTTTTCCCATCCAATGTTTGTTAAGGGTAAAAATATGGCACTGGATGAGTTTTTTGTATAGAATTGCCACACACATTTTAAAAATCAGTTCAAATTGCGCAGGATTTAGTGCCTCCATGCATTTTTGAGCATTTACTGGACTGGAAATCGTCACATCTGGCAACCCTGGTTAGGCGACACAGCGAACAGAGAAAGACGCAAACAGGGCTGCACCATTTCAGGGAATTGGGGCGGGGGTGGATGGGGGCTTTATATTAGGCAATAAAAACTGTTAATTTGCCCCAATTAAGTAATGGGGTAGGGGCCTACACAATGTTTAAAGACAAAACGATGGGCCTATTCATATAATCATATTGATTTTGAAATGTAATAATGTAATAATTTCAACACATTTTTCAGTCAATTGGAGGCCCTGCAAACTAGTGCAACATGGTTGGTGCCCCACGCAGGCTGCGTAGTCTGCTTATGCCGAACGGCGGCGCTGTGAGGCAGATTTCCTCTCCCAAGAAAGCTTCAAGTATCAGCAAGTTAATTTTATTAGCACGCCATACTGAAGTGAACCCAATGACACCCAAGAAAGATTGTGGAAAAAAAAAAATGTTTTTAATTTAAACAATCCAGTTGCTTAGGAAAATGGTTGTAAGACAATGCCTATCATGATCAACAACACTGAAGTGTCTCACTTTTGCAATTTGATGTACATGATCAGGGTAATGAAATCCCACAGATATCCAATTTTCCACTCACTGTAGTAAAAAACATCTTAAAATCAGTGCATACAACTCATGTAGTGTAAGATGTGTCATTTTACAAAGAACACTGATCAGTGATTGCACAAACTGCAGCAGCTTCCTGATTACTTGCGCATTTCAGATAACTCAAACACCATATGCAAATGAGAAAATAACAACATATGCTCACACTTCTGCTGCATGACAGAAAGACTACTGATTAATTGGACCCGATCTTCGCCACTGACTTAAGGGCACGTCGTCACTGCCCGTGCCTGACAAGACTTCTTCCACACTGAAGTCTGCAGAGCGGAGACCTTTGATCTAAATATAGGGTCCGTGCCCTTAACACAAAAACTCATCTGTGGCAGCCAGAGATCTGAATGAGTTGCATTCAGATGTACTGTCATTCTGGATGGGAACTTACAAGAACAATATTTTTTTAAATGATTAATGGCGAATCTTGGGCTGAACTCAGCTGTAGAAGTCAAGTACAACAGACATGGATATAAGATGGTAAAATATTTTTTGAGTTCACTGTACTGACTGCAGAGGTTTATATGAGCAGAAAACTTTTTCTCAATTCCTAAAATTGATGCAGCTATTGAGAATAATTGTTCCATTGTTGTGTGGCAGCATAGCAAAACAATTGTGGGTCAAAATTTAAAAATGCTCCAATCGTGCTGAAAACTATATCAGATTATTTGTCTGATCATAACAATTCCAAAAAGGTGTAGTTGTAGGTCGGTATTAGGACTATCTACAGTATGACTGAATGTTCTGTAGTTACAGGGTAAAAACAGCAAAAATTGTGACAAAGGTCAGTTTCAGTTTGTACAGGGGTCAAAAGTTAAAGTTGCTCCAATTTTGGTAAAAAGTGATGCAAATTACTGGTTGAAATAAAAGGATTAAAAATGACTCCAGGACGGCCCTATAGCTGAAAATAAACATTAGTTAATTTAGAATATGTGTGTCAAATTTGATGCTTGCATCACCATTTGAAGGATCCCTCAGTAAATATTCACTTATCTGCTGCACTATATATTGCCAATTTGATTAAAAAAAAAAAAAAAAAAAGATGCGCTGCCTGGAAACAATTTAGAATTTCTACCCCTGATGGGTAGAAATTCAAGCAATAAGACGCCATGACATACAACTGGTAGTGACATCACAGATGATGGAGGGACTTCCCCGAGCTTTGCGAGGATGCTGGGAAAGACACAGTAACTGCCAATCGGAGTAAAGAAATGCAGTGTGTCAAGAGGATGCTTGCTAGAACAAAATAAACTAAGAAGTTGGAAAATGCTCTGAAACAGTTTATTTCTGAATAACTCAAATATATTTATTGTATATTTGTAAAAGATAGCAAGAAATAAACACTTCTAAATCTAAAAATGCTTTATTTGAAACTAGATAACACCTCTGAAGTGATTTACAAGACATCTTACTTATTTTCGCGCGCATGGCCGGGAACACATATCAAGCGAGTCAGGTTAAAACCTCACGCATGCATACACACAGGCTTCTTCCAGTTCATCTGCACAATGGCATTCGAAGGAAGAGACAGATATTCACCACGTAATTCCCCCTTGATAAATATGTTCCCTTCATTGAAATGAGCTGTAATTTTGCAATACGTAAAAAAAAAAAATAAACCTACGTCATAATGCTTGGATTTTTGGTAGAAACAAAATTTTTCTCAGTTTTATAAAATCTGAAAGGCCATACAGCTGTAAATAAATGGCATAAAAAATTTATTTGACACTCAGACTTGTTATAGCTTTTCTTGGATGTTAATGGTAATAATTAATGAAAGTATAGTTTGTTCACATCAATATATTTTTAACCACAGTAGTGTTATTTTGTACAAAATATATTGTTTTCAATAATAACATATATTTTTTAAATGTAAAAAAGTTTTTACATGATTGGAATGGGAAAATGTTGTTTAAATTGAATTGCTGCTGAATGGTGCCTGATTAAATGTGCACAACCCCTCTTAGATAATTCTTCTCCATATGCCACTGTTCTTTTAATGGTCTAAATACGCTATCCTGCTCTGTCAGCTGCTTTCCAATATGATGTGCTGTCATTTTTTCTGTCATAAGTTCTGCTTGTTTCTCTACAAGAAACTATCCTGCATCTCATCTGTTTCTTGACTCATCTTTCCTGCAGTGCTTCACTTTTACCATCCGTCTGCTGGTTTCACATCTCATCAAAGATATATTTAACTTTAAATATTCACGCCATGTCTTTCAACAACAGCTTAAAAACACTTGGAAATAACTGAGTCTCAGCAGGCTGACACAAAAAGAGCAGTGATCGTCCTCACTGGAAGTGATCAAATATGGCCTTGGGCCAGCCATCTTTGTTGATGGTCTTTGTATTGCCATTAATCTGGGGGTGGATACACGCAAGGAATACATTATTTATGCCTTTTTTCGCCACTTCCGAACATTTGAAAGTAATGAGTTACAGACTGTAATGAAGTTTTGATGAGTGTCGCTCCGGCAAAGAAGGAACCAGAGAAGTGGACAGTGTGGACAGCCATATAATTATGCCCATTTTGTGGGTGACGCCTTTTCTACACAATATATTATGGGTGATTTGACAGGCTTTTTGCATTTTCACACACAGTGTTTTTTTGTTTGTTTGTTTAAATTTGTGATTCCAGAACAGAAACCACCAGCAAACATATTTCCTTTTCCCCAACTCTCTGATGGAGGTTAGTTTTCATAGTTGGTGAAGCTATACTTTTTTTTTTTTACTGTCTAAAAAAAAAATATGACAGACACTGTCTCCAACTCCATTATTTTAACCCTCTGGAGTCGAATGACGCGCCCTCGTGTAAATGTCACATGACCTAATTAACCAGATGTAACACTCAATCTGCTCAACGCTGAGGCTCCCTTTAAATGCTGTCAGGATGGGCGGCTGCCTGACACCAGGAGCGGGTGGACCCATGATGCAAACTCTCAAACCAGGCTTTGAGGTAGAATCAGTCGTTAGGTTTATTTCGGGCAGAGGTTCAGTACACAGATTATCAGATCGCGGAGCAGAGGTACAAGCAGGGCGAGGCAAAAACATAGTCATCTCCAGGCAGGGGTCAGAGGCATGAGCAAAACTGGCATAAAGGTTGAGGCAAAAAGGCATGGTCGAAAAATACAGATTAAGGTACTGTTACACGGCAGGACTAATCAGGACTGGCAACAAGGAGGCTGGAGAGTGTGCACAAAGCGACAACAATCTGGCAGTGAAGTGCAGGACTGTGGGGTATAAATGCATGTGAAGAAATCAGAGTGAAACAAGGGACAGGTGGTGTCAACAAGGTGCACGTGAGGGAAAGACTCTAGAAAGGGGGTGTGGCTAGTGAACAAAGATTAGACGCTGTGCAAGATGGGAAGGAAGAGAGTGCTCAAAGAGAAGTGATGTAAACTACAGGGATGCATGAGTGAACACAAAGCAGACAGAAACAAAAGGAAAGAAAATACACGGGGCAGGTGCAGATGTGAACATACAACCCCTGGCAAAAATTATGGAATCACCGGCCTCAGAGGATGTTCATTCAGTTGTTTAATGTTGTAGAAAAAAAGCAGATCACAGACATGACACAAAACTAAAGTCATTTCAAATGGCAACTTTCTGGCTTTAAGAAACACTATAAGAAATCAAGAAAAAAAGATTGTGGCAGTCAGTAACGGTTACTTTTTTAGACCAAGCAGAGGAAAAAAATATGGAATCACCCTGTAAATTTTCATCCCCCAAATTAACACCTGCATCAATCAGATCTGCTCATTGACATTGACCCTATGCCATGACATTGACCCTATGTGTCTTTTGCAAGGAATGTTTTTGCAGTTTTGCTCTATGGCAAGATGCATTATCATCTTGAAAAATGATTTCATCATCCCCAAAATCCTTTCAATTGTCCAAAATATCAACATAAACTTTTTGATGATGTAATGACAGCCATCTCCCCAGTGCCTTTACCTGACATGCAGCCCCATATCATCAATGACTGTGGAAATTTACATGTTCTCTTCAGGCAGTCATCTTTATAAATCTCATTGGAAAGGCACCAAACAAAAGTTCCAGCATCATCACCTTGCCCAATGCAGATTCACGATTCATCACTGAATATGACTTTCATCCAGTCATCCACAGTCCACAATTGCTTTTCCTTAGCCCATTGTAACCTTGTTTTTTCTGGTTAGGTGTTAATGATGCCTTTAGTTTAGCTTTTCTGTATGTAAATCCCGTTTCCTTTAGGCAGTTTCTTACAGTTCAGTCACAGACGTTGACTCCAGTTTCCTCCCATTCGTTCCTCATTTGTTTTGTTGTACATTTTTCGATTTTTGAGACATATTGCTTTAAGTTTTCTGTCTTGATGCTTTGATGTCTTCCTTGGTCTACCAGTATGTTTGCCTTTAACAACCTTCCCATGTTGTTTGTATTTGGTCCAGAGTTTAGACACAGCTGACTGTGAACAACCAACATCTTTTACAACATTGCGTGATGATTTACTCTCTTTTAAGAGTTTGATAATCCTCTCCTTTGTTTCAATTGACATCTCTCGTGTTGGAGCCATGATTCATGTCAGTCCACTTGGTGCAACAGCTCTCCAAGGTGTGTTCACTCCTTTTTAACTGCAGACTAACGAGCAGATCTGATATGATGCAGGTGTTTTGGGGATGAAAATTTACAGGGTGATTCCATAATTTTTTCCTCAGAATTGAGTGATTCCATATTTTTTTCCTCTGCTTGGTCTAAAAAAGTAACGTTACTGACTGCCACAATCTTTTTTTCTTGATTTCTTATAGTGTTTCTTAAAGCCAGAAAGTTGCCATTTGAAATGACTTTAGTTTTGTGTCATGTCTGTGATCTGCTTTTTTTCTACAAAATTAAACAACTGAATGAACATCCTCCGAGGCCGGTGATTCCATAATTTTTGCCAGGGGTTGTAATTAACTGGGTGTGAGAGACGCAGACATGAATGCAGGTGCAGGACGTGGAGTGAAACAGAAATACAACAAAGCTACAACTGAATATATATTACTGTGAACAGGAACCAAACATCAACATGAGAACTGATACAAACTAAACATGAACTGGCAATATGGACTTGAACAGGACAGAAAACAAACCAGAGGATAAACTACCTACAAAATGATCAGACAATTATAAGAAATGAAACACAATGACAAAACTAAACTGGAACAGGCAGACATAAACTATAAGTAGAACAGACACTAAGTGATAACAAAACCTGACATTAAAGTACTACGAATAACAGAAATGAAAACAGCAAAATAAGCTGATGAAAATGATAAATTAATGAACAATAAATGAAAACATAACTGACTGCAGAATCTAGAACTAACATTAATCATAACAAAAAGAACAAAGTGACAAGAATATAATAAATCATGATGAAAATAAATATTAATAAATCAAAGCTGAAGCAGATGGGAAACAACAAAAAAGGGGAAAAGATGGGCTCAGCGCCCTGACCCAGCCAAATCCCTGACAAATACATGTTGAATGTGGAGACTTCAACCTTTATAGCACTTTTTAAATTTTGTTAATAGACCTACTATAACTTGACTTATGAGTATTTTTTACACCATGCGTTTTCAGAAATAATATGCATATGTCGCGGACATGAACGAGCGAAGCTCGTCAGCATCTCCACCATATCATTTAGGTCCTTTAGACTTTATTTTGAGTAAATGCTTCAGCAGAGCATTAGCACAGCAAAAACCTTTCAGCTTCTGGGGGCATCCTAAACAGAGAAGTGCCAAAATTCAAGTCCACAGTAAAAGGAAATGTTCAAATGTCAAACACTTCCTGGATTGACAGATGAGATTTCATGGAATCTTGCAGGGAACTCAGTGGCAAGCTCACACTCAAACAGGAAGTGCCGAATTCTCAGTCACAGTGAAACAGGAAATGTTGAACACTGGTATGGGTGGAGCTAGAGTGGAGGCCGGGTTTTCACTGGACTCCCCTGAAATCTGATTGGACACAGATACAGTGAGGAAAATAAGTATTTGAACACTCTGCAGTTTTGCAAGTTCTCCCATTTAGAAATCATAGAGGGGTCTGAAATTTTCATCTTAGGTGCATGTCTACTGTGAGAGACATAATCTAAAAAAAAAAAAATCCGGAAATCAAAATGTATGATTTTTTTAATAATTTATTTGTATGTAACTGCTGCAAATAAATATTTGAACACCTACCAATCAGCAAGAATTCTGGCTCTCACAGACCTGTTACATTTATTTTAGAAGCCATCTTATTCTGCACTCTTTACCTGTATTAATTGCACCTGTTTGAACTTGTTACCTGTAAAAGACACCTGTTCACATACTCAATCAATCACACTTCAACCTGTCCACCATAGACAAGACCAAAGAGCTGTTACAAAAATGTAAACCTGCACAAGGCTGGGATGGACTACAGGACAACAGGCAAGCAGCTTGGTAGAAGACAACATGTTATGATTATTTATTAGAAAGTGGAAGAAAACAAGATGACTGTCAGTCTCCCTCGGTCTGGGATTCCATGCAACATCTCACTTTGTGGGGTAAGGATGATTCTGAGAAAGCTCAGAACTACACAGGAGGACCTGGTCAATGACCTGAAGAGAGCTGGAACCACAGTCACAAATATTACATTAGTAACACATGATGCTGTCATGGTATAAAATCCTGCAGGGCAGCAAGGCCCCTGCTCAAGCCAGCACATGTCCAGGCCCGTTTGAAGTTCACCAGTGACCATCTGGATGATCCAGAGGAGGCATGGGAGAAGGTCATGTGGTCAGATGAGACCAGAATAGAGCTTTTTGGAATCAACTCCACTTACAATGTTTAGAGGATGAGAACAACCCCAAGAAAACCATCCCAACCGTGAAGCATAGGGGTAAAACATCATACTCTGGGGCTGCTCTCTGCAAAGGGGACAGGATGACTGCACTGTATTGAAGGGAGGATGGATGGGGTCATGTATTGCGAGATTTTGGCAAGTAAGAGCATTGAAGATGGGTCATGGCTGGGTCTTCCAGCATGACAATGACCCCAAACACACAGACAGGGCAACTAAGGAGGGGCTCCGTAAGAAGCATTTCAAGGTCCTGGAGTGGTGGCCAGTCTCCAGACCTGAACTCAATAGAAAATCTTTGGAGGGAGCTGAAACTCCAAACCTGAAAGATTTAGAGAAGATCTGTATGGAGGAGTGGACCAAAATCACTGCTGCAGTGTGTGAAAACCTGGTGAAAAACTAAAGGAAAAGTTTGACCTCTGTAATTGCAAACAAAGGCTGCTGTACCAAATATTAACATGGATTTTCACAGGTGTTCAAATAATTTGCAGCAGTAACATACAAATAAATTATTAAAAAAATCATACATTGTGATTTCCGGATTTTTTTTTTTTTTAGATTATGTCTCTCACAGTGGACATGCACCTAAGATGAAAATTTCAGACCCCTCCATGATTTCTAAGTGGGAGAACTTGCAAAACCGCAGGGTGTTCAAATACTTATTTTCCTCACTATAATTGACATGTCATGGCACCACACGTCTGTTTGAAAGACCTGCATTTTCAAATCAGTGAGTCACATTGACTGCTAGGTTCCTCCTGTCCAGTAGTTAGTGCTGTGTACCACAAAAGGTTCTAATCCACCTGAGGAGAAAAGAAAAATGTTTGCTTCAGATTTGAACTGAAGATCTGTAGAATTTTTTGGACTTCTTATATACATGTTGGTGTCACTGCCAAGTCTCAAGGACTACTGGAAACAAAGTCATATTTGTCTGTGCCCTTTCCATTGAAAGTAATGTCCAGAGACAGATTTAGATCGATATTCTGGAACATCCGCCTAAGTGATCCAGATGAGGATGAAGAAAATTACAGAAAAAAGGGAACAGCAGGTCATGACAAACTGTTTCAAGTCAGGCCTCTTTATGATGACATCCTCAGTGCCTGCCAGGCTTATTACCACCTGAGGAGGGAGCTGACAGTGGATGAAAGGATGGCGGCGATGAAGGCAAAAGCTGGAATGACTCAATATTTGAAGGACAAGCCAAAAAAATGGGACATGAAACTTTTTGTGTGGGCTGTTTCAAGTAATGGCTACACATAAGTTCACCATTTACACTGGCAAGACTGTGAGCACAGGTGAGCATGGGCTGTCATACGATGTGGTCATGAACCTGATCCAGCCATCCTCACTTGGTACTGGGTACCATATTTACATGGTCACTTTTTACAAGAGTCCCAAACTGTTCATGGACCTGGCTAACTGTTGTGTGGGCCGCTGAAGAGGAGGTACTGCTGGCCCACCATCACCAGAGGGCGCCCTGCCTGGAGTGCGGGCTCCAGGCACCAGAGGGCGCCGCCGCCTCACGGGAGCAGCCTCGGTGACAGCTGTCACCCCACCTGAGACAGCTGACGGCAATCATCAGTGGGTATATCAGCAGGACGGCATCTCCACCTCATTGCCGAGATATCGTTTCTACCAGAGAGGTAACATATCAAAGCCTACTGAGTACACAGTTTTGACTGAGCTAGTTATTGGTTTACTGTTCCAACGAGAGGTGGAGGTACCTTTCCTGCCGTTCGGAGTTCTGGGTGCAAACGCGCCCCATCTAACTGTTCTTTTTCCCTCGCCAGCAGTACCAGGTCCGACACGCGGAGGCAGTGGCCACCTGGGAGTTCGGGACTTGGCGGCTCCAGTATTCCCGGGGTCCTGTGGCG
This sequence comes from Thalassophryne amazonica, assembly GCF_902500255.1. Lineage (NCBI taxonomy): Eukaryota > Metazoa > Chordata > Actinopteri > Batrachoidiformes > Batrachoididae > Thalassophryne > Thalassophryne amazonica. The sequence continues at coordinate 65,836,114 of NC_047113.1, forward strand.
GAGGAAGCCGTGTGGTTCCGGTCTTACCTTGGAGAGGCGTCTCCTATCTTCGAGCCTGCCCACACGACACCTTTGTGTATTGACTTTTGTCCATTTCTGTAATTGGTTGTATTCGTTGTGCACATTCACAACAGTAAAGCGTTGTTATTTTGACTTACTCCATTGTCCGTTCATTTGCGCCCCCTGTTGTGGGTCCGTGTTCCTACACTTTCCCAACAGCTAACATGACGTTTGGGGCATGTGGCACATACAGGGACAACAAACGAGGATGCCCCAGAGGGAGGGCAAATGCTCTCACCAAAAACCTGAAAGAGGATCTGTAAGATGGATAAGGGAGGGGCCTCTGGTGTTTGTAAAGTGGATGGACACACGAGAGGTGTCTGTGTACTCCAACATCCATCATGCGTTTTTGGGTGAGACAGTGTAGAGAAGGATGAAGGATACAAAGGATGGATGCTGGACGATGAAAGACATTTCCTGTCCTACCCCACTGTTAGCTTATAATAAAAACATGGGTGGAGACAACCTATATGACCAGCTCATCCAGTACTACTCCACCCATCGGAAAACTGCACACTGGTACAGGACAGTGTTGCTGCACTTCCTTGACAGTGTAAACACAAATGCATTCATCTTCCATCATGTGATCAGCAGTGTCAAGCAAGTGCAACCTATGACACACAAGGACTTTATGGTGGAGCTGGTGTGTCAACTGTGTCGCACAGACAAAACAGGTGTCCCACAGAACAGGAGGTAGAACCACATTCCTGTGCCAATTGTGACAGACACAGATCCTCACCAAAAGGCCACAAAAGGCAGAGTAAGGTGCCAACGGTGCCCTTGCATGGGCAACAAGAGGAGTGACACACCATGGAAGTGTCAGACCTGCGATGTGCTCCTCTGTGTTGTGTTGGACAGGAACAGTTTTTTTTGAGTGGCACAAATAGTTTAGCATGTCCTGCACTACATTGTACATACAGTATGTTTTTGAAAACAATTTATATTTACATTATAAATCTTTTTTGACATCTGATTGTTTTCTAAATACTTTAGCATTTGCATTTCCTGCATTATATTGTAAATATGTTTTTGAAATTCTAAATCGTATTGTGAAATCTGGCTGTTTTATAAATAATTGTACAAAAAATGCATCCTGCATTATGTAAATAGTTGTATTTAACTTGTTTGTTTGCTACATTTGTACATATTTTTTTTTTAATTTGTCATTTATATTTACATTTGAAGTTATGAAAATGGTTTGTTAAACAAGTTGGTTGGAATTCCTCCGCTCCTCTTTCCATGACAAAAACTCCTGTAACAGTGGAATGTGCCGTTCATTTCCAAACTGGACGCTGTGTTTTATCCGGGACGTCGTCTGACTAGCACAGAAATTGCGGAAGATGTGGACATCAGCACTTTTTCGGCACATTGAGACAGATGTGCTGAGGAATTCCGCGCATCGCGGCGGTGCCGCATGGCGCAAAGCAACACCGTGATGAAGCCTCACGGGACATGTTCTGGCATGTCCAGGCTCATCCACAATTTCTCAGATAGTCACATGACTGAAAAACCACCGAAAGCCGTCTGAAAGCTATCTCAAAGCCGTCCTGTGAGACCAACACGGAGGTGGTTTTGTGCCGTGCCATGATGGCTCCGTGGCGCATCCCTCCACTTCTCTTTCCATGAAAAAAAACTCCTGTAACAGTGGAATGTGCCGAAAAAGTAGTGATGTCCACGTCTCCTGCCATTTTTGTGTAAGTCAGATGATGTCCCGGATCAACAAAGCCTTCACGTTGGAAATGATCTGGTTGATTCAGCCTGTCGATCGGCGCTCGGAGCGTGGCGTGCTCTCAGCAGCTGTGGGCGGTCTTTAAACCGGCTGGAGCACTCCTTAATCAGTGTAATCCCCATAAAATCGTCCCTGAAAGCCATCTGAATTTTCCGAATGGTGTCCACCTGGAGGTCTCTCACAGTTTCTGGAAAAAAAATTGATGCAGCAAAGCTCCAAATCGTTCAGACATTTATTCACAATAAAAATCCGACGAGAGGGGTGGACCACTGCTCACACAAAGCCTGCTCACAGGTGAATGACGCAACCGACAGGCGTGAAAAAACTCACGCATGCGCACGAAGGTTCAAGCTTGGCTGATGCAATCACACGTGATTCAAATCCTATGGTTTTTGAAAAAAATAAAAAGGTCCGATACTTTTCTCACAGACCTTGTATATATATATATATATATATGAAGACCATGGGTAAAAGTAGGGGTGTCATGGATTGCAAAACCTACTGTTTGGATCAGATGCGAATGTTAGGTTACGGACCAAATCAGAAAAAAAGACAAAATACATTGCTTTCCATTTTCTATTTTCTCCTTAAAAACTAACAAACAAACAAAAAAACAAAAAAAAACAATAGGCAAGGAAAACAAGGACATTTTGCCTGTGGTCATGAATGAAAAAATGAAAAATAGAGCAAACCTCCACCAACAATAGTTTCTTATTTCAAAGATTTCAGTGTCAAAGCCCTGTTAGAAGTAAGCTAAATTAGATGTGATCAAATGTCAGGAATATTTATTTAGTTCATGCACTTGAATCAAACTTGTTCAGTCAATAAAGGACGCCAACTTACATAATAATGTCAAATAATGAAAGAAATTCAGTTTTTTGATAGAGTTATGAATTTTTGAAAATTTGTCCCATGTTAAAGCATAAGGATTTTTCCTATTTTCTGAGATTTTTCCTGAGTTTGACCTTTGACCTGTGCTTTGAAAATTGAGCCAGTTCTTGCCTGTCAGGATATGAATCCTTTGTAAAAATTTCATAGCGATATCTGAAAAATTGTGCGTTATAGGCTGTTCACAAACAGACAAACAAAAGAAATTTAGCAAAGCTAATCTGAGTTGATAACTGCAAATCTTTTTTCAAAATGATGTGGATGTCTAGCAATAGTAGGTAGTAATAGTAAGGTAGCAATAGTTTTATTATTTTTACCTTATTTGTCTGAATTAAGTTCAGTGGTCCTGCAGAGAAGATGCTTGGAAAAAGTTAGAAATACTCATTATTTTCTGGATCTGTGGCCTTTCAGCCACCTCACCTGAACTCAGTTCGGTGGGCTCACGGCTGCACCGGCAGAGTCAACAGACACAGTCTCCATCTCTTCATTTTTCATCATAGATTATCAGTTACACCACTAACTGTAAAATTTTGGAAAGCTCAAATTCTTTTTTCTTGATTGACAATCTATACAGGACCTACAGCTATTGCACATTACTGTGGAATTTATTCATTAGTGTGTGTGACGTCTAACCAGTGGGACTAATCAATGATCTCCTCAGTAATACAGGCTAATGTTGCTTTTTGAATGATGGATTATGACCTTCTAACCCACCATCTCAAATAATTTTACGAATAATGAAGCCCAACTACCACTTAGTTCATTTTTGTTCAGGGGCTTTTATATCATCACACCATGTCTGCAAACAATATTTGGTTTGCAATCTTCTCTCAACACAAATTAACTTCATTTCTCAGAAAATCACTATCCTAATGGCTAATGCTTTCACAAATGTCAGAATGAAACAAAGCATTCTTAAATTCAGTGATCCATTATGTAAACAAAGTCCACAGTGGGCATGAAGTACTTTCACAGTGTAGTACTTTCACTGTGTCGCAACGTTGCATTTGTCTCTCATTTACACCAAAAATGATATTTGTTGACTTTTGTTTAAAGACTGCTTTTTTCTCTGAAAGAAAAACATTCAGACAGTAAATCAATGAATCATGTTGTTTGACAAGATGGATTTACATATACACCTTTGATTTGTTTGTTAGTAAGGTCTATTCCAGAGTACTGGAGAGGAGAATTCAACCGATAGTCAAACCTCGGAGTCAGGAGGAGCAGTGTGGTTTTCGTCCTGGTCTCGGCACACTGGACCAGCTCTACACTCTCCATCGGGTGCTCGAGGGTTCATGGGAGTTCGCCCAACCAGTCCATATGTGCTTTGTGGATCTGGAGAAGGCGTTCGACTGTGTCCCTGTGTTGGGGGTGCTCCGGGAGTACAGGGTCCGGGGTCCTTTGCTAGGGGCTATCCGATCCCTGTATGACTGCAGCAGGAGCTTGGTTCGCATTGCCGGTAGTAAGTCAAACCTGTTTCCAGTGCACGTTGGCCTCTGCCAGGGCTGCCCTTTGTCACCGGTTCTGTTCATTACCTTTATGGACAGAATTTCGAGGCGCAGCTAGGCTGTAGAGGGGGTCTGGTTTGGGAACCACAGAATCTGATCACTGCTGTTTGAAGACAATGTGGTTCTGTTGGCTTCATCAAATCAGGACCTTCAGCGTGCACTGGAGCGGTTTGCAGCTGAGTGTGAAGCATCCGGGATGAAAATCAGCACCTCCAAATCCGAGGCCATGGTTCTCGACCGGAAAAAGGTGCTTTGCCCTCTTCAGGTTGGTGGAGTGTCCTTACCTCAAGTGGAGGAGTTTAAGTATCTCGGGGTCTTGTTCACGAGCGAGGGACGATGGAGCGTGAGATCGATAGACGGATTGGTGCAGCATCTGCAGTGATGCAGTCGCTGTATTGGACCGTCATGGTGAAGAGAGAGCTGAGTAAGGGGGCAAAGCTCTCAATTTACTGACTGATCTATGTTCCGATCCTCACCTATGGTCATGAGATTTGGCTCATGACGAAAAGAAGGAGATCGCGAGTACAAGCGGCTGAGATGAGTTTCCTCCGCAGGGTGGCTGAGCGCTCCCTTAGAGATAGGGTGAGGAGCTCAGTCACTCGGGAGGAGCTCGGAGTTGAGCCGCTGCTCCTCCACGTCGAAAGGAGCCAGCTGGGGTGGCTCAAGCATCTTTTCCGGATGCCCCTGGACGCCTCGCTGGAGAGGTGTTCCAGGCACGTCCCATTGGGAGGAGACCTCGGGGAAGATCCAGGACACGCTGGAGGGACTATGTCTCTTGGCTGGCTTGGGAACGCCTCAGGGTTCCCCCGGAGGAGCTGGGGGAGGTATGTGTGGATCGGGAGATCTGGGCGGCTGCCCCCGTGACCCGACTCCGGATAAAGCGGAAAATGGATGGATGGATTTGTTTCTTAGTCTACCAGCACAGTTGTGGTAAGATATTTACATACACATAAATGCTATGTTGATAGATTTTTTTGGGGGGGGCTTACAGAATAGCAGCACAAAATAAAGGACAGTGAAATTTGGTTGGTCTCTTTTTTTACCAACACACAACAAAAAAACAAAACAAACTAAAACCAAAACACTAAAATTAAACCTGTTTGCAAGCCTTTAACCATCCTCAACAACATATAATTATTCAGTTATCTTGTCCACAGAAACACGTCAGTGAAATCAGATCCTGATTAAATGCCCTTCGCCAACACATGGAGCAATGAGTGTCACTGACATTTGGCAGTTGTGTTTGAGCTAAGAAATATAGTCCACATGAGCTCATAATTTACTTCTTTGACTGTCAGACAAGATTGCTTAAAATCAGAGATGTTATCTGATGACACTGAGTAGATATCATGATGTCATTAGAGACACGATGATGCCAGGTTAAGTCATGTTGTGAAAGGTACTATTTAAGCTTGAGTACAGCAAATATGCCTTATATGCTTTTTCCAAGCCAGTCTCACGGCAAGTCGTGATTCAGCAGTACTAAATATACAGTTGTGCTCAAACGTTTACATACCCTGGCAGATTTTTTTTTTCTTGGCCATTTGTCAGAGAATATGAACAATAACACAAACACTTTTTTTCACTCATGGTTAGTGGTTGGGTGAAGCCATTTATTGGCAAACAACAGTGTTACTCTTTTCAAATCATAATGACAACAGAAACTACCCAAATGCACCTGATCAAAAGTTTACATACCCCTGTTCTTAATACCGTTTTTGCCCTCTTTAACATCAGTGACAGCTTGGAGTCTTTTGTGGTAGTTGTGGACGAGGCTCTCTGATGGTAAAGCTGCCACTGAATATGTTTCGGACTTTATTTACATCAATTACAAAGAAATACAAACAATATGACACTCTGTGGTAAATCTGCATGGAGTACAGTGGTGGGCACAGATAACCAAAAAATTAACTTCGATAACAGATAATCAGATAACTGAAAAATTATCTTTGATAAAGACAAACCACCAAAAAATATATCGGAAGTTACAGATAAACGATAAATTCCAGTATTGGCTCTGGTACATCTGCAATTACTAAGAAGCTGAAATTGACTTTTAACACGATTGCTTTTGAAAGCATCAAAAGCAACGAAAGATCCAAAGAATGAGCCAGTATTTCCATGTTTGACCATGCTGCCCTCTCTAGGAAGCTGCACAGAAGAATCCTGAGAGCACCCACAAAATCAGCTCTCTACTAATCATAATGCTCCGGTTAGGCGGAGGTCTTGAAAATAAAGTCATACTAACTTATGGTTTTGTGAAAATACTAATAGAATAACTCCATTAATGTCAATTCTGTCATTTGTACAAAGTTAAAATATAACATATATCTTTTAATGTTGAATAATGCACTAATTCTGAGGTTTTGTAACAAACACAGACCGCAAAGCATTCTGGTAAAAGTACCTCTGCTAAACACAGATTGGTTCAGTCATTCATTATGTAAACCAACACGTTAATGTGACATGTGTCATGTGTTGGTTTAAAGATAAATGTGCTTTGTAAAATATTCCATTTTTATTTGAAAAACAGGCATTTTTACGGAGCCCTGGAAGTGTCATCACAAATGTTTTGCATGTGGAGAGAATGTGCGCACATTTTATTAGTGCCGTGCGCACGTTTGATGATGTGCGCATGTTTTATCATGTCGTTGCTTTGCGCCATGTGGCACCGCCACGACACATGAAGCCTCCGCTCCTCTTTCCATGACAAAAACTCCTGTAACAGTGGAATGTGCCGTTCATTTCCAAACTGGACGCTGTGTTTTATCCGGGACATCGTCTGACTAGCACAGGAATTGTGAAAAGACGTGGACATCAGCACTTTTTTGGCACATTGAGAAAGACGTGTGGAGGAATTCCGCGCGTCGCGGTGGTGCCACATGGCGCAAAGCAACGCCGTGATGAAGCCTCTCGGGACATGTTCTGGCATGTCCAGGCACATCCACAATTTCTCGGATAATCACTCGATGGAAAAACCACCGACAGCTGTCTGAACGCCATCTCAAAGCCGTCCTGTGAGACCAAAACGGAGGTGGTTTTGTCTCGCTCCAGTAGCAAATCCATCGTGACGCGCGAAGCCTCTGCTCGGCTTTCCATGACAAAATCTCTTGTTAAAAGTGAAATCTGCCGGAAAATGGTTGATGTCCAGCTCTTGTGATAACCAGAGAAATGGAAACGATGGTCATGGATCAGACAGTCATCCGTTTAGAAATGAAATGGTCGCTCAGCCTGTCAATGGCGGCTTCGGAGCGTGGCGCGCCCCACAGCCGCTGGGGGCCGTCCTTAAAGCGACAGTAACACTCCTTATTCTCTACCAAGCCCGTAACATTTTCACCGAAAGCCAGATAAATTTTTCTAATGGTTTCCAGCTGCCAGTCTCTACAGTTTCTGAAAAAATTCTGATGGAAAAAAAGCCCAAATCATTCCGCCATTACCTGGCAATGAAACAACGACAAGAGGGGTGGACCACTCCTCACTCAAAGCCTGCTCACAGACGAATGACGCAACCAACAGGCGTGGAAAAACTCACGCATGCGCACGAGGGTTCAAGCTTGTCTGACGCAATCACACGTGATTCAAATCCATATGGTTTTTGAAAAAAATAATAAGGTCGGATACTTTTCTAATAGACCTCGTAAACCAGAGACTATATTCACGAGAGTTTTAGGCACTAGAGTTTAATGCTGTTGTCCATGGAGCCTCAACAGAGTGTCTGAAATGCATTTGTCCTGTCGTGAACGTCTGAGATTACCCTATGCTACCCATAATGCATTGCTGCCGGGCACAGCATGTGCTCACAAAACCTTAAAATTAGCACATTACTTTAAACGAAAACATGGCAGATCAGGTCAGGAGTCAGCTGAAGAGACATAAAGAGCAAAAAGGCAGCAGGCCCAGACAAGATTAGCCCGAGGCTCCCTCAAATCCTGCGCAGATGAGCTGTGTGGGGTCATGGAGGGTCTTCAACCTGAGCCTGAAGCTGAGGATGGTGCCACACCTCTGGAAAACGTCATGTGTGGTCCCCGTGCCCAAAACACTACACACCAAGGACCTCAACAGCTTCAGGCCAGTGGCACTTACATCCCACCTGATGAAGACCCTAGAGCACCTCATCCTGTGTCACCTCCGCTCCACGGTGAGCTCTGCTATGGACCCACAGCAGTTTGCTTACCGGCCTGGCATCGGAGTGGAGGATGCCATCATCTCCCTGCTGCAACGCTCACTGTCCCACCTGGAGAGGCCCGGCAGCACTGTGAGGATTCTTTCTTTGACTTCTCCAGCCTTTCAACACCATCCAGCCGTGGCCTGAGGGACAAGCTGGTGATTGCAGGAGTGGACGAGGATCTGGCTGAGTGGGTCCTGGACTACCTCACAAACGGCCCCAGTTTGTGAGGACCAAGAACTGCTGTCTGACCTCCTGACCTGCAGTGTGGGGGCCCCCCAGGGGACGGTCCTCGGCCCTTCCTCTTCACTCTTTACACTGCAGACTTCAGACACAACACGGACAGCTGTGTCCTGCAGAAGTTCTCTGATGACCCCTCATTGGACTTATTATGGACGCGATGACGCAGAGTACAGAGGACTAACGCAGGACTTTGTGGACTGGTGTCAGAGAACCACCTCCTCATCAATGCAGGGAAGACCAAGGAGATGGTGGTGGACTTCAGACGCCGCCCCACTACACTCCCCCAGTGAACATCCAGGGAAGGGACATTGAGAGAGTGGACTTATAAGTACCTGGGTGTTCATCTGAACAACAAACTGGACTGGACTCACAACAGGACGCACTTTACAGGAAGGGTCAGAGCGCCTCTACCTCCTGAGGAGGCTGAGGTCTTTTGGAGTGAGGGGGCCACTCCTGAGGACCTTCTATGACTCTGTGGTGGCATCTGCCATCCTGTACGGTGTGGTCTGCTGGAGCAGCAGCATCACAGAGAGGGACAGGAAAAGACTGGATAAGATCATCAGGAAATCCTGCTCTGTCCTGGGCTGTCCTCTGGACTCTGTGCAGGAGGTGGGGGACAGGAGGGTCCTGGCTAAACTTAAATCTATGCTGGACCATGAGTGTCACCCACTGCTGGGACGTTCTGTCTGCTCTGGAGAGCAGTTTCAGTGACAGACTCATCCACCCTCGCTGTGTGAGGGAGAGATTCTGTAGATTGTTTCTCCCGGCTGTTGTCAGACTGTACAATGATCAATGCTAGTACTGTAGTAACCATAGCAACCAGGACAATAATCATGTCACTACCTGCTGTATTTATTAGTGCAATAATTTAACTTATGGTGCACTCAAGTCACTTTACATACATTACACTACATTACATATATATTACTTATATTGACCTGCCCATATTGTAAATATCAGAGTAACTTGTCGTACATTTCACGCTGAAGTCATTTTACCTGATCACTCTCACACCTGACGGTGTATATCATCCCGGCAGTGCAGCATTGAACTGAACAATGGTAGCCTCAGCTTTACCCGGCACTCAGTGCTTTTTTTTTTTTTTTGGTTCTTGTTTTTGAGAGATGCTTGTTGTTTTGTTGCATGCCCTTCCATTCCTACTGTTCTATGCTGCGATGTGACACTGAAATTTCCCCATTGAGGGATGAATAAAGGCTTTTCTTATCTTCTTATTTATCTTAATTTTGTTTACTCTTATGATGATGCTCCAAGATAAAGATATCAGTCAACCAGTCCATTAAAATGCTGACAAGGTCAGTTAAACAAACAAAAAATGTATGCAGATGTTTCAGAGTGGAGTGAACAGCATAACTGTTGGGAAGGTGTCGTAGCACGGACCCACAACAGGGGGCGCAAATGAACGGACAATGAGTAAGCCAAAAGGTAACAATTTATGTTGTGACAACACACAACGTAACACACAGAATTTGTAAAGTCAATTAACACCAGGTGACGTGTGGGCATCGAAGATAGAAGACCCCGACGAGAGAGAGGCCGCGTCCCACACGGCCTCCACCACCAACGGTCTGAAGAACACCGGAGCCGCCAAGTCCCGAGTCCCCAGGTGACCTCTGTCTTCGGCTGTCGACCCTGGTACTGCTGGCAAAAAGCAGAGACAAGATGAATGAGTGTAAGTCCTTACACTCAGTGGTCACAGTCTGTACACAGTCAGGAGGAGAACCTCCACCTCCGAATCACACACTCGTGCAGCTCTTGTCTAACCACTTATCTGTTCAGAGAGTGTGGCGCAGTCGTCGTCGTCACGCCACACGCCGAAGTCCCGGATAAGGCAACGTCCACAAGAATAAGGCTGCAAGAGAGATCTGGTTTAGTACACACAAAGTGTCAGATAGCAGAGAAAATACCTCTCGGTAGTCGATTTCTCGGCGGGGAGGTGGAGTTGCAGTCTGGCTTAAGTACTGGTGTAGATGAGTGAGAGCTGGTGTGATGAGTGACAGCTGTCACTTCCTCTGGGTCTGGCGCCCTCGTGCTTGGAGCCCGCACTCCAAGCAGGGCGCCCTCTGGTGGTGGTGGGCCAGCAGTACCTCCTCTTCAGCGGCCCACACAACAGGACCCCCCCCTCAACGGGCGCCTCCTGGTGCCCGACCGGGCTTGTTCAGGTGACGTCTGTAGAAATCGGCCAGGAGGGCCGGGTCCAGGATGAAGCTCCTCTTCACCCAGGAGCGTTCTTCAGGTCCATACCCCTCCCAGTCCACCAGATATTGGAACCCCCGGCCCTTACGACGGACGTCCAGGAGCCTGCGGACCGTCCAAGCAGGCTCCCTGTCGATGAGCCGGGCAGGAGGCGGCGTGGGTCCAGGTGTACAGAGGGGCGAGGTGTGGTGCGGTTTGATACGGGACACGTGGAAGACAGGGTGGATCCGCAGCGAAGCCGGGAGACGGAGCTTCACTGCGGCCGGGTTGATGATCTTGAGGATAGGGAATGGTCCGATGTATCTGTCCTTTAACTTGGGTGAATCCACACAGAGGGGGATGTCCTTTGTTGACAGCCACACCTCCTGCCCGGGCTGGTACGTGGGGGCCGGGGACAGTCGGCAGTCGGCATGGGACTTGGCCCTCGTCCGGGCCTTTAACAGGGCAGAGCGGGCGGTCCGCCACACCCGGCGACATCTCCTGAGGTGGGCCTGGACCGAGGGCACACCGACCTCTCCCTCCACCAGCGGGAACAATGGGGGCTGGTACCCCAAACACACCTCAAAAGGGGAGAGGCCGGTAGCAGACGAAACTTGGCGGTTGTGGGCATACTCGATCCAGGCCAGATGGTGACTCCAGGCCGCCGGATGTGCGGAGGTGACACACCGAAGGGCCTGCTCCAACTCCTGGTTGGCCCGCTCTGCCTGGCCGTTGGTCTGGGGGTGGTACCCGGACGAGAGACTCACGGTGGCCCCCAGCTCCTCGCAGAAACTCCTCCACACCTGTGAAGAGAACTGGGGACCACGATCTGAGACGATGTCCGATGGTATCCCATGCAGCCGCAAGACGTGATGGACCAGGAGGTCTGCTGTCTCCTGGGCCGTCGGGAGCTTCGGGAGGGCCACGAAGTGGGCCGCCTTGGAGAACCGGTCCACTATCGTGAGGATTACGGTGTTGCCCTGGGACGGCGGGAGGCCCGTGATGAAATCCAGGCCGATGTGAGACCAGGCGGCGATGAGGCACTGGCAGGGTTGGAGGAGGCCCGTCGTCCTCCGATGGTCTGCCTTGCCCCTGGCGCAGATGGTACAGGCCTGGATGTAGTCCCGGACGTCGGTTTCCAGGGACGCCCACCAGAAGCGCTGCTGGACTACTGCCACGGTCCTACGCACTCCGGGATGACAGGAGAGCTTGGACCCGTGACAGAAGTCCAATACGGCAGCTCTTGCCTCTGGTGGGACGTACAGTCTGTCCTTGGGGCCAGTCCCCGGGTCCGGGCTCCTGGTCAGGGCCTCCCGGACGGTCTTCTCCACGTCCCAGGGTAAGGGTGTCCACGACAGTGGACTCGGGGATGATGGTCTCGGTGGGGTTCGACAGCCCCGCTTTGGCTTCTTCTTCGTGCACCCGGGACAATGCATCTGATTTTTGGTTCTTGGTCCCGGGGCGATATGTGATCTAGAAGTCAAAGCGCCCGAAGAACAGAGACCAGCGGGCTTGCCTGGGGTTCAGCCGCTTGGCGGTCCGGATGTACTCCAGGTTCCGATGGTCAGTGAAAACCGTGAAGGGCAACGACGCCCCCTCCAGCAGGTGTCTCCACTCTTCAAGAGCCTCCTTCACCGCAAGAAGTTCCCGATTGCCAACGTCATAGTTCCGTTCAGCTGGGGTCAACCTGCGGGAATAAAAGGCACAAGGATGGAGAACTTTATCAGCCTCTACGCTCTGGGACAGCACGGCTCCTATCCCTGAGTCAGAGGCGTCCACTTCTACTACGTACTGGCGATCAGGATCAGGCTGCACCAGAACTGGTGCAGTCGAGAACCGGCGTTTCAACTCCTGGAACGCGGCTTCGCACCGATCCGACCAGGTGAAGGGGACCTTGGTGGAGGTCAGGGCAGTCAGGGGGCTAACTACCTGACTGTAACCTTTAATGAACCTCCTGTAAAAATTTGCAAAGCCGAGGAACTGCTGTAGTTTCCTGCGGCTTGTTGGTTGGGGCCAATCTCTCACCGCCGCAACCTTATGCCGGATCAGGGGCGACGGAGTTGGAGAGATGATGAACCCCAGGAAGGACAAGAAGTGCGGTGGAACTCGCACTTCTCGCCCTTCACAAACAGCCGGTTCTCCAACAACCGCTGTAGGACCTGACGTACATGCTGGACATGGGTCTCAGGGTCCGGGGAAAAGATGAGTATATCGTCCAGATATACGAAGACGAACTGATGCAGGAAGTCCCGCAAGACGTCATTTACCAAAGCTTGGAACGTCGTGGGGGCGTTAGTGAGGCCGAACGGCATGACCAGGTACTCAAAATGACCTAACGGGGTGTTGAATGCCTGTCTTCCATTCGTCTCCTTCCGGATCCGAACCAGGTGGTACGCGTTTCTAAGATCCAATTTCGTAAAGATTTGGGGCTCCATGCAGGGCGTGAACACTGAATCCAACAGAGGTAACGGGTATCGGTTGCGAACCGTGATCTCATTCAGCCCTCTGTAATCAATGCATGGACGGAGTCCGCCATCCTTTTTGCCCACAAAAAGAAACCAGCACCCATCGGGGAGGTGGAGTTCCGGATCAGCCCGGCAGCTAAGGAGTCCCGGATGTAGGTCTCCATTGATTCGCGTTCGGACGTGAGAGGTTGTACAACCCTACTGGACGGGTACTCAACGCCAGGGACTAAATCGATGGCACAATCATACGGTCAGTGCGGAGGAAGAGTGAGCGCCAGATCTTTGCTGAAAATGTCAGCAAGACCATGGTACTCCTTAGGCACCGCCGATAGATTGAGGGGGACTTTGACCTCCTCATTAGCTGTAGTGCCGGGGGGGAACTGAGGATCCTAAACACTCCCGGTGGCAGGTTTCGCTCCACTGCGTCACAACTCCGGACGGCCAATCGACCCGGGGATTGTGCTTCACCATCCATGGAAACCCAGAATCACTCGGGAGGTAGACGGTGTTACATGGAACACTATCTCCTCCTGTGATTCCCAGACACAACCAAGGTCACTGGTTGTGTCTGATGTGTGATTAAGCGCAACGTTATTCCAGCCGGACCTCGCTGCCGCGATGCGGAAGTCGACTGCATACTCGGCTGCGCTACGGCGCCCCTGTCTCATCGACAGCAGCACGTTTGAAGCGGTCTCGCCTCTGTTGGGATGATCAAACACTTGTTTGAACTCCCGTACAAACCCAGTATAAGACGTTAGGAGCCGTGAGTTCTGCTCCCAAAGTGCCGTAGCCCATGCGCGTGCCTCTCCTCGAAGCAGATTAATAACATAAGCTACCCGGCTAGCGTCTGATGCGTACATGACAGGGTGCTGTGAAAAGACGAGCGAACACTGCATGAGGAAGTCCGCGCACATCTCGACACAGCCCCCGTACAGTTCCGGAGGGCTTATGTATGCTTCAGGGGACGGTGGGGGGGTTCGTTGAACGACCAGTGGTACGTCTGATACAGGCCCAGGACCAGCCAGAGGAGGAGCTGCAGCAGCGCCCTGATCGTGCGCTTCCACCCTGGCGGTGAGAGCCTCCACTCTCCGATTAAGGAGGACATTCTGCTCGGTCACTAAATCCAACCGAGCCGTGAAGGCGGTTAAGATCTGCTGCAGCTCACTCAACACGCCTTCCGCTGACGCCTGCGCTCCCGGCTCTTCCATTGGCCGTTCACGCTCGAGCTGACGCCCCTCAGAATCCATGACGAGTGGCCGAGAAATCCTGTTGGGAAGGTGTCGTAGCACGGACCCACAACAGGGGGCGCAAATGAACGGACAATGAGTAAGCCAAAAGGTAACAATTTAATGTTGTGACAACACACAACGTAACACACAGAATTTGTAAAGTCAATTAACACCAGGTGACGTGTGGGCAGGCTCGAAGATAGAAGACCCCGACGAGAGAGAGGCCGCGTCCCACACGGCCTCCACCACCAACGGTCTGAAGAACACCGGAGCCGCCAAGTCCCGAGTTCCAGGGTGACCTCTGTCTTCGGCTGTCGACCCTGGTACTGCTGGCAAAAAGCAGAGGACAAGATGAATGAGTGTAAGTCCTTACACTCAGTGGTCCACAGTCTGTACACAGTCAGGAGGAGAACCTCCACCTCAGAATCACACACTCGTGCAGCTCTTGTCTAACCACTTATCTGTTCAGAGAGTGTGGCGCAGTCGTCGTCGTCACGCCACACGCCGAAGTCCCGGATAAGGCAACGTCCACAAGAATAAGGCTGCAAGAGAGATCTGGTTTAGTACACACAAAGTGTCAGATAGCAGAGAAAATACCTCTCGGTAGTCGATTTCTCGGCGGGGAGGTGGAGTTGCAGTCCGGCTTAAGTACTGGTGTAGATGAGTGACAGCTGGTGTGATGAGTGACAGCTGTCACTTCCTCTGGGTCTGGCGCCCTCTCGTGCTTGGAGCCCGCACTCCAAGCAGGGCGCCCTCTGGTGGTGGTGGGCCAGCAGTACCTCCTCTTCAGCGGCCCACACAACAATAACGTTTGTCAGTCCTCCCTGCCAGAGCATGTGGAGCTTAGCTTCATCACAAAAGTTTGACTGCGCTGTTTTTTTGTTTTTTTTTTCTGGTTGTAGCTTGAGAAGGTTTCAGTCAGAGCAAGAAAAAAGAGACAAGACCAGTGTCCAGTGCTTGGTCATCAGCAGAGACAGACCAGTACTAATGCTAATGTTGTTGTTGTTCGGGGTCAAGGGCGCAATTTAGAACTAGAAATTGGGGGGACAAAGTGCGAGGCCCACAGAGCCGAAGCCCATAGGCCGGGGTCTGGGGACCTAAAGCGGCTCCCAGAAGCCAACAGTTTCTAGATAAGCTCAGATGCATTCTGAGCATCCAGAACAGTAATTTTAATGTTTTGAGAAGACCATAAAGTGGACACCATTTGACTTATGCAATTTGAAACTGTGGATATAAGTACTTTATTCTGAGAATAGCCAGCATTGATTTTATTAACATCCTGGTGTAAATAAGGCATCACCACATGTGTAGAACTCAAAAAGAATGATAGGTTGAGTTCTCATTAAAAAACAACTGCAATGTGGTAAAATGTATTCATAAATATGAAAGAACAGGCTCTTAATAATTATTAACTATCGCATACTGTATTTTTTTTCTCAAGATTCGTTTTTGCATATGTTTGAAAAAACAACAGATCATAAGTTTAGGATAAATTACTTGTCATGAATTTAATTTTAAAAGTGGCACTAATGATAACACTCATACTGAACATAATTTCGCTTGCACAGACTGATTTTGGAGATCAAGCAATAATTGCAGAAGGGCTTTCTGAGGTCCCAGATAGCTTTTCTGATTTCCTTTTCAAACTTTCAGAATTTAGTAAATTAGCATATGGTCCATTGATACTTATGTGTAGACACTAGTCCCTAGAGGCAACTATTTTTGGTTTCAAATCTGGGCAAATGCAGTCCCACAAAATTCCGAATGTGACAAACAAGAAACAGGTGTTGTAAACAAGTCAATGCTGCTAAAAATACAAACTTGCAGAAACAAAGATACTATTCTGACATGGTTTGCACATAAGACTGGCATAGCATGTTTCAAGTACACACATATATGTCAGAAGGTGGGGGGGGGCATACCATATTCTGTTCCCCCTGCTCCCCCCCATCCCCCACCAAATTGCGCCCATGTTTGGGGTTGCCACAGTGGATAGAGCTGGATCCGCATTGGTATTTGGCACAAGTTTTACGCCGGATGCCGTTCCTGATGCAACTCCAGTTTTACCAGGAGAAACACACACAGCTACTGGTGTTCCAAAGAGGTCTCCCATCCAAGTACTAACCAGATGCCACACTGCTTAGCTTCTGAGATCTGATGGGATCAGGCTGACACACCAATAGTAATGCTAATATTAGGGAGTAAAAATATTATATCAATGTAGAGATAAATAAAATAGCTTTAAAGAAAATGTCTCACTGAAACAGCTTCCATTTAATTTTGAATGCATTATTCAAAAGTAATAGAAATGATGGAAATTTTAGATATATTTACAATTCCCTGCAATTTCATTACAGATAAAATTAAACAAAACCCACCTCAAATCACAACCTCCATTCCACCTTTCTAGAAAAGCTGAAACATCATAAAATACGTAAATACTGCAGCAGCTTATAGAAATTTAAAGTGAAAAAAATATATATATAATGTTGGTGCTCCTCTCAAGAATCTCCTGCACCAATTTCCAAATCCATGAGAAGACACCAAGAGTGAACAACTACATTACCAAGTGAAACAGACAAATTAAGAATCCATAAAACTTCAACTCCTCATTTTCAAACCTCAGTATGGTTATTTTTGTTGCTGTTATTAACAGTATATACAACATTTACTATATAAACAATTTCATTTGCTGGAGACTTTTAGTGAGAAAATGCAAATAAGATGAGTTTTGAATTGGTGATTTGAATTAGTGAGTTGAGGAAGTCTGCTTTGTCCATTTGATTTAATCAATTTACTATGGGTAAGACAGAAATACTGCATGGTGTCACACAGAACAGTGTTTACATCATCCTAAACACAGATAATGGAGTACACAGCTATCCCCATTTCACAGATGGCCAGGGTTTCAACCAACTTGCCAGGAAAACAAACAAACAAACAAACAATAAAAATATTGTTTTTATATTATCTGCCATCAGCCGCCCTGCTCTGTAAATATCAGTATCGGTCACTGAAAAACCCTTATCAGAATACAATACAGAAGATTCTTGGTTCAAGAGCACCTGTGCCCATTCTCCATGTAATGTAGAGGTGAATCAGTGCCAAGCATACTGCCACTGCTAAGGTTTTGGAGGCCCTAAGCATAACTGGTCAGGGAGGCTCCCCCACCGCCATACAAGAGACCCCCCCCCCCTTTATATATGCCTTAAATAAAAGTTCTGAAATTATTCTCACTATTCTTGGTATATTTATCAGCCTGTCAAATTTATAGTTGCTGTCTGATCATGTTGTCAGGCAGAATATATTTGGACCTAAGTAGTACACTGACGGCTAACTAGGACTTTGTTGACTTATAAGGCACTCAAAATCTTCAAACTACACTACCCAACTATTTGCAAACGTGCCACATGCCTTGTAATATCCAGATTAGTTTAGCGTTTAAAGCTACATCAAATCAGCAAAGCCAACGCAACCTAGCACCACTGAACATTAAGCAATCAAAACAATTTAAACCTTTAACACGTACTTACCAGCAAGGGATGCACGGGCATCATCTTTTTGTTTCTTTTTCCTCCATTTTTCAGCTCCAGACTCCTGCTGTCGCTTCATTGTTTAATTGTGGCATAGTAGCAACTTGTCGTCTCGCGTCAGAATCGAATGTGGGCGAGCGCGACTTCAGTTAGGCGCAGGGTTGCCAGATTGGGTGTTTTCCCATCCAAATGCTTTGTTTAGGGTAAAAATATGGCACTGGATGAGTTTTTTGTATAGAATTGCCACACACATTTTAAAAATCAGTTCAAATTGCGCAGGATTTAGTGCCTCCATGCATTTTTGAGCATTTATTGGACTGGAAATCGTCACATCTGGAAACCCTGGTTAGGCGACACAGCGAACAGAGAAAGACGCAAACAGGGCTGTACCATTTCAGGGAATCAGAGCGGGGGTGGATGGGGGCTTTATATTAGGCAATAAAAACTGTTAATTTGCCCCAATTAAGTAATGGGGTAGGGGCCTACACAATGTTTAAAGACAAAAACGATGGGCCTATTCATAAATAATTCATATTGATTTTGAAATGTAATAATGTAATAATTTCAACACATTTTTCAGTCAATTGGAGGCCCTGCAAACTAGTGCAACATGGTTGGTGCCCCACGCAGGCTGCGTAGTCTGCTTATGCCGAACGGCGGCGCTGTGAGGCAGATTTCCTCTCCCAAGAAAGCTTCAAGTATCAGCAAGTTAATTTTATTAGCACGCCATACTGAAGTGAACCCAATGACACCCAAGAAAGATTGTGGAAAAAAAAAATGTTTTTAATTTAAACAATCCAGTTGCTTAGGAAAATGGTTGTAAGACAATGCCTATCATGATCAACAACACTGAAGTGTCTCACTTTTGCAATTTGATGTACATGATCAGGGTAATGAAATCCCACAGATATCCAATTTTCCACTCACTGTAGTAAAAAACATCTTAAAATCAGTGCATACAACTCATGTAGTGTAAGATGTGTCATTTTACAAAGAACACTGATCAGTGATTGCACAAACTGCAGCAGCTTCCTGATTACTTGCGCATTTCAGATAACTCAAACACCATATGCAAATGAGAAAATAACAACATATGCTCACACTTCTGCTGCATGACAGAAAGACTACTGATTAATTGGACCCGATCTTCGCCACTGACTTAAGGGCACGTCGTCACTGCCCGTGCCTGACAATGACTTCTGTCCACACTGAAGTCTGCAGAGCGGAGACCTTTGATCTAAATATAGGGTCCGTGCCCTTAACACAAAAACTCATCTGTGGCAGCCAGAGATCTGAATGAGTTGCATTCAGATGTACTGTCATTCTGGATGGGAACTTACAAGAAACAAATATTTATTTTTAAATGATTAATGGCGAAATCTTGGGGCTGAACTCAGCTGTAAGAAGTCAAGTACAACAGACATGGATATAAGATGGTAAAATATTTTTTGAGTTCACTGTACTGACTGCAGAGGTTTATATGAGCAGAAAACTTTTTCTCAATTCCTAAAATTGATGCAGCTATTGAGAATAATTGTTCCATTGTTGTGTGGCAGCATAGCAAAACAATTGTGGGTCAAAATTTAAAAATGCTCCAATCGTGCTGAAAACTATATCAGATTATTTGTCTGATCATAACAATTCCAAAAAGGTGTAGTTGTAGGTCGGTATTAGGACTATCTACAGTATGACTGAATGTTCTGTAGTTACAGGGTAAAAACAGCAAAAATTGTGACAAAGGTCAGTTTCAGTTTGTACAGGGGTCAAAAGTTAAAGTTGCTCCAATTTTGGTAAAAAGTGATGCAAATTACTGGTTGAAATAAAAGGATTAAAAATGACTCCAGGACGGCCCTATAGCTGAAAATAAACATTAGTTAATTTAGAATATGTGTGTCAAATTTGATGCTTGCATCACCATTTGAAGGATCCCTCAGTAAATATTCACTTATCTGCTGCACTATATATTGCCAATTTGATTAAAAAAAAAAAAAAAAAAAAGATGCGCTGCCTGGAAACAATTTAGAATTTCTACCCCTGATGGGTAGAAATTCAAGCAATAAGACGCCATGACATACAACTGGTAGTGACATCACAGATGATGGAGGGACTTCCCCCGAGCTTTGCGAGGATGCTGGGAAAGACACAGTAACTGCCAATCGGAGTAAAGAAATGCAGTGTGATGTCAAGAGGATGCTTGCTAGAACAAAATAAACTAAGAAGTTGGAAAATGCTCTGAAACAGTTTATTTCTGAATAACTCAAATATATTTATTGTATATTTTGTAAAAGATAGCAAGAAATAAACACTTCTAAATCTAAAAATGCTTTATTTGAAACTAGATAACACCTCTGAAGTGATTTACAAGACATCTTACTTATTTTCGCGCGCATGGCCGGGAACACATATCAAGCGAGTCAGGTTAAAACCTCACGCATGCATACACACAGGCTCTTCTTCCTGCAGTTCATCTGCACAATGGCATTCGAAGGAAGAGACAGATATTCACCACGTAATTCCCCCTTGATAAATATGTTCCCTTCATTGAAATGAGCTGTAATTTTGCAATACGTAAAAAAAAAAAAATAAACCTACGTCATAATGCTTGGATTTTTGGTAGAAACAAAATTTTTCTCAGTTTTATAAAATCTGAAAGGCCATACAGCTGTAAATAAATGGCATAAAAAATTTATTTGACACTCAGACTTGTTATAGCTTTTCTTGGATGTTAATGGTAATAATTAATGAAAGTATAGTTTGTTCACATCAATATATATTTTAACCACAGTAGTGTTAATATTTGTACAAAATATATTGTTTTCAATAATAACAATATATTTTTTAAATGTAAAAAAGTTTTTACATGATTGGAATGGGAAAATGTTGTTTAAATTGAATTGCTGCTGAATGGTGCCTGATTAAATGTGCACAACCCCTCTTAGATAATTCTTCTCCATATGCCACTGTTCTTTTAATGGTCTAAATACGCTATCCTGCTCTGTCAGCTGCTTTCCAATATGATGTGCTGTCATTTTTTCTGTCATAAGTTCTGCTTGTTTCTCTACAAGAAACTATCCTGCATCTCATCTGTTTCTTGACTCATCTTTCCTGCAGTGCTTCACTTTTACCATCCGTCTGCTGGTTTCACATCTCATCAAAGATATATTTAACTTTAAATATTCACGCCATGTCTTTCAACAACAGCTTAAAAACACTTGGAAATAACTGAGTCTCAGCAGGCTGACACAAAAAGAGCAGTGATCGTCCTCACTGGAAGTGATCAAATATGGCCTTGGGCCAGCCATCTTTGTTGATGGTCTTTGTATTGCCATTAATCTGGGGGTGGATACACGCAAGGAATACATTATTTATGCCTTTTTTCGCCACTTCCGAACATTTGAAAGTAATGAGTTACAGACTGTAATGAAGTTTTGATGAGTGTCGCTCCGGCAAAGAAGGAACCAGAGAAGTGGACAGTGTGGACAGCCATATAATTATGCCCATTTTGTGGGTGATGCCTTTTCTACACAATATATTATGGGTGATTTGACAGGCTTTTTGCATTTTCACACACAGTGTTTTTGTTTTGTTTGTTTTAAATTTGTGATTCCAGAACAGAAACCACCAGCAAACATATTTCCTTTTCCCCAACTCTCTGATGGAGGTTAGTTTTCATAGTTGGTGAAGCTATACTTTTTTTTTTTTACTGTCTAAAAAAAAAATATGACAGACACTGTCTCCAACTCCATTATTTTAACCCTCTGGAGTCGAATGACGCGCCCTCGTGTAAAATGTCACATGACCTAATTAACCAGATGTAACACTCAATCTGCTCAACGCTGAGGCTCCCTTTAAATGCTGTCAGGATGGGCGGCTGCCTGACACCAGGAGCGGGTGGACCCATGATGCAAACTCTCAAACCAGGCTTTGAGGTAGAATCAGTCGTTAGGTTTATTTCGGGCAGAGGTTCAGTACACAGATTATCAGATCGCGGAGCAGAGGTACAAGCAGGGCGAGGCAAAAACATAGTCATCTCCAGGCAGGGGTCAGAGGCATGAGCAAAACTGGCATAAAGGTTGAGGCAAAAAGGCATGGTCGAAAAATACAGATTAAGGTACTGTTACACGGCAGGACTAATCAGGACTGGCAACAAGGAGGCTGGAGAGTGTGCACAAAGCGACAACAATCTGGCAGTGAAGTGCAGGACTGTGGGGTATAAATGCATGTGAAGAAATCAGAGTGAAACAAGGGACAGGTGGTGTCAACAAGGTGCACGTGAGGGAAAGACTCTAGAAAGGGGGTGTGGCTAGTGAACAAAGATTAGACGCTGTGCAAGATGGGAAGGAAGAGAGTGCTCAAAGAGAAGTGATGTAAACTACAGGGATGCATGAGTGAACACAAAGCAGACAGAAACAAAAGGAAAGAAAATACACGGGGCAGGTGCAGAGGTGTGAACATACAACCCCTGGCAAAAATTATGGAATCACCGGCCTCAGAGGATGTTCATTCAGTTGTTTAATGTTGTAGAAAAAAAGCAGATCACAGACATGACACAAAACTAAAGTCATTTCAAATGGCAACTTTCTGGCTTTAAGAAACACTATAAGAAATCAAGAAAAAAAGATTGTGGCAGTCAGTAACGGTTACTTTTTTAGACCAAGCAGAGGAAAAAAATATGGAATCACCCTGTAAATTTTCATCCCCCAAATTAACACCTGCATCAAATCAGATCTGCTCATTGACATTGACCCTATGCCATGACATTGACCCTATGTGTCTTTTTGCAAGGAATGTTTTTGCAGTTTTTGCTCTATGGCAAGATGCATTATCATCTTGAAAAATGATTTCATCATCCCCAAACATCCTTTCAATTGTCCAAAATATCAACATAAACTTTTTTGATGATGTAATGACAGCCATCTCCCCAGTGCCTTTACCTGACATGCAGCCCCATATCATCAATGACTGTGGAAATTTACATGTTCTCTTCAGGCAGTCATCTTTATAAATCTCATTGGAAAGGCACCAAACAAAAGTTCCAGCATCATCACCTTGCCCAATGCAGATTCACGATTCATCACTGAATATGACTTTCATCCAGTCATCCACAGTCCACAATTGCTTTTCCTTAGCCCATTGTAACCTTGTTTTTTTCTGGTTAGGTGTTAATGATGCCTTTAGTTTAGCTTTTCTGTATGTAAATCCCGTTTCCTTTAGGCAGTTTCTTACAGTTCAGTCACAGACGTTGACTCCAGTTTCCTCCCATTCGTTCCTCATTTGTTTTGTTGTACATTTTTCGATTTTTGAGACATATTGCTTTAAGTTTTCTGTCTTGATGCTTTGATGTCTTCCTTGGTCTACCAGTATGTTTGCCTTTAACAACCTTCCCATGTTGTTTGTATTTGGTCCAGAGTTTAGACACAGCTGACTGTGAACAACCAACATCTTTTACAACATTGCGTGATGATTTACTCTCTTTTAAGAGTTTGATAATCCTCTCCTTTGTTTCAATTGACATCTCTCGTGTTGGAGCCAGTGATTCATGTCAGTCCACTTGGTGCAACAGCTCTCCAAGGTGTGTTCACTCCTTTTTAACTGCAGACTAACGAGCAGATCTGATATGATGCAGGTGTTTTGGGGATGAAAATTTACAGGGTGATTCCATAATTTTTTCCTCAGAATTGAGTGATTCCATATTTTTTTCCTCTGCTTGGTCTAAAAAAGTAACCGTTACTGACTGCCACAATCTTTTTTTCTTGATTTCTTATAGTGTTTCTTAAAGCCAGAAAGTTGCCATTTGAAATGACTTTAGTTTTGTGTCATGTCTGTGATCTGCTTTTTTTCTACAAAATTAAACAACTGAATGAACATCCTCCGAGGCCGGTGATTCCATAATTTTTGCCAGGGGTTGTAATTAACTGGGTGTGAGAGACGCAGACATGAATGCAGGTGCAGGACGTGGAGTGAAACAGAAATACAACAAAGCTACAACTGAATATAATATTACTGTGAACAGGAACCAAACATCAACATGAGAACTGATACAAAACTAAACATGAACTGGCAATATGGACTTGAACAGGACAGAAAACAAACCAGAGGATAAACTACCTACAAAATGATCAGACAATTATAAGAAATGAAACACAATGACAAAACTAAACTGGAACAGGCAGACATAAACTATAAGTAGAACAGACACTAAGTGATAACAAAACCTGACATTAAAGTACTACGAATAACAGAAATGAAAACAGCAAAAATAAGCTGATGAAAATGATAAATTAATGAACAATAAATGAAAACATAACTGACTGCAGAATCTAGAACTAACATTAATCATAACAAAAAGAACAAAGTGACAAGAAAACATATAATAAATCATGATGAAAATAAATATTAATAAATCAAAGCTGAAGCAGATGGGAAACAACAAAAAAGGGGAAAAGATGGGCTCAGCGCCCTGACCCAGCCAAATCCCTGACAAATACATGTTGAATGTGGAGACTTCAACCTTTATAGCACTTTTTAAATTTTGTTAATAGACCTACTATAACTTGACTTATGAGTATTTTTTACACCATGCGTTTTCAGAAATAATATGCATATGTCGCGGACATGAACGAGCGAAGCTCGTCAGCATCTCCACCATATCATTTAGGTCCTTTAGACTTTATTTTGAGTAAATGCTTCAGCAGAGCATTAGCACAGCAAAAACCTTTCAGCTTCTGGGGGCATCCTAAACAGGAAGTGCCAAAATTCAAGTCCACAGTAAAACAGGAAATGTTCAAATGTCAAACACTTCCTGGATTGACAGATGAGATTTCATGGAATCTTGCAGGGAACTCAGTGGCAAGCTCACACTCAAACAGGAAGTGCCGAATTCTCAGTCACAGTGAAACAGGAAATGTTGAACACTGGTATGGGTGGAGCTAGAGTGGAGGCCGGGTTTTCACTGGACTCCCCTGAAATCTGATTGGACACAGATACAGTGAGGAAAATAAGTATTTGAACACTCTGCAGTTTTGCAAGTTCTCCCATTTAGAAATCATAGAGGGGTCTGAAATTTTCATCTTAGGTGCATGTCTACTGTGAGAGACATAATCTAAAAAAAAAAAAATCCGGAAATCAAAATGTATGATTTTTTTAATAATTTATTTGTATGTAACTGCTGCAAATAAATATTTGAACACCTACCAATCAGCAAGAATTCTGGCTCTCACAGACCTGTTACATTTATTTTAGAAGCCATCTTATTCTGCACTCTTTACCTGTATTAATTGCACCTGTTTGAACTTGTTACCTGTATAAAAGACACCTGTTCACATACTCAATCAATCACACTTCAACCTGTCCACCATAGACAAGACCAAAGAGCTGTTTACAAAAATGTAAACCTGCACAAGGCTGGGATGGACTACAGGACAACAGGCAAGCAGCTTGGTAGAAGACAACATCTGTTATGATTATTTATTAGAAAGTGGAAGAAACACAAGATGACTGTCAGTCTCCCTCGGTCTGGGATTCCATGCAACATCTCACTTTGTGGGGTAAGGATGATTCTGAGAAAGCTCAGAACTACACAGGAGGACCTGGTCAATGACCTGAAGAGAGCTGGAACCACAGTCACAAATATTACATTAGTAACACATGATGCTGTCATGGTATAAAATCCTGCAGGGCAGCAAGGACCCCCTGCTCAAGCCAGCACATGTCCAGGCCCGTTTGAAGTTCACCAGTGACCATCTGGATGATCCAGAGGAGGCATGGGAGAAGGTCATGTGGTCAGATGAGACCAGAATAGAGCTTTTTGGAATCAACTCCACTTACAATGTTTAGAGGATGAGAACAACCCCAAGAAAACCATCCCAACCGTGAAGCATAGGGGTAAAACATCATACTCTGGGGCTGCTCTTCTGCAAAGGGGACAGGATGACTGCACTGTATTGAAGGGAGGATGGATGGGGTCATGTATTGCGAGATTTTGGCAAGTAAGAGCATTGAAGATGGGTCATGGCTGGGTCTTCCAGCATGACAATGACCCCAAACACACAGACAGGGCAACTAAGGAGGGGCTCCGTAAGAAGCATTTCAAGGTCCTGGAGTGGCCTGGCCAGTCTCCAGACCTGAACTCAATAGAAAATCTTTGGAGGGAGCTGAAACTCCAAACCTGAAAGATTTAGAGAAGATCTGTATGGAGGAGTGGACCAAAATCACTGCTGCAGTGTGTGAAAACCTGGTGAAAAACTAAAGGAAAAGTTTGACCTCTGTAATTGCAAACAAAGGCTGCTGTACCAAATATTAACATGGATTTTCACAGGTGTTCAAATACTTATTTGCAGCAGTAACATACAAATAAATTATTAAAAAAATCATACATTGTGATTTCCGGATTTTTTTTTTTTTTTAGATTATGTCTCTCACAGTGGACATGCACCTAAGATGAAAATTTCAGACCCCTCCATGATTTCTAAGTGGGAGAACTTGCAAAACCGCAGGGTGTTCAAATACTTATTTTCCTCACTATAATTGACATGTCATGGCACCACACGTCTGTTTGAAAGACCTGCA
The DNA here is from genome assembly GCF_902500255.1 of Thalassophryne amazonica. Lineage (NCBI taxonomy): Eukaryota > Metazoa > Chordata > Actinopteri > Batrachoidiformes > Batrachoididae > Thalassophryne > Thalassophryne amazonica. The sequence goes on from NC_047113.1 coordinate 65,862,695, forward strand.
TTTTCAAATCAGTGAGTCACATTGACTGCTAGGTTCCTCCTGTCCAGTAGTTAGTGCTGTGTACCACAAAAGGTTCTAATCCACCTGAGGAGAAAAAGAAAAATGTTTGCTTCAGATTTGAACTGAAGATCTGTAGAATTTTTTGGACTTCTTATATACATGTCGTTGGTGTCACTGCCAAGTCTCAAGGACTACTGGAAACAAAGTCATATTTTGTCTGTGCCCTTTCCATTGAAAGTAATGTCCAGAGACAGATTTAGATCGATATTCTGGAACATCCGCCTAAGTGATCCAGATGAGGATGAAGAAAATTACAGAAAAAAGGGAACAGCAGGTCATGACAAACTGTTTCAAGTCAGGCCTCTTTATGATGACATCCTCAGTGCCTGCCAGGCTTATTACCACCTGAGGAGGGAGCTGACAGTGGATGAAAGGATGGCGGCGATGAAGGCAAAAGCTGGAATGACTCAATATTTGAAGGACAAGCCAAAAAAATGGGACATGAAACTTTTTGTGTGGGCTGTTTCAAGTAATGGCTACACATAAGTTCACCATTTACACTGGCAAGACTGTGAGCACAGGTGAGCATGGGCTGTCATACGATGTGGTCATGAACCTGATCCAGCCATCCTCACTTGGTACTGGGTACCATATTTACATGGTCACTTTTTACAAGAGTCCCAAACTGTTCATGGACCTGGCTAACTGTTGTGTGGGCCGCTGAAGAGGAGGTACTGCTGGCCCACCATCACCAGAGGGCGCCCTGCCTGGAGTGCGGGCTCCAGGCACCAGAGGGCGCCGCCGCCTCACGGGAGCAGCCTCGGTGACAGCTGTCACCCATCACCTGAGACAGCTGACGGCAATCATCAGTGGGGTATATCAGCAGGACGGCATCTCCACCTCATTGCCGAGATATCGTTTCTACCAGAGAGGTAACATATCAAAGCCTACTGAGTACACAGTTTTGACTGAGCTAGTTATTGGTTTACTGTTCCAACGAGAGGTGGAGGTACCTTTCCTGCCGTTCGGAGTTCTGGGTGCAAACGCGCCCCCATCTAACTGTTCTTTTTCCCTCGCCAGCAGTACCAGGTCCGACACGCGGAGGCAGTGGCCACCTGGGAGTTCGGGACTTGGCGGCTCCAGTATTCCCGGGGTCCTGTGGCGGAGGAAGCCGTGTGGTTCCGGTCTTACCTTGGAGAGGCGTCTCCTATCTTCGAGCCTGCCCACACGACACCTTTGTGTATTGACTTTTGTCCATTTCTGTAATTGGTTGTATTCGTTGTGCACATTCACAACAGTAAAGCGTTGTTATTTTGACTTACTCCATTGTCCGTTCATTTGCGCCCCCTGTTGTGGGTCCGTGTTCCTACACTTTCCCAACAGCTAACATGACGTTTGGGGCATGTGGCACATACAGGGACAACAAACGAGGATGCCCCAGAGGGAGGGCAAATGCTCTCACCAAAAACCTGAAAGAGGATCTGTAAGATGGATAAGGGAGGGGCCTCTGGTGTTTGTAAAGTGGATGGACACACGAGAGGTGTCTGTGTACTCCAACATCCATCATGCGTTTTTGGGTGAGACAGTGTAGAGAAGGATGAAGGATACAAAGGATGGATGCTGGACGATGAAAGACATTTCCTGTCCTACCCCACTGTTAGCTTATAATAAAAACATGGGTGGAGACAACCTATATGACCAGCTCATCCAGTACTACTCCACCCATCGGAAAACTGCACACTGGTACAGGACAGTGTTGCTGCACTTCCTTGACAGTGTAAACACAAATGCATTCATCTTCCATCATGTGATCAGCAGTGTCAAGCAAGTGCAACCTATGACACACAAGGACTTTATGGTGGAGCTGGTGTGTCAACTGTGTCGCACAGACAAAACAGGTGTCCCACAGAACAGGAGGTAGAACCACATTCCTGTGCCAATTGTGACAGACACAGATCCTCACCAAAAGGCCACAAAAGGCAGAGTAAGGTGCCAACGGTGCCCTTGCATGGGCAACAAGAGGAGTGACACACCATGGAAGTGTCAGACCTGCGATGTGCTCCTCTGTGTTGTGTTGGACAGGAACAGTTTTTTTTGAGTGGCACAAATAGTTTAGCATGTCCTGCACTACATTGTACATACAGTATGTTTTTGAAAACAATTTATATTTACATTATAAATCTTATTTTGACATCTGATTGTTTTCTAAATACTTTAGCATTTGCATTTCCTGCATTATATTTGTAAATATGTTTTTGAAATTCTAAATCGTATTGTGAAATCTGGCTGTTTTATAAATAATTGTACAAAAAATGCATCCTGCATTTATGTAAATAGTTGTATTTAACTTTGTTTGTTTGCTACATTTGTACATATTTTTTTTTTAATTTGTCATTTATATTTACATTTGAAGTTATGAAAATGGTTTGTTAAACAAGTTGGTTGGAATTCCTCCGCTCCTCTTTCCATGACAAAAACTCCTGTAACAGTGGAATGTGCCGTTCATTTCCAAACTGGACGCTGTGTTTTATCCGGGACGTCGTCTGACTAGCACAGAAATTGCGGAAGATGTGGACATCAGCACTTTTTCGGCACATTGAGACAGATGTGCTGAGGAATTCCGCGCATCGCGGCGGTGCCGCATGGCGCAAAGCAACACCGTGATGAAGCCTCACGGGACATGTTCTGGCATGTCCAGGCTCATCCACAATTTCTCAGATAGTCACATGACTGAAAAACCACCGAAAGCCGTCTGAAAGCTATCTCAAAGCCGTCCTGTGAGACCAACACGGAGGTGGTTTTGTGCCGTGCCATGATGGCTCCGTGGCGCATCCCTCCACTTCTCTTTCCATGAAAAAAACTCCTGTAACAGTGGAATGTGCCGAAAAAGTAGTGATGTCCACGTCTCCTGCCATTTTTGTGTAAGTCAGATGATGTCCCGGATCAACAAAGCCTTCACGTTGGAAATGATCTGGTTGATTCAGCCTGTCGATCGGCGCTCGGAGCGTGGCGTGCTCTCAGCAGCTGTGGGCGGTCTTTAAACCGGCTGGAGCACTCCTTAATCAGTGTAATCCCCATAAAATCGTCCCTGAAAGCCATCTGAATTTTCCGAATGGTGTCCACCTGGAGGTCTCTCACAGTTTCTGGAAAAAAAATTGATGCAGCAAAGCTCCAAATCGTTCAGACATTTATTCACAATAAAAATCCGACGAGAGGGGTGGACCACTGCTCACACAAAGCCTGCTCACAGGTGAATGACGCAACCGACAGGCGTGAAAAAACTCACGCATGCGCACGAAGGTTCAAGCTTGGCTGATGCAATCACACGTGATTCAAATCCATATGGTTTTTGAAAAAAATAAAAAGGTCCGATACTTTTCTCACAGACCTTGTATATATATATATATATATATATATATGAAGACCATGGGTAAAAGTAGGGGTGTCATGGATTGCAAAACCTACTGTTTGGATCAGATGCGAATGTTAGGTTACGGACCAAATCAGAAAAAAAGACAAAATACATTGCTTTCCATTTTCTATTTTCTCCTTAAAAACTAACAAACAAACAAAAACAAACAAAAAAACAATAGGCAAGGAAAACAAGGACATTTTGCCTGTGGTCATGAATGAAAAAATGAAAAATAGAGCAAACCTCCACCAACAATAGTTTCTTATTTCAAAGATTTTCAGTGTCAAAGCCCTGTTAGAAGTAAGCTAAATTAGATGTGATCAAATGTCAGGAATATTTATTTAGTTCATGCACTTGAATCAAACTTGTTCAGTCAATAAAGGACGCCAACTTACATAATAATGTCAAATAATGAAAGAAATTCAGTCTTTTTTGATAGAGTTATGAATTTTTGAAAATTTGTCCCATGTTAAAGCATAAGGATTTTTCCTATTTTCTGAGATTTTTCCTGAGTTTGACCTTTGACCTGTGGCTTTGAAAATTGAGCCAGTTCTTGCCTGTCAGGATATGAATCCTTTGTAAAAATTTCATAGCGATATCTGAAAAATTGTGCGTTATAGGCTGTTCACAAACAGACAAACAAAAGAAATTTAGCAAAGCTAATCTGAGTTGATAACTGCAAATTCTTTTTTCAAAATGATGTGGATGTCTAGCAATAGTAGGTAGTAATAGTAAGGTAGCAATAGTTTTATTATTTTTACCTTATTTGTCTGAATTAAGTTCAGTGGTCCTGCAGAGAAGATGCTTGGAAAAAGTTAGAAATACTCATTATTTTCTGGATCTGTGGCCTTTCAGCCACCTCACCTGAACTCAGTTCGGTGGGCTCACGGCTGCACCGGCAGAGTCAACAGACACAGTCTCCATCTCTTCATTTTTCATCATAGATTATCAGTTACACCACTAACTGTAAAATTTTGGAAAGCTCAAATTCTTTTTTCTTGATTGACAATCTATACAGGACCTACAGCTATTGCACATTACTGTGGAATTTATTCATTAGTGTGTGTGACGTCTAACCAGTGGGACTAATCAATGATCTCCTCAGTAATACAGGCTAATGTTGCTTTTTGAATGATGGATTATGACCTTCTAACCCACCATCTCAAATAATTTTACGAATAATGAAGCCCAACTACCACTTAGTTCATTTTTGTTCAGGGGCTTTTATATCATCACACCATGTCTGCAAACAATATTTGGTTTGCAATCTTCTCTCAACACAAATTAACTTCATTTCTCAGAAAATCACTATCCTAATGGCTAATGCTTTCACAAATGTCAGAATGAAAACAAAGCATTCTTAAATTCAGTGATCCATTATGTAAACAAAGTCCACAGTGGGCATGAAGTACTTTCACAGTGTAGTACTTTCACTGTGTCGCAACGTTGCATTTGTCTCTCATTTACACCAAAAATGATATTTGTTGACTTTTGTTTAAAGACTGCTTTTTTTCTCTGAAAGAAAAACATTCAGACAGTAAATCAATGAATCATGTTGTTTGACAAGATGGATTTACATATACACCTTTGATTTGTTTGTTAGTAAGGTCTATTCCAGAGTACTGGAGAGGAGAATTCAACCGATAGTCAAACCTCGGAGTCAGGAGGAGCAGTGTGGTTTTCGTCCTGGTCTCGGCACACTGGACCAGCTCTACACTCTCCATCGGGTGCTCGAGGGTTCATGGGAGTTCGCCCAACCAGTCCATATGTGCTTTGTGGATCTGGAGAAGGCGTTCGACTGTGTCCCTGTGTTGGGGGTGCTCCGGGAGTACAGGGTCCGGGGTCCTTTGCTAGGGGCTATCCGATCCCTGTATGACTGCAGCAGGAGCTTGGTTCGCATTGCCGGTAGTAAGTCAAACCTGTTTCCAGTGCACGTTGGCCTCTGCCAGGGCTGCCCTTTGTCACCGGTTCTGTTCATTACCTTTATGGACAGAATTTCGAGGCGCAGCTAGGCTGTAGAGGGGGTCTGGTTTGGGAACCACAGAATCTGATCACTGCTGTTTGAAGACAATGTGGTTCTGTTGGCTTCATCAAATCAGGACCTTCAGCGTGCACTGGAGCGGTTTGCAGCTGAGTGTGAAGCATCCGGGATGAAAATCAGCACCTCCAAATCCGAGGCCATGGTTCTCGACCGGAAAAAGGTGCTTTGCCCTCTTCAGGTTGGTGGAGTGTCCTTACCTCAAGTGGAGGAGTTTAAGTATCTCGGGGTCTTGTTCACGAGCGAGGGACGATGGAGCGTGAGATCGATAGACGGATTGGTGCAGCATCTGCAGTGATGCAGTCGCTGTATTGGACCGTCATGGTGAAGAGAGAGCTGAGTAAGGGGGCAAAGCTCTCAATTTACTGACTGATCTATGTTCCGATCCTCACCTATGGTCATGAGATTTGGCTCATGACGAAAAGAAGGAGATCGCGAGTACAAGCGGCTGAGATGAGTTTCCTCCGCAGGGTGGCTGAGCGCTCCCTTAGAGATAGGGTGAGGAGCTCAGTCACTCGGGAGGAGCTCGGAGTTGAGCCGCTGCTCCTCCACGTCGAAAGGAGCCAGCTGGGGTGGCTCAAGCATCTTTTCCGGATGCCCCCTGGACGCCTCGCTGGAGAGGTGTTCCAGGCACGTCCCATTGGGAGGAGACCTCGGGGAAGATCCAGGACACGCTGGAGGGACTATGTCTCTTGGCTGGCTTGGGAACGCCTCAGGGTTCCCCCGGAGGAGCTGGGGGAGGTATGTGTGGATCGGGAGATCTGGGCGGCTGCCCCCGTGACCCGACTCCGGATAAAGCGGAAAATGGATGGATGGATTTGTTTCTTAGTCTACCAGCACAGTTGTGGTAAGATATTTACATACACATAAATGCTATGTTGATAGATTTTTTTGGGGGGGGGCTTACAGAATAGCAGCACAAAATAAAGGACAGTGAAATTTGGTTGGTCTCTTTTTTTTACCAACACACACACAAAAAAACAAAACAAACTAAAACCAAAACACTAAAATTAAACCTGTTTGCAAGCCTTTAACCATCCTCAACAACATATAATTATTCAGTTATCTTGTCCACAGAAACACGTCAGTGAAATCAGATCCTGATTAAATGCCCTTCGCCAACACATGGAGCAATGAGTGTCACTGACATTTGGCAGTTGTGTTTGAGCTAAGAAATATAGTCCACATGAGCTCATAATTTACTTCTTTGACTGTCAGACAAGATTGCTTAAAATCAGAGATGTTATCTGATGACACTGAGTAGATATCATGATGTCATTAGAGACACGATGATGCCAGGTTAAGTCATGTTGTGAAAGGTACTATTTAAGCTTGAGTACAGCAAATATGCCTTATATGCTTTTTCCAAGCCAGTCTCACGGCAAGTCGTGATTCAGCAGTACTAAATATACAGTTGTGCTCAAACGTTTACATACCCTGGCAGATTTTTTTTTTCTTGGCCATTTGTCAGAGAATATGAACAATAACACAAACACTTTTTTTCACTCATGGTTAGTGGTTGGGTGAAGCCATTTATTGGCAAACAACAGTGTTTACTCTTTTCAAATCATAATGACAACAGAAACTACCCAAATGCACCTGATCAAAAGTTTACATACCCCTGTTCTTAATACCGTTTTTGCCCTCTTTAACATCAGTGACAGCTTGGAGTCTTTTGTGGTAGTTGTGGACGAGGCTCTCTGATGGTAAAGCTGCCACTGAATATGTTTCGGACTTTATTTACATCAATTACAAAGAAATACAAACAATATGACACTCTGTGGTAAATCTGCATGGAGTACAGTGGTGGGCACAGATAACCAAAAAATTAACTTCGATAACAGATAATCAGATAACTGAAAAATTATCTTTGATAAAGACAAACCACCAAAAAATATATCGGAAGTTACAGATAAACGATAAATTCCAGTATTGGCTCTGGTACATCTGCAATTACTAAGAAGCTGAAATTGACTTTTAACACGATTGCTTTTGAAAGCATCAAAAGCAACGAAAGATCCAAAGAATGAGCCAGTATTTCCATGTTTGACCATGCTGCCCTCTCTAGGAAGCTGCACAGAAGAATCCTGAGAGCACCCACAAAATCAGCTCTCTACTAATCATAATGCTCCGGTTAGGCGGAGGTCTTGAAAAATAAAGTCATACTAACTTATGGTTTTGTGAAAATACTAATAGAATAACTCCATTAATGTCAATTCTGTCATTTGTACAAAGTTAAAATATAACATATATCTTTTAATGTTGAATAATGCACTAATTCTGAGGTTTTGTAACAAACACAGACCGCAAAGCATTCTGGGTAAAAGTACCTCTGCTAAACACAGATTGGTTCAGTCATTCATTATGTAAACCAACACGTTAATGTGACATGTGTCATGTGTTGGTTTAAAGATAAATGTGCTTTTGTAAAATATTCCATTTTTATTTGTAAAAACAGGCATTTTTACGGAGCCCTGGAAGTGTCATCACAAAATGTTTTGCATGTGGAGAGAATGTGCGCACATTTTATTAGTGCCGTGCGCACGTTTGATGATGTGCGCATGTTTTATCATGTCGTTGCTTTGCGCCATGTGGCACCGCCACGACACATGAAGCCTCCGCTCCTCTTTCCATGACAAAAACTCCTGTAACAGTGGAATGTGCCGTTCATTTCCAAACTGGACGCTGTGTTTTATCCGGGACATCGTCTGACTAGCACAGGAATTGTGAAAAGACGTGGACATCAGCACTTTTTTGGCACATTGAGAAAGACGTGTGGAGGAATTCCGCGCGTCGCGGTGGTGCCACATGGCGCAAAGCAACGCCGTGATGAAGCCTCTCGGGACATGTTCTGGCATGTCCAGGCACATCCACAATTTCTCGGATAATCACTCGATGGAAAAACCACCGACAGCTGTCTGAACGCCATCTCAAAGCCGTCCTGTGAGACCAAAACGGAGGTGGTTTTGTCTCGCTCCAGTAGCAAATCCATCGTGACGCGCGAAGCCTCTGCTCGGCTTTCCATGACAAAATCTCTTGTTAAAAGTGAAATCTGCCGGAAAATGGTTGATGTCCAGCTCTTGTGATAACCAGAGAAATGGAAACGATGGTCATGGATCAGACAGTCATCCGTTTAGAAATGAAATGGTCGCTCAGCCTGTCAATGGCGGCTTCGGAGCGTGGCGCGCCCCACAGCCGCTGGGGGCCGTCCTTAAAGCGACAGTAACACTCCTTATTCTCTACCAAGCCCGTAACATTTTCACCGAAAGCCAGATAAATTTTTCTAATGGTTTCCAGCTGCCAGTCTCTACAGTTTCTGAAAAAATTCTGATGGAAAAAAAGCCCAAATCATTCCGCCATTACCTGGCAATGAAACAACGACAAGAGGGGTGGACCACTCCTCACTCAAAGCCTGCTCACAGACGAATGACGCAACCAACAGGCTTGGAAAAACTCACGCATGCGCACGAGGGTTCAAGCTTGTCTGACGCAATCACACGTGATTCAAATCCATATGGTTTTTGAAAAAAATAATAAGGTCGGATACTTTTCTAATAGACCTCGTAAACCCAGAGACTATATTCACGAGAGTTTTAGGCACTAGAGTTTAATGCTGTTGTCCATGGAGCCTCAACAGAGTGTCTGAAATGCATTTGTCCTGTCGTGAACGTCTGAGATTACCCTATGCTACCCATAATGCATTGCTGCCGGGCACAGCATGTGCTCACAAAACCTTAAAAATTAGCACATTACTTTAAAACGAAAACATATATCTGATATTTTCACTTTATAAAACTTCAGACATGACAGTAATTTTAAATAACTTGTCCAAAATGAGTAGGTTAAAATTTGAACCATAAGTTAAAAATGTATGCCTCTGGATGACTTGGGTGATATTGCGATTATATCAGTATGGTGTTAAAGGAAATAATTTTTGGGGGGGATTACCAGTTCTCCTGTGCCTACAGAGGATAGAGTGGTTTCTTCTGAAAACAGCTCTCTTCTGTTTGCAGAGGGTAGAACGATATACTTATTAGGAAACTTTTAACAGGTAGGTCTCTACTGCTTTTAAGTTTTAAAAATGTTTTTCACTGTTCAGCTTGGTTTACTACGTTATTGGTCTAAAAGTTATTGGACGGCAATTCATCGGAAGATAATTAGTCCGATGATGTTTAAGTTATCTAAAAAGATAATCCGATTATGAAAACATTATCTTTGATAATTATCTGTTATCGGATTATCTGAAGTGTGCCCACCACTGATGGAGTAGACCAGGGGTAGGCAACCTGTTCCAGAAAGAGCCATGAGGGTGCAGGTTTTCTTTGCAGCCACTGACTCCACCAGGTGATTTTACTGATTAATATCACTTTGAGCAGATGGAATCAGTTAATCAGTGAAATCACCTGGTGGACTCAGTGGCTGCAAAGAAAACCTGCACCCTCATGGCTCTTTCTGGAACAGGTTGCCTACCCCTGGAGTAGACGGTTCTCAAAAACTGAGTGACTGTGCAAGAAGTACAAGAGTGAGGAAAGCCACCAAGACACCCAGAAGAAGTTACAGGCTTACGTGGCTGTGACTGGAGAAATTATGCACAGTGCAAGCTTTGTATTTTGTATCACCAGTTATCCATCTTCATGATGAAGTGGTATAGAGGAGGATTTTCTTAAAAAGAAGACCTGAAAGTTTAGCTACAAATTGCCAGAAGGTACATCTGAGATGCAAGTCTGGATTTGATCTGTTTTGGTGAAAGAAAATCCTTCTCTGCTCTACTCCAATATGAAGTTAAGAGTAGTGATGGAAAATGCAAAGCTTGCACTGTGCACAATTTCTCCAATCACAGCCACGTAAGCCCATAACTTCTCCTGGGTTGTCTTGGTGTCTTGGTGGCTTTCCTCACTCTTCTCCTTCTTGTACAGTCACTCAGATTTTGAGAACTGTTTACTCCATGCAGATTTACCATAGAGTGCCATATTGTTTGTATTTCTTTGTAATTGATGTAAATGAAGTCCGAAACATATTCAGTGGCAGCTTTACCATCAGAGAGCCTCATCCACAACCACCACAAAAGACTCCAAGCTGTCATTGATGTTAAAGGGGGCAACACACAGTATTAAGAACAGGGGTATGTAAACTTTAGATCAGGTTCATTTGGGTAGTTTGTGTTGTCATTATGATTTCAAAAGAGTAAACACAGTTGTTTGACAATAAATGGCTTCACCCAACCACTAACCATGAGTGAAAAGACGTTTTTGTGTTATTGTTCATATTCTCTGAAAAATGGCCAAAAAAAAAAAAAAAAATCTTGCCAGGGTATGTAAACGTTTGAGCACAACTGTATATTAATCTATTGGTTTGTGATATTGTGACGAAAAGCGCCTCATTTTTGTTATGGTAGCACAAATTCATTCTAATTCATTCCGTGATGGCTGTACGAAATTAAAAGTGAAATGCGGGGGGGGGGGGGGGGGGGGGGGTCAAGGTTAGGGTTGAGAGTAGGAGTAGGGTTAGTAATAGTGAATTAAAAAAAAACCCTGTCATGAAAAGACTCATTTTGTCACGGGAGCATGAAAAAAAAAAACTGGGCTGTCTTTTTCCCAGTCTACCCATCTTCAAATGGGTCCTGACCTTGGACTGGGAAATGACCTGAATTTCTATCATTCACCAGCTTGACTCTCAAGAATCCGGGAAGACCAACATGTCTCAGGCCTACAGTACATAGGACAACTTCTTATGTTCTCAAAACCATTTATCCAACAACTTCAAATACAGTGAGGAGTTTTCACCGTCTGTCCCGAACATGTATCTTTCCGCTACATATACTCAAAATCTGTGTGTAAATCATCCAACATAAAGTCTCATATGTAACATCACCCACACACACACAAACACAATGGCTCACATCTTCCCTTCATGAGCAACTGAACCACCGGGCGATTTCCACCTGAAACACAAACAGCAGGTAGACAGCAGCAAGCAAAGTACTTCATCATGTGCTGCCCTCAGAACCTCCCTAAAATCCAAGACATTCAAACCTCCATAAGATCCTGAAGAGGCTGAGCAGACATGAACAGGGAGACCGGGAGGGCAGATAGGTTTTATCTCCGTTCTATACATTTCCACACCAGGAGCAACAGGCTGACCAAGGTTTGAATTTGACTCCTGTGCAAGTTCTAAAGATCTCCGTTTAATTACTAGTAAGATCGCAGCATAAGACATTTTCAAAGGCCAACAGTGAGTCACTGCTCCTCCTCCCTCTTTATTGGCACTTTATGTAACAGACTGAAATGGAGCAGCCATTCAGCAGATAAAGTTCAGCAGCAGAGATCTTATGAAATTAGGATGTTAGACTTACTGAGGATCAGCCATCTGCCACAATCATAACCAAAACCACAAAGATAGAATAATTATGTGACAACACATGAATTAATAGGTGTCAAGCTGATTCCAGAAAGGGCCAAGAGGGTGCAGGTTTTCTTTGTAACCTGGTGCAGTGGGTGGTTACAAAGAAAACCTGCACCCTCTTGGCCCTTTCTGGAATCAGTTTGACACCTGTGACTGTTCGTCTATCATCTCGATGCTTTTGAAATAATTATTTTAATAGGAATATAATAACTGAGCTTGACACCTATATTCTGAAATTTAATAAAGCAGCTCAAATTGTAGAATTTATTTGATGTTAAATATACATTCTAATACAATTACATTTTTTCCGCAAATCTGAATGCTTAATTGTGTGATTTCAGACCAAAAAATATCAGGTGGACAGTGGCAAAATAGTAAAACTGCTTCACATTTGATGTTACTCCACCCCCTGACCACATTGCTGCGCAGGTGTCAACAATGGTGTCACCTGACATCAACAGAAACTAGTGCAGCGACGGCAATCACGAAATGCGATCCCGGTGCGGCGGTTTGTGCACGTGACGGTGTCTTATGAGCAGGAACACGGTGCGAGCTGCTGCAGCTGCTTGTGCTGTGTTCCATGGGGCGAGGTGCACCACATAATGCTGCTGATGTGGAGGAAAATAAAATAAAAAACAGCTGTATAATTATTGAACATCACTGGGTTGATATAAACAGTACATAAAAGGGGATGCAATACAGAATGCCGTGGTTAATTAAAAAAAAAGCCATTTGCAGGATTTGAACCCACACACTCTGATTACCAGACAGAAACTTTACCACTGCACCAAGATCACTATCTCATAACAGGAGTGTGAAATGGTTAAAATCAACAAGCAGATAAATGTATTTTCTAAAAAAAGAAAAAAAAAAAACGCTGTGATAACTGACCAAATGGCATTTGGTACAGCATATTTCTGCTGATATTTGACTGAAAGTGGCATATTTGTCATACTTTTGCTATGTCATATTGTCCTGCGGCACACCACCACTGTCCTGTCAGACAGACATGATGTTCAGATCGCATACTGCATGTCCACTTGAACTGACAGTCCAGTCCAGCTAGAACAGCCTGTCAATGTGGGCGCTCTCCAGCCCGTCGCAGAAGCGCTATATGTTTTTCTGTATTTTGATCTGAGGACAGCAAGCATACACACACGCGTATGCTATTTATTGTTTACAAGGTTGGGTAGGTGTTGTGTGGGCTGCCAGAAGAGGAGGTACTGCTGGCCCACCACCAGAAGGCGCCCTGCCTGAAGTGCGGGCTTCAGGCACGAGAGGGCGCTGCCGCCTCAGGAACAAGCCGTGGTGACAGCTGTCACCCATCATCCGTGACAGCTGTCACTAATCAACACATCTGGTATAAAAGCAGGAAGACACCTCCACCAAACTGCCGAGATATCATCTTCATCTGGAGGTAATACTTTCAGCCCCTTTTGTGAGATCGAGAAATCTATTATTGTGAGTGTTTGCAGGAGAACCGGTCGTTTTTGAGGAGGCTGTGCAAGACGGCGCTCCTTTTCAGCTGAGACCGCTGCAACACGCTGAGTGAGAGGTGGAGGGGGCATTCCCACCATTGTTACTGGGTGTTCACACACCCACCCTTTGACTGTCTTTTGCTTTCTGCCAGCAGTACCAGATCCGACACTCTGCGAAAGTGGCCACCTGGGGACTCCGGAACTTGGCGGCTCCAGTATTCCTCGGGTTCAGGTGGCGGTGGAAATTGTGTGGTTCCGGTTCGTTTCCAGACGGGCGTCTCCTATCGTCGAGCCTGCCCACACGACACCTTTTATTAATTGACTGTTGCACATTCTGATTCTGCTGTGTTTGGTTGTGACATTCACACCAGTAAAGTGTTATAATTTGACTCCTTCCATTGTCGTTCATTTACGCCCCCTGTTGTGGGTCCGTGTCACTACACTTTCCCAACAGTAGGATTACTTTGAAAGAATACATGGGGATTACATGTATGTATGTACATACATTTGGATTACTTGTAATCTGATTACTTTTGGATTACATCTCAAAGTAATCCTACCCAACCTTGATTGTTTACCACAAATTGTAGTTTAGTTGTTAGTGTTCACTTCCATTTGTTGTCTAAATGATTCAAAAACCTTTATTTTAATACATTCACAGTTTACAGAATATACTCTGATCTGGATATAAATACTCACACTAGTCTCACTTTTGCACCATTGAGAATTTGCTACCTTTGATAATTTTTTTTGTAACCTTTCCTGTGAAGCTACAACACCTGCAAAGACAGGAATCCACTTCATTCCCACGAAATAACAAAGCCTCCTTCTCTGAGTAGCACTCTCAGGTCGCCACTCCTCTTCACCAGAGATTCACAATGCATAAGGAGAAAACAAATAGCTATGCTGCACTTTGGTCTGCACCAGCTGTACGCCTAATGGAGTCCAGGATCTGTGACCTGCAGTAACAAGTGCAGGCTTGACATCCTGCTGAGAACCTTTCATAGTCTGGCAGAAGTGGGGTTATGGGAGTTTGTCCATTGTAAAAGACACAAGTGCTGCCGGAGATAATCTCCTCAGAGGCAAAGTATTCATGTACTGATATTTCCAGCACTGCTGCAAGGAAAAGGCTTCACTCTGACACATACCTACACATAGACCTGTGAAGCATTAGTGCCAACGCTACAATGTTTTCACAACCTTCTCCTTCTGATGTCTTGAAGTCATGCACAGATAACAAATCTACTTCAATATCTCAAGAATTAATCAAAATTTTCAGCATTTTGTTCTTTCTGCTTACAACAAAGAAATTATGTTGGTTTTTTTTGTGTTTGTTTTCGTTCAATAAGTCAAAACATACCAATTTCTAGATCTCGATGAAGAACTAATAAGTCTTATATATGCATAGTCCTTTTGTTCTATGATTCTCTCTGGATAAGACACCAGTCCATCACAGGTTACTTCCCCAATTTAGCCTTGTAACCATTTACAGTTGTGTGGTCTGACAAAATACCGAAGAAGTGTCTTGTCCAAGGGCACAAACAGGTATCATGACTACAAATGGAATCCAGATCTATGTATTGGTAGCCCAACTCCTACCCTTGCTTTACTGCTACCACTACCACTACTACTACCACTACTACTACTACTACTACTTCTGCTACTGGGTCCTTTTTGGTAGCCACCTTTAGGCTGAGACCTGGTCCATCTCCACCTCTTGAAAGTTGCCAGCTATCTGCCATAGCCAGATAATATGAGTGCCTCTTGTCATCCTCAGCATTGAGGCACCTGCACACTGGATCATAACGAGGCAAGGGCAGCTGTCATATCATAGCTGATAGTCTTTCACACTGCAAGTAGTATACCTTATCTGAGTCATCTGAAGTACATGTGCATTAGATACAAATTCATTTTACATGTACCAAAGAACCCTAATAGTCCTAGTACTGAAGAAATTCGGTTGTCTGTTCAGGTCACTGGATAGAGTCCAACAACCCATCTCTATCATAAGAAGGAGCCAAAAGGGACTTGAAAGACTTGGACCATTGTTCTCCTGCAAAGTAGTTGGGAATAACAAGTAACGTTTAACACTAAAAATGAAAAAAAGTGAGATGTGAGGGTTAATTAGATCGTACCCTGACATTACTAAAATATAACAAGCTTTAATTACTGTTGACAAACATGCATGTATGAATATAGATGAATCTTCTCACCTTGACGCAAGAGACAAAGTTCCTGTTACTGTGTCAAGATCAAAGCATTCAATACTGTAAATGCTCTGTTTCATAGCTGAAAACTGAGGATGCAGTAAAAGGATGAAGGTGGCAAAGTCAGTGTAAGGACATCCTAAAATGTCTGACAGAGGCGAAACATATAATACGGATGGGATCCAACATTCACAAGAAATGATATCAGTCTTTGCTTACTTTCAGGACATAGGGAGGTTATTCCACTGTGTGAATATTTAATGACCCTTAATTAGTTTCAAAAAGGAGAGCGGTCAGTAATTGGGTAATTCTGGGTTGGGTGTTCAGCCATTCATTCTAAGAACACCACACAGTGGGAAATAAAGAGGCAGTATGGTACATTTTTCTTGCAGAATATCATTTTCCCGGGCTTTCTCCATCAGATCTGCCTGAATACATAATTTTCTAAGTTATAGCAGATAAGCTAATTTGGGTTCTATGGGGCCAAAAACCCTGATTTGGGCGATTCTATGGTAACGGAATTACAATCGAACCACATCTTTAATGGGGAGCTAAAATATGGCCAGATTTTCCCGTCATCATAATTCCGTTACCATAGAATCACCCATTTGAGAGCACTGTTGTACATTTGAGCAAACATGAAGTAATGAGACAAAGTCAGTGATCTCAAAACTAATTTGACCTACTTAATAATAAATGATACTTTTCTACATTTTTATCACATAAAATGTAACTTCTGCATTTGTAACATCTGTAATGCAGAAAGTGCATTACAGATGTTTCAGCATATTATTATCATCTCTAGTACTACTACTGCTACTCATAATAATGTTAATAATAACCCATTGAAAATTCATAAAGCAGTAGGAAATGACACATTGGTATACATCATCCTATACTTTCAATTTCAATTCATTTTTCAATTTATTTTCATTTATATAGCACCAAATCACAACAAAGTTGCCTCAAGGCGCTTCACACAAGTAAGATCTAACCTTACCAACCCCCAGAGCAAGCACACAGGTGACAGTGGTAAGGAAAAACTCCCTCTGATGATTTGAGGAAGAAAACCTCAAGCAGACCAGACTCAAAGGGGTGACCCTCTGCTTGGGCCATGCTGCCGACACAATTTACAAAACAATTCACAAAACGAATATACAGGAAATGTTGCCGGTGCACAGGAAGGGAGGGTTACAGAAACAGACACCACACCCATCTCTGGATGGAACCACATCTCAAACAGAGAGAAAAAACACAATCAGAAAAAAAAAAAATAATTACTATGCCATCATTAGATGACGTTTCATAGTTTATAATGACTTGTGTAATACCAAACCATTGATAAGTGTTTAACCCTCTGGGGTCCGAGGGCATTTTGTTGGACAGTTCACTTGCCTGGCATAAATGTTTTATTATTGCTGTTAACAGCTCTCCCTGCATCCCACAATCAAGATTTATGTCTCTTTTTTCAGGACAATCTGTACTTTCAAAATATATATGCTATGCTTGTGTTTTACAAGTGTAATAAAGCTATACAATCAGAAATAAGAAAGGAAAACGTAAAGCGGAAATAATTTTCCACACACATTTATTCAAAACACACAGCAAACTATAATAAACTAGTAATACATCACTCCTAAAAACAATCTTTGGTGTGTCACATGAGGTGAATCTGCCGTACGATTGGATTTTGGAAAATCATGTGACAGTGAACCAATTCCGATTGGACACAGATTGCTCACATCATCACACAGCTTCTATGAGGAGTACAAAGATGGTGGACGGTGGCTCAAACGTCCGCAAAGTTAACTTTTCAGCAAAAAAATTTAAAAAAAGTAAGTTTTTATCTCTTATCATTAAAAAGTTATTCATATCTTAATAAAGCTTGGTTTCAGCCGTCGTATATGATGGTGTCAGCCCCAGAAGGTCAACCCATCCATTTTTTATAACCGCTTAGTTCAATTAAGGCTAAGTTATTTGATAACTATTATAATTTGTTGATTATATTCACAGTTACTAATGTTTTATAGTATCCAATGGCTTTGTTGTGCATTAATAAGCCTTTAATAACACATTTATTAATTACGATTTTCATGTGTTGAATATCGGCAGCATGGTGGCTTAGTGGTTAGCACGGCGGGGTCGATTCCCACGTATGGCCTGTTTGCATGTTGTCCCCGTGTTTGTGTGGGCTCTGTCCGGGTGCTCCAGCTTCCTCCCACATCTAAAGGCATGCAGGTTAGGTGGATTGGAAACTTTAAATTGTCCATAGGTGTGTGTGTGTGTGTGTGTGTTTGCTTGTCTATATGTGGCCCTGTGATTGACTGGCGTCCTCTCCAGGATGTACCCCGCCTCATGCCCTATGGACTGCTGAGATAGGCTCCAGCTCCCTGTGAGCCTAAAACACATCCATGAAAGATAATGTAATTTAACTTAGTTGGGACTACATACATTTATTTATTAGGTGCAATCCAATCCAATGAGTCAGTTTTTTTGAGTGTATCACTCAAACAAAACACTCACTCATTGGATGAACTCAATTCAATTATGGGCAGGATTTCCATCTAATAAATGTATCTAGCCCCAACTCAAATAAAACACATCCATGCAAGATAAAGTAATTTAATTTAGTTGGGACTACATATATTTATTTATTAGGTGGAACCCAATCCAGTGAGTCAGTTTTTTGAGTGTATCACTCAAACAAAAGATGCACTCATTGGATGAACTCAAGTCAATTATGGGCAGGATTTCCATTTAATAAACGTATGTAGCCCCAACTCAAATAAAACACATCCATGCAAGATAATGTAATTTAACTTAGTTGGGACTACATATATTTATTTATTAGGTGGAATCCAATCCAATGAGTGAGGTTTTTTTTTTGAGTCAAACAAAAGACTTACTCACTGGATGAACTAAACAACTAAATGAAATGAAATTATCTTGCATGGATGCACTTTATTTGAGTTGGGGCCACATATATTTATTAGATGGAAATCCTGCTCATAAATTAATTGAGTTCATCCAATGCATCCATTTTTTGAGTGTCGGCCACCAGTTTGACACACCTGCTTTAATGAAAACAGAGGTTTAGGTCAAAGTTTACGAAAAGATGTCTTGGCAGCAGACATTATTTGAGGATATTTGATCTTCACGTTTTCAGGGGATAATCCCCAAAGGCTTCATTCTCAATCTCCCCCAAATTCAATCTCAGTTGCCATAACACATGACATCATCCGCCCTATACTCTGAGCCAGCGACATCACCTCTGACCCATACTAATGCTCCTTGTTGACCCACATGGAAGGGGACGTTCCCAAAGGTGCTCCGACACTGATTGCCCTCAGCAGTCCGTCTGGGAAGGTTACACTTTAATGTGACACTGACAGCAAGGTCACCGTCAATGAAAGTTGAGGGCAGATCGGTGCTCACGCTGCAGACAGCCTCTCCCTGGTTACTGTATCCTAACAGGGCTACAGTGCCACCAGCACGCTACTTAGCACACCTCCTCTACGTTGCAAAATAAATCAGTTGGCATTCTTTTGAACTGGTGAGAATGTGGCTTTGCTGTGAATCTTGATTTTTGTGACACTAATTCAGGCAAACAGCTACACGGGGGAAAGACACCAATGCCCCGAATGTCACAACAGCAAAAATCAGTGAAGGATATTGCGCTGAGCACTTGTCAAGTGGATTATTTTCATCTTGTCACTTTTATAAGATTACGCCACAATTCTAGCTAAACTAACGACGAGGCTTTATTTAAGGGTTCTTTCTTCTGCATTAGCACAGTCTATTAGAACAAATCTTTTCCCTCTCCTTGTAGATGCAGTCGACCATGATGAGTAAGCATATTCCATAAATGACCCAGCTGTGCGAGCATATTGTGTTTCGCCTCATCAGGGATTCAAAGGGGCTGACAACAGATCAGCTGCATCCGTTCACGGCTTGGTCTCCATCTGACCAGACCTCCATTTAAAATAAAGTCTGCTGTCTCCCTCGGCCAGCTGGTGGTGTTTGTGCCACAGATGCATGGCTCATGATGTCCAAATGACAACCATTAAGCAGATATTAGCATAAGAAGTGAAATGTGTGCAGTAAAAAGAAGCTGAGTTTCAAAAAACAAATAAATATACCAGCAAACTGAGGGCTACTCAGGAGAAACCAAGTCCCAACCACCTCTGGCTGTCAAAAATAGTGTCATCCAGAAGGGAGGAAAAAGTTGTAGTTCCTTGAATGGCCACTTGAGGCTATTTCCAAAAATGACAAATTGCCATAGAAACCCATGTTAAAATGTCTATAGCTTGTTGCCCCCTCTGTGACAACAGTAAGGGGGCATGGGATTTAAAAAAATATATAATTTAGGTCCCGTCCACATGGAGTCAAGTTTAAGCATATCCGCAAATGTTTTGTATTGAATTAGCATTTCATCCACATGGAACAGGTGTTTTTGGAGCCTGAAAACACTACTTTTTGGAAACGGGACCCAGAGTGGATAAATCTCAAAACCCAGCCTTTGCTGCTTTGTGTGTGCAACCAATATGCTACTTTTGTGAAATGATGTCTGTAATTCCCTCGAAGCACTTCCAGACACAAGTGGTTTCCTCAAACTGATGTTTATTGCAAACACAAGGTGCTTACAACAGGTATAAACCACACTGATGATCCTCGTCTTCCGTGTGCAGCACTCAGATCCCCAAGAGAAGTTCCCCACATCCAGCCTTAGAGCACGGTACTTTTTGTTTCCACCACGAACTCTCACCGTGTGAATGCGACGAGGTCCAATCTTTGTGTTTGCTGGAGGGCGGCCAAGCTCATCCTTCCTTTTCTTGTGGTAGGGCTTACGTTTACCGCCTGTTTTGCGGCGTTTCTGCCAGTTGTCCCTGGAGATACCCATTCTCAGGCGCTGGCTAGAAAGGCGGTAAACGTAAGCCCTACCACAAGAAAAGGAAGGATGAGCTTGGCCGCCCTCCAGCAAACACAAAGATTGGACCTCGTCGCATTCACACGGTGAGAGTTCGTGGTGGAAACAAAAAGTACCGTGCTCTAAGGCTGGATGTGGGGAACTTCTCTTGGGGATCTGAGTGCTGCACACTGAAGACGAGGATCATCGATGTGGTTTATACCTGTTGTAACCACCTTGTGTTTGCAATAAACATCAGTTTGAGGAAACCACTTGTGTCTGGAAGTGCTTCGAGGGAATTACAGTGAAAACTCGTTGGCTGTGTGCTATCAAAAGGAATTAGATTAATTCTTCTTTTTAACTTCGTTTTTCTTGTTAAAATGTCCGTTCTTAATCAAGCTATTCTTTTCGCTGGCTTCTTCTTCTTCTTCTTCTTCTTCTTGTTTAATGGCGGTTGGCAACCAGAGGCAATGGAGCATTAACGCCACCAACAGGACTGCAGCGTAGGTCAGGATTCTAACAGCTCCGCTGGCTTCTTCTGCAGGCTATACCACATACATGCTCACAGCGCCCTCTAGCGGTAGGGTGTAATAGTTACATTAAACAACACAGACCATAAGAGGCATGGAAATTAAATTAAATAAAATAGAATGTGGCAGTTACAATGTCTGCTTCTTCTGTGTTTCAATACAGCATGCAACCTTTATGTTCATGATCCATGTCATCTTCTCAGTTTTTTGCGGGAGCATCACAGCTCCACATATAGGCCTGGCATATATATTACAGCATTTCCAGTTGCTTTCAGTGGTTTTGTGTGTACGCAGATATTTTTTGAACTGGTACCATATTTACTGAACACTTTTTGAAAAAGACAAAGAAAAAGATTATATAGGAAATATTCTGTTTCCCTGTGGACAAGGCATTAGGTTAAGACATTTTTAGCCATCATCAATGGTATGCATAATTATTGGCATGGGCACTTTGAGTGACAATATGTGCCCTTGAGCCAAGAGTTCTGCTAGCAGAGGCAGGTAGCAGTGGCAGCTAGCAGAGGCAGCTAGCACTGGCTGCTAATTGTTGTGGCGAACTGTCTGTGCCTGTCCTTTCTGAGCATTTTTTTTTTTCACAAATATCTGTCTTGTTGTATGTTTAATTGCCTGAGTGGATCATGGAATAAGTCTGTCTTCCAGTATTTCTGTCAAGTGAAATTTACATGTGATTTAATTTTATAATGCTAAAAGCCATAACACTGTTAGAAGCTATCTGTATCTTGATAATGTTAGGTCCAGTTAATCCAGGATTAATGTGAAAATAAGTTGGTTATGATTTTTAATACCCACACCAAACCCACCCATTATGAAAACCACTGCACAGACCCTAAAAATATGCTTAAATAAAATGCCAGAAGGAAGGTTAGCCTGGTAACTGTTATTTCAACAAATGTGAGATGGGACCATGTTTGGCGTTCATTTGCCCCACCAAGGTCACACAGCATCCCACCCACATTCCAGCTCTTTACAATTTGTGAGCTGGCGAGGACACAGGAGTAAGCACTGACACACCTAGTGCAGCACTTTTTAACCTTCACAATCGCTCTTCTGTGTCTCTTTAGAAAACCTTTGGGTGAAATCATGGCAGGCTTGCAATGATTTCACAGAGACACAACAACAGGCCATTTAATGTCATTACCCCGATTCATATTCCAGCAGCTGATCTGCTCTGTGTCAGCCTGATCACGTCAGATCTCAGAAGCTAAGCAGTGTGAGACCTGGTTAGTACTTGGATGGGAGACCTCTTTGGAACACCAGCAGCTGTGTGCGTTTCTCCAGGTTACACTGGAGTTGTGTCAGGAAGGGCATCTGGTGTAAAACTTGTGCCAAATAACAACGCGGATCTGGCTATATCCGCTGTGGCAACCCCAAACAAAAACAGGAGCAGCTACAATAACCCCAATTAATATTCCAACATTTCATCCATTTTACATATATATATATATATATATATATATATATATATATATATATATATATATATATATATATATATATATATATATATATATATATTTATTTATTTATTTTATTTTTTATTTTTTTTCAAGGATTCAAAAGAATTTTATTGTCATATGCACAGAAGAACATGTTCCCTGCACAATGAAATGTGTCTACTGCATTTAACCCATCCTAATTGCCAGTAGGAGCAGAAGTTGCCATTAGGCGCCCGGGGACAACATTATATATATATATATATATATATATATATATATATATATATATATATATATATATATATATATATATATATATGTCTTATTAATTTGAATTCCATGTGTCACTGCTTCCACCAAGGAGGTTCTGGTTTCAACTAATTTTGTTTGCCTCCCACCAGGATTATAAATTAATAGACTCATGGACGTTGGAGGAGAGGTGTGGCATGGCCCTGGAAAGAAACAATTTTGGAGAAGATCAGGACAGAGGAATTTATTGTCTCTTTTTGTCATTACTGCAGATCTGGGAGCAATTTCTGCAAGGATGTGGAGGATCATTGGGTTCCGCTGGAGTGACTATGTCAATTGAATGGTTCGACTCAGAGGAGGTGTATCATTTGCATTGTGAGGGAGTGATGGTTAGGCTACTCTAACCCTAACCGGAGAAGGCCAAGAGGATACCTGCATTTCATATGACTATTGCAGAGAGCTGATCATTTCTTAGTGGTACGGATAGGCCAGTTGTCTGCCTACATTCGAAAAACTGAACCGCTGTCTCAACGAGAAAATGTGATGTAACAATTTGCATAGATTTTAAAAGTTATTTCAACTTAACTAGAGAAGTCCTGTGGTATTAACTCAGCTGAAAGTTGAAATAACTAAGTTGAAATAACCTAAAAAAAAGCCATGCATATTGTTACATATTTTTTCTCATTGAGACAGCAGTTCCTTTTTTAGAGTGTAGGTGGTTGCCATCCAGGACCAAAGGTGGTTCCATAGTGCAGCGAATGTGAATATGGTTGGAAAACCTCCTCCAGTTTGTTTACAGAGTAACTCAAAGATGTCAACAATAGGCTAAAGGTTATATCCTGTACATCTCCAGACTTACAAGGAATACAAAAACATTGAATCTTCGTAATTTGAATATATCAGATCAGTTAATATGGCAACATTGTTTAGCTTCAAATTCAAATCAAATCAAATGTATTAATTTATATAGTGCCAATTCATGATGAAATCGTCTCAACATGCTTCACACAACATAAAACAACAACAACAACAAAAAACTGAATTAAAAATTTAAAACACAATAAAAAGATGACCATAAAAGAATACAAGAATAAAAACACATCATAACACTAATGATAAACAGGGAAAACAAATGAGTCTTTAAACGTGACTTAAAAGTCTCCACAGTATCCGACTGCTGAATGTGTGCCGGGAGATCATTCCACAGAGCTGGAGAACGGTAGGAGAAAGCTCTGTGACCGGTAGACTTTTTATTCACCCTGGAAACACATAGAAGTCCTGCACCCTGAGAACGCAGGGCCCGAGCTGGTACATAGGGGCTTACCAGGTCAGCCAGATAGGGAGGTGCAAGTCCATGAACAATTTTATAAACTAATAACAGTACTTTAAAATCTGATCTTGGACGCCAAAATGGGCATAATGTGGTCAAATTTTCTGCTTTGTGTCAAAAGTCTGGCAGCAGCATTTTGAACCAGTTGAAGACCCCTAATCCTGGACTGCGGTAAGCCAGAAAATAGAGCATTACAATAGTCCAATCTAGAAGAGACAAATGCAAGAATCAACGTCTCAGCATCAGCCATAGACAGGATGGGACGAATCTTCGCTATATTTCGCAAATGGAAGAAAGCAGTCCTTGTAATGTCTCTAATGTGGAGATCAAAGGACAACGTAGGATCAAAAATTGCTCCAAGGTTCCTCACTTTATCCGTATGATGTATAACACACGAACCTAAGCTAAGTGCTAGCTGATCAAATTGATGCCGATACCTCGCTGGACCAAGAACCATAACTTCAGTCTTATCAGAATTTAAAAGTAGGAAGTTACTAGACATCCAACTTCTTACTGATGCAAGGCAATCTTCCAAAGATTTTATGTGCATGAGATTAGCAGCAGTTATTGGCATGTACAATTGAGTGTCATCAGCATAGCACTGAAAGGGAATCCCAAAGCGCCACAGTATATTCCCAAGGGGTGCTACATAAAGGGAAAAAAGCAGGGGGCCTAAAACGGATCCCTGCAGAACCCCAAACTTCATGTCCCTACGATCAGAGGAGGTGCCATTACACAATGCACAGTAAGAATGACTGGACAGGTATGACGTCAACCATGCAAGAGCAGTTTCAGTAATCGCAAAGTGATTCTCCAGCCTATTGAGTAAAATATGATGATCCACAGTATCAAATGCAACACTAAGAACCAGCAGCACCAAGACTGTAGTGGTATCTGAGTCCATTGCTCGCAAAAGGTCATTCACTACTTTAGTAAGTGCTGTCTCTGTGGAGTGATATTTTCTAAAAGCAGACTGCAGTGGCTCAAAAAGATTATTCTCAGTGAGATAGTCCACGAACTGTCGCCAAACCACTTTTTCCAGGATTTTAGAACAAAATGATGATTTGATATTGGTCTATAATTTTTCAATACACTAGGGTCGAGATTGGATTTCTTAAGTAATGGTTTAATCACTGCAGACTTAATGAGAGATTTATAGTTTCCAGCACAGTCGGCCCAAGAATGGGCCACAGGTCCTTAAACAGTTTTGTTGGTATAGGATCAGTATAGTTAAACGTAGTTTAAATGTAATACAGTATATCACAGACCTACTTGACATTATCTGCTGAACACCACCACTTGCTGCATACTTAACAGATGCATGATTGATAATGAATTAGGAGCAGGTGTATCTCTCAGTGAGAGTCAGATCATTTGCACAGCAGAATGGGGTAAAATCAGAAAAGGAAACTGTTCCATTCTGATTATATGGCAGCAATCACACATTTGCCCATGCATACTCGCAGAAAGGATTTTCTGGGAATTTTATATGCATTCTTCTCTCTCTGTCTTACTCAAAATGTGTGTGATTTTGAAGTCACATGAGCTTTTTGGTGAGAAAGGTGTCTACCAATGCCTCCACTGCTTGAGTCAGGTCCTCAAGAAATAAGGCATTGTCCATAAGGCTTATGGATGTCTGTCATAGTGGTTGCCATCCAAGACACAAGGCGGTTCTGTCATGTGAGTGATGCAGCCACATGCACTACCAGTGCATCCTCCCATACCTGACCTCACCTGATAAGGTTCATGAGTTTGGCAATCAAAGGGCTGGGATATGGACCAGGTTCATTAAATTAAAGAACCTCTTGTACCTTGACCCCGAGTCTATGCAGAAGTCAAGGAGTTGAAATATGGATGGGATTTAAATTACCTGAAGCACCAGCTGCTCCCTTGCAGAGGTAAGTATTCAACTCACTGGGCCTCTAGTTTCATGTCAACCTGACAAAAATACATAATTTGCATTGATGACAAAACTCAATCAAATTTAATGGGTTTTCTTTCAGCCCATGTGCCAACCAGACACCAGGTTTCATAAAATCCACTCATCCATCTTTGAGTGAGCCTGGTGACAATAAAACCAATAAACATCATCAGAAACAACTTCTTAGAAAAGGCAATAGAAACAAAAAGCAGAACATATTAACAAATAAGCCATACACTTCTCAACAACATGTTTTTACAACGACAGTCTTTTATACAGAAAATATAAGTAGTCAATTCTAAATTTAGCAATAATATCTTCAAACTGTATCCCCACAGAGGTGGGGAAAAAAAATAAATATGAAATACATTGTTTCAGCCCCTGGTCACTGATAATGCCAAGCCCTCCCAACCCTTGATTGGCGTAATGATGTATAAAAAATGAATGAATTAATGAATGAAACTCAAAAATTTGGGCTCGAAAAGAATAGGTATCCATGAATTTGAATATAAGAATTAGTGCTGGGACAATGCAAATATACTTAACTTCTGACATGATACACAATATTAGAGAAATGTGATTTAACAGGTATTGCGATTTGATATTACAATAAATTGTGATCTGTTTGCTTTTTGTAACACTAGACCACAGAGAAAAGAAAAATAATATACTGCTAAATATGTAATACTATAAAAAAAATTAATCCACATCACATTTGAGTTTTCAGGAGAACAATACATTATATACAGGTATTTGGTAATTAAATAATCAAGGCACTTCTTGACGTCAACTGCCTGCCTGCCAGTGTTTCTCTAACCCCAACTTGACTGCATGAAAGTGTTTTAAAAAAAAAAAAAAACTTTATTGGGATTGGGCAGTGTCCACATAGTTGGTACATCATGATATTATCAGGACTGGTTCCACAGAAAAGCTGGACCGAAATGCAGGACTCAATAACAGAGCTCTGTGAGTAAAAACAGTTTACTGGAGCAGTAAACAGGGTCTGGTACACAAAAAGGCAGTCCAACAAGAGCAGAAATACTTGGAACATTAGGCTTAGACGTGATCGATAATACAGGCAGGTGGTCATTACACACGAGAGGCAAGCAGGTCAGTAATACACAAAACAGAGCTCGAGAGAAGGCACAAGGCACATCAATCTGGCAAAGGAATAAGGCAAACAGAGGACCTTAAATACACCCAGGTGATGAGGTGCTGATTAGAAGCAGGTGTGCGTGGAACGCAGCAGAAAGGGGGTGTGGCCAGAGAGAGGGAAACAACCACACCAAGAGCCAGCAGAGACAGACAAGAGAGAAAGGGGACAGACAGACCCAAATGGGAAAAACCCCCACAAGAGAACACAGAGAACTGACCTAACGGGATAACCTGACTGACATGGAAAGTGGGATGAATACGCATGGAACTGTGCAATAGAAGATGGACAGAGACGGGATTGAAGACCTTAGACACAGGAAAAGGACCGACAACCTAGAAGCAAATTTGCACAGCACCCCGCGGAGTGGCAAAGTGCCGGGTCGATAACCAAACGTTTTGGCACACCGTGTAGGCAGGGGCAGAAGACCGCTTACGGTCAGCAGCCAGCTTATAAAGGGTGGAATATCGGCTAAGGGCACAACAAGCCCACTCCCAGATTCGCCGACACCGAGTGATTAAGCTGAGGGTGGATGGAACTGGGGACTGACGAGTTGTGGATGACAACAAAGAGGGCTGATGACCAAAGATGACATGAAATGGAGAATAACCGGATGAGGCAGAAGGCAAACTATTGTGTGCTAATTCGATCCAGGCTAACTGTTGGGTGTTGTGAACACAAAATCCTAAGCCCCTTTTCCAACTCCTGATTAAAACGTTCAGTCTGACCGTTAGCTTGTGGATGATAACCAGAAGTGAGAGTGGAGGTAGCCCCGAGGAGATGGCAGAATTCCCTCCACAATCCAGAGATGAACTGAGGACCCCGGTCGGAGACAATATCCTGCGGGAAACCATGAAACCATTTAGTTCTTTGGCAGTAGGTAACTTAAGTAAAGGCACAAAATGACACATCTTGGATAAACGATTAACTACAGTCAAAATGACAGTGTGTCCCTTTGATGGCGGAAGTCCAGTGACAAAGTCTACAGAGATGTAGGTTGTCTAGGTTGTCTACGTATAGAGAGAGGCAATAATGTACTGGCTGGTGGACGTGAGGAGGATTTATGACCTGCGCAAACCTGACAGGCATTCACAAAACTCTGTAACATCAGTGACAATACATGGCCACCACAAACGCTGTTGTAACACGTATAGATTTCTTTATTCCTGGATGGCAAGCAAAACAGCTACTGTGTCCCCAGTTAGTCACCTCCCCCCTGAGCAAAGCCAGAACGAACAACTTGCCCGGTGGACATTTAGCAGGTATGCTTTCCATCTCTAGAGCAGCTTTCACCTGGGATTCTATTTCCCAGGTTATGGCAGAGACAAAACAAGAAGGTGGAAGAATGTTGCCAAGATTGGACAAGGCATCAGGACCATCATATTGTCTCGACAGCGCATCAGGGTTTCCGTTTTTAGTGCCAGGTCGATAGGCAATGACAAAGTCAAAACTGAAAAATATAGCCCACCTTGCCTGATGAGCGTTAAGCCGTTTCACTGTTCTTAAATATGTTAAATTCTTATGGTCAGTATACACAATAAATGGCATTTGTGCCCCCTCCAGCCAGTGACGCCACTCCTCCAAGGCCACTTTGATCGCTAGCAGTTCACGATCGCCAATGCAGTAATTACACTCGGCGGAAGACAACTTGCGGGACAGAAAAGCACAGAGATGAAGCCTTTTGTTGGAGGGATTCATTTGGGACAAGACTGCCCCCACACCAATGTCAGAAGCATCGACTTCGACCACTAACTGCCGTGCAGAGTAAGGAAGGAGTAGCACAGGGGCTGACGTAAAGCGTTGTTTTAGGACATTGAAGGCCTCATCACATTCCGGGGTCCACTTGAATGCCCGTAAGGACGAGGTTACGTTATGCAGTGGAGCAGCGACCGTACTGAAATTTTCGGATGAACTTACGGTAAAAGTTCGCAAAGCCCAGAAACCTCTGGACCTCCTTACGGTTCATTGGAACTGCCCACTCACACACTGCCGCCACTTTAACTGGGTCCATCTGAATCCTCCCTTCTGAGATTACAAACCCTAAAAAACATACAGTTGGTCTATGGAATTCACATTTTTCTGCCTTAACATACAGATCATTGAAAAAATCTCCTTTAACAGTGGAATATCCGGATAAAAGGCTGAAACCGACTTCTTCTGAAACTTCTCTGTTCTCTCACGACGTCCTGGATCAATAGAGCCTGAAATGTGGAGGTTTTCAGCTTGAAACAGGCTGACGACGGTGCCTGAGAGCACTGCGGGACGTCTCGCACCGTGGGAAGTCCTTAAAGCGACAGTATCACCTCAAAATCTCTCATCAGCCGTTAAAATTTTCACTGAAAACCAGCTTAATTTTTCGAACCGTGTCCACTTTGATGTGTCTCACAGGTTTAGAAAAAATTTTGATCAAACAAAGCGCCAGTCTCTCAGCAACTTCTCAGACAAAGGAATTCCGACGAGGAGCTGGATGACTCCTCCCACAAGGAGTGCTCACAGGCGAATGACGTCACCGACAGGCGTGGAGAAACTCACGCATGCGCACGAGGGTTCAAGCATGTCTGACGTAAAAACATATGAATGAAATCCATATAGTTTTTGAAAAAAATAAAAAGGACCTATACTTTATTGACAGCCCTCGTATTTTTGCATTGCGATGCGTTCAGGACCCAACAGAGAAAACAGTTTTCCCCGCGGCGGACTCGCCCTTGGCAACAACTCGATCGCACAGTCATAAACGCGATGAGGAGGCAGTGATTTAGCCTTAGCTTTGGTAAATACCAGTGCTAAATCATGATAACAGGAAGGTACTCCCTCCAGATCAAGAGTACCTTTAGATGACGGTGTAGGAATTTTTATCAAACAATTCTTTGAGCAAGGAGGCCCCCATGAAATTATTGTCCCGTTGACTCAGTCGAAAATGGGACTATGTTGTTGCAGCCAGGGATGCCCCAGAATAACAGAATGAGTCATCTTGTCTAAGACAAAGAAGCTGATTGACTCCACATGGTTCTCATTGACAGTTAAGCGGACTGACTGAGTGCGGTGAGTAATTTGTCCCATATCGTGGCCATCCACAGCCTTCACCACCAGAGGTCATGAGAGATGGTAGAATTTGAGGTGCAGGGATCTGGCGATAGACGATAACATAAGATTGGTGTCAGACCCAGAATCCACAAAAGCGGGCACAGAAACGGAGGACTGATCAGATTCTAATTTAGCAGAAATAGAATTCTGAGAGGCAATTCTGACTCATCCGCACCGCTGGCTGAGAATTACTGGAGGCACCCTTGGCAGGAAAACCAGAAACCACATGACCCGACTGTCCACAACAAAAACAAAGTCCATCCTCCCATCTGCAGTGTTGTTCCTTCCACGACAGCCATGTACGGCCCTGCAGCCACAGTTTGTCAGTGCTGCGGAGTGCGGAGTCAGCCTCTGAGCGATGTGACGAGGAGCTCAGATGAGTGGGCATGGTGGAGCATGGTGGCTGGAGATGAGCCTCCCGGCGGGGCTGATCAACCAAGTGCCGGTCGATCCAGATAGCCAAGGCAATTAGTTCATCAAGGTCATCTGGAAGATCCGTAGAGATTAATCGATCCTGGATGTCCGTGGATAGGCCATGGAAGAACACATCAAGGAGCGCGGCAGGGTTCCATTCACTTTTGGTGGCGAGGATGCGGAAGTCGACAGCGTAGTCCACCACCCGACGAGTGCCCTGCTTCAGCCGCCTCGCGTCCCGGGGATGTGTGTTGGAAAACCTGCCGGAGCGCGATGGTGAATGCCTGGAGGGAGGAGCAAGATGGCGACCGACGGCTCCATTCAGCGGTAGCCCACGGCGCGGCCTGGCTGGACAGGTGAGATATCATGTATGCTATCAACGCCTTTTCAGACGGGAACATAGATGACATTAGTTCAAAGTGCAGCTCACACTGTGTAATAAAAGGCAACACATCGCCAGTCTCTCCGGAGAATCGTTTCGGAGGGGAAAACTGAGTTCAGATGGCAGCCCCTGGTGAAGGAGCCGGAATGGTGGCCAGCGGACTTGACTGAGAATGACTGGTGTTACCTTTAACCGGGTCCGGGCTGGCCTGAGGGACGAATCTTGACAGGAGTTGTTCCATCTGAGAGCTCACGGTGGACATGAAAGCATGTTGGCGTTGTGCTAAGTCGCTAAAGCCTGAGCTGAGAGCAGTGAGCTGGTTCTCTTGTTGGGCTAGCTGTCTGCTATCATGTCGTACGGCTAGCTGAAAGGGACTTGAGTCTGCTGCATCCATCGTTGGCCAGATTGATCTATCAGGACTGGTTCCACAGAAAAGCTGGACACAAATGCAGGACCCGATAACAGAGCTCTGTGAGTAAAAACAGTTTACAGGAGCAGTAAACAGGGTCTGGTACACAAAAAGGCAGTCCAACAAGAGCAGAAATACTTGGAACATCAGGCTTAGACGTGGTCAATAATACAGGCAGGTGGTCATTACACACGAGAGGCAAGCAGGTCAGGAATACACAAAAACAGAGCTTGAGAAAAGGCACAAGGCACATCAATCTGGCGAAGCAATAAGGCAAACAGAGGAGCTTAAATACACCCAGGTGATGAGGTGCTGATTGGAAGCAGGTGTGTGGGGAATGCACCAGAAAGGGGGTGTAGCCAGAGAGAGGGAAACACCCACCACCAAGAGCCAGCAGAGACAGATAAGAGAGAAAGGGACAGACAGACAGACAGACCCAAATGGGAAAAACACCCACAGGAAAAGCAGGCGAACAATAAAAAAGCAACCAAAACACCACAATAGCTCACATCCTGACAGATGTGTGCCACAGAGTATCATGCACAGAACTTTTTTTCTGTTTTGCATTGACATTTTCCACACTCAAGGTGAAAACCTGATGCCATTTTGCACCTTCCCTGCTACAGCAGCCCGTTTTGGCAACAGCTGATGGAAGGATACTTGCTCACCCTGCCTTAGCCCACCAAACATTTGATTCATAAAAAGATAGCACACCTTAAACTTTAAACATTCAAATAAAGACTGATGACATCATTAGATTGTGCACTCTCTATAGCTGCCCCTCTTTTAAATTAAATAATCACAATTACTCAGTTTGATCTCTAGAGGAATTTCTTGTGGTCTGCTATTTTTTTTTTTTTTTTTTTTTTTTTTTTATTCCTTGTGGCTGATTGAGATCAGGTTAAATCTATAATACATTGTATCCTCTGCTGAAAGGAAACTATGACATTTCCACTCATTTTCACCAGCAATTGAATTTGAATTACATAAATTCTAGACAGTGAAAATCAATTCTCATATTGTAAAGCTAAATAATGTGATATTATGGGTATCACTTTTTCCCTATCCCCAATAAGAATACATGCCCATGAACTCAATTTGAGTCAGGTCAGGTCTGGCAGAAGGTGCTGGTGCCATGTTCGCTGCATCCACCACACCACAGAACTGCCTTGAGTCCTGGATAGCAATAACCATCGATATGCCAGTCAGGTGAAGCATGGGCACCCCTTGGCTTCCCAACTGACTGGGGTTCTTAACACAGTTGGATCATGCACAGAGAAACACGCCATGTGGCCATAATGTCCTAGCTGGTGTTCACACTCAAAATGATTCTCCACATCTGAGTCTCCCAACATATAACTGTTCATTTGAGACAAACTAATTCCAGTAGTACTCCAAGATCCTCCAAAGAGACCTAGTTGCAAAATCAAGTTGTTGGCATTGTTCACTGGTCAGACTCCAAGTCCTTTCAGTAAGCCAGGACCACCAGGATCCTAAAGACTTGGACCTTTCTTCTCTTTCAAAGGTATCACCATCACCAAACACCTCTGTCTAGTGACGTCATGACTCCATAAGCAAAAGCAGATGATATTTACTAATGAACCATAAAATAATTCATTAAACAACAATAAGACGCTACACAGATATCTATTTATCTAGCTAGCTAGCTACATATCTAGATATCTAGATAGCTATCAGCGGTGTTTTGCATACAATAAATAAATTACAAATTAATTTAAATTTTCTGTAATTGAATAAATATTGACTTTTTAAAATAAAAAATGACACTTTTAATGACTAAAGAAGAATATCTGTAACATGTTAGTTAAATAAAAATAGAAAATTGCATAATTATGTGCATCCTTCAATACAACAATTATCACTTTTGCAGCCAGTTAGCTTTAGAAAATTGAGTCAAAGGACACAAGAACACTTAAGTCACTGAATATCCCTTTGAGTTTAGTGGCATAGATTAATACATGAGAAGGCATCTGATGTGAAACAAAATATATGCAAGTTTTCCTACAGTGCTCCACCTAACTAGAATTACATCCTGTCAGATGTATTTATCTTTGTTTCCCACTGTTTGTTTTAATAATTCCATTGTTGCTATGAACTAACGTAATGCTGTGCAGATGACAAACAACCTAGGAGCTTGAACAACTGATAGTAATAAGAGATACGTTTTGCAGTTCATGTAACTGAGTAATATTTTGCTGATATCATAAACAAAACGACATGCATGATTGCAAATGATTCATTACATCTGGATGCTGATGTGTCAGATTTCAGCAGCCCACTGGTGTGCACACATACTGATTCAAACTCTGTCTCTGTGAGCAATAAATCAAAAGAACCCAGCGTTTTTTTTTTTGTTTTTTTTGCCTTCAAACTTGTTTCTCCTGACTGTTGAATGTGGTTTGTAGCACTGAATAATCACAAAGACAAAAAGCACCCATGTTGAGAATCAGTGGGTCCAGAAAATGGAGGACCTCATCTTTGACGCATATCATAATCTGTTGGACAGGAGTTGAAGTAGAAGCAGTCAGTCCTATATAGGCCCTGAGGCCCAATGGTGACAGTGTTTAGTCACAAATTCTGTAACATGAAACAAATGAGAGGTTACGACCACTTTTGGATAGGACACCAGTTAGATACAAATTGCTCTCTCAGCCAAGGCCAGTACGAATTTACATCTGGGTGAGCTGAGGTAATGAAGATGATGTTTCTCATCCAAGGACACATAAAGTAAGTCTACATATTGTAACTAAATATTGTACATATTGCAACTACATATGTAATTTAAGTCTACATACTTATAATGCCAGAGACCCCATTTACCCTGCCTCCCCCCACTCACACAAAGTACAGATTGATCATCCCTGCACTGAAAGGTACTGTACATCTGCATGCCTTTGCACAGCCCCATTCCGCTATGTTGTATTTATTTGACAGTGAACATAGATTTTCCTGTTTGTCTATTTGACTCCTTTACTTTTTACATAAGTATTGTTTCCTTTTCCTTTATTGTTGTTTATGCACCAATTACTTCTTACAGAAGTATCCTTTTTTCCCTTTTCTTTTTATTGTTGTTTATCCACCAATGACACCAGATAAAATTCCTTATATGTGAGAACTTACTTGGCAATAAATTTGATTCTGATATTGGTAACCCAAAAGGGTTCAGTTCCACATGACTCATATATAATAATCTGTCAGATATGAGTTGAGGTTAAACAAGTCAGTCCTATATAGGCCCTGAGGCCCATAGTTGCTGCTGCTTATGCCCAGATTCTGTAACATGAAAAGAGCAAGAGTCTACGACTCCTCCTGGATATGATACCAGTCTGTACAGGTTACTTCCCCAGCCAAGACAAGTACCCATTTTCAGCTTGATGGACTGAGCCAATGCAGATGAAGTTTCTTGACCGAAGATGCAAACAGGTAGCATTACTGGGACTCATATTGGTAACCCAATGCCTTATCCCACTGAGTTACCTGTGGGCTCGGTTTTGGATGACCAGTGTATAAAGAGGAGTTCAATTCCAGCTATGTACTTCAGATTGGTTGATTTTTTTTTTTTTTTTTTTTTTTTTTTTTGGACAAGACACTTCATCTGCATCCTTCACTTTTAAGTAAAGCCATGTCTGGGAGCATGTGCTGCTGTTGTGCATCACTGCATCCATAAGACCACCGTCCTGGATGCCAACCACCCAGGTAGACAACAACCATGAGGGTTTGTCCACTGCACGAGCGCACCGAGGTTCACACATGAGGTGTGTTACGCAGGTGGACTCCTGAAATATTGTTTCAGTCCACGAAGCTGTAAATGGGGCCAGGGCTTAGCTGGGGAAGTAACCTGTCTCATCCAGGAGTAGTCATATGTTCTCATCAGCTGTGATCACCTTCACAGTACAGTATCCAGGGATAAAGCCCACAACACCAATGGGCCTGTAGAGGACTTAGCCCTGCACACAAATGCACAGCGTGCATGTCCACATGGAAGCATTTTTTTTAACAGTAGATGACTACTAAAAAAGAGGCACGGCTAATACATGACTGAAAAATACTGGGAAAGCAAAGTCTGTCGTTGTGCTCCTGTTTAACCATGATACTCCATGTCAGAAGCAATGCATCAGTCCTAGCCTAGTTAACACTCAATAAAACATTAGAAGAGCTCAGCTCTGGACAAACAGATACCCACACTGGCACCAGATACACTCACAAACCTGGATTCACACTTGGTTTTTTGTTTGTTTATTTTTTGCACAATATGTGGACAAGAAGAGAAAATGAGAAGCTTTCAAAATGGAGCCAACATTCACTGTGCTTCGAGAATGTTAAATGTAATTGGAACAGAGCATTAGCGCAGTGTACGCTGAGTAACAATTGGTCACCAGAGCCACCTTTGACCATTCAGCACCAGATACACAGGAGCTGTCATCAACTTCCCATCAGGCTCCACTTCCCCCCAGTGGAGGATTTGCAGGAAGAGAGATGCTTCTTTTGAAATTTTTATATCCACAGGCAAAGGCATTTAAGGGTCACCGTTTTGCATGTTGCAAGAACGAGAGGAGCTACAGCCATTGATCCAGATGAAAACTGGGCATCGAGGGCATTCATTATTCAACTGTTTTAAATATTTCAGAGAACCAACAGGATGCTGGAACAAAATGATTCAAGCATATCCTTACCAAAAGGAGGTATCCTTGCACTTGTCTGGTGATGATGAAGAAGGCAGCAGATTCACTCTTCCCCGAAAAAAAAGAACAGAATAGTTTCAGTGCACCATCTCCTAAAACCATCTCAATTTCCATTTGAAAAGGAACTTGGCACGAACAGGAATGAATGCAACAGAAAGAAAGACACTGAACACACACAAACTGAAGGTGAACACACAACGTAATGGAGCTGAGATGTTATAATACAGAGCGCACTCAGCTCCGCAGAGATAAAAGCAGCACGGCAGCCTTTAAAAATGCAGGGAGGCACTTGCCATTAAGACTAAAATGTACATAAACGCATTCCCTGCACTTGCACCGACTTGCCGCTGCAAAGACGAGGACAAACGGCAACTGCAATTACGTCCCTTCCACCAGCAGCCTCCCTTGGTGACAAACGCTGTGAAGCAAAATAAGCAGGGAGATGAATTGCTTTGCAGATGGCATCTTCCCTCTCAGCAAACACACATGCACAAGTATGCAGACGCACATTGTTCTCTGCAGAGAGCAACGACAATGAGAAAAAAAAAATCATCTTCTGTATTCGTGAGAGCATCAGTACAAGTTTGCAGTTTCTAGTGAAGCAGCTTGTCGGCGCACCTTGCTCTCTATTTGACCACCTTCTCTGCACCCTTCGCACACAGACTTACTCTGACATGTTGGATGAACAGACATGAGGTCAGGGACATGTCCTTACCTTGAAATACCACTCGGAATCTTTATAGTCCACACGAGATGTTTGAAGAAGAAAAATCCACCAAGTCCCCCAGAATCAGACGACAATTCAAGCCTTTCTGATCACAAGTTACTTTCTGACAAACAGGATGTCCTTTATTGATCATAATCCATCCTCCTTTACTTTCCAGATGTTTGAATATTTGGGTTGGTTCTGTTTCCCCCCTCTTGCACGACGCCTGATATTCCACCTTGGCTCAGTTAAATAACGCGAGGGTGCGAGCCATAGAAGAAGAGGCACGGACACCTTCTACCAGCTCCACTGCAAGTGCATCCAGCCGGTTTTCACGACACTCATCCTGCCTTTCAGAAATTAAATTCAGCATCCACTGTTCATCCCCATAACAAGGGGAGGGCGCCTCTCCTCCAGATGGAAACTTTCAGGCACCTCTCCAGAGCTGTAAGAGATGATAGTGGATGTCGGAGAGCCCTGATAATGTGTTATTTCCCCTCGATATCCTCCCTCTTCTGTGGATTTTCCCTTCTTTTTCGCCTCCAATTTGCCTGTTGTGCAGCTCCCTCCTCTCCGGAACAGGGTCTCACAGAATGGATGCTGAGAAAGCAGCGGAATGAGGCGAGGCGCTTGTTCTCCTCTTTCTCTCTCTCTCTTCCTCTCCCTCCCTTGTACATCCTCCCTCCCTTCCTCCTGCTACACCTCCCCACCCTTTGCTCTCCTCCTCCTCCTCCTGCTCTTCTCCTCTCGTATGCACAATGAGATATGCTCTGGCTTTTGACAATTACTGCTGTGCCATTTCCAGCCGTGTCAGACAGAAAGGTTCACCGCCCATGCTCCTCAGAGAGACAAATAATGCCAGATTAATATGCAAAAATTAAACTGACATGCAGAGAAGGAGCACAAAGCCAAGAGGCAACCTAATCTCCTTTCTACATCTTCATTAACACACTCGCACTGTGTCCCTCTTTTGTAGGAACTTTTGTGCACAGTTGCGACGAAGCCGGCCGACTGTCACGGAGTGACTGAAGAGGAAGATGAAAATAGCAAACAGGAGAGCAACCCACGGCACAGAAACAAGGGCAATGCATGTGCAGTAACAGCACTATAATTACATAATCAGACACCTAAATAAATTTCCAGAATTTCTGTTATCGTTGTGTGTACTCGTACATGCACGGCGATTATCACCCCTCAGGGATCAAACAATGACAAACATTACGGAGAACAACTAATGCAATGAAACATTCTGAATCATTTGAGGAAAAGATTTCTGCATGTACAGTATCTCACCTCTCCACATGCTTTCTGAGACACCATTCACATGCACACTCAATTTGTCATGAACATAGAGGTGCAGGACAACATTACATGCTGTTTCAGACACCTGCTGTGATAAATAATATTACTAAAACCGGGAGATTCTTTTACCAAGTCTGAACAAGGCAGCCCAAGGGGAAAAAAAACAAAAACAAAATGACATTTCCATCCAGCAATCACACAAAGCTTCATCAGGACAAGTAGATCAAATATTGGTTCAGCTTTCAAGAGGACAGTGATCTTGATATTATCGAAGCAAGGTCACATCTCGTCAACACCTTGTCACAGGAGCTGTGAGCTAAATGTTAAAGTTCCTCTGGCAGGGTCACTGCCGATACTTTTCCATCCATCATGCACGTGTCTCGTGGGGACTCGTGTCAACAGTGTCATTGTGGTTTTCACCAGAAACAAAAAAAAATGGACTTTCAGATCTAAACAGACTGTACTGTTCTGTTCAGAAAATGGATCATTATCTCTCAGTGCTTCCACCTCACCTAAATAAAGCCTCTGGTGGCTTCATTTTAAGGTACATGGCAGCATAAAGAACATGCCGGCACAAATTCACTCATGATATCAGTTTTATTACTGTATAACTCTTGTTATGTTAAATATTCTATTAACAGCACAAAGTCAGATTTCAGTGGGATGTTAGTTTATTTCCCTGCACAGGGAAGCAGTTATGGCTTGTACTTAGTCCATCTCAGAAGTTTACATACACTCATCATGGGCATGAATGTCATGGTATTTTGGGGCTGTTGATGGCCTTG
Source organism: Thalassophryne amazonica (assembly GCF_902500255.1). Lineage (NCBI taxonomy): Eukaryota > Metazoa > Chordata > Actinopteri > Batrachoidiformes > Batrachoididae > Thalassophryne > Thalassophryne amazonica. The sequence continues at coordinate 65,901,563 of NC_047113.1, forward strand.
AACTGTTCTTTTGCCAGAGTGGAATGACTGTACAGCATACATCATGAATGATTTTACAAAACAAGAACTGGGTGCACAAGTTTGAATTTATTTGGGATCTTCTATAATCTACACAGGGTCAAACATTTACATACAGGGCTCAACTATATATATACATATATTCATACATATGAATATTTATATATTCATACATTATTCATACATACATTCACTTAAGTCTTTTAACAAGTGCAGCTGAAGGTTCTACATTGTCTTTTAACGTGACATGGTCAAGGCCTATCTATTAACTCCTTGTTAGTGATCATGATGAACTACAACTAGTAGTTTCTCCTTTCCAGCATAAAGGGGCATGTTTGATAGCACTCACTGGACTGACAAATACTCAGAACAATTGGAATGTCCAAGGAACTCAGTGAAGCTCTAACTAGGGGAAGTGTAGATTTACACAAGTTGGGAAAGTCTCTTGGAGCCATTTCTAAACAACTGCAGATTCCAAGTTCAAACAACTGTACGTAAAAACAAGTCAGTCGGATGTGTCACTACATTGCCCAGGTCTGGAAGAATACCCAAACTGTCAACCTCAGATGAGAGGAAATTGGTTAGGATCTTCAGGAAAAATCCAATGAACCATCAAGGCTCTGGGTCTACCATGAACTGGAGACTGCTGGAACACCACTGTCAACAGTGAAGCAAATTTTACATCGCCATAGACTGAGAGAGTGCTGATCAAGAAAGAAGCCCCTGCTGCAAAATTGACACCTTCAAGCCAGACTGAAATTTCTAGCTGCCCACATGCACAAGGTTTTATGGTCAGACAAAGACAGTTATTTGACCACAATGACAAAGGTATGTTTGGAGGAGTAAAGGTAAGCCTTTCAAACTTAAGAACACTGTATCACCTGTCAAGCATGGTGGTGGTCGCATTATGCTCTGGGGCTGTTTTGCTGCCAGTGGTACTGGTGTATTGTATAAAGTGGATGGAATAATGAACAAGGAGGACTACTTCCGAATTCTTCAATGTCACCTCAAATCAACAGCAAGATGGTTGAAACTTGGCCAAAATTGGGTGTCCAACAAGATAATGATCCCAAACACACATCAAAACCAGATCTGGGTTGACTAAAGCATGAATCTGGAATGGTCTTCCCAAACCCCACCGTCAACCTGTTTACAAATTCTGCACTATGTTGAAAAGCCAGGTTGGTACTGGGAAATCCACCAGTATAAATGAATTCTTCCAATTCTGTCAAGAAGAGTGGTCAAACACCCAGCCAGAATTATGACAGAAGCTTGGCTACCAAAAGTGTCTGGTTGAGGTTCAGCTTGCACCTCAACATTTAACTGAATATTAGTGGGGGTAGATGGGTATATTTGAGCCTGTATGTGTAATTTTTACCCTCTGTATATTAGAGAAGATCCAAAATAAATTCAAACTTGCGCACCCAGTTTTTTTTTTTTTTTAAGTCATTAATGATGTATGCTGTACAATCATTCCACCCCAACAAAATAAAAATTCAAGGACTTCAGTAAAAGCCACATTACCATGACATTCAGGCCCGTGATTAGTGCAGGTAAACTTCTGACGATAACTGTATGTAGACATCAACTCCAAAAGAATAATGAAAGGCATCAGAGGTGTGTTGTGTGCCCTGTGCGCTCTTCATACTGAGATATAAGTTGAAATTATGAATTATGAGATATTATGAATTATGAATACTTACAAAGCCTATGAATGACACTCACACCCTCGGTTTTTTTTACACACTTTAATTTCCTTATGCTATTTCTCGGTGGGACTTCTCCATCTTAAAATGTCTGAAATCATCCTTTTTAAACTCAAACTGAAAGCAAATCACTAAATTAAATAAAAAATGAAACAAAATGGTGTTGCATATTTTCTACAATGTCACCCTTTAATATCACACAATTAAATCATCACATTTACAGCCAGTTTTCTTCAGACAAGTCAGGAGACGGATACATTTCCAAGTTATTGAATGAGTCTTGGACTTCATTTATTTATCCATCATGAACAACTATATACAGTACAGTATTGTATGGTACATCTGTGTTTTGTTGGCAGATCTCAAAAACTGGGTGACTGTGCAAATATGCTGACTTGTGTGGGAAGCAACCCAGACATTGTGGACCTTTGTGAATGTGATTGGAGAGACTGTGCACAGGGCAAATAGATGCATAGACAAGCCTGCTCTGCCACTCACATTAGTGCCAATTAATGCGCAGAGTTAAGCCAGCCGCCATGGGCAAACAAACAATGGCCAAAAAAATATAGAACAGAAAACCTGAAATAAACTATCAAGACAAATGTTTGGCTACAGCCTGTAAAACACTCATGTTTCAAACATGGTGTGACATTCCACATGGGAAGGAAGACATCACAATTTGAGGTAAAATAAAACAGTATAGTGGAAAAGTAAACCTGGCATTAAAGGATAGAAAGTGTGACTGGAGATGGCACGAGAACTTTTTGTCAGTACCACAAATCAGCAATGGCTAATTCGAAACACTGCTTTGAAATATCTGAATCCTTATTCTTGTAGTTGACTGACAGACTGCAAATGACATTAGATGCATACTGCCACCTGCTTAATATGAGTGCATAGACCAACTTAGCAGAGTATAAATCTTACCTAAATAATAATAATGATGATGATGATAGTGATGATGGTAAAATCTCTGAATCTTAAAGGAAAATAAACTGACATAATATTATCCCTTTCCATATTCAAAGTTCTTGGCTTGCCATCATTTTCTGCCAAGTCAGTCTATATTAAGAGTTCATATTGCACTCCTGTTTTTAAACAATGTTCATGAGCCTGGGCAACATGGTGGCTTAGTGGTTAGCACTGTTGCCTCACATCGAGAAGGTCATGGGATCGGTTACCATCTGTGGCCTGTCTGTGTAGTTTCCATGTTCTCCCCATGTTTGTGTGGGTTTCCTCCAGGTGCTCCAGTTTCCTCTCACATTTAAAGACATACAGGTTAGGTGAACTGGAAACTTTATAATTGTCCAGGTCACCCTTGCAAAAGAGATCTTGATTTCAATTGGACTACCCTGGTTAATAACGGATGAATAAAAAATGAATCTCTTATGTGTGCAAATCTATGTCTTGCCTGTTGTGGCGAGGTCCCAGAAAACCTCTCACTTCTACATTTGCTATCTCAACAAGAAACAGTTGCATTTGTTGCCTTAAAATCAATGGTAGGTGGATCTCTGGTTAATTTGATATTGCAGCCACAACACATACTAAGAATGAGGCGATATTGTTGTGAAAGTGTAGGAACACGGACCCACAACAGGGGGCGTAAATGAACGGGCAATGGATAAGCCAAACAGTAACAATTTAATGTTGTAAATTGTGCACAACAGAATACAGACAACAACAAGTTTGGAACTACAGTCAATTACACGTTGGGTGACGTGTGGGCAGGCTTGAGGATAGGAGACGCCCGTCCAGAACCGAGCCGGATCCCACACGGCCCTCACCGCCAACGGATCTGAAGAACACCGGAGCCGCCAAGTCCTGAGTCCCCAGGTGGTCACCGTCTCCAGCTGTCAGACCTGGCACTGCTGGCAGAGAACAGAAACAGCACAGGTGAGTGTGAGTACGCACACTCAGTAATCCCCTGTGTTCTTTTGGGAGGGAGCACCTCCACCTCCAATCACACACTCGTGCAGCTCCTGTCTAACCACTTATCTGGTTGGGGTGTGAAGCGAAGCCGTCACTGATCACACCAAACGCCAATCCCACAGATAAGGCAACACCACAGGAAAACGGCTGCAAAGAAGTTCAGACTATAAGTCAGCGTTAAATACAGCAGAGAAATTACCTCCAAGGTAGCTGATTTCTTGGCGAGGAGGTGGAGTTGCAGTCCGGCTTATATGGTGATGTGGATGAGTGACAGCTGGTGCTGATTATGAGTGACAGCTGTCACTCCCGGTTGCTATGACGCCCTCTCTGCTTGAAGCCCGCACTTCAAGCAGGGCGCCATCTGGTGGTGGTGGGCCAGCAGTACCTCCTCTTCAGCGGCTCACACAACAGATATTCTCCAACCCCATTGGATCCAGAGCCTCAGTTTACATTGGGTTTTTGTTCAGCATGAATTGAAATGTGTGTGGAAATGCTTCAAAAGGGCTTGGCGAGGGCCCAGTTTCTTTCAAAAACCAGCCTTGGTAACAGCTGTATTTTTAATTTTGTATATTAATTTATTTAGCTTTTTTTTAATCCAACAAATCAGACTGTCTGTTGTGGCTGGCGTGCCTGGCTGGCTTTTGTGTGTCTTTTGTTTCTGTCTTTTGGTTTTCCTCCCAGGTGGTGCGCATTTGGGACTGAGTGGCTGTGTAGCTGAGTTTATCAGGACCTCACCCTGACCACCTGAGGCTGATCACGTGCAGCTCGTCAGGACTCACAGCTGTGGTGCATCTACATGGATTGGAACATGGTATCATTTAAGTCTGGAGTATACAGTGTGTATTTGCCAGAGACTCGACCTTGTGACCAGACGGGTGAGATCGTCATCTCGAGAGCCATCTCATCATCAGTGGATGCAGAGAACGTCCAGGTTTGATGCATAGTCTGTGAAAGAGGAGGGGGTGAGGTCTCATGCTCGTCAGCACACTTCCTGAGGTACGTTAGATTTTGTGACTAACATTTATACAGTCAGTAAATGTGGTGTCCCTCACACCTTATTATATTGAGCTGTATGTAGTCGTTTAATCAGCTTCCACTGCAGTGGAGTTTTGTGAACAGGGTGTTCCATGCCTGCAGGGTGGGAAGCTGATTAGTAATTAAGCCAGGAAGTGTTTGCTGTTTGTACACCTTTGAGCGGTCTCTCTGTGTGTGGAGTGTGAACTCACATGATGATTTCTTCTTTCACAGACTCGGTTTGTCACGGCCACCTGGGGGGTGTCGGCGGGGTCCTTGGGTCCGAACTGGTTCTGGCTCCGGACCGTTTTGTGCTGCTAGGAGCGCACCGCAAATCCGCCACGCCAGACCGCGCACTTATTTGTTTGTATTTTTTCACATCACTGTTACGTTTATTAAACTCAGTTATCCTTTGTACCGTGCTCTGCTTATTTTATACTGGGTCCTTCAAACGCTGGTCGGTTCTCCGGGCTGCGTCCAACACATAACACTGTCGTGGGATCACGCAACATTGAAGTACGAATGTGAAACTGAGTTTTAACAAAACAGCTGAAAAAGAGAAAGTACAAGTACTCTTTCTAAATACAAGGTTAAAAGCATTTTCATAAGGGATACAAATTGATTTAACAAAACCTTATTAGATATCCACTACAATTCAGCATAAAAAACATATTTTCTGTACACTGGCAGAGCAGGAGAAATGGATGAAAGGTTATTTCCATTTCAGCCAAAGTCAATACACTATCGGAAAAAAGTCACTCTTCTCCCACCTTTTTTCTTTAAATGAAGGTGGCTGCGTCATCACCTCTAGATGATAAAAAAGTGTGGCTGAATGATCAGACTGTTGTGAAAAACATGTCATGGATGACCTCAATCTGACAGCAGCCTTCAGCGTTCACTGACAGTGGTAACTCTGTCTTGCTGGGTAAGCGCTCTGGCTGACGTACGAGAACAGCACTTCCTGAATTTCATTATAATGTTACCATTTACATTCTTGTTCCAAAAAAAATCATCAACGACAACCATTTGAGTTCCATTGTGGTAACAGCATACTGCAAGTTTTTCAATGTCATAGGTAGATAGATAGATAGATTGTGCTGAAGTTCTACTACAGGTGTGAAGGAGTTGTTTTCGCACACATCACATGGTATAAGTCTGGAACATTACCTCATCAAACCATGTTTCACAATTATGGGCATCTTCTGGGTTGTTGCAGTTATAGAATGTGGCATTCCGGGGTGCATATCCATGAAAGTGAGAACAGGGATTTAGATGGAGCAAATTAAAGTTTTCGAGATAGGATAAAGTATGCAGGAATTCAAATGACAAAAATGAGCCTGTGACTGCCTAATAGGCTTCAGAGGGCTGACGCAAACCCTGTGTGGTCTGCACAATGGGACATGTATTTTTTGAACAAACATTACTTCCATTATCACTTCCTTCTGACTTGATCATGATAGCACTTATATTAAACAACAACAGATATTTTGCTGATCAATATAAACGTCAGATCATCTCTGTAGTCCTATTACCTGTGGAGATATAGCAGAAAATATGTTTCAATGCCATGTTTTTGTTCAGCTTCACCTTTGTCTCCTCCTCTCCAAAAGTTACACATCTTGAGATAGTTTCTCATCCAGTCATTTCTTTTTTTTTGTTATTTTGTTCACATACAGACACAAACGTGCCCAATTACAATACCCTGCTTCACCGCTTTGTCGGTGTGCATGTTTTATTTTTTGTAGCATCCTTTGAGTTTTCAGATGGATTTCTTAAATATGCTGCTATTGTTTCTATTATTAGCAAAGGACTGCATTCATAAAAAGTGGACAATTGACAATAAAAATCTGTTTTAACAAATTTCAGAATGACACTGATCTTCAATCATCTCCCTTGGTGTTGGTAAAACTGTTTTGTCTATGTTTTTGTTCCACTTCTGCTGTTGAGTTGAGCTCTGTAGACCTTTTCACATTTAACAGCCTTTGTTGCAGCATCCCAATGAAGTGACCTTTCTGTTCTAATGTGCTGACCCCACCAGCCCCATTTGAAACTGTCAGTGCCTGATTCCCCATGTGGCTGTTTCATCTGTTTACATGTCCAACCAAAGACACCAGACCAAATCGGTCTTTGTGATCTGGATGTCTGGAAAGCAATAAACATCATTTACTCCCGTGTGCATATGTATGAAATTATAACGTCTGTTATCTCAACATCAACATTCTGGATTCGCTGTGTGTTCTGACACTACTTTGGGTAATAAAAATCAGCTGTCAATATCAGACCTAACAATGCTACCTCTTTGGGATGTGGGTAACTAGAGAGGGAGTGAAGTCACCTGTCATCAGATGTTTTTCACAGAATCACACAAAATATAGTTCATGGTGAAAAAAACAAACAAAACAAAACAAAAACTCACAAGAACATTCCTATCAGTTATATGTCATAATTAATTCTAATCAATAAATTCACTCATGCAACAAGCTTTCTCCATTTTGAAATCTATAATATGAGATATTCACTTCATGTCTTCTGCGTTCCGGTGTGACAAGACAACCCGATCTCACACCATTTCGTGATGACATCACGAAAAGTAAATTAATCTATGGTTTGTGCTCCTGTCAAGAAATTGTAGTGCTTTTCGTGATGAGAACACAAATTCATTTCGTGATGGCAGCACAAAATAAGGGGTGGCTACACCACAGCCTGGAGTCCTGGATGGCAACCTTCATTAGGTGATGATATGAGGGGGTGGGGAAGAAGAAAACACTTACAGCTGCCAGGTGGATCATTTTCCAAGAACCAATAATCTGTTCAATAACACAGATGCTTTTGGTGAAACCCAATCATCTTCAAATTAAAACCCGTCCAATATCCATATACTTAAGTATTTCCAGTTATAATTTGGTAGAAGTGAACACTTTTTGTTCAAGTTATCATGTGCACAAGACAGTGCGACTGATGTATGTACACACTACATGCAGTTTTATGATATGATTAAACATGGTAAATCTACCTACTTTGTCAAACTGGTGAATACAAACGAGAAATCCCCAGGTTGTTTTTGACACAATTCATAAAATTGTGTCTCCGTCAGCTCCATCACTGCCAGTTTTCACAACTGATGACTGTTACAGGTTTTTAAAACAGTTTGTGGATAAAGTGGAGGAGATCAGGGCAAATGTATTACCTTTTAAGGGGACCACTTTACTTCCTGTATCTGCTAATTCTTGCTTCTGGTCTGTGTTTTCTCCAGTAACATTGTAGGATATTATGGGGTTACTGGAAAAAACTCAACCCTCGTTGTGCCCTTTTGATATCATGCCTACATCTTTACTTTATAAGGTAAATGACCTTGTTGCACCACATATTATGAATGTGATCAATCTTTCTCTTTCTACTGGATCTGTCCCAAGCTTTTTCAAACAAGCAGCAATAAGTCCTATTTTCAAAAATCCTCATTTAGATCCAGCTGAGCCTGGCAATTACTGCCCTTTCTCTCAAAGGATGTGGAGAAGGTGGTGGCATAGCAGTTGACTGCTTTTCTATATAATAACGAAATGTTGGACAAATTTCAATCTGGCTTTCATAAGATGCACTCTACTGAGACTGCCCTGCTAAAAGTGTCTAATGACATCCAGATGGCTGCTGACCGTGGTCAGTATTCAGTTTTAATTATATTGGATTTGTCTGCAGCTTATGCCACCGTAGACCATTAACTGTTGCTACAGAGAATGCATTGTGATTTTGGCATTTCTGGGACAGTCATGAAGTAGCTGTCCTCCTATTTGATAAATATAACTTTTTCTGTTTGCATAAATAATATTATGTCTGAAGCTTCTCCTTTGCTACATGGAGTTCCTCAGGGATCTCTCTTAGGTCCGATCCTGTTTTTGTTGTACATCAGTCCTTTTCATTAGCAATTTTAAGAATGTGTCCTATCACCTTTATATTGATGATATTCAGTTGTACCTTTCCTTTAAGGAGTCAGAGTTACAAGCCCAATTCCAATGAAGTTGGGACATTGTGTAAAATGTAAATAAAAACAGAATAGAATGATTTGCAAATCCTCTTCAACCTATATTCAATTGAATACACCACAAAGACAAGATATTTAATGTTCAAACTGATAAACTTTATTGTTTTGTGTAAATATTTGCTCATTTTGAAATGGATGCCTGCAACACATTTCAAAAAAGCTGGGACAGTGGTATGTTTACCGCTGTGTTACATCAACTTTCCTTCTAACAACACTCAATAAGCGTTTGAGAACTGAGGACACTAATTGTTCTTTGTAGGTGGAATTCTTTCCCATTCTTGCTTGATGTACGACTTCAGTTGTTCAACAGTCCGAGGTCTCCATTGTCATATTTTGCTCTTCAAAATGCGCCACACATTTTCAATGGGCCAGTCTATTACCCGCACTCTTTTACTATGAAGGCACATTGTTGTAACATGTGTAGAATGTGGCTTGGCATTGTCTTGCTGAAATAAGCAGGGAAGTCCCTGAAAAAGACCTTGCTTGGATGGCAGCATGTGTTGCTCAAAAACCTGGATGTACCTTTCAGCATTGATGGTGCCATCACAGATGTGTAAGTTGCCCATGCCATGGGCACTAACACACCCCCATACCATCACAGATGCTGGCTTTTGAACTTTGGACTGGTAACAATCTGGATGTTTTTTTTTCCTCTTTTGTCCGGAGGACGTGACGTCCATGATTTCCAAAAACAATTTGAAATGTGGCCTCATCAGACCACAGCACACTTTTCCACTTTGTGTCTGTCCATTTCAAATGAGCTCGGGCCCAGAGATGGCAGCAGCGTTTCTGGATGTTGTTGATGTATAGCTTTCGTTTTGCATGGTAGAGTTATAACTTGCACTTCTAGATGTAACAACAAACTGTGTTAACTGACAATGGTTTTCTGAAGTGTTCCTGAGCCCATGCAGTAAGATCCTTTACACAGTGATGTCAGTTTTTAATGCAGTGCTGCCTGAGAGATTGAAGGTCACGGGCATTCAATGTTGGTTTTCAGCCTTGCCGCTTATGTGTACAAAGTTCTCCAGATTCTCTGAATCTTCAGATTATATTATGGACTGTGGATGATGGAATCCATAAATTCCTTGCAAATGAACACTGAGAAACATTGTTCTTAAACTGTTGGACTATTTTTTCATGCAGTTGTTCACAAAGTGGTGATCTTTGCCCCATCTTTGCTTGTGGATGGCTGAGCCTTTTGGGGATGCTCCTTTTATACCCAATCGTGACACTCACCTGTTTCCAATTAGATGTTCGTTGAGCATTCATCAACTTTCCCAGTCTTCTGTTGCCCCATCCCAACTTTTTGAAACGTGTTGCAGGCATTCATTTCAAAATTAGTAAATATTTGCATATCTGTGAAAGGTGCTATATAAATAAAGGTTCTTCTTCCTCTTCTCTATATCTCCTGGTCTCACAGCCATGTATACATTATTTCTGTCCATGGTATGCTGAGTTGTTCTGTAAAATAACACCTATTGTGTTTCGGCATACCTTAACCCTTATAGGGTCTTTGTTTTTTTGTTACACAGGGAATCCTGCTGGGTCTGCTGGACCTATTGCATTTTGGGGCTTCTAATTCAATATAATCAAATCTTTTTTTTTTTTTGGTTTAACTACTCAGAAGATGTTTACTTCATCTCAATTGCAAATAATATAAACACCACACATGTTAAATTTGTTCCTTTTACCTTTGTTAAATCACATTCATGAATAGAAATGCCACTCATTTTTGTTTATTTTTTAAAATGTAACAAAATAAAGATATGCATCATAAAACAAGCATAACTGGAAAATAACTAACAAATGTACAAATGAAGCAAATCCAATAGTATATAATTCCAATAGTATAATAATTATAATAATATAATTTCCAATAGTATAGTGTACTATTTATTTGAATTTCATTTGGAATTCACCCTAGGTCCCTCAGGTCAGTTTACACAAAACATCTGTCTGAACAACACATTAGCTCCATTAGATCCATCAGCCATTTTCATACCAGACTATACCACACATGCGGGGCAGAGGTTCACTGTGTCTGTATTGCATATGTGCTTCTTCCTCTGCATCACCATCAAAACCCTTTCACACACACACACACACACACGCACACAAACACACACACACACACACACACACACACACACACACACACACACACACACACACACACACACACACACACACACACACACTGTCTTCAACCGATTAGTCCAATTAAGGGTCGTGGTGGTCTGGAGCCAATCCCAGCAGTCATTGGGCATGAGGCTGGTACATCCTGGAACAGGACACCAGTCTGTCGCAGAGCCACATATAAACAAACAAACACATTCACACCCGCATGCACACCTACAGACAATTTAAAATGTCCAGTTCACCTAACCTGCATGCCTTTGGGTGTGGGAGGAAGACAGAGCACCCAAAGAGAACCCATGCAAGCACGGGGAGAACCTGCAAACTCCACACCGAAAAGCCACAGGTAGGAATTGAACCCATGATCTTCTCGCTGTTAGGCAACAGTGCTAACCACTAAGCCACCGTGCTGCCCATCAAAACCCTCTGTCTCCTCCAATATCAACTGTTAGGCAGCCTGAACAAATTCCATAGTCAAAGTGTCTTTATTAGTCTCCCTAGGGAGAAATTTGTCTTGGGAAGATGGGTTGCTTTGCCATCTTGATCAGTTGTGGTATAGAACCATTCTGACAGAGCCATTTATAGTGTCAGGTCCCCAAGACTGGTTCCCCCAAGACAGAGGGGAAACGTGTTGTGTTGGAATTGTTGTATGGTTGGGGGTGCCTGGCTGCCTTTTGTTTCTGTCTTCTGTTCTGTCTTTTGTTTTTCCTTCCAGGTGGCTTGCGTTCAGGACTGAGTGGCTGTGTGGCTGAGTTATTAGGACCTCACCCTGATCACCTGAGGCTGGTCATGTGCAGCTCGTCAGGACTCACAGCTGTGGTGCATCTCTATGGATTGGGGCATGGTTGCATTTAAGGCTGGAGTACACTGTGTATTTGCCAGAGACTCGACCTTGTGACCAGACGGGTGAGATCGTCGTCTCGAGAGCCATCTCATCATCATGGATGCAGAGACCGTACCAGGTTTTGATGCCATGGTCTGTGAAAGAGGAGGGGGTGAGGTCTCACGCTCGTCAGCACACTTCCTGAGGTACATTAGGTTTTGTGACTAACATTAGTACAGTCAGTAAATGTGGTGTCCCTCACACCTTATTATATTGAGCTGTTATGTTAGTCGTTTAATCAGCTTCCACTGCAGTGGAGAATGTGAACTGGGTGTTCCATGCCTGCAGGGTGGGAAGCTGATTGGTGATTAAGCCAGGAAGTGTTTGCTGTTTATGTACACCTTTGAGTGGTCTCTCTGTGTGTGGAGTGGTGGACTCACATGATGGTTTCTTCTTTCACAGACTCAGTTGGTCGCGGCCACCTGGGGGGTGTCGGCGGGGTCCTTGGGTCCGAACTGTTCTGGCTCCGGACCGTTTGTGCTGCTGGGAGTGCACCGTCATTCCACCTCGCAGACCGCGCACTCATTTGTTTGTAATTTAGCACATCACTGTTATGTTATTAAATTCTGTTATCCTTTGTACCGTGCTCTGCTTATTTCATACTGGGTCCTTCAAACGCTGGTCGGTTCTCCGTCCTGCGTCCGACACATAACAGGAATGTTGTTGCAGTTCCCATGCAAGGTTGCAACATTGTGTGGCAACAGTGGGTGCTCACTGTGGGTGCTCACACCAAGGGCCTTTCACCCCCCAAAATTCAAATTCAAATTTTATTAATTTGTATAGCGCCAACCCATGACATGGTCGCCTCAAGGCACTCACACAACACAAAAACAACAGCATGAATCAAAAGATTTAAAAAACACAAAAAAGAATAAAACATAAAAGATAAAAAGAATAAAAGAAAAGACGCAATCACATAAAATACTAATGATAAAACAGGGAAAAAGATGAGTCTTGAGGTTCTACTGGCAGAGCAGGCTGGACACAATTGCAAGATGCAGAAAAACAGCTCTGTAGAATTAAGCCATTTACTTAATACGGAAGCTAGGGTCGATACACAAAAAGACAGCCCAAAATGAGTAACAGTAACACAATCATCAGGCAGAGGCATGGTCCAGGTACACAGGCAGGTTGTCAAAAAACACGATGAGGCAGTCAAGGCAAGGCAAGAAACACAAAAAAAATAGAGTTAGAAAGATGCACAAGGCACATCGATCAGGCAGGAACAAAGGTAAACGGTGAGGTTTATAAAGCACCCAGGTGATGAGCAGCAAATCAAGAACAAGTGTGAGGAAACTTCCAGAACCAGGGTGTAGCCAGACAGAAGGAAACGCCCACCATAAAGAACCAAGAGAAAGAGAGAGACAAGAAAGAGCAGGACAGAGAAAACCCAAGCAGAAAGGCAAAGCAAGAGAGAGATGGATAACAAAAGCAAACCAAATACATACCACACAAAGTCCAATTCCTGACAAGTCTTTAATCTGGACTTAAAAGTCTCCACAGAGCCCGACTGCCATATCCGTGCAGGAAGATCGTCCCACAGAGCCGAGGCACGATAAGAAAAGGCTCTGTGACCCACAGACTTTTTATTCACCCTAGGAACACACAGCAGTCCTGCACCCTGCGAGCGCAAGGCCTGAGCTGGTATGTAGGGTTTAACCATGTCAGCCAGGTAAGGAGGTAACAGTCCATGAACAATTTTATAAGCCAGTAACAGCACCTTAAAATCTGACCTCAAAAAGACAAGGAGCCAATGAAGGGATGCCAGAATGGGTGTAATGTGGCCAAACCTTCTGCTTCGGCAATTGGAGACCCCTAATGCTGGACTGTGGTATACCAGAAAATAGGACATTGCAATAGTCCAATCTGGAAGAGATGAATGCATGTATCAGAGTCTCAGCATCAACCACAGACAGGATGGGACGAATCTTTGTTATATTTCGGAGATGGAAAAAAGTAGTCCTTGTAATGTCTCTAATGTAGAGATCAAAAGACAACATAGAATCAAAAATTACCGCAAGGTTCCACACTTTGTTCGTATGATGTATAACACATGAACCTAAGATAAGCACCAGCTGGTCAAATTGATGCCGATATCTTGCTGGACCAAGAACCATCATTTCAGTCTTATCAGAGTTTAAAAGTGAGAAGTTACTAGACATCCAGCTCACTGTTGCAAGGCAGTCTTCTAAAGATTTTATGTGAATGAGATCAGCAGCAGTTATCAGCATGTACAAATGAGTATCATCAGCATAGCAATGAAAGGCAACCCCAGAACACTGCAGTATGCACCCAAGAGGTGCTACATAAAGGGAGAAAAGCAGGGGCCCTAAAATGGATCCCTGTAGAACACCAAATTTCATGTCACTAAGGTTAGAGGTAGTATTATTATACAAAACACATTGAGAATGACTGGACAGGTAAGACGTCCACAATGCAAGGGCACTTCCAGTAATCCCAAAATGATTTTCCAGCCTATCAAGTAAAATATGATGATCCACAGTATCAAATAAAGCACTAAGATCTAACAGCACCAAAACCATAGTGGTGTCTGAGTCCATTGCTTGCAGAAGGTCATTCACCACCGTAATGAGCAACCCAGTCTCACGGCAAGTTGTGATTCAGCAACACGAAATATACATTAATCTATTGGTTCATGATTTTGTAACGAAAAGCACTTAATTTTCATCATGGCAGCACAAATTCATTCTAATTAATTTCATGATGGCTGTACGAACTTAAAAGTGAAGCGGGGGAGTCTGGGATGGTTATGGATAGGGTGGGGGGAAGGGGTAAGATTAGGTTATGGTTAAGGTTAAGGTTAGGGTTGCGGGTAGGAGTAGGGTTGTAATAGTGAGTAAAAAAAAAAACCCTGTCACAAAAATTTGACTCATTTCGTCACCGGAGCACAAAACAAAAACAAAACAAAACAAAACAAAAAAAAACGTGAGATTGAGCTGTAATGAGAACTGTCTCATTGTGATATTTTCTAAAAGCAGACTGCAATGGCTCAAAAAGATTATTCTCAGTGAGGTGGTCCACGAGCTGCCGTGAAACCACTTTTTCCAGAATTTTAGAACAAAATGATAGACTTCATATCGGCCTATAATTTTTCAGTACACTCAGGTCAAGATTAGATTTCTTAATGGTTTAATCACTGCAGATTTAAAGCATTTAGGAACAGATCCAGAAGTTGATGAGAAATTAACAGTTAGAATAACAGATTAACAGTCAGCCCAAGAATGGTCCATAGGTCCTTAAACAGTTTTGTTGGTAAACTAAATAAACAGGTTGTGCTTTTTGTAAATATCATGAGTTTTGTCAGCGCGCCTAGTGAAATACTGTTAAACTCTGCAAATCTAGGTAACACCTCAATGGTAGCACCCACCTCCATAGCAGGGTGCAGTGGCTGGACCAAAGAGTGCTGAGATATGCTCGACCTAATGTCTTCTATTTTCTTCTTGAAATAATCCAGGAAGTCCTGTGCTGAAAAGGGAGCGCGACTAACAGGTGACTGTCCACGAATGAGAAATGCTACCGTGTCAAACAAAAACTATGCTTGTTTTTATTGATCAAATCAGAGTAATGGGTCCACTCTGTAGCCAATAGTGCATGGTTATAGTCTAAGACAGCATCGCGCCACGCAAAGTGGAACACCATTAATTTGGAACTATGCCATTTCCGTTCCGTAACTGCTGAACTAAGGCGACTGTGCTTTGGGAAGGCGTGGGCATAATGGAGAATCTGACGTCAAACAAATTATATTTATGGTCCCTAACAGTTAATAAAGTAAACCTGGATTTATAAATGAAAGCAACACCCCTGCCTTGCCTCACATCACGAGAAACGTGACAATGTGTACGCAGGTGGGCAGGCCTCATTCAGAGGAAGGACATCTGTGGATTAAAGCCAGGTTTCGCATAACCCAATCATATCCAGATGATGATCCATAATTAACCCTCTGGGGTCCAAGGGCATTTTTTGGACAGTTCACTCGCCTGGCATAAATGTTTTATTATTGCTGTCAACAGCTCTCCCTGCATCCCACAATCAAGTTTTATGTCTCTTTTTTTTCAGGACAACCTGTGCTTTCAGAATATATATGTTTTTGTTGTGTTTTATAAGTGTAAGAAAGGTTTACAATCAAAAATAGGCAAGGAAAAAATAAAGCGAAAAATAATTTTCCACACATTTATTCAAAACACACAGCAAACTATAACAAACAACTGTTTTGACACTTTATAAAGGTAATTTGAGGTCTTGTGTGAAAATCTGTACTAAAGGGTTCAAACAATAAACACAAATGCACATTTTTAACAATATATACAAAATGGTCTATGTGTTTTGTTGTCCATTGATATGGTAAACAGTGCTTTATGCAGAGAAAGCAACAGAGTTATCCAGTAACATTCACATGCAAACTAGTGGAGCAATCCTGATTGTTACACACTCTTTGTTTGAGCACGTGAGATTGTCATCAGAGGCTTTCCGTGTGCTGCTGCTTTCACTGATCGCTGTGTGTAATGGTGCAGGGCGCACTGAGTATGTACTAATAGTATGTACTCATTGGAGCACCCAGGGGGCTATTCAAACAGGCCAACTAGTAACACATCACTCCTGAAAACGATCTTTGGCTTTTCACGTGAGGGAAATCTGCTCTACAATTGGATTTTGGAAAACCATGTGACGGTGAACCAATTACGATTGGACACTCACATTGTGCATGTCATCACACAGTTTCTATGAGGAGTACAAAGATGCTCGATGGCTGGCTTGAAAGGCTGTGGAGTTAACTTTTCAGCAAAAAAATAAAGTAAGTTTCTATCTGATATCATTCAAAAGTTATTTATAATTTAGTAAAGCTTGGTCTTAGCCATCGTATACGACAGCGTCAGCCCAGAGGGGTAATCATTAACCTATAATGACTTAAAATACAATGATCTAATGTTAATGAGACCCAAACTAAGGCCTGGTTCACACGGCAGGATAATTAGGCTGATATCGGACCCAATCTTCCCCTTCTGACAATCTTAAGGACGCCCCAACAATCGTGATGACGCTAAAGATAATCTTATCCGATATTCCTGCTGTGTGTGGTGTGTTAAGAGCAGTGTTGCCACAGTTACTTTGAAAAAGTAATCCAATTACTGATTACTGATTACTCCTTGAAAAAGTAACTTGGTTACTTTACTGATTACTCAATTGTAAAAGGAACTAAGTTAGATTACTAGTTACTTTTTTAGTTACTTTCCCCAGCTGCCGACAACAACCCTCTGCCACCTCAACATGACAATGATACTTGTTTTGCCAAAACTCACTTTATAGTCACCCTTTCTTGACTTCAATGAAAATAAATACTTGTTTTATAAAAAGTAAAATAAAGACCTCTTTCTTGACCTCATATTTAACTGTTGACAGCACTGTAACAGTAAAACTTGCAGTTTCAAACCTACATTGTTTAGAAATGTAACTATTAAATTCTAACTCTCTAAACATTTTACTTGTCGAAATTATTATTATTTTAAGCAATATTAGTAGTTGTAGTAAAAAACAGCTTCAAAACTGGACCTTTAATCTAGGGGTGTTGTGGGAGGGGGCACATCCCTGCCCTACGCCCCCATTCCATCTGGATTCGCCCCTGCTTTGGCATTTGAGCACAAAGAATGGATAACATTTATTTATGTAGAAAACAGGACCAGATTTACAGGTAAGAAAGTTTTATTGCGTTTTCACATCATGTGGTCCTCAGAAAGAGAGTTTAGGTGCATTTGAGTGGAAAATAGTGTTAGTTGTTGACGCGTCGCGGAGGATCAGCTGTTTTTAACGACCAGATACAGAGCGGCTCAGCTCAGAATTCTAAATAAAGGAGGGGAAAAAGTATAAAAATGTCTTTGTAAAGCTCAGTGCAGGTGTGCTGATCACCGCGCTTTAAGAGGTGAGGACGAGTCGAGCAGCTGCAAAAAACCGTGGATGAAAAGCTCACAGCTCACTGAAAGTGAGCAGTTCAGTCGAACCCCGACCTCCTGCCCACAGACCAAGTTTAATGCTGCTGTCGACCCACAATGAAAAATAATAGTAACGCACAGTGACATGGAGAAGTAACTTTAATCTGATTACTGATTTGGAAAGATTAACGCATTAGATTACTCGTTACTAAAAAAAGTGGTCAGATTAGAGTAACGCGTTACTGGCATCACTGGTTAAGAGCGCCTTGATATGCTGGGAAGATTGTCAGGAGCGCTCCGATTGCAAATCGGGGATAGTGAACGTTGGATTGTCTTGGCCCAGTATCGCAGCGTCTGTTGTGTCCTCCAACCACCAACGAGCACACAGCCTGCTTAATGTGACGTGCAGCCAATCAGAAAGCAAGGTGATGGATGTACGGAGTAGAAAATAAAATCAAAACAGCTGTTCTGACTTACCCGAAAGTCCGGTGGTTGTGCTGTCACCACTCCTTTAAAGAACACCTTTTCTTTTTCTTTTGTATTGTTTTTTTCCCTGTTTTAAATGGTCCACAAGTATTTCTGTTTGTTTACTCTGAAGTCACGTTTAATCTCTAAAGATTTTGCGAGATTTCCTGTCTGAGCTGGGAATGTTCGTGTGTGAAATCTGTTCGTGTGTGTTGTTGTTTTCCTTACCGTGTGGCTGAACATCACACACTGTACGACCAAACCTAATAGATCTATGATTTTTTTTATCTTCACGTGTGTGGTCTCTCAGGTTTTGGAAACCTAAAGATAATTTTAAAATCCTGTCATGTGAACCAGGCTTAAGGATCTCAGTGGGGTCAACAGTTTTTGGTGAAGCCATGCGGAGATTTAGCTCCTCAGCTGGCAGTGACGCAATGCGTTTCAGCGACCGAAGGAGCTCAAGTGAAATGCAGCGCCAGCGAGCACGCAGCCGACAACACCGGCATAGAACCTCCACGGCCTGGTGAGAGGAAGTAGCAGGAAGCTTCAGCGAAGACGGACACAGGTTGGGCAGAGTCAATCCGGTCATCTGAGACAATGGTCCAGGAATGACAGGACGAATGCAACAACCCCTTGTGCGCAGCGAGCGCTCGCACACATAAAAATAGCGTCCATCCTGGAGGAGGTGAGGATCAAAACCCTCCAGCGAAGGCTGCCAGGTAAGCCTTAAATTTCACTGACACACTGCTCCGTTTTCCAGATCTTCTGAAGCACCTTCTCCGAAGAAAGTCCAAGGGAATCGGAGCAGGTGCACCGGGATTTCCGCGAGCACAGGTGGCAGATCAGGGTGAGGCTTTCCCAGTCCGGACCCTGATGGCAGCAGCAGCCCACAAAGAGCATTAATGTCCAAAAGAGTCTGGCGATTATAAACAACCAGAGTGGAGACATCCTGTCAAGACACACAAAGCAGAAAAATGACTGCAAACAACAAAATACCCAAGTGAAAGAGAGACGCCTGATGACGTGCCACCACAGGCACCATCTTGCCACTCCCCACCAGCCAAACAGAAGCACCCCCAGAAAGCAGAAAGGAAAAATGAGGGCGCACAGGAGCTGTGATTTCTACACTTTCACTAGCCCCAGTTCCACTGGACCCGAAGACCCTGTATATAGTATAAATGTGAAGGGGGGTGTGTCATTGAAAATATTTTCTGATTTATGTTCCTCACAGAAAATGAGCCAAGTTCAGAGAATCTTAGTTTTTATTCTCTCTCTCAGAAGTGAACGTCTTTCTGAGATTCCATCATCATGTATCTGCTCCACAAATAGCTTCATGATCCACTGGATTGTCTGAGTGTCGCCCTGAAAGCTATTTGTTAACCCGATTACCTTGTGGCTCCGGTTGCCCTGTCTGCATAGTTGGAATCAAAATGATGCTGAGACTTTTAGCTTTGAGGTAAGTGGAATGACTCATCTCCACCCCATTGATCAGAAGGGAAATTGAAACTCTGCCATGTTAAGTGGGAGCTAATTGTTGGGGGAGGAGGGGTTTACCTCATTACGCCCCATTAAAATAAAGATCAGAAAGACACACAGCACATTCCTGTAATGCAGGAAGATTTATCTGTCAGACAACATAATAACTCAGTCTAATTGATTATGAGGAGGACTAGACACATCTTACCCTCAGGGGTTAGAGTTTTCTGGCCGTCCTGTTAACTGGGGTGTCATACTTTTCTATGGACCTATTATCAAAAGCATAGGAAGCAAACGGTGGGGTGGGAGTGGGGGTGGGCAAGCTCTCCTTTCCTTCACCTCTGAAAACTATGCATTTTTTTCCCCACCCAATTTTTTCTTTGTGAAAATAAAATTTGTGTGTGTGTGTGAGAGAGAGAGAGAGAGAGAGAGAGAGAGAGAGATTCTTTTTGTTTGGTTGATTTTAGCCTAATGTTAAAACACCAGGGGCGTCACGTACAAAGGCTGCGGACGCACAAAAACATGTCGTACATCCGTCGTACATCCGTTGTACATCCGTCTCCACACTAACATTCAGATGTCTCAAAAGTGAAATGACCATGGAAATGTGCGGTGCGCCACATCAAGTTCATGGCTGGCGTTTGTACATATCTATAACTACTGGTCCACTGGCGACATGTAGAGGTGATGCTGGGAAACCATTAATAGTGTGAAAACAAGAAGTAATCAGAGTGATGTGCACATCAGAGACACGCTTATGAACAATTAACACACCCAGGTGTATGGGTGGACACAAAAGCATGAGAAAAGTAATGGAGACAATGGCTTTAACAATGGCTACATTAGCGTTGTTAGAGGACCTTACAAATGGTGCAATTTGACATGAGCAAGTATCCAGGGAATGTAAGAATCTGAGATGGAAGCCCATATTTGATGTTTTGGTGAAAGAAAATTCTCCTCTATACCTCTGTACCTGTTTAGGGAAGATAATTTTAGAAATGTTGTTGTATTTTTAAACATATATATATATATATATTTGTATTTGAAATGGCATAAGCAAATTAAAAGGTGTTCCAATACTTTTGGAGGGCACTGTACAAAACATGCTAAGAGGTTAGTACCGCATGAAAGGTGAAGCCTCTTGAGAAGAAAATTTATTAAGTAAAAATAGTGTTTTGAACTGTGGTTTGCCCTTTTGACTTTGAAGATGGCCTGGTCGTCTATTCCATAATACTGTACCAACATAAAAAAAAACAAAACAAACAAAAAAAATAGGATATAGAGATGTGCTACTTGCTCAACCTCCGATTGAATGTCGATTGTGTATTGGTTGAAAATAAGATGAAAAATATTTTGGAGCTTTAATATTTACAATGTTATGAACAAGGTTTTATTTAAGTTGGTAAACATGCAGTTTCATGGGTAACATCCTGACCAGTTCAAATTCAATATGAGCTCTTGGTGGTGCATTCAAAAGAAACTTAATGACCTTTTCTTAAGTACACTGTAACCTAGTCTTGACTGTCTTTGTAAAACCAGTGTCCCGTGATGTGCTATCATAGTCAAAGTGCAGCTTTGATGTCCTCAGTATGTTTCTTTAATCAAGACTTATTCAAGGAGATAATAGCTTCATAGATAATAAAAAAGAAAATATAATGTGGTCGTCGTTAAGGATTAAACATTTAAAATTACAAATGAATGGACAACTAAGCCCTGAAGACTGTCCTGTCCTTCACAACTCCCTGGTGCGTGCTCACAGGCACATTTTAATACTGCAATAATCCTCTTTGACTTTTTGCCATTTAGTACATAGAGTATATTAGGACCGTGCATAAATTTACTTCACAATGCTGAAATAGCAGTCTTTTTTCTAGTGTCAAGCCAAGACAACTGGCTTCTCCCCAATGCATTGAGTTTGTTATTGCACGGTGAGTTTTTTGCCTTTCATCATGTTAAACTTATGTAGAAAACTGGTTGTGATTTTTATATAACAGCTGTTTTGGTAGGTGGTTACTGTTGAGTTGCAGTGGACATAAGTTATGTAAATCACATAGTCTGTGTAAGGTGTCCAACCACATGCTTGCCACTGATGTTACATTTATTTATGGGTGGAAGTGGGAAGTTGAAAGTGATAAATGCGTCATCCTCAGCCTCTAGGCAATAAAAATAATCAGCACCAGCAGCCAACTGTGCCCGCTGAGCATCATATACCATTAAATGTATTGGACTGTATAGTGTATCAAAGTATTGTCATAAATGTGATAAAAAATAATAATAAAATTAGGGCTTGGGTTGAGGAGCTGCTCAATGTCCTGTCATCTCTTTTCTGACAGACAAAAAAAAAGTGGTGTTTGGGGAGATGTATATGGATACAGGCCCTTAGTGCATAGTAGATAATTTGTCTTCATAGATGCTGAACTTTTGCTTGACAGAACTTGAGAAATGCAACATAGCATTAATATTTTAAGCCATTAATTATCACATTACTGTCTGGTAATGCTCATCTCACACTGTACACACCAACAACACTGGAATTCTTGTCAGGAGCATGATTCATCACCGTGTAATCAGAACACTATTCTAAATATTCTTTCTGCATCTTTAAATTGATTCTGGAAAATATGCTCTTGTTCAGGAAACCAACAAACAGTTTCTGGAGGAAATTGCAAATCATAACAGTTAAAGATGGTCTACAGAGTTGATTTAAGGTGTGTAAAGAAGCAATCAGTAGTCATTTGTTGTACGAGGTCTGTGAGAAAAGTATCCGACCTTTTTATTTTTTTCAAAAACTATATGGATTTGAATCATGTGCGCTTGCATCAGACAAGCTTGAACCTTCGTGCGCATGCGTGAGTTTTTTCACGCCTGTCGGTTGCGTCATTCGCCTGTGGGCAGGCTTTGAGTGAGCACTGGTCCACCCCCTTCGTCGGATTTTTATTGTTTAGGAATGGCTGAGCGACTGCCGCTTTGTTCCATGAAATTTTTTTCAGAAACTCTGCCAGACAGCCAGATGGAAACCATTTGGAAGATTCAGATGGCTTTCGGTGAAGATTCTATCGGTATCACACGGATTAAGGACCATTAAAACTGGATTAAAAACGGCGCCCCAAGCGGCCATCGACAGGCTGGAACGAGCAGATCACTTCCAAATTTAAGGCTCTGTTGATGCAGTACATCATGTGACTAGCAGAGAAGTTTCAGAAGAGGTTGGGATCAGCACTTTATCGGCACATTCCATTGTTAAAGGAGATTTTGTAATGAAAGACGTGCGGACAGATTCGCGCATCGGGACACAGCCGCTCATGGCGTGGGACAAACAACACCTCCGTGTTGGAAACATTCATAAGATTCAGACAGCTTTCGGTGGCTTTTCAGTCATGTGACTATCCGAGAAATTGTGCATGAGCTGGACATGCCAGAACATGTCCTGTGAGGCTTCATCACGGCATTGCTTTGCGCCATGTGGCTCCACCGCGATGCACAGAATTCCTCCGCTCCTCTTTCCATGACAAAAACTCCTGTAACAGTGGAATGTGCCGTTCATTTCCACACTGGATGCTGTGTTGATCCGGGACGTCATCTGACTTCCACAGGAATTGCGGAAGACGTGGACATCTGCACTTTTTCGGCACATTGAGACAGACGTGCGGAGGAATTCTGCGCGTCATGGTGGAGCCGCATGGCGCAAAGCAACGCCGTGATGAAGCCTCACAGGACATGTTCTGGCATGTCCAGCTCATGCACAATTTCTCGGATAGTCACACGACTGAAAAGCCACCGAAAGATGTCTGAAAGCCACCTGAAAGCCATCCTGTGAGACCAACACGGAGGTGCTTTTGTCCCGCTTATCATGAAAAAAACTCCTGTAACAGTGGAATGTGCCGAAAAAGTCTTGATGTCCACGTCTTCTGCCATTTTTGTGGAAGTCAGACGACGTCCTGGATCAACAAAGCCTTCACGTTGGAAATGATCTGGTTGTTTCAGCGGAGTGTCAGCCTGTCGATCGGCGCTCAGAGTGTGCCGCGCTCTCAGACGCTGTGGGCGGTCTTTAAACCGGCTGGAGCACTCCTTAATCTGTGTAATCCCCATAAAATCATCCCTGAAAGCTATCTGAATTTTCCAAATGGTGTCCACCTGGAGGTCTCTCACAGTTTCTGGAAAAATTTGATGCTGCAAAGCTCCAAATCGTTCAGACATTTATTCGCAATAAAAATCCGACGAGAGGGGTGGACCACTGCTCACAGAAAGCCTGCTCACAGGTGAATGATGCAACCGACAGGCATGAAAAAACTCATGCATGCGCACGAAGGTTCAAGCTTGGCTGATGCAATCACACGTGATTCAAATCCATATGGTTTTTGCAAAAAATAAAAAGGTCGGATACTTTTCTAACAGACCTCGTATTGTTCTTTTATTCTCCACTTTTTTAACAAACTGCTAAAAGATGCCAAATTGTCAGAATTCTTATTCTCCCATCTCCAAACAAACAGCCCCATTCACTTTGAGCCTGTCCACCCGGAGATGGGTTTTTCAAGCGTATATGTATCGTATCACAGTTTGTCCACACAGAACTGTTTTCAGAGCTAGAAAAAACTACATTTGAAAATGTGTCCCGAGTGGATGAATCTCAAAACAGTGTCTTTGCCTTTTAGTGTGTAACCAATACGGAACTTTTGTGAAACGATGATGCCATAGCCCACCTCTCTAACTTCAGTCTTAACACCGTCCACAAGAAGTTGTGTCTTTCTCTGTCAGGTGTCTCAGATACTTCACCTGAAATGTTTCCATTACATTGGTGAATTCAGATTGACACGATTCCCAGTAAACACTCTCTTGTAGATAAGTGAATATTTGGTCCAGTATGACTTGAAGCAGAAGTTCAACTTTGTATGTGCATGCTCCACATCTTCTTCCCTGTGTTTTGTGGGAGCATCACAACTATATATATATATATATATATATGTATACGAGGGCTGTCAATAAAGTAAGGGTCCTTTTTATTTTTTTCAAAAACTATATGGATTTCATTCATATGTTTTTACGTCAGACATGCTTGAACCCTCGTGCGCATGCGTGAGTTTTTCTACGCCTGTCGGTGACGTCATTCGCCTGTGAGCACTCCTTGTGGGAGGAGTCCTCCAGCCCCTCGTCGGAATTCCTTTGTCTGAGAAGTTGCTGAGAGACTGGCGCGTCGTTTGATCAAAATTTTTTCTAAACCTGTGAGACACATCGAAGTGGACATGGTTTGAAAAATTAAGCTGGTTTTCAGTGAAGATTTTAACGGCTGATGAGAGATTTTGAGGTGATTCTGTCGCTTTAAGGACTTCCCACGGTGTGAGACGTCGCTCAGCGCTCTCAGCCGCCATCGTCAGCCTGTTCAAGCTGAAAACCTCCACATTTCAGGCTCTATTGATCCAGGACGTCGTGAGAGAACAGAGAAGTTTCAGAAGAAGTCGGTTTCAGCATTTTATCCGGATATTCCACTGTTAAAGGAGATTTTTTTAATGAAAGACGTGCGGACGGGTCCGCGTGTCGGGACGCAGCCGGCGCGGTGCGGTGGCACAGGAAAAACACCTCCGTGTTGATAACCATTTGTAAAATCCAGGCGGCTTTTGATGGCTTTCAGTGGAGTGAGTATATGAGAAATTGTTTAACAGGCAGGACATGTTCCAACTTGTCCTTAAGGCTTTCAACAGAGGTGTTTTTCCTGTGGCGGAGCGTCCCGACGCGCGGACCCGTCCGCACGTCTTTCATTAAAAAAATCTCCTTTAACAGTGGAATATCCGGATAAAATGCTGAAACCGACTTCTTCTGAAACTTCTCTGTTCTCTCACGACGTCCTGGATCAATAGAACCTGAAATGTGGAGGTTTTCAGCTTGAAACAGGCTGACGACGGCGCCTGAGAGTGCTGAGCGACGTCTCGCACCGTGGGAAGTCCTTAAAGCGACAGAATCACCTCAAAATCTCTCATCAGCCGTTAAAATTTTCACTGAAAACCAGCTTAATTTTTCGAACCGTGTCCACTTCGATGTGTCTCACAGGTTTAGAAAAAATTTTGATCAAACAAAGCGCCAGTCTCTCAGCAACTTCTCAGACAAAGGAATTCCGACGAGGGGCTGGACGACTCCTCCCACAAGGAGTGCTCACAGGCGAATGACGTCACCGACAGGCGTGGAAAAACTCACGCATGTGCACGAGGGTTCAAGCATGTCTGATGTAAAAACATATGAATGAAATCCATATAGTTTTTGAAAAAAATAAAAAGGACCGTTACTTTATTGACAGCCCTCGTATACCACACCATTTTCAGTGGGTTTACGGAACACTTCTTGAAAGTGACAAAGTAAAAGATCATATTGGGAATTTAAAGAGTTGTCAAAGAGTAGTACCTAAACCAATCTCATGCCATTTCATGATGACATCACAAAATGGAAATTAATCTAAGGTTTGTGATTCTGTGATGACAAGCTCCACATTTTCGTGACAGTATCACAAATTCATTTTGTGATTGTGCGGGGTGATATGGGGGAGTCTTCGGGGTGGGAGGGATTATGGTTAGGGTTAGGGAAATGGGTAGGGTTAGAAATAATGAGTTAAAAAAGCGGAGTCACGAAAATGTGACTCATTTTGTGACCCATTTCATGATGGAAGCATGAAAGAAGCATGAGACTGAAGATGAAGAAATTCTTCAAGTGTTTTGCACACAATCAGATTCACATTGTAACATTTTGTTCAGCTGCTGTAAATCAGCTTATTATAAAGATTACCAACTTCATTACCTTTGCATCAAGTATCACTGAGCAGGCAAAATGGACTGTGTGACACATTTCTTGATGTCAAAGGAATTGTGACTGTATCATCTTCTGACATAATTTGCTTTAAGGCACAGTTTTATTTCATAAACTGGTACAGTATTCAGGAGCTGTGTTCAATTATTGTCCAGCCTTGGTGAGAAAATGTAATGTTTTCAGGTTTAACGGAGCTGTGCAGCTCTACTTTTTCCCTAGAGACAGTGAAAATGAGACAGTAGTTCAGAAACCTGAGCATCACTTAGAAGAATCTGACGTGTTCCCTTCAAGCTGTGCACAGTTTATTTCTCAGGGTAGTTTTTAAAAATGAAGTGAAAGTGGGCTTGACTCCATTTTACAACTGAGGGACAATGTTTATTTCTGTGAGAGTCCTGGGTACAACATGAATCCTGCACACAATATGAGTTGTGTACATGCAGGATATGGGTACTGCACGCAAAGTTAAACATCTGGAATGACTCCTTTTTGGAGGGGTTGGTGGCAGGATTGTCATTCCAGCCATTATAAAACACCGTACAATGCTTGTACCTAGAAAAGTAGATCTCTGATTTCTGTCGAGTCAACCATCTACTGCTGCCTTCCATCAGAAGATGTCATCCTTTTCTCTCAAAAATTCTTGAAAGGGTAGTTGTAAAACAGCTAACTGATCATCTGCAGAGGAATGGTCTATTTGAAGAGTTTCAGTCAGGTTTTAGAATTCATCATAGTACAGAAACAGCAATGGTGAAGGTTACAAATGATCTTCTTATGGCCTCAGACAGTGGACTCATCTCTGTGCTTGTTCTGTTAGACCTCAGTGCTGCTTTTGATACTGTTGACCATAAAATTTTATTACAGAGATTAGAGCATGCCATAGGTATTAAAGGCACTGCGCTGCGGTGGTTTGAATCATATTTGTCTAATAGATTACAATTTGTTCATGTAAATGGGGAATCTTCTTCACAGACTTATGGAGTTCCACAAGGTTCTGTGCTAGGACCAATTTTATTCACTTTATACATGCTTCCCTTAGGCAGTATTATTAGACGGTATTGCTTAAATTTTCATTGTTACGCAGATGATACCCAGCTTTATCTATCCATGAAGCCAGAGGACACACACCAATTAGCTAAACTGCAGGATTGTCTTACAGACATAAAGACATGGATGACCTCTAATTTCCTGCTTTTAAACTCAGATAAAACTGAAGTTATTGTACTTGGCCCCACAAATCTTAGAAACATGGTGTCTAACCAGATCCTTACTCTGGATGGCATTACCCTGATCTCTAGTAATACTGTGAGAAATCTTGGAGTCATTTTTGATCAGGATATGTCATTCAAAGCGCATATTAAACAAATATGTAGGACTGCTTTTTTGCATTTACGCAATATCTCTAAAATCAGAAAGGTCTTGTCTCCGAGTGATGCTGAAAAACTAATTCATGCATTTATTTCCTCTAGGCTGGACTATTGTAATTCATTATTATCAGGTTGTCCTAAAAGTTCCCTAAAAAGCCTTCAGTTAATTCAAAATGCTGCAGCTAGAGTACTGACGGGGACTAGAAGGAGAGAGCATATCTCACCCATATTGGCCTCTCTTCATTGGCTTCCTGTTAATTCTAGAATAGAATTTAAAATTCTTCTTCTTACTTATAAGGTTTTGAATAATCAGGTCCCATCTTATCTTAGGGACCTCGTAGTACCATATCACCCCAATAGAGCGCTTCGCTCTCAGACTGCAGGCTTACTTGTAGTTCCTAGGGTTTGTAAGAGTAGAATGGGAGGCAGAGCCTTCAGCTTTCAGGCTCCTCTCCTGTGGAACCAGCTCCCAATTCAGATCAGGGAGACAGATACCCTCTCTACTTTTAAGATTAGGCTTAAAACTTTCCTTTTTGCTAAAGCTTATAGTTAGGGCTCAGTGGTATTAAACATAACTCGACTTAGTGTATACTTTCCTTTCTCCTATTGCAGTTACCCTTCTATTACAAATCACTCAAGCAATTCTTCGCCAATGGCTCTATGCTGCGTACACTCTTTTCAACTTTCTGCCACACTACTGGTTCCTTTGAACAGTTAACCTGAAGTATTTAAGGTCATCCAACTGATCAGGCTCCTCTCCTGTGGAACCAGCTCCCAATTCGGATCAGGGAGACAGACACCCTCTCTACTTTTAAGATTAAGCTTAAAACTTTCCTTTTTGCTAAAGCTTATAGTTAGGGCTGGATCAGGTGACCCTGAACCATCCCTTAGTTATGCTGCTATAGACGTAGACTGCTGGGGGGTTCCCATGATGCACTGTTTCTTTCTCTTTTTGCTCTGTATGCACCACTCTACATTTAATCATTAGTGATCGATCTCTGCTCCCCTCCACAGCATGTCTTTTTCCTGGTTCTCTCCCTCAGCCCCAACCAGTCCCAGCAGAAGACTGCCCCTCCCTGAGCCTGGTTCTGCTGGAGGTTTCTTCCTGTTAAAAGGGAGTTTTTCCTTCCCACTGTAGCCAAGTGCTTGCTCACAGGGGGTCGTTTTGACCGTTGGGGTTTTACATAATTATTGTATGGCCTTGCCTTACAATATAAAGCGCCTTGGGGCAACTGTTTGTTGTGATTTGGCGCTATATAAAAAAATTGATTGATTGATTGATGTTATGAAAAAACGGAGGTAGTGAAGCAGATGACAGAATATTTACAGAAGAATCTTTCAAATGGTGAAACAAGCACCAACTTTGGCACAGATACTTCTTAGTGGTGGCCAAGTGGTTAATGCACTTGGTTTCAGTTCAGAAGGCTCCGGGTTCAAATCCCACCCCTGCCACATTTCTCCATGTAATGTGGAGTTGCGTCAGGAAGGGCATCCGGCATAAAACCTGTGCCAATTCAACATGCAGATCCACCTTGGATTTGCTGTGGCGACCCCGAGTGCAAACAAGGGAGCAGCTGAAGGGACTTACTTACTTACTTCTTAGACATTACTTGTTTGTAAAAGCACGTTAGCCACATAAATTTTCAATAGGCAGCCAGGTAGGGGTCAACTGAAAAATCACACAGGGGTCAAAATTTACAAATGCTCCATTCAAATTGAAAACTATACCACATTATTTGTCTGATCACAAAGATTCCAAAGAGGTATAGTTTGGGCTATCTGTGACTGAATGTTATGGAGTTATGGGGTAAAAACAGCAAAAATGGTTACAACGGTCAATTTCAGTTTGTACAGGGGTCAAAAGTTAAAGTTGCTCCAATGTTGGATAAAAAAAGTGATGCAAATTATTGGTTGCGCTAATAGGATTAATAAATGGAATAATTTTGACAGTGTTGAATGCTTGTTCTCCAAAGTAAATGTCAAACAAGGTCAATGTCCATTGGATTGTATGACATGTGTTATCCTGTCACATGATAACTAAGCATGACCCATGATGCAAACTATTCCTTTTTAAAACCCCATTAACTCAACCAATAATTTGTATTTCTTTTTATCAAAATCATAGCAACTTTAACTTTTGACACCTATACTAACTGAAACTGACCTTTGTCACATTCTTGCTGTTTTTACCCCATAACTCCATAACATTCCATCATAGATAGTCCAAACTATAGCTTTTTGGAATATTTGTGATCAGACAAATAATATGGGATAGTTTTCACTCTGATTGGAGCATCTTTTAATTTTGACCCCTGTGTAATTCTTCAATTGACCACTACCTGGCTGCCTATTGAAAATTCAAGTGGCTAATGCCCTTTCACAAAGCAGCAATGTCTAAGGAGTATTTGTGCCTAATTTGGTGCTTGTTTCCAGAAATGAAAAATTGTTACAGTGATCTGCTCCACTAGGGGGATCTCTTCAGCAACAAAAACAAAGAAGCCATTACAGAGCACTAAACATCCTGTTTCTGGAGGAAGGCAACAGGTACGATACTGAATGGTCTGCCACTCTACAAAGACATCCAGGTCCAAACTTCAGGGGTTTGGGCACCTTGGACATCTTTTTGTCTCAACAAGAATGACCATCTTCCATTGCTTTAGTGCCTGTGCCTTTGTGTGTGTGTGTGCATGTGTAGGGTGTGTTGAGTTACGCCTGGGCTGTTCCCCTGGCAGATTTTCGGGCTGTCCCAGTGGCTATGGTGGGTGCCCTCCCTGGCCCCTTCTGATGTCCTGGTTCTCCTTGTCTCCCCTGGGGCTCTGCATCCTGAATCATATGGTAAGTTTGTGTACTCGGGTCTTGGCCCAACACACCCAACACACCAGCCACAGAAGTGAACAAATATTCAGCTGTGATCTGGGTCTCTCTCTCTGTGTGTGTGTGTGTGTGTGTGTGTGTGTGGGGGGGGGGGGGGGGGGGGGGGGGGGGGGGGGGGTGTTTGTGGCCACCATCACCGCAATTTGGTTCTGCATGTTCCCAATGGAATTAAGACTCTGTTGTACTGGAATAGGTATACGGATGCTCACCAAATACACAACAGACCATTGCTGACACTGTTTATGTGTAGCTGTTTGTCCTGGTATGTTGTATTGTGGGTGTTCTGCCTCTTTGATGTTACACATATTACATCACGTCACTCTTATTATGGTCACCACTCATTTTTCATTTTTTTTGTTGTTGTCAGTCTCTATGTTGTTTTGGTGTTCAAAAATATTTAAAAAAGTTTGTGCAGCAGGATTTTTTTTAATGTGTTGCCATTCTGTATATTTTGCCCTTCTCACATTTATTTTATGGGTTGTTCACATGTCAAGTTTAGATCTATGGACTACAAGACTATCCCATGATTATTATCACTTACTGAGGCGTTGCTGGGCCGGTAGCATAGATTTACATTTACACTACCTGGCTTTACCTGTCCGCAGTAGCAGGCGGGCATCCCAATACCCACCCGCTGTGCATAAACTGATGACGTCATAGTGCGCGCAGCCCAAGAACTATCCGCAGAGGAAAAGATGAAAAGGTGAGAAGTGTGTGTCGGTCCCAATATGGATATTACGGATTATCCATGATTTTATAATGGATAGTCCGACAATGAACAGCAACCAAAGCAGCCAGCTTGATGAGGACGCAGTGACAAATTTGGAGAGCAGCGCCGTACCAGCCAACATGACAAAAGTTAGAGTGAGCAAACTTTTTATGTACGCGTTTGCTGGGTGTTGTGCGTTTTGAAATGACATTAAATACTGTTAATGTGATTCCACGTGTTGTGTATCTCAGTAAGTGATAATAATGCAAATAACATGCAGTTGCAGTATGCATTTTCTGAATCCCTCCATCCATGCCTAGTTGCCCAAAATGACAGATATTCACCCGAGTTAATTGAGGGCGAATATCTGTCATTTTGGGCTTGACGCAATGTCCTTGCATCAAGCAACCAAGTCCAGTCGAAGATTCAAGCTTCTCCACTATCAAAACCACCTGGACAACTGAGAGCCTTCACAGAAACGTTTCATTGTGTTACATAGCAGACGGAAAAGGTTCATGAGTTTATGCATAAAATGAAGCAACTGCATTTGGCATCTCATCACTGTGAGCATCAGGTATCATCAGAGACATATGGGGGTTAGTCTCACGTCGTGCATCAGATGTGCCATCAGATAGTTTGCCACGTGGGATGAAATGCATGAGTTGGGGAGGTGATGGTCTAGTGGTTAAAGTGTTGGGCTTGAGACAAGGGGATCCTCGGTTCAAATCCCAGCCTGACTGGAAAATCACTAAGGGCCCTTGGGCAAGGTCGTTAATCCCCTAGTTGCTCCCGGTGTGTAGTGGGCGCCTTGTATGGCAGCAGCCACTCATCGAGATGAATGTGAGGCATTGATGTGTAAAGTGCTTTAAGCGTCTGATGCAGATGGAAAAGCGCCATATAAATGCAGTCCATTCACCATTCACCATAAGTTATGAAGACGATTACAGAAGGGAAAGTGGTGCAATGCACAAAGGTAGCCGTTAGTCGTTTCTTTCACTTATCTGAATGGCCAAATGAATATGCCTTTGATCAGGATCTCTCACAGTGGACATGCACCTAAGATGAAAATTTCAGACCCCTCCATGATTTCTAAGTGGGAGAACTTGCAAAATTGCAGGGTGTTCAAATACTTATTTTCCTCACTGTAAATGAAAATAAACTGAAATTGAATTGACAGTAGCAATTTTTCTCCATCTATAAATCACAACAGAATTTAAATGTAACAATCAAGATGTGCTTGTTGTGTAGACTTGCAGTTTTATCGCAATAAAATTAAGTCCTGTATAGGCCCTGAGACCTGGTGCCTGCGCTTATTCTTGTAGTCCGTACCCTGAAAGGGACAAGAGTCGACGTCTACCCCTGGAGGTGATACCAACCCATCACAGGTTACTTCCACAACTAAGACTTCAACCCATTTTCAGCTGGGCACACTGGGACAATGCAGAAGAAGGTAGCAAGACGGAATCAAACCCAGATGTACTTATCGGTAGCCCAAGCATGAATAATAGATAGTGCAGTTAGTTAAAATTAATCACTTAGGAGTTGCAGCCGTTTGAATATGCTGCCTTCTACATTTTCAGAAGCCATGTGTTGGGAGGGTGTAGTGACACGGACCCACAACAGGGGGCGGTAATGAACGGACAATGGATGAGCCAAAAAGTAACAATTTAATGTTGTGAATTGCACAACGGAATACAGACAATTGCAGTTGAGGAGTACAGTCAATCATACACAAGGTGACGTGTGGGCAGGCTCGAGGATAGAAGACGTCTGTCCAGAGAAGAGCCGGATCCCACACGGCTTCCACTCCCAACGGATCTGAAGAACACCGGAGCCGCCAAGTCCTGGTCCCAGGTGGCCACCGTCTCCAGCTGTCAGACCAGGTACTGCTGGCAGAAACAGAAACAGTTAATGGTGGGTGTGTGAAGACACACCCTGTAATTGTTCCCTGAGTAGTTCCTCCGGGAGGGAGAACCTCCACCTCCAGATACAACGTCACCCGTGCAGCTCCTGATGGTCTCTTTCCTGGATGGAGTGAGAGGCGAAGAACGTCGTCCTCTCACTGTCCGCCAATCCAGTCTCTGATAGAGCCCGCAGGAACACGGCTGCACACAGACCAATGTATATTTAAAAAACGATAGCACAGCAGAGAAAGTTACCTTGTTCGGTAGCTGATTTCTCGGCGAGGAGGTGGAGTTGCGGTCCGGCCTTTGTAGTGATGGTGATGAGTGACAGCCGGTGCTGATAAGTGACAGCTGTCACTCCCAGCGGCTCTGACGCCCTCTCGTGCTTGGAGCCCGCACTCCAAGCAGGGCGCCATCTGGTGGTGGTGGGCCAGCAGTACCTCCTCTTCAGCGGCCCACACAACAGGACCCCCCCCCCCTCAACGGGCGCCTCCTGGCTTGTCCGGGTGATGGGTGTAGAAGTCGGCCAGGACGGCCGGGTCCAGGATGAAGCTCCTCTTCACCCAGGAGCGCTCTTCGGGTTCATAACCCTCCCAGTCCACCAGATACTGGAAACCCCGACCCTTTCGACGGATGTCCAGGAGCCGGCGTACTGTCCACGCGGGCTCCCCGTCGATGATCCGGGCAGGATGCGGCGCCGGTCCAGGGGCACACAGCGGTGAGGCATGGCAGGGCTTGAGTCTGGACACATGAAAAACGGGGTGTATCCGCAGTGAAGCTGGTAGCTTCAGCTTCACTGCGGCCGGACTGAGGACTTTGAGTATGATGAATGGTCCTATGTACCTGTCCTTAAGTTTCTGGGATTCCACCTGCAGGGGGATGTCCTTCCTGGATAGCCAAACCTCCTGCCCGGGCTGGTATGCAGGGGCCGGGGAATGCCGGCGGTCTGCATGGGCCTTAGCCCTCGTCCGGGCTCTGAGCAGGGCAGAGCGGGCGGTACGCCACACCTGACGGCACTTCCTCAGATGGGCCTGGACCGAGGGCCATTGGTTCTTCGTCCCAGGGCGGTATGTGATCTGAAAATCAAACCGCCCAAAGAACAGTGACCAGCGGGCTTGCCTGGGATTCAGACGCTTGGCGGTCCGGATGTACTTCAGGTTGCGATGGTCCGTGAAAACCGTGAATGGTAACGAAGCTCCCTCCAACAGGTGTCTCCACTCCTCCAGAGCCTCCTTCACCGCAAGAAGTTCCTGATTGCCGACGTCATAGTTCCTTTCAGCCGGGGTCAACCTGCGGGAAAGGTAGGCACATGGGTGGAGAACCTTGTCGGACTCCCCGCTCTGGGATACCACGGCTCCTATCCCTGAGTCAGAGGCATCCACTTCGACTATAACCTGGCGTTTTGGATCGGGCTGCACCAGAACTGGCGCAGTCGAAAACCGGCGTTTCAACTCCCTAAACACGGCTTCGCACTGATCCGACCAAGTGAAGGGGACTTTTGTGGAGGTCAGCGCTGTCAGGGGGTAACTACCTGACTGTAGCCTTTGATCAACCTCCGGTAAAAATTAGCAAAACCGAGGAACTGCTGTAGTTTCCTACGGTTTGTTGGTTGGGGCCAATCTCTCACCGCCGCAACCTTGGGGATCAGGGGCGACGGAGTTGGAGGAGATAATAAACCCCAGGAAGGACAAAGAAGTACGGTGAAACTCGCACTTCTCGCCCTTCACAAACAGTCGGTTCTCCAACAACTGCTGCAGGACCTGACGTACATGCATAACATGAGTCTCAGGATCCGGGGAAAAGATGAGTATATCGTCTAGATATACGAAGACAAACCGATGCAGGAAGTCCCGCAAGACATCATTTACCAAAGCTTGAAATATTGCGGGGGCGTTAGTGAGGCCGAACGGTATGACCAGGTACTCAAAATGACCTAACGGGGTGTTAAATGCCATCTTCCATTCGTATCCCTTCCGGATCCGAACCAGGTGGTACGCATTCCTAAGATCCAGTTTTGTGAAAATTTGGGCCCCATGCAGGGGCGTGAACACTGAATCTAACAGGGGCAGAGGGTATCGGTTGCGAACCGTGATCTCGTTCAGCCCCCTGTAATCAATGCATGGACGGAGTCCGCCTTCTTTCTTGCCCACAAAAAAGAAACCAGCACCCATTGGGGAGGTGGAGTTCTGGATCAGCCCGGCAGCTAACGAGTCCCGGATGTAGGTTTCCATTGATTCGCGTTCCGGACGTAAGAGATTGTACAGCCTGCTGGACGGGTACTCAGCTCCCGGTATCAAATCAATGGCACAATCATACGGATGGTGCGGGGGAAGGGTGAGCACCAGATCTTTGCTGAAAACGTCAGCAAGATCGTGGTACTCACATGGCACTGCCGTCAGATTGGGGGGGACTTTAACCTCCTCACTAGCTGTCACACCAGGCGGAACCGAGGATCCGAGACACTCCCGGTGGCAGGTTTCGCTCCACTGAGCCACAACCCCAGACGGCCAATCAATCCGGGGATTGTGCTTTATCATCCAAGGATAACCCAAAATCACACGGGAGGTAGAAGGCGTTACGTAAAACACAATCTCCTCCCTGTGATTACTAGACACCACCAATGTCACTGGTTGTGTCTGGTGTGTGATTAATGGAAGAAGGGTGCCATCTAGTGTCCGTACCTTCAATGGTGAAGGCCACTAGAGGGAGCCCGACCTCCCTTGCCCATCTGCTGTCCAGCAGATTCCCTTCCGACCCCGTGTCTACCAGTGCTGAGGCGTGAAGGGTCAGATCCCCACTCAGGACCGTAACTGGGATGCGTGCGGATTTGCGGGGTTTCCCCGCGTGCGTGTTATGACCCACGCTCAGCCCAGTCTCTAAGGACGTGTGCTGCTGTTTTGACCATTTGGGGCAGTTTTTCTGCGTGTGTTCGGTTGAGCTGCAGAGAAAACACTCCCCACGGACCAGCCTCCTTTGTCTCTGATCTGATCTTATTTTGGTCCTGCTCATTTCCCTAACAATGGCAGCAGGGGGAGCTGTCGTCACGTGGAGTACCCTGGCTGTGGAGCGTGGGGAAGACGGCTCCCTTTTGGACCCGGGAGGAAGAGGGATGGCTTGTGCCTGACCACGCCCTTCGTCTCGCTCCCATCGGTGTTCTGTTAATCGGTTGTCTAACCGTATAACCAGGTCGATAAGCCCGTCTAAATCCCGCGGCTCGTCCTTCGCCACCAGGTGCTCCTTAAGGACCAGAGACAGTCTGTTTACAAAGGCGGCGCGGAGCGCGACAGCATTCCAACCAGCTCGCGCTGCCGCGATGCAGAAGTCAACTGCATACTTAGCTGCGCTCCGGCACCCCTGTCTTATCGACAGCAGCACGCTTGAAGCGGTCTCGCCTCTATGAGGGTGGTCGAACACCTGTCTGAACTCCCTCACAAACCCAGTATATGTCATTAGGAGCCGTGAATTCTGCTCCCAGAGCGCCGTAGCCCAGGCGCGTGCCTCTCCTCAAAGCAAATTTATTACGTAAGCCACCCGGCTGGCGTCTGACTCGTACATGACGGGACGCTGTGAAAAGACGAGCGAGCACTGCATTAAGAAGTCCGCGCACGTCTCGACACAGCCTCTGTATGGCTCCGGAGGGCTTATGTAAGCTTCAGGGGATGGTGGGGGGGGGTCGTTGAACGACCAGCGGAATGTCTGTTTCAGGCCTCTGGTCAGCAGGAGGAGGTGCTGCAGCAGCGCCCTGAGCACGCGCTTCCACCTGGGCGGTGAGAGCCTCCATCCTCCGATTGAGAATAACATTCTGCTCAGTGACTAAGTCCAACCGAGCAGTGAAAGCGGTTAAGATTTGCTGCAGCTCACCTAACACGCCTCCGGCTGACGCCTGTTCACCTCGCTCTTCCATTGGCTGTTCAAGCGATGGTTGACGCCCCTCAGGATCCATGACGCTGGCCGAGAAATCCTGTTGGGAGGGTGTAGTGACACGGACCCACAACAGGGGGCGTTAATGAACGGACAATGGATGAGCCAAAAAGTAACAATTTAATGTTGTGAATTGCACAATGGAATACAGACAATTGCAGTTGAGGAGTACAGTCAATCATACACAAGGTGACGTGTGGGCAGGCTCGAGGATAGAAGACGTCTGTCCAGAGAAGAGCCGGATCCCACACGGCTTCCACTCCCAATGGATCTGAAGAACACCGGAGCCGCCAAGTCCTGGTCCCAGGTGGCCACCGTCTCCAGCTGTCAGACCAGGTACTGCTGGCAGAAACAGAAACAGTTAATGGTGGGTGTGTGAAGACACACCCTGTAATTGTTCCCTGAGTAGTTCCTCCGGGAGGGAGAACCTCCACCTCCAGATACAACGTCACCCGTGCAGCTCCTGTTGGTCTCTTTCCTGGATGGAGTGAGAGGCGAAGAACGTCGTCCTCTCACTGTCCGCCAATCCAGTCTCCGATAGAGCCCGCAGGAACATGGCTGCACACAGACCAATGTATATTTAAACAACGATAGCACAGCAGAGAAAGTTACCTTGTTCGGTAGCTGATTTCTCGGCGAGGAGGTGGAGTTGCGGTCCGGCCTTTGTAGTGATGGTGATGAGTGACAGCCGGTGCTGATAAATGACAGCTGTCACTCCCAGCGGCTCTGACGCCCTCTCGTGCTTGGAGCCCGCACTCCAAGCAGGGCGCCATCTGGTGGTGGTGGGCCAGCAGTATCTCCTCTTCAGCGGCCCACACAACACCATGAGCAGTACTGCCACAGTTACTTTGAAAACTTACTTATACAGTTACCTCCTTAGCAGCTTTATGCATTTACTTTATTTAAAGCTGCCGGCAACTTGTAACTAATAGGTAACTATAGTAATCTAACTTGGTTACGCTTAAGATTGAGTAATCAGCAAAGTAACAAATCAGCAAAGTAACTGTTACTTTTCTGACTACTCATCTTAAAAATAACCAAGTTAGATTACTAGTTACCTTATTAGTTACATTCAGCAGCTGATAAAAAGTTGTCCACAGCTGCTAATGAAGTAAATGTATAAAGTAACTGTAAGAAGCAACTAATAAAGTAACTTTTCAAAATTACTTTTCAATACAAATCCTCACTTTTTCAACTGTTTTTTTAAACAAGGGGATTGATACATGAACATTTATGTGTTACTAAATATGATTGGAATGTCATTTACATCCACAAATAAAAAATTAAAAATGCACGGTACTCTATGTTAAATGTTTGTATTCAGCAGTTCTCTCTGAAGCAGTTAAAGGCTTCTGTGGCTGTGACTGGACAAACTGTTTCTCGTCTAACTTTGTCTTGCATCATCAGTCACAGCTTTCTGGTGGAGTGGAGCTGAGATGAATTTGACTCGAGTCTACAGTTTGGCACAGTGACCAGTGTATTCTTCAATTTTATTATGGCACTACAAGAGCCCTAAGATTCACTGGGTTCATGCAGTTCCTCGACTTGAAGTGCAGAATATAAGAATTCCACTTCACTTCTACTTGACATATTGTGTTTAAATTTGATACACTGCTATACCTTAGTGATTCTCAGTCCATATTTAAACATATTCTCACACCTAAAGACAAAGATGCATGCATTTCCGCTTGTCATCACCCATGTGACTTTCAGTTCTCTGTACTTGCAATGATACACATCCAAATGTGCAATTAACATGACACATTTCCACTTCCAAAGGTGTTATCATCTGAATCAGGTGAGGAAAAGTTAAATTGATTTTGTTTCAGTTAATTGTGTTTCCGCCACTATAATAACATTACGTTATTAGCAGAAACAGTTTAAAGTGCAAGACATGAGGCGAGTTCTGAATAAACTGCATCATCACTGACTGGAATTGAGAAGAAGAGTGCAATTAATGCACTGAACCATTGTGATTGTATTTCAGGAGAAACCAATAAGATAAGTGACTTTTGTCTAAAAGTAAGTCCCTTCAGCTGCTACCTTGTTTGCACTCGGGGTTGCCACCGTAAATCAGAGGTAGATCTGCATGTTGAATTGAAGTTTTATGCCCTTCCTGACACAACTCCACATTACATGCAAAAATGTGGCAGGGGTTTGAACTGGGAACCTTCCATACTGAAACCAAGTGCACTAACCACTTGACTACCACCCCTACCCCACTGAGCTAATAAACATGACCTCTTCAAGTATTTTGACATATCCAAACTGAACCATGATACCTGGTATGCGATATATAGGCCCAACACCATAGTAGGAGAAACATGCCCATATCATGATGCTTGCACCACCATGCTTCACTGTCTTCACTGTGCACTGTGGCTTGAATTCAGAGTTTGGGGATCATCTCACAAACTGTCTGCAGCCCTTGGACCCAACAAGAACAGTTTTCCTCTCATCAGTCCACAAAATATTCCTCAATTTCTCTTTAAGCCAGTTGATGTATTCTTTGGCAAATTGTAACCTCTTCTGCACGTCTTTTATTTAACAGAGGGACTTTGCGGGGGATTCTTACAAATAAATTAGCTTCACACAGGCATCTTCTAACTGTCACAGCACTTACAGGTAACTCCAGACTGTCTTTGATCATCCTGGAGCTGATCAATGGGTGAGCCTTTGCCATTCTGGTTATTCTTCTATCCATTTTGATGTTTTTTTTTTTTGTCCATTTGAAAGCATTGAAGATCATTGTAGATGAACAGCCTATAACTTTTTTGCACCTGTGTATAAGTTTTCCCCTCTCCAATCAACATTTTAATCAAACTACGCTGTTCTTCTGAACAATGTCTTGAACGTCCCATTTTCCTCAGGCTTTCAAAGAGAAAAGCATGTTCAACAGGTGCTGGCTTCATCCTTAAATAGGGGACACCTAATTCACACCTGTTGTTCCACAAAATTGATGAACTCACTGACTGAATGCCACACTACTGTTATTGTGAACACCCCCTTTTCTACTTTTTTTTTTACTAATAGCCCAATTTCATAGCCTTAAGAGTGTGCATATCATGAATGCTTGGTCTTGTTGGATTTGTGAGAATCTACTCAATCTACTGGTACCTTGTTTCCCATGTAACAATAAGAAATATACTCAAAATCTGTATTAATCTTTTTAGTCACATAGCATTACTATTATTCTGAACACTATTGTATAAAGGTCTGAGTTATGAAAAAAAATTGAATTAATTTTGCAGTGTTGTACAGTTTGATTTTACCAATCATTTGGTCAAACAAAAGTCAGCTCAACTAAGGTACAAGGCAGACTTCACACCTCTTGCCTCTTGGACCAAACTGAGAAATCTGAAAGTCTGCACCAAGAAAAAAAAGTGCTGCGATACTACCCAAAGTTTGATCACAATTCTGTCACAACCTCAAAGGTTAGTAGTGCTCAAACCCAATTATTTTTCTATTGCACATGCAGGTTCCTAAAGTCTGACCTTTCTCCTAGTTGATCTCCTTGAAATGTAGCATTTGTCACTCAGTAAATTCTAAATTTTCATTGAGATTCTACATAGATCCTGCAAAGGCATTGGGGATCAAACAAAAACCTGAGTATTCTTCGTTGGCCGTACAGGTGCCCTGAGTCTCCCTTTGCTCCTTGACACTTGGCATTGACCAATCTGCAACCCCTGGCAAAAATTATGGAATCACCGGCCTCGGAGGATGTTCATTCAGTTTAATTTTTAGAAAAAAAGCAGATCACAGACATGACACAAAACTAAAGTCATTTCAAATGGCAACTTTCTGGCTTTAAGAAACACTATAAGAAATCAGGAAAAAAAATTGTGGCAGTCAGTAATGGTTACTTTTTTAGACCAAGCAGAGGGAAAAAATATGGACTCACTCAATTGTGAGGAAAAAATTATGGAATCACCCTGTAAATTTTCATCCCCAAAACTAACACCTGAATCAAATCAGATCTGCTCATTAGTCTGCATCTAAAAAGGAGTGATCACACCTTGGAGAGCTGTTGCACCAAGTGGAGTGACATGAATCATGGCTCCAACACGAGAGATGTCAATTGAAACAAAGGAGAGGATTAGCAAACTCTTAAAAGAGGGTAAATCATCACGCAATGTTGCAAAAGATGTTGGTTGTTCACAGTCAGCTGTGTCTAAACTCTGGACCAAATACAAACAACAT
Source organism: Thalassophryne amazonica (assembly GCF_902500255.1). Classification (NCBI taxonomy): domain Eukaryota; kingdom Metazoa; phylum Chordata; class Actinopteri; order Batrachoidiformes; family Batrachoididae; genus Thalassophryne; species Thalassophryne amazonica. Next base: position 65,942,929 of record NC_047113.1, read on the forward strand.
GGGAAGGTTGTTAAAGGCAAACATACTGGTAGACCAAGGAAGACATCAAAGCGTCAAGACAGAAAACTTAAAGCAATATGTCTCAAAAATTGAAAATGCACAACAAAACAAATGAGGAACAAATGGTAGGAAACTGGATGCAACATCTGTGACCGAACTGTAAGAAACCGCCTAAAGGAAATGGGAATTACATACAGAAAAGCTAAACGAAAGCCATCATTAACACTTAAACAGAAAAAAAAACAAGGTTACAATGGGCTAAGGAAAAGCAATCGTGGACTGTGGATGACTGGATGAAAGTCATATTCAGTGATGAATCTCGAATCTGCATTTGGCAAGGTGATGATGCTGGAACCTTTGTTTGGTGCCGTTCCAATGAGATTTATAAAGATGACTGCCTGAAGAGAACATGTAAATTTCTACAGTCATTGATGATATGGGGCTGCATGTCAGGTAAAGGCACTGGGGAAATGGCTGTCATTACATCATCAATAAATGTACAAGTTTACATTGATATTTTGGACACTTTTCTTATTCCATCAATTGAAAGGATGTTTGGGGATAATGAAATAATTTTTCAAGATGATAATGCATCTTGCCATAGAGCAAAAACTGTGAAAACATTCGTTGCAAAAAGACACATAGGGTAAATGTCATGTCCTGCAAATAGTCCGGATCTCAATCCAATTGAAAATCTTTGGTGGAAGTTGAAGAAAATGGTCCATGACAAGGCTCCAACCTGCAAAGCTGATCTGGCAACAGCAATCAGAGGAAGTTGGAGCCAGATTGATGAAGAGTACTGTTTGTCACTCATTAAGTCCATGCCTCAGAGACTGCAAGCTGTTATAAAAGCCAGAGGTGGTGCAACAAAATACTAGTGATGTGTTGGAGTGTTCTTTTGTTTTTCATGATTCCATAATTTTTTCCTCAGAATTGAGTGATTCTATATTTTTTTCCCTCTGCTTGGTCTAAAAAAGTAACCGTTACTGACTGCCACAATTTTTTTCCCTGATTTCTTATAGTGTTTCTTAAAGCCAGAAAGTTGCCATTTGAAATGACTTTAGTTTTGTGTCATGTCTGTGATCTGCTTTTTTTCTACAACATTAAACAACTGAATGAACATCCTCCGAGGCCGGTGATTCCATAATTTTTGCCAGGGGTTGTATACTTAATTTTCATTGCACCTCCACCAGAACTCTAATAATATAGGCTTTCAATAAGCTATTTTTTTCACAATTGGACATATCGCTTTGCTCTTGCACAATACATCTCCTTCAGCTTTACCTCAGTGTTGGACAGTGCATACACTTCAGCTTCTTCACGATCCCACCAGAACCTTAAAGACTACTGGGATTCAAACTGTATCCTAGTTGCACATCTGGATTTCTGCAGTCACTGTGCACCACCAAGACAATCCACTTAAAATTTGAGAAATCACTTACAGCAGTGCTGCATGATGCATTTATAATTTTCATTACAACTGCATCACAAACCAAAAAAGGTGTTGGTCTAAATGTACCTTTGCATCATATGTATCAATAAATGTGGAACTGAGCTTTATCTCAGTGTTGCATAGTTCATTTTCATTGCAATCCCTCCAAAACCTTAAAGGTATTTGGGGTTCAAAAGGCCTGCATGTTTCCTATTGTACTGACCTAATTCATATTTGCAGTGCATACCAGCCATTTCTCCTGGTGTCACATAACTCCCCACTTCACATTCTTGTTGGTATTGCATTCTAAACGGTGGCAGACAGGACAGCCTACAGGAGATGATGGCAGTTATTTATTACAGCTTAATAACTACATGTCTGCCAATTCAGTATGCAGTCAATAAGTAAAACTGTCTATGAGAGTGCTTCATATTAAATGTGTCACTGTTTGTTGAGTGCTGCATCACTTGGAAGTGAAGAAAAATTTAATTTCATTCCGGCTCACCTTCAGCCCTTATTTAATTTGTATTATGGGACTATTCTATAGTGCCGTTTCTTCTCATTTCATCCCAAATTGCAAATCGGGGCCCGTTTTGAAGCATCATAGTCACTTCTTGATCCATCTTTGTCAGTCTTGAACAAACTTGGTATACATAGCAGTTACAGCCATCATTGGCATCAGGGTCAAACTTTCAAACTACTCAAAAATTTCACCCTGATTCACAAAATCATGACAAGTGAGTGGTAACTTCTGGGTCTTTGTAGTCCCAACAGCTTCATTCATGGTCGATCTTCTTTTAACTGGGTATTCCTCATGACTGCACTTTGAAAATTGTTTGATCATGCTTCATTTGGGTAAAAATTAGAAGCAGAAGCAGCATTTGTTGCCATTGTGGCCGAGGGTGGAGATCCTTACTTTTGTTTTTCTGGTGCGTTGCCAGGTCTACACTTTATAAACCAGGCTGTGAGGAGGCAAGCCGGAATAAGCGATTTCATCCCATTTTTGCACTTTTTTTTGGATCCTGGGTGAAATGGCACCCTGTGGAATAGGGTTGTTCGAGCTTTTTTTTTGGCTTGGTGCTGATGTAGCATAGGTGAAGGAATTCAACAGTCAATATAAGTTCACATTTGCTTCATGAGAGTTAAGAAATTATGAATGAGAGAAGTAAGGACCACAGAGTCGAGCATGGTCTCATCTTAATGGTACTGATGTGGTTGGAAAAACATTCATTCTCTTCACAGTCTGAACTCATGAACTGCACTGGTGCTGGGTGTTGGAGATGGCAGAGTACAACCTTTGACTGCAATTTATTGGGACATGTAAAGACCCTTCTTCATGTTTCAGTTGTCCCCATTGGGGGTCACCACAGCACATCATCCTTTTCCATGCGCCCCGCCCCTTGCACATATAATGTAACTTCTGCCATGTCAACTACCTGCATGTCCTTCCTCACGGCATCCATAAACATCTCTGGTTTTCCTCTTCTCTTCTTGCCTGGTGGCTGTATCTTCAATATCTTTCTCCAGATATAAGCCACATACCTCCTCTGTACATCCCCAAATCATGTTACTCTCACAGGATGTCTCCAGACTGTCCTCCCTATGATGTCCTTCTGATATGATTATTCCTCACCTCTCCATCCTCCTCACTCCCAAGAAAAATGCCAATCTCTTGAGCTCCTCCACCAATGCCTCAGTGGTATTAAACATAACTCGACTTAGTGTATACTTTCCTTTCTCCTATTGCAGTTACCCTTCTATTACAAATCACTCAAGCAATTCTTCGCCAATGGCTCTATGCTGCGTACACTCTTTTCAACTTTCTGCCACACTACTGGTTCCTTTGAACAGTTAACCTGAAGTATTTAAGGTCATCCAACTGATCAGGCTCCTCTCCTGTGGAACCAGCTCCCAATTCGGATCAGGGAGACAGACACCCTCTCTACTTTTAAGATTAAGCTTAAAACTTTCCTTTTTGCTAAAGCTTATAGTTAGGGCTGGATCAGGTGACCCTGAACCATCCCTTAGTTATGCTGCTATAGACTTAGACTGCTGGGGGGTTCCCATGATGCACCCAGTGTTTCTTTTTATTCACCTCTTTTTGCTCTGTATGCACCACTCTGCATTTAATCATTAGTGATTGATCTCTGCTCTCTTCCACAGCATGTCTTTTTCCTGATTCTCTCCCCTCAGCCCCAACCAGTCCCAGCAGAAGACTGCCCCTCCCTGAGCCAGGTTCTGCTGGAGATTTCTTCCTGTTAAAAGGGAGTTTTTCCTTCCCACTGTCGCCAAGTGCTTGCTCACAGGTGGTCGTTTTGACCGTTGGGGGTTTTTCTGTAATTATTGTATGGCTTTTGCCTTACAATATAAAGTGCCTTGGGGCAACTGTTTGTTGTGATTTGGCGCTATATAAATAAAATTGATTTGATTTGATTTGATCCAACTTCAGCACCCCTACTTCTTGCAACCGCACCATTCTCCCACCCTCCCTGTCATTGTCCCATGTACTGCAGGATGACTGTCACTCCCCATCTCTCCATTGCATACCTCCACTTCTCCAGACTGTTTTTTGGGTGATGTGCAGTGCCATTTTGGTCTTGTATGACCAGATTATGTTCTCCCAGTATTTCACAGGCTTGCCTCAATGTTATGCAGCAAACTTTAAATGAGCTTCAACATGTTTTTTCTGCAGCAATGGAGTTTTGTGTGGTGAGCGTGCATGCAGTCCATGGCGGTTGATTGTGTTACTTATTGTTTCTTTGAAAATAGTTGTATCTACACTCTAAAAAAGGAACCACTGTTTCTACGAGAAAAAGTGATGTAACAATTTGCATAGATTTTTTAAAGTTATTTCAACTTTCAACAGAGTTAATGCCACAAGACATCTTGAGTAAAGTTGAGATAACTTAATGCTGCGTTTACACATAACGACGACAAGTCACGAATGCCACGAAGTACACATTCTTGGCCGCTGATCACGAATGTGATTATTCGGGGCAGAGGCGTCAGGTGTCCTCAGGAACTGCTGCAGCCTGTTACCACACGTTACGATTAATGACACGTGTTGCTGGAGAATTATCAGGAACCATTACGCATGGTCAAGAATAGTGTTCTGCGTTGTTGCGCGCTATTGCGCGTAACAGCGCATCGTTAAGTTCTGTCACGTTGTGAACGAGGTGAATTGTCTCCACACACACACCCATATTCATCCAACTGAATTCAGATTGCTCCAGTTTTTCAGAAGAACTTTGTGACTGCATGAATAGTTGGGCTCTGTGCCATGGAGTGGCACAGAGAGGTGGAGGAGGAGACGGACAGAGCCAGATGTGTGGCTTCATGCGGCTCTCATCTCGTGCATTTCCCAAACATCAGGCACATGCAGCAGGTGGAACACCTGCAGGAGCGTGCTGAAGAGCACTGAAATGAGACTTTTAGCCGACTTGGTGTCAGCAATCAAACTGAATGCGGTGCAGCAGGGTTAATTGTGCGCGTGCTTCTTCCTCCGCCGGACTGGAGGAGGTGCAGAGATGTCTGGCTGCACGTGAGTCTCCAGTCACTCCTCTGGTTGCTCAGAATCGTTCTCCCGCTCATCAGTTACAACAGCAGGTGGAACACCTGCAGGAGCGTCCTGAGGAGCTTCAGCAGGAACTGTGGAACGACACTTGGAGCCGAGTTTAATTGTGCGCACGTGACAGAAAACTCATTCGTCATGGCGCGCAGTGAAATGTGACACCACGTTACAAGTCGTGTCTAAACTTGACAGTTTCCGTGTCACTTCGTAATAACGTGTGACAGTTTGGGCTCCAAGAACCATCACAGGAACCACTACGAATGTCGTCACTTTCTATTAAGGATCACTATTCATAAAGACAGATCAATACGCTCAGTTGCGACCTCACAACGTGAGACGAAATGAGGGTGGTGTGTGACATTCGTGGAAGATGTTTTGACAGGCAAAAACATGCTCCATGAATATCAAGGTATCACGCATCAACACGCACTATTAAGAACCTATTCAGATGTGTTAAGTCACATTAAGAATGTCAGGAATGTGTCACGAATGACAGAAAAATGTCATTCGTAATGCGTCTTGGTTATGTGTAAACACACCTTTAGCTAAGTCTGCTAAATCCAGGTCTTTCTGAAGTGTTCCTTCTCTCTTGGACCACTTTTCTGAAAATTCTTTTTCATTCCTCTGTCAGAAATCTTGTGAGGAACACCTGGTTTTGGTAGGTTTATGGTGAAATTATGGTCTTTCCACTTTCAGATATGGGACATTCAGGAGTTAAGAAATCGTTCTGTAACCCTTGCCATCAGTATGTTTTACAACAGTAAGGTTGTGAAGACCTTGAGGGAGCTCTTTGCTGATACCATTCATGAGATGCTTCTTGTGTGACAACTTGGTAATGAGATACATTTTACAGGCCATCAGTTGGGACTGAACTTGCTGATATTAATTTGAAGTGACAAGGGGCAGGACAACTTTCTAATTACTGATAGATTTCAGCTGGTGTGTTGGCTTTCCATCTCTTTTTGCACCTTCCTTTCTTTAGATGTTCAATTATTTTTTCCTGTGTTATTTCACATTACTATACAACCCCTGGCAAAAATTATGGAATCACCGGCCTCGGAGGATGTTCATTCAGTTGTTTAATTTTGTAGAAAAAAAGCAGATCACAGACATGACACAAAACTAAAGTCATTTCAAATGGCAACTTTCTGGCTTTAAGAAACACTATAAGAAATCAAGAAAAAAAGATTGTGGCAGTCAGTAATGGTTACTTTTTTAGACCAAGCAGAGGAAAAAAATATGGAATCACTCAATTCTGAGGAAAAAATTATGGAATCACCCTGTAAATAATCATCGATCCCCCAAACTAACACCTGCATCAGATCAGATCTGCTTGTTGAACATTGACCCTATGTGTCTTTTTGCAAGGAATGTTTTCACAGTTTTTGCTCTATGGCAAGATGCATTATCATCTTGAAAAATGATTTAATCAATCCCCAAACATCCTTTCAATTGTTCCAAAATATCAACATAATGACAGCCATCTCCCCAGTGCCTTTACCTGACATGCAGCCCAATATCATCAATAACTGTGGAAATTTACATGTTCTCTTCAGGCAGTCATCTTTATAAATCTCATTGAAACGGCACCAAACAAAGTTCCAGCATCATCACCTTGCCCAATGCAGATTCGAGATTCATCACTGAATATGACTTTCATCCAGTCATCCACAGTCCAGGATTGCTTTTCCTTAGCCCATTGTAACCTTGTTTTTTTTTCTGTTTAGGTGTTAATGATGGCTTTTGTTTAGCTTTTCTGTATGTAAATCCCATTTCCTTTAGGCGGTTTCTTACAGTTCGGTCACAGACGTTGACTCCAGTTTCCTCCCATTTGTTCCTCATTTGTTTTGTTGTGCATTTTTCGATTTTTGAGACATACTGCTTTAAGTTTTCGGTCTTGACGCTTTGATGTCTTCCTTGGTCTACCAGTATGTTTGCCTTTAACAACCTTCCCATGTTGTTTGTATTTGGTCCAGAGTTAGACACAGCTGACTGTGACAAACCAAATCTTTTGCAACCTTGCGTGATGATTTACCCTCTTTTAAGAGTTTGATAATCCTCTCCTTTGTTCAATGACATCTCTCGTGTGGAGCCATGATTCATGTCAGTCCACTTGGTGCAACAGCTCTCCAAGGTGTGATCACTCCTTTTTAGATGCAGACTAACGAGCAGATCTGATATGATGCAGGTGTTAGTTTTGGGGATGAAAATTTACAGGGTGATTCCATAATGTTTTCCTCAGAATTGAGTGACTCCATATTTTTTTCCTCTGCTTGGTCTAAAAAAGTAACCGTTACTGACTGCCACAATCTTTTTTTCTTGATTTCTTATAGTGTTCTTAAAGCCAGAAAGTTGCCATTTGAAATGACTTTAGTTTTGTGTCATGTCTGTGATCTGCTTTTTTTCTACAAAATTAAAACAACTGAATGAACATCCTCCGAGGCCGGTGATTCCATAATTTTTGCCAGGGGTTGTATATAATTTTATGAACATCTATGGTTTGATTTCTTTGTATTTGTGGATTACTTGGGTTGTTACTGACATCTGGTTGTAAACATCACATCAGTAGCACCTTTATAAGCATATTTCCTGAGAAAAACGATGACTTGTTCAAAACTTATTTTGTGCCACCCTCACACAATTCTCTGTTGTACCGTATTTCTACATACAACATTGCATCTCCTTTGTCAATACCTTATCAAAACGTTTCATTAAAACTACAAACACACAATCCAGCTCTTAATGGCATTCTTTACACTTCTTTATCAACATTCTCAAGGCAAACATTGCAGTTGTAGATCTCTTTCCTATTATGAAACTATATTGCTGCTCACAGACCTTCTTCTGACTTTAACTACCAATATTCTTCCCCATAAGTTCATACTGTGCTTCTGCAGGAAGTGCATTCTAGGCCAACAGTGAAGTACATTGTTGGCCTAGGGGCAAAAGTAAACTCATACACTTGTATTGCACGTTTGAATTCCCAAAATCCCAATACATATTTGTTGAAATATATTTAAAGCATCTGATGATTACTACGGCGACTTCTGTGTGACACACATGCACAATGTACTAACCATAGAATTTGAACCTCATCGCTGGATTATAGGACTCATTTTTGAACATGTCCAATTCCTCAATGAGGTTGTTTTACAATGAACAAATGCACTTTTAATCAAGCTTTCAAGTGAAGATTTGTGGCACTGTGAGTCTGAAATTAGTTTGCTTGTGATTAATTGTGAGTTAACCTGGGATGTGACATGTACCTTTCAGTGCCAAGACTTGAGAGAGATTTTGTACAATATCTTCATCCCACCCTTGACACGGCCTTCAAGAAATGTGAATTACATGCACAGCAAAATAAATATAATTACTAAGAGGAGAACCAACTCATTCATTTTGACAACAATGTAGTTTGTAGACGCTGAGGCAGAATTGAATAATAATAATAATAATAAAAAAATAATAATAATAAAAAGATTTTGTGTGTCACATAGACACACAGCCCTTTATACACTCAACAAAAATATAAACGCAACACTTTTGGTTTTGCTCCCATTTTGTATGAGATGAACTCAAATATCTAAAACTTTTTCCACATACACAATATCACCATTTCCCGCAATATTGTTCACAAACCAGTCTAAATCTGTGATAGTGAGCACTTCTCCTTTGCTGAGATAATCCAACCCACCTCACAGGTGTGCCATATCAAGATGCTGATTAACCACCATGATTAGTGCACAGGTGTGCCTTAGACTGCCCACAATAAAAGGCCACTCTGAAAGGTGCAGTTTTGTTTTATTGGGGGGGGATACCAGTCAGTATCTGGTGTGACCACCATTTGCCTCATGCAGTGCAACACATCTCCTTTGCATAGAGTTGATCAGGTTGTCAATTGTGGCCTGTGGAATGTTGGTCCACTCCTCTTCAATGGCTGTGCGAAGTTGCTGGATATTGGCAGGAACTGGTACATGCTGTCGTATACGCCGGTCCAGAGCATCCCAAACATGCTCAATGGGTGACATGTCCGGTGAGTATGCCGGCCATGCAAGAACTGGGACATTTTCAGCTTCCAAGAATGTGTACAGATCCTTGCAACATGGGGCCGTGCATTATCCTGCTGCAACATGAGGTGATGTTCTTGGATGTATGGCACAACAATGGGCCTCAGGATCTCGTCACGGTATCTCTGTGCATTCAAAATGCCATCAATAAAATGACCTGTGTTCTTCATCCATAACAGATGCCTGCCCATACCATAACCCCACCGCGCCACCATGGGCCACTCGATCCACAACATTGACATCAGAAAACCGCTCACCCCACCGACGCCACACACGCTGTCTGCCATCTGCCCTGGACAGTGTGAACCGGGATTCATCCGTGAAGAGAACACCTCTCCAACGTGCCAAACGCCACCGAAATGTGAGCATTTGCCCACTCAAGTCGGTTACGACGACGAACTGGAGTCAGGTCGAGGACCCCGATGAGGATGACGAGCATGCAGATGAGCTTCCCTGAGATGGTTTCTGACAGTTTGTGCAGAAATTCTTTGGTTATGCAAACCGATTGTTCCAGCAGCTGTCCGAGTGGCTGGTCTCAGACGATCTTGGGCGTGAACATGCTGGATGTGGAGGTCCTGGGCTGGTGTGGTTACACGTGGTCTGCGGTTGTGAGGCTGGTTGGCTGTACTGCCAAATTCTCTGAAACGCTTTGGAGATGGTTATGGTAGAGAAATGAACATTCAATACACGAACAACAGCTCTGGTTGACATTCCTGCTGTCAGCATGCCAATTGCACGCTCCCTCAAATCTTGCGACATCTGTGGCATGTGCTGTGTGATAAAACTGCACCTTTCAGAGTGGCCTTTTATTGTGGACAGTCTAAGGCACACCTGTGCACTAATCCTGTGTCTAATCAGCATCTTGATAGGCCACCCCTGTGAGGTGGGATGGATTATCTCAGCAAAGGAGAAGTGCTCACATATCACAGATTTAGACTGGAAATTTAGACTGGGAATATTTGAGGGAAATGGTGATATTGTGTATGTGGAAAAAGTTTTAGATATTTGAGTTCATCTCATACAAAATGGGAGCAAAACCAAAAGTGTTGCATTTATATTTTTGTTGAGTGTACATCCAGTGAATTAATGTGAAGCTAGTGAGTGTGAAAACAGTCAAGCAGAGGATGGTGCTAATAATGTAGGTCTCATAATTTGCATAGCTTGAGAGAAATGGAGATCTGCACAAACCAGTGTGCATTGCAAAGTACAATCTGTATTAATGCTAATGCATTTTAAAAGACGAGTTGATATTACACAATTTTAGACTTTTGATGAGGTGTACCCGTGATTATGAGGTCCTGGTCAGGACCTGGTCAGGGTTCACCAAGGCCTTGGCTGAGGTGAACTCCAAATCAAAAGTCTATAACTGCTTTATTATATGGTAAACAAGAAAATTGGGAGTTTGTCAAACATACTAAAACTGAAAAATCAATCTCAAGTTTCAACTCTTTATTATTAAATTACTGTCATACTACACCAAGTGACATTCCATCGATTGACTGGAGATGCCTGTTAAGTCCGTGACGAAGAGTCATCGGGCTTGTTTTCTTATAAAGTTCACCATTCGCCTGTCTGGCTTCCGCATAAAATCAACCGAGTACTTCGTCAAGCATCCGTCTGTCACAAGTTTCAAAGTTGGGCGCATGTCCCTTTCAGTGAACGTACTTGCGAAACAGGTTGGCTGCTGACTGTATTTCTGTGGGTGTTCTTCGGAACTTTCCGTGTAAAATTCGTTTAAAGTCAGCGTCGCTAACAGATGCAAACCTGTCTTCTGCCATCTTGTCAACAAACTGACAGCCAAAGTAGCATTGTATTGCATTATCTGATCGGTCGTTATCGATAGAAGGCGTCGCTCGATTAGCTAGCGCTACACTGCACGTGAGGTGTGCTCATTTCGCGTGGTCTACTCAGCTCCACCAGCGGTCAACTCGGCATGTGGTACAGCTCAGAAAGTGGTGAATGGGCCAATCAGAAGTTGGCAAAATCCCATACCATATAATAACTTTATTTACATCCTGACATTATTAGCCGTCAAGACTGAATGCTCTGTTCACCATTGTCAATGGCTGAAAATGAAGCAAATAGGTGTCAAAAGGGCACCAGCAGTAAGGCACTAAATTAACTCAAAACTGTATATATTTTTTTTCTTCTTCTAAATGGTACACTGTAATTAGTAACATGTTTGTGTATTTACAGACTACTACTGATCTACCTTTCTGGTGATATTATTCAATTAAGTAATTAATTACGAAGACATTTCATGTGTCATTCCGAGCACAGTGCGTGAAAGTGTCTCTTTACATCAAACACATAGTTTGATATGTTGTTGACGCACTGCATGTGCATGGTTGCCACAGTGGATCAGTACAGATCTGCACCAGGATTGGCACAAGTTGCATGCCTGAATGCCCTTCCTGGTGCTATTCCAATTTCACAGAAAGACACACACACACACACACACACACACACACACATAGATCCTGGTTTTCTGAAGACGTTTACCATCCAAGTACTAATCATGACCTGTTCTGCTTAGGCTCAAACTGGCCAAATGGCCATTTGTGTGCCACTAGTCTAAAAAACACTAAAACCTTCTTTCCACTGAGCGGTCTGGGTCGGTATGGCAAACTATGATAGGATTCGGAATGGTTAAACATGGCTTGGCTTGCATTTCCACTGCCAGCAGTACCCTTTGTTTGGTAAGTGGAGTATGGTAGATGTTGACATGAACATCATCGAGATGGGCAGTGTGACATCATATTGTTGTTCCTCCACAGTGGTCACCAGGAAAGTCTGCATCTCCTTGTTTTACCAAGCTTGGCTGCTTTACACTGGCATTCCTCGTTGTGTGGATATTTAAAATTGTGCAGATATTTTCAAGGGGATCCTGTATAGTGCGTAAGCTGTTACAGGGTGATGATGTGTTCCTATGCTATTATGAGCCAATCAATGGACAGTCTGTAACATAACATAATGTGAAAAAAGTGAAGCGCTGTGAATACTTTCTGGGTGCACCGTTACATAGGTAATTACTGCAAATGTTGGAATTTCAAATCCTGCTTAAAAAATAAGCTATATGTCTTTATATTAATGGAATTTATTCCACAAATGATAATTAAAACAGAAAATGAAGACCAACTGTCTTATTTCTCTCTTTCTTAATGATTTATTTCTTCATGTATTTTTTTTCTTTAAGAATCACTGTTTTGAAGATGCAGTGTGAAATTCCATACATCTTGTGCATTTGGATGTTTTTACTCTCACAGGATGTCCATAATCATCTAATCAGCCTATTTGCCAAGTCATTTTCTTATTACACAAGACAATACAAATGTGCATTTTCCTACATCCACATTTCAAGATCCGGAGGCTCAACAGTACTTCAAACAGTGGCTGGATACAGCCTCGTAGTTATCACATTTTCTATTTCTATACACTTCATGGTCTGTTTGATGTTATTCATGAGGTGTAACCGAAAGTAATATAACAGCATAGGCCCAGAAAATGCTTTTGAATACAAAGTGTGGGCTGCTGAGCTGCAGGGCCATATATTGTACATATCAGCTTTTAATAATGGAGTGGAATTAACTGTTGCCCATCATCTGGCACAAACTCACCTTTTACTTTCTTCCTCATGAGCTCCAACGTAGACATAGAGCATATATTACATATATTATGTAAAAGCTAGCGAGAAATAAATATTTCTGAAACTCAAAATGCTGTAATCTGGTAACACCTCTGGAAGGATTTACAAACCATTTAGGGGATGTTAGCGTGGTGACATCACAGGCTGCTAGCTAGGTGGAAACTCCATTTCATTTCTGTGTAAAATATAACCTCTGTCACAAATGATCAAAAACTGAAAATGCTGTTTTTGAACTTAATAACACCTCTGGAGTGATTTATAAGACATTTAGTGGATGTTAGCATGTGTGCAAATGTCTGCTAATGCTAAGCTAACTTGCTATGGGTTAAATATGTCTTATTAATACCTGTAAATGCACAGAGGGTGATCTACAAATATCCTTTGATTTGCACAACTTCCGCTCTTGTCAAAAGCTCATGTAAACACACACGCAAAGCCTCCTGCAGATGCCATTAAAATGTAAGTATTGTTTATGATTGACTGATTGATTGATAGACGGGTTTTATTGAACAAGTACAAAATATACATAAGACAGTAGAATCTTAAGTAATTAAACTGCAATTTGTAAAGAACAAAATGCTCATATGGCCAAGGGTACTTTAGCATAGCATTAATTTTTAACAGCAGGTAAAAGACAAGATTTAAAATTGATTTGCAGTTTAGTCCTCTTTGTATTCTTTGCTGAGATGAAATTCGTGTGGTTTGTTCTATTGCTATCGAGCTAATAAGGCTAAGTAAATTGTATACTCAACTATATACATTCATTTTAAAACTCTAAAGATGAAAATCACATGATTAGCATTTGCATTACAGTCTGTAATAAATGTTATTCAATTTAATTCATTTCCATTAACAGAAAAAGCAACTGGTGCTAATTTAGTAGCATGCTAACTAGAAAATATTTAAATGTTAGCATGTTACTATGGTAGTGTTATGGTGAGTTCCATATGTTCTTGGAGTTTGTAATTTACCAGCTTTGCCACCAAGAGTGCCCCCCTGAAGTTGGAATTCTAACTTGTCCACTTGTACGAACCCCGCATAATCCAAGATGGCTGCTCCATGCAGCAACAGCAGTGAAAGCTGTTAGTTATTTTTTAGTAGTTCTGTATTTTTTGTGTTCAGCATAGAAATCATGCACACAGTACTGCCCTGATGCTGTCTGTAGACACATGCTGCAGTATTTTTATGTATAAAATACAAAGAAATGCAGTGTTTATCAGCCGGTAGCACCAGTACTGGTATTCTACAAACCAAACTGTAAATTAAAACACCAATTTAATTTCTACACCATCAGTTCTCTTCCATACAGTCTCTTTGGAAGACTGCATATTTTTTGTGGCACTGTATACTCCAAAATCTTGGAGGTATCTGGCTTATTTTCCATCTTGCGGTGGTTTGCGAAAAATGGAATGCTCACATTCACCTCACCTTGGGGTGAATGTAAGGCATTATTGTAAAGTACTTTGAGCATCTGATGCAGATGGAAAAGTGCTATATAAATGCAGTCCATTTACCCAGTAGTGTAGCAACCTCAGCAGAGTGCAAGATATATTGACAAGCCTTGCGCACATGTTACAAGTTATTAGGCATATGCGTGCAATCACACACATGCACACGCCCACCCCCAATATGAGGTCTATATAGATTTTTACCAAGTGTGTTGGATTTTACAATCAAATAAATGACAGGTTATTGTATTAGAAACTTTTTAAGAGGTCAGAAATCTTGATTTAACACCCCAGCTCTGAATCGCATGTGCACAACAGTCTGCAGTCTGCAGGTCAACATACTTTAGATAGCAACGGAGGAGCTGTCTGATTCATGGCGGTACTGAAATCAAAAATCATTTTTCTTGCAAAGTTAAAACTGCACCACTACATGATAAGCCTCACGGCAAGAAGAGATGCTAATAAAATGAAGCCTGTATCATGACAAGACAGAAAGATATTGTTTCGTTTTGTTTGTTGACACTTTATTTAAAGATCTTCTCACAAATAGCAACATGTGAAAAACACAGACCTCTCGTGAAACTGGCGCAGCGGTGATCAAACAGGGATGAGGCATAGCAATCCACCACAGTCAGATTATTAAGATACCCCAAAGTTCTCTGAAAAATATTTGGCAGAGTGGAAGGGCATCTTGTGAGCCGTGCACTGTGTAAAATCTTCTATTACATCCCCAATGTCCAACTCCATGGCTCTTGAGTTTTCAATGGAGAGGACAGCTAAGCCACTCTGCCGCTCCTGCCCCATGGAGCTCCTCAGGTATGTCTTGATCATTTTTAACTTGGAAAACAATCTCTCAGCTGACGCCACTGTCACCGGCAATGTCAGACACAAGAGGTGTTGCCCGGGCCCAGACTCATCGTTGGGCTGCTGGCAATGCTGAAATTAGTCAGCTTTGCTCTCTTCTTCTTTCTTTTCTGTCCTTTCTTTTATTACTGCCAGATTTTTGTTTGTAGGAAGACATTTTTTGCAAGGTCTTTGGTGTCACTAGTTGTCAGAAATCTAGCTACATCATTGGTTGACACTGAAGCAGCATATAGTTTACCCAGCATTCATCACTGCGTAGCATCTTATGAAATATCCCAACAATCATTGCGTTATTCTTTTAACTGATTATTCTTTATTGTAAATTTAGGCTATTATTCATTAGAGGCACACCATTTTGGAATATATTGTGCTTAACTAGTTCAACCAACCATGAAAGAGATAGGTTTGCTTCAAGGCTATAAAGTAATGAATCAGCTGCGTAACGCACATGGTGTTCTGTGCGCAGTGCGATGACATGTGCTGTACTGTCTATCCCTACACCACTGCATTTACCTCAGTTGTGACGTCATTCACAGTTGCATTTTATAACTTCCAAGGTAAATGGAATGCAGCATTTTTAGTGATCTTTCATCAGGTTCAGCCTTTAAGAAGAGGCTAACATTAGCATTTAGCAAGCTGGTATATTGTTTAGAGTTTAGACTTTGGAGCACCATATATAGCTCGCTGCTTTTGATCATAGAAATAAAGTCAGATTTACAAAATCTGTGACACCTTGACATTGTTAGGGCTGTGAAAACTCTGCGGATCCGTGGAATTCCCCAGATTTCATCATGGGGAAGGGTGCGGGAGTGTCAGTGTTGTACTCTTTGTGATCATTACTGAGTTTTTAAAATGTTTCTCGCAAAGCATTCTCTTTTTTTTACGACATCATGCAAGTTTTCTAAGTCCGTGGACACTGATCTGTGTGTTACAGATACAAATCAATTTCCTCGGATCCGCGGAGTTTCAAGGAAAATAAATGCCACTCAAAGCCTGGCTGTTACGACAGTTGTCGTAAAGCGGGACTGGTTGGTTGCTTCGGTGACGCTGTGTGGCTCCTGTGCGAAGCTAGCTGAATGTAGCATGTGGACATCGCAAACTTTTAGAACTTTCAAGTTTTTAAAAGAAGAATTTTGCAGCATGTCTGTGTCACGGAGCGACATCAGACAGAGCGAAGATGGCGAGAAAGACGTTTTGAAAAAGTGTGATCTGGAAAATAAACATTGTGCTGTTCAAACAGGGGTTCAGAAAAGATTATGTGCTTTTTTTTCTTTCATTAATCTAGACTTTCTTTGATTGAAAAAAGAAATTGTGGCTTTGAATGAATTTAGGCTACATGAATTTACACAACAATGTAAATTAGTTTTTATTAATGTAGACTTTTTTCATGGGAAAAAAGACATTGTGGCTTTGAGTGGATTTACAGGAATTTACACAAGAATGTGTGGCTTTTTATTATTAGGTATGTTATTGATATTTTACCCTGATTTTTTTTAAATATTCTACAATCTACCCCCTGCAAATATTCCTCGGATTTCACAATTTTCATTTCACAGCCCTGCATTGTGTTAATTTAGTCAGAACAAAAACCAAGAAATTTTGTTTTAAGCGAGCTCAGTGGGTACACAAATGGTGTTTATTAAACAATGTCTACTTTAATTCTATATAACATTATTTGGTTAGTGGTGGTTAGTGGTACAGAATACTTATTTCAAATTATTAATTAAAATCTTGCACATTGAATCTTTTTGGGATTGACAAACATTAAATTTGTTTTTGTTTGTTTTTTTTGGTATTTTTGTTTAATCCAAAGCATATACAAATTTATCATATTAATAATATGTATGAAGTGGATTTGCAGCCAGAAAAATGTCTGATTTAGTTTTACCCAAACCATTTCATGCAGAAAGGATTCAGCAGGTTTTAAAATTAAAATTAAAATTGTTATTACAATTCACTGTGTAATCAACCATGTTGATTGTGACAACTTCTTGACATTACCTTATGCAGTTGCCAATGTGGAATTTCAAGTGAAAGGCACTTATTTATTTAAATGTATTGATTAGTAAAAGCAGAGATGCAGTGAGATATCAGTCTAATCATATTAGCATGCCACTGGTTACAATATGAGGAAGTTAACTGTTTTTATGCCATTCACTCTCGTTCTCTACTTATACTGCATGCCCAATATGTACTGTAAGTGATCATGCTATAATATTAAATTATTTGTTTTCTCTATCTTTCTGGTTCTTTTGTCACATTCTATTTGTTAGGTTGAACGGGTTATGAGACAGAATTCTACTCTCTTTACATTCTGTCATTTGGAATCCAGTACAATCCCACTTACTAAGACTGCAATCTGATATTCTAAGTGATTTTTCTTTGCCGCGTCACATTTCATTGCATTAGTTAAGAAACGGGGGCTTAATTTTTTGTCTCCATCTTCAACAATGCATATTAAAATATGCACAGCCTCTACACAGTACAGAGTATGCCCCTATGCAGTATTAATTTGTGCTATCTTAGTTGAGAATGAAGAAGGCAGCCATGGGTGGTTCTGTCATTTTTTTTTAAAACAGCTTTGAGCACAATGCATCAAATATGTTGTTTAATGTATTCGTCACCAGTGTGTGGGAGGAACAGCTTAGTTCTCACTGCACTATGAGGTGGCTGTGTCATTTTTCTTTAAAATAATACTTAAAATGTTGGGGTTTCTGTTTCATTATCATTCCTACTGAGAAAACTCAAACCCCAGATCCACGTGACTCAGTAAGTGAGTGTGAACGCTACATACACTTGCAATAATGTGGTAAAAGCTCTGACTGAAAAATCTTCGCTGCATGCATATTTCCACTCCTTATTATCCTATCTTCTGGATCTCTCCACAGTGTACCTGTTCCTCATGAAGCAGAAATGCCCTAAATATCATCTTTAAGCAATGCTTATGTTGAGAAGGACTAGAGTTGGGTACTCGGTGTTCATGATATTGTCTGTGGTTCATTTGATAACTTTTGAGGAGTACATTATTAACACTTATCACTTCTTGGCAACAATGCCAGCAGTTTGTCTAGTGATAGGGCATGAGTTCCAAGGTAGAACTCCTTGAGAGCAGGGTGGATATTTAGTGGCATTATGACAAGTGACATTTAACCCCTCTGTCCCATTTACACAGTTTGGGCCAGGATGATTGATGGATATGGAGTTACCAAAAGCTTAAGGGTAAGGGTCCATTCACACTATAACGTGAAGTGGCTGATGCTGGTCCACATAACAGATTCTCAAAAATCTCTGAAACACCCAAGAAGGGTTGCTCCAGGGGTCCAAATTTCCCCAGCACATGGTGCCATTGTATTGGCGGAGCTCAAGGTTTGGAGGTGGTCCACTGACTCACACAAGGCTTAGTTTAAGGGCCCCTTCACACATAGCACGAATGTGGTAAAATTGCGCATGAATTGCACATGAAGCAGGAATCGCATGCAATATGTGTAAAATCGTAGCTGCCTTCAACGCCTCGTACACGTGTCGCTACAACTATTTGCACACACCAGCGGCTACAAGACGGCTGTGAGAGCCCATTCGATCCCTCTCGCAGCAGGTGTTGGGCAAATTCCAGGTGACACACACGAACATCTAACACCGCTCTTTTGGCCATTCACCCTGTTAACACGAAAACAGTCAGAAGATGATCACTTTTGAGCTGGCGGTGAAATTTGTCTAAGCACCCCCACATCTGTGGAGTTGTCGAGTACACATGTAGCATTCCAGAGTATCGGCTCCCCCCACAACACATGCATGCATGTGGTTCGTGTGCCCCCCTTCCAACAGGCGAGGTGCCTCTCATCTGATCACAGAGTGATACCTTGGTCTGTGCGCTGAACAGACAGGGGCGTGGCTGGCTGTCAACAGCAGCAGCTGGTCCTGGATGTCACAGCTGCAGAACATGTACCGTGTTTTGATGGGCATGTGTGTGTGTATGCTTGCTGTCCTCACGTGGAAATACATAAAAAAAAACAAAATTGGTGCAGCCATTCCATTCGGTTAAGACCAATCTAATCAGACCTCATAAGTTATTCAGAGTAGATCCTGAATAATACTGTTGTGTGTTGGGGGGGTGTGGCTGGACATTTTGGTGTTCTTTTCTTTTCTTTGCTCTCCAGGTGGTATGAAAACTGATTTGTCTGTGGAGAAGGTGCTGGCTGAAGAGTCCTCACCCTCATCAACATCATGTGCAGCACCTGTGGATGGTGCTCACATGCAACCTTAAAGACTTTCAGCTGAAGCAGATAATTAGATGGCGTTCTGCATTTAAGCCATGTGTGATTCAAGCAGAATTGCCGGGAACTCGACCTTGTGATGTTCGTTTGTGAGACGCTGAGGACCGCACCTGGGTTTGACACATCGTGCCTGTGAAGCAGGAAGGGTGAGGGACACATGCTGTCAGCACACATCAGAGGTGATTAATTGTTTGACTACTTGTTGATAGTAACTTGGTATTTTGTTACGCAGTAGATTTGAATTGTGATGAGAATTGTGCAGCTCGCTTCTCACTGCTGTGGCGTGCGGACAAGTGATCCTCCACCTGTTGTGAGAGGCTGCTCATTTGCATAAAGCTTAAAATACAGACCTGAATGTGTTGCTGATGGTGTGTGTCTTTTGAAGGATATTGGTTGTAACTGCTGACTTACCTCACCTCTTCTATCCTTCACAGAGAGTCGGTTTGTCGTGTCCACCTGGGGGGTGTTTGGCGGTAACAGTGAGTCCAGAAGCACCGGGCTTCGATCCTTTTGGGCGCTGGAGAGCGTGCTAGCCTTCACTCCACCAGAATGACACTGTTTTAGTTTCTACACTTTGTTTAGCACCAGAGGGTGACTCAATAAATTGTTTTTGTTATTGGAACCGCTTTCTGGTTATTTTAGCGCTGGGTTCCGTCAGACGCAGGTCCACTCCTCAACCCGCGTCGACACATAACAAATACTTGGCTGTGAGAATAGAACATCTGGAGCTGCAGACATATCCAACACATCCAACATAAATCATGTAAAATCCCCTGCGCATATCAACCAGATCCACTGTGGTATCCTTGAGCAACTAGGCCAGGCAATTCCAAGGTTGCAACCTGACATTCCTGATAATATATGCAGGGATGGAAGCCAGGACATAGTGCTCTTCAACATGATAGTCTGTACAATTAATGTTGGATATATTGATTGTAACTACAGTTAATTATGAATTCTCACCTACAAAGACTGTAAAGGTTGGGATCTTTGTAAATTCAGTCAACATTTCAGAATGTCCGCTGAGCATCCTGATTTGCCCACCGCACTTTCTGCACAACATATTCTCACTCCCAACTCCTCACATATGGCTGCAGGACCCCTTGTTGTCAAAATCTGGCACTCTCTGTACCGTTTCACACTTACCAATTTGCAGGGTAACCCTAACATTAACCTGACAACAAGCATAGATAATTGTACCCTGCTGTGTCCAGGGATGATGTGGGAGTCAAGCAGATAATTTTGTCAAAGGAATGAGGCAACTGTACACTAACTTGATACCCTGCACGTCATAAAACAATGCGACAAAGGTACCCAGGGTGTCGTATGCTGACGATAAGGAGTACCGACCAAGCATCAATATGTGACGAGTTGTGAGTGAGAATGTGTAGTTCTGCAAGAACATGAACAAAAAGGTCTGATTCCTTTGAAATTAAGACAGATTTGTGCACATTTTTTAATCCCATTTGTTCTCCCTTGTTGAGCACCATGGCATCCATCAAATGTCACCAAACCAGCAGAAGCTTAAATAATCATTTACGCTTGCAGAAAATATAATTCTGTTTATGTCTTACAGCACATAGTGCTTTCTATTTCAACTTATTCATTGTTTTAAAATCATCATAGCATTGGGGCAAGATTACACTTCACTATGAGCGGTGTCTGTTTGTCGGATATATATTATCTCCAGCAGACACACAGATATGTTTTACTCACAAAAATGTATAAAGTCCAAAAAAAAAAAAAGAAGAAGAAAAACAACCCCAACTGCCCTAGTGCTGAAGGCTAACAGGTGTTCCACACTGTTGCCTAGTTTTGATGTTTAATGCAGATGCTAGATTGGCTCCGAGGGAATCTCTTTGTGTTGCCTTATTGCATTTTTCTAAATCAGCTTTGTACCGGCATTGCCAGCATCAAAGTGTAATATGCCTTAACACTCTGTTCATGTCAACATGACACACGAAGCTCATTATCTCGGGCTTGACAGTCATTTGGTCATGTCACAGTGGCCCTTAAAACAGCCATACTGTCCTTTATGACACTTTTGGCTATGGACATGCTGAGCTTGAGGCTTTATGTGTTCTTGTGCGATAATGAAAGTTGAATCCCTCTACAAATGTCTTTAATTGTGATTTTGTGGTCTACTATGTGGTAGGATGAGCTTCCAATAATGCTGGAGCAGAGATATGTCATTTGGGACGCTCGGCAGCGCCTGTGCTCCCATTTCACATCACAGACGGTCCTCACATCAAAGGTAATCGTAGACTGTCTCTCTGGTCAAAGCAAACAACAAACAAACACATGAGGCAGCCAAGTGACGGTGTTCACGCTCCAACGAGGGGATTAGTTCTAAACCTATGGAAATGGCTGGTGGAGTGGGACATGAACACGAGGATTTCATTGTACACCTGCGGCACCACAAAGTTTTGATGCTGATACCACATTTACTCTGTGCTTTGATGTCAAGCATATTGATTTTAAATACACATCTTTGTTCTGAATAATACCACAAGGACTCCAGAAGACAGATTGAGATCAACTGGTCCCAATATACAAGTACAGATACAAATCCTGTCTTCTGAAAACCAGAAATCTGTACAACTAGCACAATAAGTTGGTATTTTGACAGATATATTAAAGACCAAACTGATCAATAGATAGATAGATAGATAGATAGATAGATAGATAGATAGATAGATAGATAGATAGATAGATAGATAGATAGATAGATAGATAGATAGATAGATAGATAGATAGATAGATAGATAGATAGATAGATAGATAGATAGATAGATAGATAGATAGATAGATAGATAGATAGATAGATAGATAGATAGATAGATAGATAGATAGATAGAGTTTGTATTGGTTTCTGTCAGTGTGTGCATAATGTCTGGAGTTGCCTTGACAACATCAGACTGTAGGGGAGGGCAGAAGATAAGAGGGCAGCCAAATAGTTCACCAAGGCCGTAGAAATTCTTATGGACTTGTTTGTGATGCAGGATGAGCAAGAAAACCATCCTTTCTGGTGGAGATGGGGAAAGGGTAATGTTTTTGCTTAAATTTACATTAGCTTGTATTACAAAATAATACAAATATGAAATAATACTGTACACATTTATCAATGTATTATGTACAACAAATTACTGCATGTAATGCATCTAATACATTTAAATGCAACATTGAGATTTGGCATAGCATTACCTTTCTCATTTTCTTAAATATACACAGCAATTGTATAAGATACAACATAACATTGAATACTGTATTACAATGAAAGTACGATTCAATTTGAAGGGTATTACTATGTCATGACTTAGCATTGCATTTATTTAATAACTATATATGATTAAATTACTATCATGTTAAATACAGTGAACAAGGCTGACATGTTATTTCCCTGTTTGCCAACACTGGATGTTTGCATGAATCACCAAGTTCACACAGATCATTAAAAAATAAACAGTCTTACAGACCACTTACACACATACACACACAAACACACACATCTTAATCAACATTGTTTAACTTTGTGTGGAAAAAAATGTCAGTAATGTTAGGTAGTAAAAATAGATAAATAATTGGGAAAAAAAATCACAGTTTGATCATAAAATTAAAAAATAAAAAAGAAAGTTGTGTTTAGTATGACAACTCTTGTTCATGCATACTTTGTAGTTGATAATTTCCTACTACATTGAATGTCAATTCTGAGGCTGTTCTGTTATTCATTCATACACTTAAGAATATTCATGTTCCGAGTTCATATAAAAACTTGTTCTGTAAATAGTTCTCTTACTTTTGTGAACAAAAACTTTGATTTGAATCTCAATTTTGAGGCTGTTCTGTAAATAGTTTTTCAAATAAACAATAAATATAGCAACTTCTGATCAATACATATTAATTCTGCTTAAACCATGCCCACTTCCGGTTTAGGACCCGCCCACTCTGTGTACAGATATGAATATGAATAATTTACATGGCTGAACAGATAGAGAGTGGTGTAGTCGCTCATACCTAATATATATATATATATATATATATATATATATATATAATATATATATATATATATATATATATATATATATATATATATATATATATATATATTCTTAATGGAAGCTATTTAGTTTGTTGTTGGTGCATATTTTGATTATGCAAAAGTGCATTTTAAATTCTGTAGTTAAAATTCAGGGCTTAATTTTGACTATATGGCTCAGGTACATTATTCTGTATTATCTTATACAGTTAGATTTCAATTAAGACATTTTAAAAAGTTGCTGTTTGAATAACAAAACAGATGATATTTTTATCAATCTTTCATGTGTTCATATTATCTTAATTTTATTTATTATGTAGCTTTGTCATCTGACGAAAAATGGATTGTTTCCCATCATTATCAATGCTGGCCCTCCTTGAACCACAGTGTAGTTACAGCACACAACAGAAGCATTCATACAAATGAAGAAAAATTAGCTCAGTGTGTAAATGTGGAACAACAGTTTGATTTGTTGTGCTTTGTTTTGTCATTCATCTGTTTTGTAACTCTGATTATTTGCAAAAACATTTTAATCTATGCAAAGTCCTTTGAGTCAGGCTAAGAGCTCAAATCTAGTGTGAAACAAAGTAATGTGACTTTATGTAAAATAATGAGAAGAATATGGAGATCATATTTGCCTGAATTGTTGTAATATTTATTAGATCCACATTAAAATAAAACTGTTGGGAAGTACATATACACTACATCACCTTCCTTAGAATAAATGAAAAGGATAAGGAAACCCCTGTCACATGTCGCAAGAATATGGAGGAACCATTCCGACACTGCAAATACTGCCATAATCCTGTTGGGTATTTTCTCCTCCAAACATTTTTAAAACCTTTAACAAGACAAACAGAGTCAAGAAAGACCAGTGAGACAGAAAGTCAAATTTTACGCGCGGAGTGCAGTCAGGCTGTACACCAAGGCTACACTAAAGTCTGGCCTGCGCTCCGCTCTTTTTATTAGTGAATCCCTCATCACATAAACAAAAACTTGTCCTAAGGGTGGGGGAATGACGCAAGACAAGTTTCTTCCCGTAACATAAACACACACGTCAATAAGTGCAGCTGTAAGCAAAAACAGTTTCTTTCTTTTACTCTTATCGTCGAAGGTCAGCACATCTCGTTCGTCTGTTGCAGTTATCAGCTGTTCTGCATCTGCCTGGAACACTAAGCATCACATCACAATCAGTCAAAATTCAACCTTCAGTTCTTTTACTCCCAGTCGTTAGCGGCTACGAAAACAAGTTGTATAATAATAATAATAATAAGTACATCCAGCTCCTCATTCCCAGTTCAGATTGACCCCAGCATGCTAAAACAAGGTTGAATAACACGTACATTCTCGGGTTTAAGTGCAAACAGCACAACACCGTTCTCATCAGAAAGAAGACAAAGGTCCAAATGTTTAACAGTGATAACATATATATATATATATAAAATCCTTAACATTTCCCTCCTGTTTATCACCTGTTAAACATACAGTAGTAGTTATCACCTAGCTTAGCACTTCTTTTTGAGATTTTCACTAAGAGGTTCATCATGGTACGTAAAGCATCTATTTCAGTGTTTTGAGCTGCTACTATTTTTTCAGTTACATTCATGAACAGACCCAATCGATAATTCAGTGTTTCAATCATTAATGATTTTGTTTGTTTTTTTTTTCCCACTCCTATCCAGGGGAACAATGAATGTGCTATTTTATCTCCTACAGACCACAATTTTTGGTCCTTTGGTACATCCGAGCCCCACATGTGATCATGTGGTAACACATCTGGGTATATCGATCTCCTCCGTCTGGTGCTGCCATTCTTCTCTGTGGAGGTCCTTGGCACTACCACACATGTATGGTCAGTCACCTGGGTAGGTGCACACACACCACCCGAATTTGGTGGGAGACTCATGTACAGTCTGGAACCACAAAGCCAATAGATGTCATCATACACCGGAGTACCATTTACAGGTGGTAGCAAAAACTTACTAACATAAGCACATGATTCATCCGTTCCCCATGGACAGGAGCCTGTATAATTACATCCCCGTCCAATGTGATGAAGATAAGTACCATCCACATATTATGTTTTGGTTAGGCTTAAATTAATTGATAAAACATACGTTTGGGTACACAGACGTTTCTTAATTTTACCTACAGTTTTATTCCCTGTCCCGTAAAAGCAAATTGGGAATGGCCGTTGTGATGACAATTTAACGTGATGATATTTTTGCGTTTCCCTTCAGTCTAGTCAATGGAGCAGCACTTGGGCACGCTTGTACGTCCTCTGTTGAAATCCCTATCATATAAGTGGTTGCACTGAGGCAAGTGGTGTTACATCTTATCAGATTTGCTGAGAACTGCTGCCCCCAAAATACAGTTTGATTATGCATCCGTATGATAAGACATTCTGTCACCCTAGCAGGGTACGGTTTAGCCGTCAGAGCTGGGTGTGTTGAGGATATAGGTATTTGCGAATAAACATAACAATTAGTAACGTAATTCCATAGCCAATAAATGAACATATCTGTACCACATATTAGTATGGTATATATGAGGGTGTCCATCTGTCTCATTCATATTATGAATAAACCTCTTCTGACGTTGCTTGCGTTGTTCTCTGGCTCGGTCCACAGTGAGCTGCAATTCTTGGGTCAACCACCAGGCCAGGAATCCGAGGAGCACGAAACACACTAAGATCACAACGCAACCGGCTGCCCTACCAACAGTCCGGCAGCGGCGGCGCTGAGCACGCTGCTCCGGGGTCTGCTGTAGTTCAGTCATGATTGCTAGGATACAGTGTTGTTAACCACCTCACCTAATAGTGCAAGGATCTCCCTGCTTCACTGGCATTGAGACAATCTATTGCTAATTAAATAGACTCCCTTTGTAGCCAGATTTCCCCTTACACTGTGGAGGCCGCCAACACACGCTGTATCTTACAGTGATGTATCCACTTTGATCTCTCCGCTATCTTTACTGCAGTTGGTGTTGTTAACAGCACTAGGTATGGACCTTCCCAACGAGGACTGGACCAGTTCTTCCTCTTAATCACTCTGATGAACACCCAGTCTCCTGGCTAGACTACTGGAAGGCCGTCCTGTCCACAGGACGTCGGCTCGCAGCCGCCGCGATGCTCCGCCGCAGGAAAAACACCTCTGTTGGAAGCCTTGAGGACAAGTTGGAACATCTCCAGCTGATAAACAATTTCTCATATACTCACTCCACTGAAAGCCATCAAAAGCCGCCTGGATTTTACAAATGGTTATCAACACGGAGGTGTTTTTCCTGTGCTGCCGCGCCGCGTCGGCTGCGTCCCGACGCGCGGACCCGTCCGCACGTCTTTCATTAAAAAAATCTCCTTTAACAGTGGAATATCCGGATAAAATGCTGAAACCGACTTCTTCTGAAACTTCTCTGTTCTCTCACGACGTCCTGGATCAATAGAGCCTGAAATGTGGAGGTTTTAAGCTTGAAACAGGCTGATGACGCTGCCTGAGAGCGCTGAGCGACGTCTCGCACCGTGAAAAGTCCTTAAAGCGACAGAATCACCTCAAAATCTCTCATCAGCTGTTAAAATTTTCACTGAAAACCAGCTTAATTTTTCGAACCATGTCCACTTCGATGTGTCTCACAGGTTTAGAAAAAAATTTGATCAAACAAAGCGCCAGTCTCTCAGCAACTTCTCAGACAAAGGAATTCCGACGAGGGGCTGGACGACTCCTCCCACAAGGAGTGCTCACAGGCGAATGACGTCACCGACAGGCATGGAAAAACTCACGCATGCGCACGAGGGTGCAAGCATGTCTGACGTAAAAACATATGAATGAAATCCATATAGTTTTTGAAAAAAATAAAAAGGACCTATACTTTACGGACAGCCATATATATATATATATATATATATATATTATATATATATATATATAATTATATATATTATATTATATATATATATATAATCTGTGTCTGCTGCTACTCTGCTACGTTTAAGATACGTGGAATTTAATAAATGCAAACACAATAACGTCTATAAACCCAGAGAATATATTCACAAGAGTTTTAGGCACTAGAGTTTAATGCTGTTATCCATGAAGCTTGATCAGAGTGTCTCAAATGCATTTCTCATGTCGTGAACGTACTATACCCATAATGCATCTGGACACACCATGTCTACACTAAAATTGTAAAAATTAGCACATTGCTTTAAAACTAAAATATATATCTGATATTTTCAATTTATAAAACTTCAGATGTGACATTAATTTAAATAACTTATCCAAAATTAGTTTGGTTAAAATTTAAACCATAAGTTAAAAATGTATGCCTCTGGATAACTTGGGTGATATTGCTGTAGTATCATTATGGGGTTAAAAGAAATTAGGGTTTTTTTGGTGACCAGTTCTCCTTTGCCTGCAGAGGATGGAGCGGTTTCTTCCAGAAGCAGCTCTTCTATTTTTGCAGAGGGTAGAACTACACATCTGTTACAAAACGTTTAACAGGTAGGTGTTCAACTAATTTTAAATTGTATAAGAGTTTATAGCTGTTCAACTTTGTTTACTGCATTAATGTCTAAAAATTCAGACAAAAATTTATTGGAAGATAATTATTCCAATAATGGTTTTCAAAGTTGTCTGAAAGGATAATCCGATAATGAAAACTTTATCTTCAATAAATATCAGTTATTGGAACTGTGCCCACCACTGTGTGTGTGTGTGTGTGTGTGTGTGTGTGTGTGTATATATATATATATATATATATATATATATATATACACACACACACATTTTTAGCTTCTTGAAAGCCCGGATGGAGCTGGGGGGAGAGAGTTCAATATATAGAGGTGGGCGATACTGGGAATTTTGCTATTGATCCGATACCAAGTAAATACAGGCCTAGTATTGCCGATACCGATACGTTTTCATATTTAAGCTTCATAGATCCAAAGGATCCAAAAGACCTTGGACAGAATTTCACCAAACATTGTACATGACAACAAAATACTTTATTATCACAATTAACATCTTTGTTTAAAAAAAAAAAAAAACACTCAACACAACTTAAAACAAAGTCTCCTGAGGTAGAGGGCTGACAAACCACAATACAAGGGTGTGCTTCTCTGTGTTGTGTGACACAGCGCAGCGCTGCTCTTACAGACAGAGAGTAGACTTTGATGAATCTGCGTGCATAGCAGTCAGTGCATGTGGGAGAGAAAAAAGCTTGAGTATCGATCTTTTTACACAAGGATCGTTCAATATCAATACCAGCGTTGGTATCGATATTATCGATATTAGGATCGATCCGCCCACCTCTAGTTCAATAATCTCACAGCCTGGTGGATAACGCTCTTTGTGAGTCTGGTGGTGCGGGACCGGAGGCTCCCTTACCTCTTCCTGGAGGGCAGAGTGCTGAACAGGTTGTGTGCGGGGTGGCTTGCATCACCACAATTGTGGTCGCTTTGGGGGTGAGGTGGGTGGTATATATGTCTTGCAGAGAGGGGAGTGGGGCACCAATGACCCTTCCAGCTGCATTCACTATGCGCTGCGGGGCTTTCCTGTTGTAGTCAGTGCAGCTTCCACCCCACACAGTGATACAGCTGGAAAGGATGCTCTCAATGGTGCAACGGTAGAAAGTGCTCATGACGGTTGGTGGAGCACTTGCCCGCTTGAGTTTGCGCAGGAAGTAGAGATGCCGCTGAGTGTTCTTTGCCAATGGTGCAGTGTTGGTGATCCAGGACAGGTCCTCACTGATGTGCACCCCCAGGAATTTGGTGCTGCTCACTCTCGCCACAGCAGCACCCTCGATGGTCAGTGGCAGATGTTGGGTGTGACCTTTCTGGAAGTCAACAACAATCTCCTTGTCCTTGCTGACATTCAGCAGGAGGTTGTTGTTTCTGCACCACCTGGTCAGAAGGTTGACCTCTTCCCTGTAGTGAGTCTCATCGCCCTTGGTGATGAGCCCCACCAGAGTTGTGTCATCTGCAAACTTCACTATGTGGTTTGTGCTGTGGGTTGTTGTGCAGTCATGTGTCAGTAATGTGAAGAGCAGTGGTCTGAGCACCCAGCCTTAGGGAGCCCCTGTGTTCAATACAATGCTGCTTGAGCTGTTGTTGCCAATACGGGCTGCTTGTGGCCTCTGGGTGAGGAAGTCCAACAGCCAGTTGCAAAGGGAAGTGCTGAGCCCCAGCTTGTCCAGGTTGCAGATGAGCTGTTGAGGTATTATGGTTGAATTAACGCTGAATTGAAGTCTATGAACAGTATTCTCACATATGAGTCCTTCTTGTCCAGATGGGTGAGGGCTGAGTGCAGGGCTGAGTGCAGGACTGAGCAGATTGTGTCCTCTGTACATCGCTTGGCTCTGTATGCGAACTGGGAGGTGTTGTGAAAGTGTAGGAACACGGACCCACAACAGGGGGCGTAAAAGAACGGGCAATGGATAAGCCAAACAGTAACAATTTAATGTTGTAAATTGTGCACAACGGAATACAGACAACAATCAGTTTGGGACTACAGTCAATTACACGTTGGGTGACGTGTGGGCAGGCTTGAGGATAGGAGACGCCCGTCCAGAACCGAGCCGGATCCCAAACAGCCCTCACCGCCAACGGACCTGAAGAACACCGGAGCCGCCAAGTCCTGGGTCCCCAGGTGGTCACCGTCTTCAGCTGTCAGACCTGGTACTGCTGGCAGAGAACAGAAATAGCACAGGTGAGTGTGAGTACGCACACGCAGTAATCCCACAGTCTGTGTTCAGTAAGGAGGGAGCACCTCCACCTCCAATCACACACTCGTGCAGCTCCTGTCTAATCACTTATCTGGTTGGGGTGTGAAGCGAAGCCATCGCTGATCACACCAAACGCCAATCCCACAGATAAGGCAATCACCACAGGAAAATGGCTGCAAAGAAGTTCAGACGATTAGTCAGTGTTTTCGGTTTAGCAGAGAAAATTACCTCCAAGGTAGCTGATTTCTCGGCGAGGAGGTGGAGTTGCAGTCCGGCCTTTATGGTGATGGTGATGAGTTGACTGAGTGACAGCTGGTGCTGATGAAGAGTGACAGCTGTCACTCCCAGTGGCTCCGGCGCCCTCTCGTGCTTGAAGCCCGCACTCCAAGCAGGGCGCCATCTGGTGGTGGTGGGCCAGCAGTACCTCCTCTTCAGCGGCCCACACAACAGGAGGTTTCTATTTACATTGCTAGATTTTATTAATCCGGCTGGACTCCTAACTGCTGTTGTACTGTGCTGGCAGTGCGCCAACTTCCCACATGTGCACAACTTTCAGATGCAGCCAGTGGACTCTCTCTTTTCTCTTTTTTAAACTCTTTTTTGTGGCCGTTTCACTTGATACACATCTTAACACAACTGTAGTTGGATTGTCATTGTGGTATGGCACTTCACATAGGATTTATTCATACCAGAGGTGGATTATACATTTGTCAGCTGATCAACATTGCCAGCACACAGCGCAGCCAGGTGAAAGGGACTTGACCAGCTGTCTGCGTTGCAGAGCACGAGGTACCGGAGGTGAGTTACATGTTTATTTATATCGTCATGTGCTAGACAAACATTTCCACATCATACCTGCTGCAGACTTAGGAGGTGTGCGTGTAATAATATGTGCGTTACAGTGGTGACATCCCTATCAGCTGTGTTGCGGCGCTGCACCGAGCCTCTGACGCGCACACAGTGCGACATACAGTGGAGGTGGACAAACATAGCACATGTCGGCAGGTTTTGCCATGACCAATTGATCTCACAGCTCAGTCAACCATGATCAGATCATCTCAGATGTTGTTTTGCCACCATCAGAGTATATACATTGTGGTCAGATGGTCCTCAGATTGCTCATAGACCGCCGTCGGATAGGTGTCCTATCTCGACAGCGCCTGGAGGGTTTTGAACATGTAGGGCCACCGGCCAATTTTGACCAACGTGTCGACTTCCGCACATGGCTGTCAGAACGTTTTGGAACTGAAATCCAACACTTTTCAGATGTGCACCAATTCATAATTCTGACGCCATTCTGCATGATTCTGGCTATGTGTGACAGGGGTATAAAGTTTTCCCCTCTGGGATACATGTTTCCTCAAACCAATTCCTTCTTTTTTGATTGTGACATAACCCGATATCTCAGAATTTAGGAGAGTTTTTCAACGACGATGCTTATCAGGTGAGAGCAGAGAACATGTTCTGGTGCCACATACTGCAGCATTCACCACACTACAATACATTGCCGGTTGTTCATGACGTGGGCACATTAAGTGCTGCCAACATGGCGATACCTAGAGTTAGAATTTTTAGTCTTAAAAATGGCTCTTCTGAGTCTGCACAGAAAACCTGTGGGTAAAGTCATGCAGAGTTTGTCCTTTGCCTTCAGCCTGATTTCTGCACACTCACAGTACCTTTCTGCAGGCAATTATGTTGAACAACTAATTAGGGATCCCAGAAATTCTCAGGATGTCCCACAGAGTAGTCCATGCAATAGAAGTAAATGCTTTGAGAAAATTTAATCAGGCTGAAACAAACTACTGCTGACATTCACGCTTGCATTCAATGAGTCATTGTGGAGCAGGAATGTGGTGCACGGTCTTTTTTTGGGGTTTTAGGTCCAACTGTTCTGGTCACTCATCAGCAACTAACTCGGGCCGAATCCTGTTGAGAATGCCCCTTGCAAGTGCCTTATCTAGCACAGAGGGAATTGTAATTAGTCTTTAGTTCAATCAGCCAACTCACACACCAAGCAGAGGGAAAAAAATATGGACTCACTCAATTCTGAGGAAAAAATTATGGAATCATGAAAAACAAAAGAACACTCCAACACATCACTAGTATTTTGTTGCACCACCTCTGGCTTTTATAACAGCTTGCAGTCTCTGAGGCATGGACTTAATGAGTGACAAACAGTACTCTTCATCAATCTGGCTCCAACTTTCTCTGATTGCTGTTGCCAGATCAGCTTTGCAGGTTGGAGCCTTGTCACAGACCATTTTCTTCAACTTCCACCAAAGATTTTCAATTGGATTAAGATCCGGACTATTTGCAGGCCATGACATTGACCCTATGTGTCTTTTTGCAAGGAATGATTTCATAGTTTTTGCTCTATGGCAAGATGTATTATCTTCCTGAAAAATGATTTCATCATCCCCAAACATCCTTTCAATTGATGGGATAAGAAAAGTGTCCAAAATATCAACGTAAACTTGTGCATTTATTGATGATGTAATGACAGCCATCTCCCCAGTGCCTTTACCTGACATGCAGCCCAATATCATCAATGACTGTGGAAATTTACATGTTCTCTTCAGGCAGTCATCTTTATAAATCTCATTGGAACGGCACCAAACAAAAGTTCCAGCATCATCACCTTGCCCAATGCAGATTTGAGAATCATCACTGAATATGACTTTCATCCAGTCATCCACAGTCCATGATTGCTTTTCCTTAGCCCATTGTAACCTTGTTTTTTTCTGTTTAGTTGTTAATGATGGCTTTCGTTTAGCTTTTCTGTATGTAAATCCCATTTCCTTTAGGCGGTTTCTTACAGTTCGGTCTCAGACGTTGACTCCAGTTTCCTCCCATTTGTTCCTCATTTGTTTTGTTGTGCATTTTCGATTTTTGAGACATATTGCTTTAAGTTTTCTGTCTTGACGCTTTGATGTCTTCCTTGGTCTACCAGTATGTTTGCCTTTAACAACCTTCCCATGTTGTTTGTATTTGGTCCAGAGTTTAGACACAGCTGACTGTGAACAACCAACATCTTTTGCAACATTGCGTGATGATTTACCCTCTTTTAAGAGTTTGATAATCCTCTCCTTTGTTTCACTTGACATCTCTTGTGTTGGAGCCATGATTCATGTCAGTCCACTTGGTGCAACAGCTCTCCAAGGTGTGATCACTCCTGTTTAGATGCAGACTAACGAGCAGATCTGATATGATGCAGGTGTTAGTTTTGGGGATGAAAATTTACAGGGTGATTCCATAATTTATTACTCAGAATTGAGTGAGTCCATATTTTTTTCCCTCTGCTTGGTCTAAAAAAGTAACCGTTACTGACTGCCACATTTTTTTTTCTTGATTTCTTATAGTGTTTCTTAAAGTCAGAAAGTTGCCATTTGAAATGACTTTCGTTTTGTGTCATGTCTGTGATCTGCTTTTTTCTACAAAATTAAACAACTGAATGAACATCCTCCGAGGCCGGTGATTCCATCATTTTTGCCAGGGGTTGTAGTTTTGAGTTGGTGAACTGCCTCAGTCTTCATTGCTCCTCTCCAATGCTTGCTTGAGAGATGAGGAATTGATGCTTAGACATACACATTTTTTCACCCCAATTGGAGCCCACAGGTAAATGCTGAGGTGAAGGCAGATCTTAGCAGGAGCAGTGACGTGGCAGCAGTAGCGCTAACAGACACATCAGGACCTGTGAAATTGTTACTTCTTATATAGCCCACCCAGTTTAGAGGGAGTGATTTAGAGGATCATGTGTTTTAGTTGGAGATATCAATCAATCAATCAATCAATCAACTTTTTTCTTGTATAGCGCCAAATCACAACAAACAGTTGCCCCAAGGCGCTCCACATTGCAAGGCAAGGCCATACAATAATTATGAAACACAGTCTACGTCTAAAGCAACATAACCAAGGGATGGTCCAGGGTCACCCGATCCAGCCCTAACTATAAGCCTTAGCAAAAAGGAAAGTTTTAAGCCTAATCTTAAAAGTAGAGAGGGTATCTGTCTCCCTGATCTGAATTGGGAGCTGGTTCCACAGGAGAGGAGCCTGAAAGCTGAAGGCTCTGCCTCCCATTCTACTCTTACAAACCCTAGGAACTACAAGTAAGCCCGCAGTCTGAGAGCGAAGCGCTCTAATGGGGTAATATGGTACTATGAGGTCCCTAAGATAAGATGGGACCTGATTATTCAAAACCTTATAAGTAAGAAGAAGAATTTTAAATTCTATTCTAGCATTAACAGGAAGTCAATGAAGGGAGGCCAACACGGGTGAGATATGCTCTCTCCTGCTAGTCCCCGTCAGTACTCTAGCTGCAGCATTCTGAACCAACTGAAGGCTTTTTAGGGAACTTTTAGGACAACCTGATAATAATGAATTACAATAGTCCAGCCTAGAGGAAACAAATGCATGAATTAGTTTTTCAGCATCACTCTGAGACAAGACCTTTCTGATTTTAGAGATATTGCGTAAATGCAAAAAGGCAGTCCTACATATTTGTTTAATATGCGCTTTGAATGACATATCCTGATCAAAAATAACTCCAAGATTTCTCACAGTATTACTAGAGATCAGGGAAATGCCATCCAGAGTAACGATCTGGTTAGACACCATGCTTCTAAGATTTGTGGGGCCAAGTACAATAACTTCAGTTTTATCTGAGTTTAAAAGCAGGAAATTAGAGGTCATCCATGTCTTTATGTCTGTAAGACAATCCTGCAGTTTAGCTAATTGGTGCGTATCCTCTGGCTTCATGGATAGATAAAGCTGGGTATCATCTGCGTAACAATGAAAATTTAAGCAATACCGTCTAATAATACTGCCCAAGGGAAGCATGTATAAAGTGAATAAAATTGGTCCTAGCACAGAACCTTGTGGAACTCCATAATTAACTTTAGTCTGTGAAGAAGATTCCCCATTTACATGAACAAACTGTAATCTATTAGACAAATATGATTCAAACCACCGCAGCGCAATGCCTTTAATACCTATGACATGCTCTAATCTCTGTAATAAAATTTTATGGTCAACAGTATCAAAAGCAGCACTGAGGTCCAACAGAACAAGCACAGAGATAAGTCCACTGTCCGAAGCCATAAGAAGATCATTTGTAACCTTCACTAATGCTGTTTCTGTACTATGATGAATTCTAAAACCTGACTGAAACTCTTCAAATAGACCATTCCTCTGCAGGTGATCAGTTAGCTGTTTTACAACTACCCTCTCAAGAATCTTTGAGAGAAAAGGAAGGTTGGAGATTGGCCTATAATTAGCTAAGATAGCTGGGTCAAGTGATGGCTTTTTAAGTAATGGTTTAATTACTGCCACCTTAAAGGCCTGTGGTACATAACCAACTAACAAAGATAGATTGATCATATTTAAGATTGAAGCATTAAATAATGGTAGGACTTCCTTGAGCAGCCTGGCAGGAATGGGGTCTAATAAGCATGTTGATGGTTTGGATGAAGTAACTAATGAAAATAACTCAGATATGTGGTAATTGTCTGAATAAGGCATAATTGTGTATTGTCATGCCAATCCCTTTGTGGTGAGGAAGGTGATCTCTTGGTCAGTTCCCAGACAGGATGAAAGAGTGCCAGTCTTGACGCGCACCTTTTCTTACAGATACTGCCAGTTAGGATGTCTCCCCTTCCTCTTTTTACTCTTCTTCTCTGTGTTGTTCATCGACATTTTTTCAAAGGCTTCCACTCCAGTGTGGATCATTACTTGCCACCTGACTCAGCCCCTCGCATGTTCTTCCCAGGTCTTCCCGATGATGGAGTAGCTCTTCAGGAGTAGCTCTTCTATTGTTTCTTCTGCTCTCCTCTGGACTGTTTTCCGTCGCTCAGCTGGGAGTAGAAGATCTGCTTGCAGGTTGGCTATCAACCATCCTAAAAACGTGACCCATCCACTGAAGTTGGTGATGATGACAAAGCTGATGCGCTGGAGCTCAACTTTAGACAGGATGCTAATTTTTCACTGCAGGGAGCTTTAGAGTGACCATGTTGGGTGAAGGCTGATAAAGGATCTTCTTGGTGTATGCAGCTCGAGTTGTCTGCCAGAATTAGCTCACAAGTTCACTTCATTTGTTGCATTTCAAGTATGTATGCTTTCCTTTCCAGATAAGAACCACACATTCTGTTGAGATGATACCTTCCTCCCAGATTGAAGCAAAGATTATACGCAATACCAATCAATCAATCAATCAATCAATTTTTTTATATAGCGCCAAATCACAACAAACAGTTGCCCCAAGGCGCTTTATATTGTAAGGCAAGGCCATACAATAATTATGTAAAACCCCAACGGTCAAAACGACCCCCTGTGAGCAAGCACTTGGCTACAGTGGGAAGGAAAAACTCCCTTTTAACAGGAAGAAACCTCCAGCAGAACCAGGCTCAGGGAGGGGCAGTCTTCTGCTGGGACTGGTTGGGGCTGAGGGAGAGAACCAGGAAAAAGACATGCTGTGGAGGGGAGCAGAGATCGATCACTAATGATTAAATGCAGAGTGGTGCATACAGAGCAAAAAGAGAAAGAAACAGTGCATCATGGGAACCCCCCAGCAGTCTACGTCTATAGCAGCATAACTAAGGGATGGTTCAGGGTCACCTGATCCAGCCCTAACTATAAGCTTTAGCAAAAAGGAAAGTTTTAAGCCTAATCTTAAAAGTAGAGAGGGTGTCTGTCTCCCTGATCTGAATTGGGAGCTGGTTCCACAGGAGAGGAGCCTGAAAGCTGAAGGCTCTGCCTCCCATTCTACTCTTACAAACCCTAGGAACTACAAGTAAGCCTGCAGTCTGAGAGCGAAGCGCTCTATTGGGGTGATATGGTACTATGAGGTCCCTAAGATAAGATGGGACCTGATTATTCAAAACCTTATAAGTAAGAAGAAGAATTTTAAATTCTATTCTAGAATTAACAGGAAGCCAATGAAGAGAGGCCAAGAGAGGTAAGCCAATATGGCCAATTACCACTACCCTTTGCTGTTTCACAAACCATTACAGTCTCACTGCAATTTTGTGCTTCATAGCCAACTGGTGGATCAGCCACCAGAACACTGTCACTAGAGATGTCCAACATCCTGGCAGGACGATCAGCCTGACTTCCAGCAGCTGTCATAGTGGGACAGTATTGCAAAGTCAGCAGTGAAGACTATGCAGTCACACGCTGTTTCACTTTACATTTGTGTTGGAGATTTTTTTTTAACATGACATCAGCTTGTAAAATATGCTTTTATTATAATTTGCACATTTCAGGAACCAGGACACGGGTCTTTAAATAAAGTTGCTTCAATTCTGAAGGTGGCAACAGAGTGATTGAATAAAGCCTTTCAGGTTCTGCACTGTTAATACACATAGCATGGTGCGAAAATTGATAAGGTCACATAACATCACATATTCTATTTGCTGTAGGCTTTTATCCAAAGTGGTGTGCAGAATCACAAGAGCTTTTTAATATATGCAGCTCTGCTCCAAGTGTTGCTCTGGAGATACAGCATTATGCATACAAAAAAGTGCATGTGTTAACACAGCTGTAAAAAATTTGGATAAAAGCACAGTCTGTTCAAACGATGTCTTGATGTAGTGATAAGGTGTGTAGTCTGCATGGGATTGAATCCTTTGGTGTTCAGACAGTGGGAAGTAGAGGATGGGCTTTGCATCTAACCTCAGCACACAGTCTATTTTAATGAGGCCTCATTGGACTGACAATCAGAAAGAGTTCAGTGAGATGTTGTGTGAGGTGCAAGTCACACATTTCATGCCAAACTAGGCCAAGGTCAGCAGCAAACCACAGAACGTGGTGCAGATGCTGCATACAACACTTAAAAATATGTTGAAAGTCAGAACTACAGGAAGATGTTGGCTGCCATACACAATTCATTGTGGTATAATCTGGCTCAGTCAGAAGGGGCCAAAATAGAAACTGTTTACCAGCCAGAATGTGTGTTGTGTTTATTTTCCGTACTTAACAAGCATGCATTTTATTGAGTTATGGCTCATATGAGTTTCTCCAAATTTCAAGATTGAAGATTGAAGATTCAAAGATTCAAACAACTTTACTGATCCCTAAAAGAGCAGTTCATCTTCACACCCAATTACCTCAAACAAAAATACAGCAATTAATCCACAATTATTACTAGTTGAATGTAATAATGGCACACATCAGAATTAAAACAATCACACATATACATTTGATTTGTTTATGTACACTAAGCTTTGAAACAGTCCATTATCCAAATTGAGGCAATGAGTGTGTTGGGGCTGCCGCAACATTTCTGCCGTGTGGACAATCCGGGCTTAGGGGGGGTGGGGGCGCTGCAGCATGTGCCACATGGCCTCCCGGGAGTGGCAGAGTGGAGGCCGGGGGGGTGTCGTGTATGCAAATGAGTTCGTATCAGTCTCTATCCATGTGTGCATAAAGTCTGGAGTTGCCTTGACAACAGCATTTGTAGTATATGAAGCTTAAATTAGGCCCCCTATTTATATTTATGTACATGTTTAGTTTCATTTTAAAGAGTTAAAGGTAACATTTAGAAGACAGTGGTAACACCAGCAATGGCGTATGGGGGCTGAGACATGGGCAGGAAGGGAGTGCAAACATGAAAGAAAAAGGGCTGATTGTGAGTATTTGTCAAATCCTATTTAATGTGATAAGAAAATTTAAAATATTTGTAATTCTACTTCTTCAGTGGTTTTGATGTTGTTGTTTATTTATTTATTTTCTATATATTGATTGATTGCCAAGCTGGTTTATTTATTTGAAGTGAGAAAATGTGCAATGTAAACTTGAAAAATAATTTATCAAAACAAATTTGATATGGGGTTTTTGTGCATTGTTGTCATCTGCTTTTTATTGTTGGCATTTATTCTTTTATTATTCTTTTATTATTATTGTTATTATTATTTTTATTATTATTATTATTATGACATTGTTATAGTTTATTTTGTTTGGTGCTTAGTGAAACACCTATATGAACAGTCATCATTATTATTTTAAATGTGTGATTTTTCTGTATATTATCACACAGGAGTATACATTGCAGGGCCTCCCAAACTAGTAAAAACACACATGACATACTCTGGGAAATGCACTGGATTTGAACCCTGGTCTAATGCTGCCATCAAAGTGACTGTAATCTCACAAAACCCAAGTTGCAAATTTTCAAGTTCTAAAAAGGGAACATTGGCTTGATGAATTCAAAAACTCAGCCACATGGAGTGTGCAGCCAGTACATTCTGAGTGCCAGTCCCAAGCCTGGATAAATGAAGAGGGTTGCGTCAGGAAGGGCATCCGGCGTAAAACAAGCCAACCCAACTATGCAGATTAAGAATCGAATTTCCATACCGGATCGGTCGCAGCCCGGGTTAACCACATCCGCCACCGGTGCTGTTGCCCAACAGGGTGCTGGTGGAAATTGGGCTACTGCTGGGCGAAGACGATGAAGAAGAGGAGTTGGTAGTATGACTGGTAAAGGGAGAGAGCTGGCTGATATGATGGAGAGGCGAAAGGTAGACATATTGTGTCTGTAAGAGACCAAGTGGAAGGGAAGTAAGAGCAGGAGCATTGGCGGTGGGTACAAGTTGTTGTACCATGGTGAGGACAGGAAGAGAAATGGTGTTGGGGTCATTTTAAAGGAAAAGTGTGTTAAAAGTGTGTTGGAGGTTAAACGAGTGTCTGACAGGGTGATGAGTGTGAAGTTGGAAATTGAAGGGGTGATGATGAATATCATCAGTGCATATGCCCCACAGGTAGGTTGTGAGATGAAGGAGAAAGAAGATTTCTGGAGTGTGCTAGATGAAGTGGTGGAGTGTGTGCCCAAGCATGAAAGAGTGGTGATAGGAGCGGACTTCAATGGGCATGTTGGTGAAGGGAACAAAGGTGATGAGGAAGTAAAGGGTAGATATGGTATCAAGGATAGGAATGGTGAAGGACAGATGGTAGTTGATTTTACAAAAAGGATGGAAATGGCTGTGGTGAATACCTACTTTAAGAAAAGGGAGGAGCACAGGGTAACATATAAGAGTGGAGGAAGGTGCACACAGGTGGACTACATTCTTTATAGGAGATGCAAGCTAAAAGAAATCAGAGATTGTAATGTGGTGGCAGGAGAGAGTGTCGTTAGACAGCATAGGATGGTTGTTTGTAGAATGACTTTAGAGGTAAAGAAGAAGAAGAAGAGAGTGAAAGCTCAACAAAGGATCAGATGGTGGAAGCTGAAGGAGGAAGACTGTTGTGTGAAATTTAGCGAACAGGTGAGAGAAGCACTGGTTGGAGGGGAAGCAATTTTGGACAACTGGAAAAGTACTGCAGATGTGGTGAGGGAGACAGCTAGGACAGTACTGGGTATGACATTTGGACAGTGGAAGGAAGACAAGGAGACTTGATGGTGGAATGAAGAGGTCCAGGAAAGCATAAGGAGACAGAGGTTGGTGAAAAAGTTTTGGGATAGTCGGAGAGATGAAGAAAGTAGACAGGAGTACAAGGAGATGCGGCGTAAGGCGAAAAGAGAAGTGGCAAAAGCAAAGGAAAAGGCATATTGCGAGCTGTACAAGAAGTTGAATAGTAAGGAAGGAGAAAAGGACTTGTACCGATTGGCCAGACAAAGGGGCAGTGCTGGAAAGGATGTGCAGCAGGTTAGAGTGGTAAAAGATGTACATGGTAATGTGCTGACAAGTGAGGAGTGTGTGCTGAGAAGGTGGAGGGAATATTTTGAAGAGCTGATGAATAAAGAAAATGAGCGAGAGAAAAGGCTGGATGATGTGGTGAGAGTAAATCAGGAAGTACAAGAGATTAGTAACGAAGTGAGGGCTGCTATGAAGAGGATGAAGAGTGGAAAGGCAGCTGGTCCAGATGACATTCCAGTGGAGGCATGGAAATGTCTAGGAGAGACGGCAGTAGAGTTTCTAACCAGACTGTTTAATAAAATCTTGGAAAGTGAGAGGATGCCTGAGGAGTGGAGACGAAGTGTGCTGGTTCCTATTTTCAAGAACAAGGGTAATGTGCAGAGCTGCAGTAACTACAGAGGCATAAAGTTTATCAGCCACAGCATGAAGTTATGGGAAAGAGTAGTAGAAGCTAGGCTTAGAAAACAGGTGAAGATCTGTGAGCAGCAATATGGTTTCATGCCGAGAAAGAGCACTACAGATGCAATGTTTGCTCTGAGAATATTGTTGGAGAAGTACAGAGAAGGCCAGAAAGAGTTACATTGTGTGTTTGTGGACTTAGAAATAGCTTATGACAGGGTGCCAAGAGAAGAGCTGTGGTATTGTATGAGGAAGTCTGGAGTGGCAGAGAAGTATGTTAGGGTAGTGCAGGAC
The DNA here is from genome assembly GCF_902500255.1 of Thalassophryne amazonica. Taxonomy (NCBI): domain Eukaryota; kingdom Metazoa; phylum Chordata; class Actinopteri; order Batrachoidiformes; family Batrachoididae; genus Thalassophryne; species Thalassophryne amazonica. The sequence continues at coordinate 65,984,305 of NC_047113.1, forward strand.
ATGTACAAGAATAGTGTGACAGCGGTGAGATGCGCAGTCAGAATGACAGACTCATTCAAGGTGGAGGTGGGATTACACCAAGGATCAGCTCTGAGTCCTTTCTTGTTTGCAGTGGTGATGGACAGGTTGACGGATGAGATCAGACAGGAGTCCCCACGGACTATGATGTTTGCAGATGACATTGTGATCTGTAGTGAGAGTAGAGAGCAAGTTGAGTCTAGTCTGGAGAGGTGGAGATATGCTTTGGAGAGAAGGGGAATGAAAGTCAGTAGAAGCAAGACTGAGTACATGTGTGTGAATGAGAGGGAGCCCAGTGGAATAGTGCAGTTACAAGGAGGTGAAGTGGTGAAAGTAGATGAGTTTAAATATTTGGGGTCAATTGTTCAAAGTAATGGAGGGTATGGTAGAGAGGTGAAGAAGAGAGTGCAGGCAGGGTGGAGTGGGTGGAGAAAGGTGGCAGCAGTGATTTGTGACAGAAGAATATCAGCAAGAGTGAAGGGGAAAGTTTACAAGACAGTAGTGAGACCAGCTATGTTGTATGGTATAGACGGTGGCACTAACAAAAAGACAGGAGGCAGAGCTGGAGGTGGCAGAGCTGAAAATGTTGAGATTCTCTTTGGGAGTGACAAGAATGGACAAGATTAGGAATGAACATATCAGAGGGACAGCTCAGGTGGGACGGTTTGGAGACAAAGTCAGGGAGGTGAGATTGAGATGGTGTGGACATGTGCAGAGGAGGGTCTCAGGGTATATAGGGAGAAGGATGCTGAGGATGGAGCCACCAGGCAGGAGGAGAAGAGGGAGGCCAAAGAGGAGGTTTATGGATGTGCTGAGGGAGGACATGCAGATGGTTGGTGTGACAGAGGAAGATACAGAGGACAGGGTGAGATGGAAACGATTGATCTGCTGTGGCGACCCCTAATGGGAACAGCCGAAAGACAAAGAAGAAGAAGCAGAATTCGAAACAATACACATGCCCGCAGTGACATATTCAAGTGTTGCATTTACTAAGGACACACAAATAGTTATTACAGCTTCTTGTGTGAGTTAGCAAAATGAAAACGTCTCAGATTAGTGTATAGTGTATATCTATTTCTCGTTTTGACTCAGTAACACTATCAGTTAGTGCAGATGTCTTGCCTAAACTATAATGTTGACAGCCTCACTCATTTATAAGGAATTCAAACATATCACATACAAAACTACATGATTGCTTAAAAATAATCAAACATCTGAAATATTACTCAATCCACATTAGGTATGGCAACAGGCAACACCTTGATTCAAGTTACAGTTTAACTTCAGCTTTGTTTCCAATTGTTTTGATTGTGACTTGTCAGTATATTCAGTGTGGATTGTGTCACTATAGAGTTAAATTGTTGTCAATGTCAATGTTGTGTTCCTCACAATAAGAGACGATAGGAAGCATCACTGCAACTTTCATTCTATCATTTTCATGCAAAAAAAAAAAAAAATCACGTTCATTTCTCCCTGTTGGTCTGTCTTTCTCTGAACATAAATGAAATATTTTTCTACAAAAATATTTATACATGTTTAAAAGATCCCTGCCTGTGTTTTATTAGCCATCATTAAGAAATAACGAGTGTTTAAGTGTAAAACTCAAAGTGCGCTACTTAACACACAGACAAAAAAACATTTCAGCTATTTCTATAATGTTATTAAATCAAGTTACTTTTGCAAAACGTAATTAAGAGGTGTTTGACTTACATGTGCAGCAGAAGAGAAAACTGAATGAAGCTCTTTAATCCACACATTTTATCTGACTTCTTTTTCATCAAAGCCTGTACCTTTCCATTGAACAGTCCAACAGGATAGATAGACATTGACAGACAAATCCTTGTTCAATTCTAAATTATAAATTCAATTCTTCACCCATTCTGGGCCATCAGAGAAGAATGTTGTGAGAGAAAAAGTAACTGCACTGCCATTGCTGTGATTATATTTCATGCATGTCTGTTTGGCGCCAGACTTCAGTTTCATATGCTGCATGACATCATGACTTAAGCTGATAGTCAAGATGAATGATGCCATGATTATAGTTCTCATAATGTTGGTTAGATAAATCAGAACTCTGAAATTAAGCTCAAGTTCCTGAGCAAGACACACTAGGATGATGAAATGTTCAAACTGTTTTGTCAGAGATGAAGTTCATGTTTTTTGGCATAATGAGATGAGTGAGATTATGAGTGTGGTCTATATAAGGGTTGGCTGAAAAGTTCTGCCTCCAGTGCAATTATTTCTGTAATGAAAGATATCAAAGTGAAACTGCTATGAGAATAATCCTTTACTTGCTGACTATAACTACACTAAACATTTTTTTCCCTGTAATTTCATGCATGTGCAGAATAACCGTTAATGTAACATGCGCACAATTGGTAAAACATGGCGACTTACATGGGTGTGCATTTGAAACAACTTGCTGTTACTGAATTCGTTCCAGTGGATGGTTGTGCATCTGTGGACATATGAGATCTGTTAGAAAACTATCCGACCTTTATATATTTTTTTAAAAACTATATGGATTTGAATCATGTGCGCTTGCATCAGTTTTTCCTCTTGCATAGCTTGCATACTGGCATAGTATGGAACTATGCTTACCATCCCTTTAACTCATCTTATTTGCAATGGAACAGGTCTCAGCCTCACTTCATCTAAATTCTGGGTGGGTGAGTGAAGCTCAGGGCTATCACCTTAGTATTCTGTTTCCTTATCAATTTACTGCTGGTGAACCCATACCTTAGGTACATTATATATTATATACATACATGTATACAATATACAATTATATATATATATATATATATATATATATATATATATATATATATATACAAGGTCTGTGAGAAAAGTATCAGACCTTTTTATTTTTTTCAAAAACTATATGGATTTGAATCACGTGCGATTACATCAGACAAGCTTGAACTCTCGTGGGCATGCGAGAGTTTTTCCACGCCTGTCGGTTACGTCATTCGCCTGTGGGCAGGCTTTGAGTGAGGAGTGGTCCACCCCCCTCGTCGGAATTCCTTTGTCTGACTTCTTCCTGAGAGACTGGCGCTTTGCTTTATCAAAATTTTTTCAGAACCTGTGAGGCAGATCGAAGTGGACACCATTTGAGAAATTTCGGTGAAAATTTTAACGGCTGATGAGAGATTATGGAGTGTTACTGTCGCTTTAAGGACTTCCCACGGAGCGGGACATCGCGCCGCGCTCTGACGCGCCGTTGTCAGCCTATTTCGAGCTGAAAACCTTCAAATTTAAGCCTCTGTTGACCCAGGACGTCGTGAGAGAACAGAGACGTTTCAGAAGAGGTCGGGATCAGCAGTTTATCTGGACATTCCACTGTTAAAGGAGATTTTGTAATGAAAGACGTGCGGAGAGATTGGTGCATCGGGAGGCAGCCGGCGCGGCGCGCCGCCACAGGAAAACCACCTCCGTTGGAAGCCTTAAGGACAAGTTGGAACATGTCCAGCTGTTAAACAATTTCTCAGATACTCACTCTACTGAAAGCCATCAAAAGCCAACTGGATTTTAACAAATGGTTATCAACATGGAGGTGTTTTTCCTGTGCCGCCGCGCCGCGTCGGCTGCGTCCCGACGCGCGGACCTGTCCGCACATCTTTCATTAAAAAAATCTCCTTTAACAGTGGAATATCCGGATAAAATGCTGAAACCAACTTCTTCTGAAACGTCTCTGTTCTCTCACGACGTCCTGGATCAATAGAGCCTGAAATGTGGATGTTTTAAGCTTGAAACAGGCTGATGACGCTGCCTGAGAGCGCTGCGCGACGTCTCGTACCGTGAAAAGTCCTTAAAGCGACAGAATCACCTCAAAATCTCTCATCAGCTGTTAAAATTTTCACTGAAAACCAGCTTAATTTTTCGAACCATGTCCACTTCGATGTGTCTCACAGGTTTAGAAAAAATTTTGATCAAACAAAGCGCCAGTCTCTCAGCAACTTCTCAGACAAAGGAATTCCGACGAGGCGCTGGACGACTCCTCCCACAAGGAGTGCTCACAGGCGAATGACGTCACCGACAGGCGTGGAAAAACTCACGCATGCGCACAAGGGTTTAAGCATATCTGACGTAAAAACATATGAATGAAATCCATATAGTTTTTGAAAACAATAAAAAGGACCTATACTTTACGGACAGCCCTCGTGTATATATATATATATATATATATATATATACTGTGTGTGTGTGTTGCGTGCCAGAAAGAAACACCCTTTGGACTGTGAAAATCCAAATCAAACATGTCAGTTGCTGCACTCTGTGACCCCCAATGGTCAAGAGCTAACTTCGGTGTGAAAACCTTTCTGCCTCTGCTAAGAAGATACGCCCTTGTCACTCAGTCTGTCCAATTCTACAGATCAACATGATGGCTCCTCATGCGCGCCCTGCAGCAGCCCCGGCCTGGAAGCACTGTCATCACTTCAGATAACAGTGGCTTCAGACTATAAAGCAGGAGAGATTTCTAAACCTTGTCCCCTTTTGAGTCATTTCAAGAGCCAGATGGCAAGATTGTATGTTCGGGAGATGAGCGGTGAAGACGTTACTCTTCCACAAATTCCCACATAACCCTTTCAAAATATATTATTCAGTGCTGTTGTGGGCTCCCGGAGTAGTAAAGAATCACTGTCACTTGTCAGACTAAATTATATCAAGATTGCAAATACACACACACACACACACACACACACACACACACACACACACACACACACACACACACACACACACACGTACAAACAGTCGCTTCTTGTAAAAAGACTTGGGCATCACTTCAGTTTTTTTTTTCCCTTTCTCAGATTATTTTGGCATTCAGCCCTTAATAATATTTAGTTGTGTTGTATAACCAGTTTGCAAAAGAAAAATTGTTTATACTCAAACCCCAACCACTGCGCCATGACTGCAGTCAGATGTTTTCCTCTGATGTCCTTTCTAAAGAAGCACATGACCTTTGTGTGGGGTATCTTCATTTGTTGGCTGTCTTTCAGTATCAGCCCGCTAAAAGGTCACCTTCCCTATGACAGAATGTAAGAAGGCATCACAAGTAGTTGACTAATGGTGAAGTAACTTTTGAATGTGAAGGTTTTTCAGGCTGATTTTTATTGGCAATCTGTCAGTGTTGGGAAAATTAATGTTTGTTACAGTATAACTAATTTTATAGTACAGAGGGGGAAAAGGGCATGCACAGTCCCCCACCCCCACAACTTGCTTTCCTTCATTTTGTGTTACCACAATATCCAACAAAAGTTTTCCAAATCACTTATATCTAACCATTTACACAATTAAAAGTTCTCATTTGAACTGCTTTTAGTGACTAAGGGGATAAATAACAATGTCATGTAATGTCATGTGAAGCTATATATTACATATTAGATTAGATAGAACTTTATTGATCCCTTGGGAATTCCACAGGGAAACTTAGGTTCCAGCAGCATTTTATAGCAGCACAAAGGGTAAGGTTCCTCTCCTTCCCATCGCCTGTCTTCCTGTTACTCCACCTGCCACTGAGTGAGGAGTTGTACAGTCAAATAGCCTGAGGGACAAAGGAGTTTTTCAGTCTGTTGGTATTGCACTTGGGAAGGAGCAGTCTGTGGTGATGACGGTGTGCAGAGGGTGACTGTTGTTGAACATAATGTCCAGCAGTTTGTCCATTGTTTTCTTTTCTGTTACTGTCACCAGAGAGTCCAGCTTCATACTAATCACAGAGCCCCATATTACTCATTTCATGGATTTTACATATTGCGCTTGAGAAAGAGGAGTCAAATATCATCTCAGAGGATGTGCAATTGCAAATCAAGATCTGCAATTGAGATGTATGATGAGAAAGAGCACAACTGATGCAGTGTTTGCTTTTGAGTCCGACACACACCCAGAGGCCCACCATCCTGATGCCTATCCCCAAATCTAACAACTTGGATAAGAGTGTACCTCCTCCCCCAAGGAAAGCACATCAGTCCTTCCCATGTTACATTCCCCAGAGGTCACTACCCATTTACAGCTGGGTGGACTGGGCAGTCCAAATGAAGCATCTTATCCAAGGAATATGGGCGTATTAGACCACAAAACTCAAGGTTTGAATTAGAATAAGGAACATTTGCCCACAGTCCTGAAAGAAAACAAGCTGTCCAAAGATTAAATAGTATTATGAAATAAAATGATTGTTACAGTAAATTGCAATTTGAGCAGCACTAGTGAATAAAAAATACCTGTTGTCAAAATCATAAAAAGTCACAAAAAGGAATTGAAAAAAAAAAGGAGTTCATAACTTTAAATTTGTGTTCAAAAGATGAGGATATCTACACTGTGGTCAGAGCATAACAATAACAATAACTTAATTTATATAGTACTTTCGGGATAAATACATCAGTCCTCTTGAGCAGGTACAACACTGTGCAAAAACCAGGAAAATTCTCAGGATAGCACAGGGAAGGCTAGGGTCAGACTCACTGATCTGAACAATCACATTGAGATCAGTGCACTCTTTCAATCATCAGCTCTTGATTTTTAATTGTTTTTAATTATTTTTGTGCTTGGACCCTAACTTATGCAGAGCATGCACCAAGCTGCTTCAAGTAGAGCGCGAGCGCAGTGGGGCAGATGCTGTCTACTTTTTACAGGCTCAATTGACCTGAAAAAACAAATGCTTTGATTTCATTGCAATTTTGCATTAAGGTTTAGTGCAGAATCTTAGCAATTAATCTGTTGTGTTGGACGCTGAAGAGGAGGTACTGCTGGCCCACCACCACCAGATGGCGCCCTGCTTGAAGTGCGGGCTTCAAGCACGAAAGGGCGTCATAGCAACCGGGAGTGACAGCTGTCACTCGTCATCAGCACCAACTGTCACTCATCCACATCACCACCACCTTAAAGGCCGGACTGCAACTCCACCTCCCCGCCGAGAAATCAGCTACCTTGGAGGTAATTTCTCTGCTGTATTTAACGCTAATAGTCTGAACTTCTTTGCAGCCATTTTCCTGTGGTGTTGTCTTATCTGTGGGATTGGCGTTTGGTGTGATCAGCGATGGCTTCGCTTCACACCCCAACCAGATAAGTGGTTAGACAGGAGCTGCACGAGTGTGTGATTGGAGGTGGAGGTGCTCCCTCCCAAAAGAACACAGACTGTGGGATTACTGAGTGTGTGTACTCACACTCACCTGTGCTGTTTCTGTTCTCTGCCAGCAGTGCCAGGTCTGACAGCTGGAGACGGTGACCACCTGGGGACTCAGGACTTGGCGGCTCCGGTGTTCTGCAGATCTGTTGGTGGTGAGGGCCGTGTGGGATCCGGCTCGGTTCTGGACGGGCGTCTCCTATCCTCAAGCCTGCCCACACGTCACCCAATGTGTAATTGACTGTAGTTCCAAACTTGTTGTTGTCTGTATTCCGTTGTGCACAATTTACAACATTAAATTGTTACTGTTTGGCTTATCCATTGCCCGTTCTTTTACGCCCCCTGTTGTGGGTCCGTGTTCCTACACTTTCACAACATAATCTACAGATCATATGTGTGATGAACCATGGGAGCGGTTTGTACAGACAGCGGATCAACTATAGTCTGCTACACCACTACCAAAGACTCAAACAGGTAGTCCAACTCTTTCACCACTGAGCTACCTGATTTGCTGTTTAAGGATGCTGGTGGAGAACGTTTGTGAAGGCTAGAAGGCAATGTATTGTGTTGTTGTGAATTTAGAAAAGTGCTTTTGATAGGGTACAGAGAGAGGAGGAGTTCTACTGCAAATAAAAATGGCAGAAGTATGTGAGGGTGGTGCAGGATATGTTTTAGGACAGTCTGACAATGGTGAGATATGCAGTGGGAAAGACCGAATGAAGAAAGGTGGAGATTGGACTGCATCTGGGATGGGCTCTGAGCCCTTACTTGCTTTGAATAGTGATGGGCAGGTTGATGGATGAGATCAAATAGGAGTCTCCACTGACTATCATTCAGATGACATTGTGATATGGAGTGAGCGTAGGGAGTATGTTGACGTGTGCCTGAAAAGGTGGAGGTATGCAGTGGGAAAAAAGGGAATGAAAGACAGTAAGCGCAAGACAGAGTACATATGAGTGAATGAGAGGGAGGCTAGGGGACTGGTGCTGTTGCAAGGTGTAGCGATGGTACATAACTGGAAATATACTGTCGCTTCATGGATAATATGCAAGGTTCACTTGATGTTGAGTGACTTCAGTATAAATGACTCTGAACCTGAATGGAGGCATTTGATGACGATGTAGGAACTGAGGCCAAACTGAGATCATAATGTCTACATTAGGACATTAATATTGATAAACTCACTGACTGTGTTGGTGTGCATCTTATGGAAAAATAGAGGATCTGCCAGTGTGAAGTGGGGTCTGGAAATTCTCTTGCCTTGGTAACTGGTCTGGCATCACAAGTGATTTACTGACGTTTGTTTCTCTGGGTTTCTGAACTGCACATCATTTTATACATATGTGTTTGCTTAGTGTTGGGGCAGTATATCTCATGGCCAATTTGCTGCTTTGCTAACTTCATATATCCTTATACAAATAATAATAATAATAATAATAATAAAGATAACTTCATATCTCCTTATACAAATAATAATAATAATAATAATAAAGATAACGTCATATCTTCTGGAACGCCATGATGCATACTGTTGTTTTGCTTACCATGCTACACAGACACAACACAGTTTTACCTTTATACATACCATTTTCAGATAATACAAAATGAGCAGTCACCAGTGATGCCGGTAACGCGTTACTCTAATCTGACCACTTTTTTTAGTAACGAGTAATCTAACGCGTTAATCTTTCCAAGTCAGTGATCAGATTAAAGTTACTTCTCCATGTCACTGTGCGTTACTATTATTTTTCATTGTGGGTCGATAACAGCATTAAACTTGGTCTGTGGGCAGGAGGTCGGGGTTCGACTGAACGTCCCACTTTCAGTGAGCTGTGAGCTTTTAATCCGCGGTTTTTTGCAGCTGCTTGACTCGTCCTCACCTCTTAAAGCGCGGTGATCAGCACACCTGCACTGAGCTTTACAAAGACATTTTTATACTTTTTTTCCTCCTTTATTTAGAATTCTGAGCTGAGCCGCTCCGTATCTGGTCGTTAAAAACAGCTGATCCTCCGCGACGCGTCAACAACTAACACTATTTTCCACTCAAATGCACCTAAACTCTCTTTCTGAGGACCACATGATGTGAAAACGCAATAAAACTTTCTTACCTGTAAATCTGGTCCTGTTTTCTGCATAAATAAATGTTATCCATTCTTTGTGCTCAAACGCCAAAGCAGGGGCGAATCCAGATGGAATGGGGGCGTGGGGCAAGGATGTGCCCCCTCACAACACCCCTAGATTAAAGGTGCAATTTTGAAGCCGTTTTTTACTACAACTAATATTGCTTAAAATAATAATAATTTCGACAAGTAAAATGTTTAGAGAGAATTTAAATGTTAGAAAAATGTTAGAATTTAATAGTTACCTTTATAAACAATGTAGGCTCGAAATTGCAAGTTTTACTGTTACAGTGCTGTCAACAGTTAAATATGAGGTCAAGAAAGACGTCTTTATTTTACTTTTTATAAAACAAGTATTTATTTTCATTGAAGTCAAGAAAGGGTGACTATAAAGTGAGTTTTGGCAAAACAGGTATCATTGTCATGTTGAGGTGGCAGAGGGTTGTTGTCGGCAGCTGGGAAAAGTAACTAAAAAAGTAACTAGTAATCTAACTTAGTTACTTTTACAATTGAGTAATCAGTAAAGTAACTAAGTTACTTTTTCAAAGTAACTGTGGCAACACTGGCAGTCACTGCATATAAAAGTCAAATGCAACATCTTTCAACCAATCACATAACGTTACTGATCCACGCCGAGTGCAACGGCCCGCCCATCTGGGTGCAGAGCTGGGTATAGGCCGAAGAGGAAGGCAGAGCGCTGTGTGCTCAGCTTGCAGGCTGGTATAGCAACTTTCTGTTTAGTGAAGGCATCTTTCAATACAACATTTAAAACTGAAGTCTGTTTCCTGTCAGTTTTTGAGTCTTCTGTGTTTGCTCCCCACAAAATACTTTACATTAGTTACAGCATTTTTGTTATTCCATATTTGTCAAATATATATTTTTGTGACTTTCATTTAGTACTGTTGGGATGGCTACTACAGATAGTCAACACAATCAGTCTGATCGGTTTCAGGTTTCTTACTATAATCTAAAAATACTGGATATTTCATTACCATGGTCACCAATGTGCATACTGAGGGAGTGGATAAGGTCTAGACTCTAGACCATGTGTGGGCAACATTGTGCCATTAAGAGCCAATACAGTGCCGGTTGTCCTTGCTACCAACCTACCAAAAATATCAAGTCACCTGAGATCACTGTTTAGTATGCAAGTCTCATAACCAAGACAGGAAGCAGAGAAATGTTTAGGTGTAGGACAATAAGTACTGTACTCACTGCACCACCAGACCTAAAAATTTTAAAGTCCATATTCAATATTTAATTTCAATTTCAATTTATTTTCATTTATATCACTCCAAATCACAACAGAGTTGCCTCAAGATGCTTCACACAAGTAAGGTCTAACCTTACTAACCCCCAGAGCAACAGTGGTAAGGAAAAACTCCCTCTAAGGAAGAAACCTGAAGCAGATCAGACTGAAAGGGGTGACCCTCTGCTTGGGCCATGCTACAAACATAAATTACAGAACAATTCACAAAACAAATATACAGCAAATGCTGTTGGTGCACAGGACAGGAGGGTCTTCAGCACAAATACAACTCCCTTCTCTGGATGGAGCTGCACCTTAAATAGAGAGAAAAAACAGAACTGGGCATCAGAAAGACAAGAAATACAGTATAAATTGGCAGCATTAAACAACAAGAAAAACAGAAGAAATACTAAGGTGATCGCCGGCCACTAGCCCTAAGCTTCACTAAAAGACCCAGAATTTAGGTAAAGTTGAGGCTGCGGCCCACTCCAATTACTAATAACATGAATTAAAAGAGTAAAAAATGTAAAACAAAAATATACCAGTATGTTAGCCATACGAAAGGGAAAATAAGTGCGTCTTAAGTCTGGACTTGAAAGTCTCCACAGAATCTGACTGTTTTATTGATGCAGGGAGATTAAGGAATTCTATCATTTGGTACAGCCTTAAAATATGACAAGAGGAAAAACAAAGGTCTGTAGGGAGCCATATCTACAGATTACAATGGCCTTTGCATAGTATTAGAGGTTTTTTCCTTACCATTTCTTTTTTTGAAGCTGTAACCACAAGAAAGGTTTGTGTGGGAATTTCATTTCTTGGTGTGTTCGACTTCTGATGAACTATATTACAGAAAAAATGGTAAGTGCGGATGACACTAACTGTCAACCATGACGTGAACTGTCAATGCTCTCACTGTCACAAAACACCCACCCTTCACACCGGTGTGCATTGCGAATAAATGAGTCCAGACTGACAGGTACAGAAACTAGAGAATCTACTCACAAGCACTCATGCACAAAGTGTTCCAAACAGTGACAAAAAAGTAATAAATGTCTTTGTCCATTTCAACAAGACACACAACTGTTCTAAGTGTGATTAGCTGTGTGGTCCAAAACATACCCATCAGCTTGTTTTATTTTTTGTTTTGTTTTTTGGATTATGTATTCTGTTGGTGAAACACACTCACTTAGTTGCTGGTCCAACCACTAGTTCCATAAGATTTTTGTTTCAGTGCCTTGTCACAACTTTGATGCCCTTTTTGATGCCACTCCAGACTTAATAAAGCCCTTAAAAGTTAGATTTTTTTTTTTTTGAACAAGGCTTTAGGTTTTAAGCAAAATTTGTTCTTGCAATGCCAAGTTTTAAATGTCTGTGACATACAGTGGCTTGCAAAAGTATTCAGCCCCTTGGTATTTCACACATTTTAATTTGTTTATGGCATTTCAGATACAAAAAGTAAATCAGGCTTCTCAATATAAAAATTTCAAAAATTATCTTCCTTACACTCAAACTGAAAATAAATTTCTACAAGTTGATATTAATTAAGTAAACATATAAAAGCCAAGATGATGGGTTGTATAAGTAATCAGCCCTTTGGTATACGTAATACCTGTAAATAACCAGTTTAATTGCCAGTTTTCTTCAGACAGGTCAGGGGATGGATACATGAACATTTCCAAGTCACTGAATATGTCTTGAACTTTATTTACATTTGTTATGAAGAAATACAAACAGCATGGCACTCTATGGTAAATCTGTGTGGAGTAGACAGTTCTCAAAAACTGAGTGACTGTGCAAGAAGGAGAAGAGGAAAACAACCAAGACACCCAGACAACCTGGAAGACGTTACAGGCTTCTGTTGCTGTGATTGGAGAAATTGTGCATAGTGCATGTTTTGCATTTTGTATCCCCAGTTATACAGCTTCATGATAAGGTGGGACAGAGGAGGGTTTTCTTTCACCAAAACATCAAATCTAGGCTTAGCCACTGTATATCATGGAAGTCCATTTATGAACTCCTCATGGATTAGAATACAGTGACAAGATGTCATGATACTGAGAAACTCTGTTTCCCAGCATGCTCTTTGAGGGTCAAATGCCACTGTGATGCCACTAGTTAGTATAAAGGAGCAAAAGAAACACAGACTTTCAATTGTGACTGAAAGTGTAAAAAAAAAAAAAAAAAAAAAAAAAAAAAAAATATATATATATATATATATATATATATATATATATATATATATATATATATATATATATATATATGTAAAATGCAAACAGAAAGAAACTGGATGACACAGCTAATAGAAACAGTTCCACCAAAGAACCCAATAAGAAAAACTCAAGATAAAATTGGGAAAAATTTTACATGAAGATTTTACTGCATATTGGCAAGATACAGCCAAGACAGCACTCACACAATTCTACTGAGTAAGTTGTTAACAATAACTATCGATGCAGTTACACCATTTTTACTGGGTAAGATTAGTCAGTGGAGAGACAGTAACATTTTATCATAGCTTTATTGGACAAATTTCTCCCAACTGTATGACAGATAATCTCTTCCCTTTTTCAGATGAATACAGCATGAACTTCAAGCCTTACACATGCACGTCATCTATCATAGGGGAGGTGATGGTCAAGTGGTTAAGGTGTTGGGCTTGAGACCAGAAGATCCTCGGTTCAAATTGGGCAAGGTCTTTAATCCCCTATTGTTCCCGGTGTGTAGTGAGCACCTTGTATGGTAGCACCCTGACATCGGGGTGAATGTGAGGCATAATTGTAAAGCGCTTTGAGCGTCTGATGCAGATGGAGAAGCACTATATAAATGCAGTCCATTTATCATTTATCATGCTGTCTCCAAGATTTCCCAGATTAAACTCACTGGTGTATTTCTCATGCAACCCCCAAATCAGATACTACAAAACAGCAAAAAAAAAAAAAAAAAAAAAAAAAAAAAATCTGTAATTTGCAATACACCAAAAAATAAATATATTTTATAATTAACAGATTTCAACACAAAGCAAATTTTGGCAATTTTGTAAAAAAAAAAAAAAAAAAAAAAACACACACACACACAGAGGCCATTTATATGTTTTTAAGATACCCTGTGATCTATAGGATGCTGAAAAGGTGTATAACGCAAGCCCTTTAAATTATGCAGGGTTAGAGTACAGGCAAGACAAAAATAACTACATTTCCTAGACAATGTCAAGCCACTCAACCTGCAGTGGCATCCAGCCTAGTGGAGAACGGCAGCTGTCATTTGGCTACGAATACATTAGGCAGCTTTTCCACAACTAAAACTAAAAGCAAACAGACACCATTCATTACTTTTTAAAAGTCAAGAAAGAATATTCTAGATAATGATGAGAGTATATATGCAGAGATTGAAAACATGAAAAATATCATTGCTTAAATACACTTAATACTATACATCAAACTTCAAAAGGATTAAATTTTAAGAAGGCTATTTACAGCCCCAATTCCAATGAAGTTGGGACGTTGTGTAAAATAGAAATAAAAACAGAATACAATGATTTGCAAATCCTCTTCAACCTATATTCAACTGAATACAACACAAAGATAAGATATTTAATGTTCAAACTGATAGACTATTGTTTTTGTGCAAATATTTACTCATTTTAAAATGGATGCCTGCAACACGTTTCAAAAACGCTGGGACAGTGGTATGTTTACCACTGTGTTACATCACCTTTCCTTCTAACAACACTCAATAAGCATTTGGGAACTGAGGACACTAATTGTTGAAGCTTTGTAGGTGGAATTCTTTCCCATTCTTGCTTGATGTACGACTTCAGTTGTTCAACAGTCCGGGGTCTCCGGTGTATTTATGAAGCGTATTTTGCGCTTCATAATGCACCACATATTTTCAATGGGTGAAAGGTCTGGACTGCAGGCAGGCCAGTCTAGTACTCGCACTCTTTTACTACGACGCCACACTGTTGTAATAAGTGCAGAATGTGGCTTGGCATTGTTTTGCTGAAATAAGCAGGGACGTCAATGAAAAAGACTTTGCTTGAATGGCAGCATGTGTTGCTCCAAAACCTGGATGTACCTTTCAGCATTGATGGTGCCATCACAGATGTGTTAGTGCCCATGGACGGTAACACACCCCCATATCATCACAGATACTGGCTTTTGAACTTTGTGCTGGTAACAATCTGGATGGTCTTTTTCCTCTTATGTCCAGAGGACACAATGTCCATGATTTCCAAAAAACAATTTGAAATGTCGACTCATCAAACCACAGCACACTTTTCCACTTTGCGTCTGTCCATTTCAAATGAGCTTGGGCCCAGAGAAGGCGGCAACATTTCTGGATGTTGTTGATGTATGGCTTTCGCTTTGCATGGTAGAGTTTTAACTTGCACTTGTAGATGTGGCGATGAACTGTGTTAACTGACAATAGTTTTCTGAAGTGTTCCTGAGCTCACGCGGTAAGATCCTTTACACGATGATGTTGGTTTTTAATACAGTGCCACCTGAGGGATCAAGGGTCATGGCCATTCAGTGTTGGTTGTCGGCCTTGCCGCTTACGTGTAGAAAGTTCTTCAGATTCTCTGAATCGTCTGATTATATTATGGACTGTAGATAATGGAATGCCTAAATTCCTTGTAACTGAACATTGAGAAACATTGTTCTTAAAATGTTGGAATAGTTTTTCACATAGTTGTTCACAAAGTGGTGATCCCCGCCCCATCTTTGCTTGTGAATGGCTGTGAATGGAAAAGTTAGACATTTCAGGATGCTCCTTTTATACCAAATCATGACACTCACAATTAGTGTCCTCAGTTCCAAAACACTTATTGAGTGTTGTTAGAAGGAAAGGTGATGTAACACAGTGGTAAACATACTGCTGTCCCAGCTTTTTTGAAACGTAATGCAATCATCCATTTCAAAATGAGCAAATATTTGCACAAAAACAAAAAAGTTTATCAGTTTGAACATTAAATATCTCGTCTTTGTGGTGTATTCAATTGAATATAGGTTGAAAAGGATTTGCAAATCATTGTATTCTGTTTTTATGTACATTTCACACAATGTCCCAGGTTCATTGGAATTGGGGTTGTACCTTTAAAATGGCAATGATGCATAGATAATTATCTGATTTTTTTTAATAAACAATCAAAAAAATTTAATAAATATGTACATAGATGAAAGATTTCTGGGTTACACTGGATTGTCCAGTTTCTGAGTTGCTTTGACATTGTGTGATCGACTATTATTGAACCGTGTTATAGAAAACACAAACAGCTGATGACCCAAACTGTGGATGTTGTTTTCCCCAGGTGACACCAGTGGTTAGTGTCATAGTTGATTACGAGCATCAGGGTTAATACTAACTTTGCTTGATGCCAACAGTCAAATCCTATATAAGTCCTGAGGCCTATTGGTGCCTGCACCTATCGTCAGATTCCATAGTGCATGAAAGGCAAAGACAGTACATGCTTTCCTTGCACCCAATCACCTCTGCAGGTGATTTCACAGATTATCAAGATTTTAGGTTGAGGGGAGGAGCTCAACAGTTAAAACACCTGCTGAGGTGATTAGTTGTGAGGAAAATCTGCATTGATTTGGTCCTTTATGCAACATTGTGCTACAGCTACATGTGATCAAGAGTCTTGAACTTATGACAGTCCATTGCAGGTTACTTTCCCAGTTGAGGCTGGCAACCATTTACACCTGAGTGGAACGAGACAATGCAGACAAATTGTATACCATCTTGTCAAATTGTATAACGTATTTTTAGGAGTTTAAGTCACGCCTACTAAACAAGGCCTCTTGAAGAGGAACAACCTTTTTTACTTTTTACTTGTCTTGGAGTCTAAGACAAATTTCCCAGAAGGGACAATAAAGTGTATCGTATCGTATCATAACCCATATATATAAGTCACACTGGAGTATAAGTCTTATCGTTTTCTGTATTATCGGCTCTTTAATTTGGGATTTTTGGCCATTGTTGTAGTGTACTGTATTATTGACATTTATTCTTAAGTTTATTTTGTTTAGTGCTTTGGCTCCTCATTATTATTACATTCGCCAAGGACGTAATAAAATCACAGATTCACAGATGCATTTTAACTTCTTAAGTCTGTTTTTGTTGTTTTTATTGGTTTTATTGTTGCTATATGTTATGTTATTGTAGTTTTTTTTGTTTTTATCTGGATTCTGGATCAAGATTCACTTTATAAAGGCTTTGAAGGATTACGTCAAAACTACTTCATGGATTCTCACCAAAATTTTACTTTGGATATATATTACACCATGGAAGACTCCATTAAATTTTGGAGGTGATCCAGATCCAAAACCAGATACTGGATCAAGATTTCACTTTATATACACTTTGAAGGTATTACGTCAAATTTACTTCACGGATTCTCAAAAAAAGTTGCACCACAGATAGATATTAGGGCATTGAAGACTCCACTGAATTTTGGAGGTGATCTGGATCTGGATACTGGATCAAGATATCACTTCATATAGGCTTTGGAGGATTACTTCAAAACTACTTCATGGATTCTCAACAAAATTTCACAATGGATATATATTATGCCATGGAAGACTCCATTAAATTTTGGAGGTGATCCAGATCTGGATTGGCGGATGTCAGCAATGTCTGATTGCTATTATTATTATTATTATTAATATTGCATTTTAGATATAATATGCACACTTCCTCCAGTTAAGAGTCACAGGGGTGCTGGAGCCTATCCCAGCAGTCATAGGGCAGGGATAGGACAGCACGCCAGTCTGTCGCAGGGCCACCTAAGGTCAAAAGTACCCAATTCACTAAACCTGCTGCATGTATTTGGATGTGAGAGGAAGCCGAAGCACCCGGAGGGAACCCACAAAAACATGGGGAGAACATGCAAACTCCACACAGAAAGGCCCCAGGTGGGAAGCGATCCCATGACCTTCTTTCTGTGAGGCAACAGTGCTAACCACTAAGCCACCATGCTGCCCTGTATTTTTGCCATGGATTGAAATGTGTGAATAAAATGATATATTATTATTATTATTAATGAATGTGTAATTTTTTTTAGTGTATGAGTCGCAGGGGCATATATGCTGCAGGACCTCCAAAACAAAGCAAAACAAAAAAAAAACTCAAACCATGACTTATACTCGGGAATACACACTAATTTTCACAACATTCTACATTTTTCTTAAACTATAGATTCTATAGTTTAAGAAAATATTACTGCTGACAAACACTGAGGAGTTTGACTAAACATATGACAGAGTTGCTCCTATATGCCTCATATTAGACTTTAATCCATGGGGGGGGGGATTATCAACCCACCGCCCACACTCTGCGTGTGTTTTGAATAAAGATGAGCCCAGACTGACAGGTAAAGAAACTCCTCATAAGCACTCATGCACAAAATGGTTCCAAACAATGACTACAAGGAAGTAAATTCCTTTATCCGTTTTGACAAGAACCATGTCTGTTTTTCATGCGATTAACTGTGTGGAAGGTAATCTCACAATGAAGTTATCCCAAAACATATCCATCAATCTTCCGTGCAATTTGTATTCTGCACACACTTTCTGCAAGCCCACTGAATGCTAATAAGGCGCTGTGCGCTCCAGCTGCAGGGCAGCTCAGTGTGCGCTCTGCAGATGTTTTGACGGCGCGCCCCGTGTTTGTCTGGAAAACAGTGACCTGCTATGAAGGGGATAAACGCAGCACTGCTGCGCCTCAACGCTGACAGCCGCTGTGCCAAGTTTTTTGCACACTCTCCTCATATATTCCTCTCAGGTCGATGGTCATCCTGGAAAAGCAGAGAACACGCGCTCCCCCGCAGTGTGCTCTGACAGCTACCTTATCATTAAAAATGATTATGAATCCAATAATGTGTGTTTAAGAGATCTGTTGGATATTCAGGGACAATTAAATTACCTCCTACCAGATATGAGCTTCCTGCCTCTGCAGACTTCACTGTATTCATCACAATATAGGCTATTTTTTAGGTAAGTATTTCATTACCTGAGCCATCACAGCTGTACCCTAATGCAGTCAGCGGAATAAATCAAAGACATGCTTTACAAAAACGCCTTTATTTCTATAAGATACAAATTCACATCTTAAAGCAGCCTGTACTCAGAGCAGGTATCCGCATTCTGGGGCATGACAGATTGTTCTTATCCCCAAAGATGAACTCTTTAATACTCAGCGGGGCTCTGAGGAGATGAATTTCTCAAGGTGCTGCATATGTGACTGAAAATGTTGTTGTTTAGTGAAAAGTTCTATTTATAGATCAAACCATCAAAAAGCTCTGCAATAAACTGTTTATTGAAAACATTTAAATGTGTAATATGAAATCTTGACACACACACATGCACATACATACATACATATATATAATGTGTGTGTGTGTCTTTTAACATGTTTGGATTCTTATTTTGAAATGTCAGCATTTGCCCTAGGGTGGTCCCAAAAACAAGCCAAAGTTTTTCAAGGTGCTTAATGTTTTGGTTTCTTTAGTGGCAAAAATATATTGGGTGAAATTTCATGAGATTTTAAAAATACTAACCACTGCCGCCAGGCCCCTGTTTTTTGTGACGTGCGAGTGACATTTTGAGTTATGGTCTGGATCCATTAGTTCATTAGCGGTATTACTGGCAGATTTTGTTACATCTGCCTCAGGTCGCATTTTTGAGGCATTCAACGTCAACACTGACTTCCTCATCCCTCAGAGTGGGAGGATGACCCATCATTCCAGTTGTCACAGCAGGTCCTGGATAACATTTCCACCAACTGACTGTCATTCAGCAGTGCATTTCCACTGCAGCACAGAACGTATCATTTCTTCTCTTGGGTGATCACGAAAGAGCCCCTTGAGATGCAGTGAAATGACCAATTGTGTATGTTGCTAAGGAAAACTAATAAATATTTGGCCAATCAGCATTGCCAATTTTAATGGCTTGGGTCACCCCTGGATTTGTCAAAGTGCTGCTGTTTTTGGCGGAAACAGAAACCCAACCGATGTTTGGATTATATTTATTTTTTGTCTGTTTTGTGTGTTTTGCTGAAGTAAGTTGAAGAACTTTGGGACTTTACGATGCTTCTCATCCTGGACGTTATGTCAATCAATCAATCAACTTTTTTTTTATATAGCGCCAAATCACAACAAACAGTTGCCCCAAGGCGCTCTATATTGTAAGGCAAGGCCATACAATAATTATGAAAAACCCCAACGGTCAAAACGACCCCCTATGAGCAAGCACTTGGCTACAGTGGGAAGGAAAAACTCCCTTTTAATAGGAAGAAACCTCCAGCAGAACCAGGCTCAGGGAGGGGCAGTCTTCTGCTGAGACTGGTTGGGGCTGAGGGAAAGAACCAGGAAAAAGACATGCTGTGGAGGGGGGCAGAGATCGATCACTAATGATTAAATGCAGAGTGATGCATACGGAGCAAAAAGAGAAAGAAACAGTGCATCATGGGAACCCCCCCACAGTCTACGTCTAAAGCAGCATAACCAAGGGATGGTCCAGGGTCACCCGATCCAGCCCTAACTATAAGCCTTAGCGAAAAGGAAAGTTTTAAGCCTAATCTTAAAAGTAGAGAGGGTGTCTGTCTCCCTGATCTGAATTGGGAGCTGGTTCCACAGGAGAGGAGCCTGAAAGCTGAAGGCTCTGCCTCCCATTCTACTCTTACAAACCCTAGGAACTACAAGTAAGCCTGCGGTCTGAGAGCGAAGCGCTCTAATGGGGTAATATGGTACTACGAGGTCCCTAAGATGAGATGGGACCTGATTATTCAAAACCTTATAAGTAAGAAGAAGAATTTTAAATTCTATTCTAGAATTAACAGGAAGCCAATGAAGAGAGGCCAACACGGGTGAGATATGCTCTCTCCTGCTAGTCCCCGTCAGTACTCTAGCTGCAGCATTCTGAACCAACTGAAGGCTTTTTAGGGAACTTTTAGGACAACCTGATAATAATGAATTACAATAGTCCAGCCTAGAGGAAATAAATGCATGAATTAGTTTTTCAGCATCACTCTGAGACAAGACCTTTCTGATTTTAGAGATATTGCGTAAATGCAAAAAGGCAGTCCTACATATTTGTTTAATATGCACTTTGAATGACATATCATGATCAAAAATGACTCCAAGATTTCTCACAGTATTACTAGAGGTCAGGGAAATGCCATCCAGAGTAAAGATCTGGTTAGACACCATGCTTCTAAGATTTGTGGGGCCAAGTACAATAACTTCAGTTTTATCTGAGTTTAAAAGCAGGAAATTAGAAGTCATCCATGTCTTTATGTCTGTAAGACAATCCTGCAGTTTAGCTAATTGGTGTGTATCCTCTGGCTTCATGGATAGATAAAGCTGGGTACCATCTGCGTAACAATGAAAATTTAAGCAATACCGTCTAATAATACTGCCTAAGGGAAGCATGTATAAAGTGAATAAAATTGGTCCCAGCACAGAACCTTGTGGAACTCCATAATTAACTTTAGTCTGTGAAGAAGATTCCCCATTTACATGAACAAACTGTAATCTATTAGACAAATATGATTCAAACCACCGCAGCGCAGTGCCCTTAATACCTATGACATGCTCTAATCTCTGTAATAAAATTTTATGGTCAACAGTATCAAAAGCAGCACTGAGGTCCAACAGAACAAGCACAGAGATAAGTCCACTGTCCGAAGCCATAAGAAGATCATTTGTAACCTTCACTAATGCTGTTTCTGTACTATGATGAATTCTAAAACCTGACTGAAACTCTTCAAATAGACCATTCCTCTCTGCAGGTGATCAGTTAGCTGTTTTACAACTACCCTCTCAAGAATCTTTGAGAGAAAAGGAAGGTTGGAGATTGGCCTATAATTAGCTAAGATAGCTGGGTCAAGTGATGGCTTTTTAAGTAATGGTTTAATTACTGCCACCTTAAAAGCCTGTGGTACATAACCAACTAACAAAGATAGATTGATCATATTTAAGATTGAAGCATTAAATAATGGTAGGACTTCCTTGAGCAGCCTGGCAGGAATGGGGTCTAATAAACATGTTGATGGTTTGGATGAAGTAACTAATGAAAATAACTCAGACAGAACAATCGGAGAGAAAGAGTCTAACCAAATACCGGCATCACTGAAAGCAGCCAAAGATAACGATACATCTTTGGGATGGTTATGAGTAATTTTTTCTCTAATAGTCAAAATTTTGTTAGCAAAGAAAGTCATGAAGTCATTACTAGTTAAAGTTAATGGAATACTCAGCTCAATAGAGCTCTGACTCTTTGTCAGCCTGGCTACAGTGCTGAAAAGAAACCTGGGGTTGTTCTTATTTTCTTCAATTAGTGATGAGTAGAAAGATGTCCTAGCTTTACGGAGGGCTTTTTTATAGAGCAACAAACTCTTTTTCCAGGCTAAGTGAAGATCTTCTAAATTAGTGAGACGCCATTTCCTCTCCAACTTACGGGTTATCTGCTTTAAGCTACGAGTTTGTGAGTTATACCACGGAGTCAGGCACTTCTGATTTAAAGCTCTCTTTTTCAGAGGAGCTACAGCATCCAAAGTTGTCTTCAATGAGGATGTAAAACTATTGACGAGATACTCTAACTCCCTTACAGAGTTTAGGTAGCTACTCTGCTCTGTGTTGGTATATGACATTAGAGAACATAAAGAAGGAATCATATCCTTAAACCTAGTTACAGCGCTTTCTGAAAGACTTCTAGTGTAATGAAACTTATTCCCCACTGCAGGGTAGTCCATCAGGGTAAATGTAAATGTTATTAAAAAATGATCAGACAGAAGGGAGTTTTCAGGGAATACTGTTAAGTCTTCTATTTCCATACCATAAGTCAGAACAAGATCTAAGATATGATTAAAGTGGTGGGTGGACTCATTTACTTTTTGAGCAAAGCCAATAGAGTCTAATAATAGATTAAATGCAGTGTTGAGGCTGTCATTCTCAGCATCTGTGTGGATGTTAAAATCGCCCACTATAATTATCTTATCTGAGCTAAGCACTAAGTCAGACAAAAGGTCTGAAAATTCACAGAGAAACTCACAGTAACGACCAGGTGGACGATAGATAATAACAAATAAAACTGGTTTTTGGGACTTCCAATTTGGATGGACAAGACTAAGAGACAAGCTTTCAAATGAATTAAAGCTCTGTCTAGGTTTTTGATTAATTAATAAGCTGGAATGGAAGATTGCTGCTAATCCTCCGCCCCGGCCCGTGCTACGAACGTTCTGACAGTTAGTGTGACTCGGGGGTGTTGACTCATTTAAACTAACATATTCATCCTGCTGTAACCAGGTTTCTGTTAGGCAGAATAAATCAATACGTTGATCAATTATTATATAATTTACCAACAGGGACTTAGAAGAGAGAGACCTAATGTTTAATAGACCACATTTAACTGTTTTAGTCTGTGGTGCAATTGAAGGTGCTATATTATTTTTTCTTTTTGAATTTTTATGCTTAAATAGATTTTTGCTGGTTATTGGTGGTCTGGGAGCAGGCACCGTCTCTATGGGGATGGGGTAATGAGGGGAATAATGTCCTCAGTGGTTTTCAGCTCCGGATTCGCCTTCAGATCCCACTTCCTCAAGATGGACAATTTTGTCAGGAAGCACCTTAAAAAATCACATTTTTATTTTTGCCATACTGTTGAGGACCACTCGAATGCCCTCCATATTACATTATAACACTGACACTGAACAGTATGCCAACTCCAAATGCTGAATCGATAAACCACTAAAACATATCAGGCCTTTAAATGTTGGGCCCAGTGGTGGGCATAGATGACCTAAAAGTTAGCTTCAACAGCCACTAGTGTGTTAATTAAAAGATTGTCACAGCACTAAACCGATAAACTACAAAAACACATCAGGCGTTTTACATTTCATGGGATTGTGGTGGATAACTCACCTAAAAGTTAGCTTCTACAGCTGCTAATGCATTAATTAAAAGATGAACCATGATAACACTAAATCAATAAACCACTAAAACATATCAGGCCTTTTAAATATATTGTATTGGGCTTGGGCATAGCTAACCAAAAAGTTTACTTTGATAAGCTACTATTGTGTTAACTGAAAGGTAAACTGTGATAATGGTAAACAGATAAACCACTAAACCATTTAGCTGAAGCTACTCTTAACTTTTATTATATGAATTTAACTTTGGCTTCGGGTCTAAAACTTTTTGTAAACAGTCCTAAAGAGCTAAACTTTGAATATGTCGTTTAAACATAGAAGTATGTTTTCTTACAGCAATTATTTCATTTTGCTTTTAAGTGTTTCAAGAATTCAGCTATTTTGTGGTGCACTGATTCACTTCTAAGTTCTTCAAAGCAGTGCATTGTCTTCTAAAAGCAGTTGCTTATTTAATCATGTATTTCATGAAGCAAGGATTTCATTTAGTTTCCATTGGTTTGCAACAATGAATAATTTTTAATGGCAATCATTTGAAGTATATTTTGAATTTTCTGAAAATTTTTCATGAAATATTTATCGACTGTTTTCTGTATTTCCTAACAGTGAAATATTTTGAAGGTATGTTTCAATATATATATATATATATATATATATATATATATATATATATATATATATATATATATATATATATATATATATATATATATTAACTGCCAAATTTTGGATAAAAGGATTTTTTTTTGTCTCTTTGACAGTTACTCTACTTGACTCTGCCCAAGGAAATGATGTGTTCTTAAAAATGCTGCCACCTTTTGGGAGGAGGTCTGAACTGAAATTTGTAAGATTCCTCTCTGTTCACTTATTTTGCAAGGTTTTGACACCTGTTTGTGAGAGTATCTTTGGCCTGGCCAAGTACCAAAGTTTAAACAGTAGCTGAAAATGATCATGCAAAAGGAAACAACTGGAAATGCACTGAAAAAGAATAATTAACTTGAGATTAGAGGAAAATAGAAACTAATACAGCATATTATTTGGGGACTTACTAAATGTGCCACTTTTTAACTGAATTTTGGGAGGGTAGGATGGCTCTGCACATACTGAAAGGCTTCAAAAGACATCATTTCTCTTTTTTCCTTGTGACAACATAATAATAACCCATCGCTGTATTATTCCTCTTTTGTTGCTTTGATCCAAGTCTGAAGCCTCAAAAGTAAATTAAAAACCTCTTGTCTGATTACAATTCACAAAAGAATACAGGTTTGGTGGATTGCTGTCTACTGTCAGTGCTGTATGGGTGGACATTCCTTCGTCAAGGTTTCAGTTTGATAGATTTTTTTTTTTCTTAGAAGCCAACCTGCAACAGCAAAATGATTGTAAACTTCCATGAACTCTGGTTTTGTCAGCACCATTCTGCAGTCATGCATTTAAAGAAGGGTGAAGGCAAAGTTTAAGAGCTTCTCCCTACCACATAAGGGAAAAATTGTACTAAATTTCAATGAATCATCAACATCAGTTTTTAGTTTTTCTGCAATCAACCGAATTTATCGTCCCATTTTTTACAGTGGTGAGCAAGTCTGTCCAGATTTGCAAGCGTGTGACCATGAAGGCATGGAGAGAAAGCAGCACTGGGTTATCTCAATGGGACAACTGTTGCGTAGTCATGGGACTTTGAGGCAGCTAGCATTGCTAGCTGTTACCAATTTCCAAGCTTACAGACTTATTCACAGTAGTGGATAAATGAAAGAGTCAAGAAACACAAATGTGACTATGTCAGTTGGTTGTTTAATGGCCATCATGTTGAACTTTTGGAACTCTGAAATATCGAAGCATATAAAACCCTGTGAAGTCCGAAGCAGCGCCAGACAGCAGGTAGGTAGGTATTTATTATTTGTTACTTGTTTTAAATGCTTCCAGTGCAACCACAAGTATGGCTGACTGTAAATCTCAGCAAAATAATTCAAATAATAAGACTGTGTGGTCCCTACAGTGGCTCAGATGTAACTGCATGTGGTAAGGAGAACTGATTCCATCCATGTGTGCTTCCTTTTGTCCATGTGTGTGTCTGCCCATGTGTCTAATCATCATTGCGTGATTACTCAAGATATTTCGAAGTTCATCGAGTCACTCATTGAGTTGAGTTCAAAGCACAGGTTAGCGCATGCCAAGCTTGATCTATTTTTCCTGGATCAAATCGAGGTAAAACAGACACAAATAGACCTTGGTTGCACTATTAGTCAACCTAAGATATG
This sequence comes from Thalassophryne amazonica, assembly GCF_902500255.1. Taxonomy (NCBI): domain Eukaryota; kingdom Metazoa; phylum Chordata; class Actinopteri; order Batrachoidiformes; family Batrachoididae; genus Thalassophryne; species Thalassophryne amazonica. Next base: position 66,009,997 of record NC_047113.1, read on the forward strand.
TGAGATCCAAGTTCTGCTCACAACCCTCTTGCATGGGGTCAGAGGGCATTAACCTTGAATACTTTTTCTGGGTCAGCTTGGGGAGGACTGAAATTTCAGTGAGTGCCCAAGTACCTGAACCTCTACTCAGTGATATTCCTCCTTTAGGACACCTCTGTTTGATACTCCCACAGTCTGCTGGAAGAGACGGTTAAAAAGGACACTACTGCTGAATGTCATGTCATTTCCACAGAATGTCACATGACTGCTGAAGGCTATAGAACATAAACTGGTGCAGTGGTGCTGACATGCAAAGATACAGTGTATATTCAACTCCTAAAAGGCTTTATCAAAAGTTCATACCGAAATATAGTCAGAATGCCTATTCCTTTGAGTAGCCATGCTCAAAGTTAGAAATGCTGGGGACCACACTGAAATCTAATAGTGTGGGGCCTACCCAAACCTTTAATCACAACTGTGTTCTATACATGAGACTAAGATGAAGTACTTCCATATTATGCAAGGTGAGCAGAAAAAAAAACACTCCTTAATTTCCAACAGAAATAGTATTTAACATTACTGAAATATTCTTACACATTGGGGCTACAGTTCCATGAGCTCAATGTTTCATGTGGCATCGGTTGGTATTACAGACACTATGTGTTACCCACCCATTACTCGGCAAACATTGATGCAATAATCCAGCTCGGCCCAGACTCTCTGCAACATATCTAGTGTGATTGAGGAGTACGCAGAAATTCTGTTTGTGAGAAACAAAAGTTGTTGAGTTAATGTATGTATGTAGTTGTTGAGTTGTGGTCACCATACTTATAAACATATTACAATACGTTTTGATATTATAGGTACTTATTTATAATCAAGGAGTGCTTTTGTACTCATCCTGCATTTATTTGTTAAACTAGGTAAAATAAATGAAGAATAAATCTTAATATTTTAATCCTTAATATTAAGAATTCTTAATTTTTTAATATTATGCATATGGGTCTCAGGAAAGGTCACAAGAACTCACTCATTTTCATTTCACATGCGCAAACGTCAAATCAAAATTCTTGTCTCTGAGTCCACCATCCAAAGACCATTATTGTACGATGGTATGGAGCACCCAGAAGATGTAGAAGAAATAGTAACTCTTATTTAGGCCCAAGGCCAATTGTTGCTGGTGATTACTTCTGGATTCTGTAATGTGAAGGGGATAAGAGTCTACTACTCCCCATTGCATGGGATGCCATTCCAACATAAGTTAGTTCTGCAGCCAAGGTCGGTCCTATTTACAGCTGGGTGGACCAGGCCAAAGGAGACTCCTGGTATCATGGCCAGTAGGTGAACTTAGGTCAACATATTGGTAGCCCAGTTCCTATCCCAATGCCCTGAAGATGTCCCAAACCAAAAACAGTGTAGTTGGCAGTGAGTGGAAAGCATCCATTCAGTAAAGGTGTTACATCAACAAACCCAAAGCATTTGAAATCCAACAAATTACATCAGTTCAAAGGAGTATTGTGCCACCACAATACAATTCATAAGCATACGGGAGTACAGATCAGAACAGGAATCAGAAGAGGAAATTATGTGTACTGACTGTCACACTGTGTCCTTGATTAAGAGACCTGACATTCATTTTCCTAATAAAAGAACACATCTATCTTTAAAATGTATTTAATTCCCTATACAGTGGGGGTGCTGATGCTTTTCTGTGAAACATCCTGTGGAATGAAATCTTCTCTATAAATAACATTACGCTTGCTTCACTAATGCCATATCCTGTTAAGCATCGTGTTGGGAGGGATGAGAGAGCAGCGGAAGGCTTTCTCAAGGAATTATCCCCAATAATTGTTGGCTTATATGCAAGATCTCGAAAATCTTTTAAGTTTTATTACATTTGCAAAGCATCAATGTGTCCTGGCTAGCATGCCTACAGTGTAAATGCTCTCACAGACATAAAAAAAATAGAATCTTTGGCCAAGGCTTACTGTTCTCCTATTCAGTCATATCCACATGCAAAGACCACTCCCCCCAGGAAAACCCTACCGCTCTGAAAAGTCTTTGTAAGCTGAATCACTTTCAAACAAGCAGGGCAGAGATTTGCTTCTCTGCACAATGAATGAAATGCTCAGTGGGGGATGCGGATCGGATGCTCCTCGAATACATAGCAATCGTGAATTCTGAGAAGTACACAAAATGCTTCCCGTCTGCCTTCTTTCCTAAATGTATTCAGAGTATGACTTGATTAGACATGTGTGGACATGCATGGTGTTTGAATGGAATTGACAAACAGAAATTTGTTAGCAGTCTTGCAAAATCTCAGTTGGGACTGATTGAATATCCGTACTTGTCACATGAATACAGGTTTTTTGCAAATTCACAAATGACTGAGTAACCTCAATATCATCACAATAAGCACCAAAACATGTGACATGGAGTGTCAACACACTTTGGTTCTTGAACAGTGGTGGGATTGTTGAATGCTTGTTGATGGATTTTAATATCCAGGATCTCCTTTTGCCAAATATCTCGGGTGTCCCAAAAAAATATGCAACATTTTATCAGCAAACAAAATGGTCAAAGCATATGTCTAGGAAATAAATTTATGGCTGGATAGAAAGCTGAAAGGTTGAAGTTTTTCATACCAATGTCAATATTGGCCCTGCATTTTGTCAGTCTTGCATAAAGTTGCTGCACCTGTTTGACACTCTTGGTCTGGTGCCAAAACTCAATTTTTGTTCACTGTAGTATGGTTAATCTTGGCATTTTCCTGAGTCTTGCTTGGCATCAACATAAACGTCAGGGTCTCTGTAAGTAAAAAAGAAACATAAGTGATTAAGTTTGTAGCATTTAAGGGTCAAACCAAGTGTTTTAAATGTTGTATATTTTTTTGGGACACCCTATAGTAAAGTTAGAAATGCATGCATCAACACATTTAGTGTTTATGTCAAAATTGCATGCAGTTAATAGATTTGATGCATGACGCTCTACACATTCATGAAGTCATGATCCATCCATTCATCCATTTTCTATACATGCTTATTCCAATTAAGGGTCACGGGGGAGGGTGGGGTGGCAGCTGGAGCCTATCCCAGCAGTCATAGGGCATGAAGCGGGGTACACCCTGGACAGGATGCCGGTTTATCGCAGACAAACAAACACATTCAAACACACACACACCTATGGACAATTCACCTAACATGCATGTCTTTGGATGTGGGAGGAAGCCAGAGCACCTGGATGGAATCCATACAGGCACAGGCAGAACATCCAAACTCCACACAGAAAGGGCAGGAAGTGATCCCACAACCTTGTTACTGAGAGGCAGCAGTGCTAACCACTAAGCCACCTTTCCACCCAAAATGGATATCATGCTAAGCCAATTTAAAAAATAAAAATAGTTAATGTAGGAGTTGTTGGAATGGATTCAGCATGTAAGAAAACATGAAAAAATAGTTCATTTGTGTCTGTATAACAGTCATGAAGAACATTTTGAATATATTCTGGAATAGCATGGAGGCCATTTTGGATTTTGCCAGTTTTTATCCTCAGAAAAAAAAAATGAACTTGACATGATATCTTAAAAAAAAAAAATTTTTAGGTCACCGTATCTGGCTCTTTAAATGGGAACAAGCTACTGCCCAGTATAGTAATCAATAAGACTAGAAATTAAAATTATAGTAGAGTGGACAATTGGCCTTGGTGGTGGGCTACACTTTCTGGATGCCAATGTAGATTTTATTTTTATTAAAGTGATGAAAAATAGTTATCTCAGCACTGACATGCATGTCTGAGTCCTTGGCCTTCGAGATCGAGAGGCACCTGGGAAGAGCTTGTGGTGTTTGGCAATGGCAATATCTTCACAGGCGAATGAAGGTCCAGATCTTGAGGGTTGTGGTGCTGCCCATCTTGCTGTATGGTTGTGAGACTTTGGCAGTAGCCAGTGACTTAAGGTGATGACTGGATGTCTTTGGCACTAGGTGTCTTCAGAACATCCTTGGATACTGCTGCAATGACTTTATATCAAACGAGTGGTTAGTAAGAGAGAGACTAAGATGACTAATTGCATTGTGAGGGAGCGTCATCTTCGACATTTTGGCCATGTGGCCCATTTCTCTGTGCATGATCCAGCATGCAAATGAAGGCCAAGGGGTTTCCCATGTATCACCTAAAGATGTGGCAATGGACCAATTGCCTGCCTGGGTGGTTTCCATCCAGGACCCAAGGCGATCCCATGGTGTCTTGGATGTGGTGAGGTGTATCACCAAATCCATGCTCTCAGACTTGACTTGTTGAGAACACAATTGTATGTGAATCTTGAGTTTAGTCTTGTCAGTCTTGATGTGTAACCACAAAAATGTCAAACTTGTTACCTTCCAAATGTTAAAATGTTCTGACATCAGGTAATGGGCCTCTCGATGTATGTCAGGAAATGTGATATTAATAAATCAGAAATACCATTTAAGCAACAAGAAGTCACAAAACTAAACTTCTTAACTGATAGTTAACTTTCCTCAAACAACTTCAGATTTAATACTCACCAAACCCGCAATCCATCACAAGTGCAGCAGACTCTGGGAACAGCTGACTCTGAGAGCTCACAAATTCTAAGTCAGTAATGCAGAAACGGGCCCAGACTGAGCACATCGCCTCAAAAACACGCAACAACCTTCAGGGAGAGGCAGTAAATATTGGGCCGAAAAAAATCTCTCACAATTGGATGAGTAAAAGTCTGTAATCTCATTTGCATAGTCCCCTGGGAGAGCTGCTGCTGCAGTATATGTAGTTTTGTTAAACTCCTTTAAATAGCCACTCTTTCTGAAAACCCACACTCCACAAGCCCCGAGGCTGCGGCTGTCTGCCAGTGGAGATTCTGGTAATGACACATTAAGAGCCAACAAAATAGATCATTTACGCAGCAAGAGATATGCACAAAATTGATATTCTGAAGGTGACTGAATATGAGATGAGCTCATCTTCCTGCCTGTATTTGGACACCCGTGGGTAAATTATTTCATTTTGTTTTTATTTCACCGTAAATCAAAATAATTAAGTCTAGGCTTTGTTTTTTATTTACTCTTTCACCTAAAATTGTACAGTAATATATGCATGTACATCATTTTCTGATACAAGCACCGCATTTGGCACAGTGGTACTTCTTGGTCTACCTTTTGCAAAAAAAAAAAAAGTCATTAGCCACTTCAATATTCAAGACGGCGACCATTTTTTCAAGAAGGTGCTCCGAGATATGAACAGTATTTTCATCACATATTTTGCACAATCTTGGTTTATTTCAATGTTGTACCTGTTAAATATTGTACTGTGGAATAGGGAGGATTTGAAATGAACTCCAGGCAATATTTTCATGCTTTTCAGATGTATTGTATATGTTTTAATAAGTGTACATGCATGCTGTAGAACGTGTGCTGGAGAACGTGCAAGTGTTTGGGGTGTAAGGGTTTAGTAGCAGAGGCAGTATTTTTGGTTTTATAGTTAGTCATGTCCTTGGATTAACAATAGTCCTGGCTGCTGACCTAACTTACCGATGATCCAAGTAGTCTCTCGCATGGTTCTAGCTAAGACCATTTTAGTACCGGGCAAATTATGTGATCGCAGCTCATAGCGGATCCAGGGTCCCGCTGCCCCCCCGCAGCTATATGGTTTTATACCACTAAAACATTGTTGGCAAGCCTTATTTTAATTCATTTTTGGTGGTTTTAGACATATTGAACGCAAGAATAATAAACAAAAAGTTATATTTATGTTGTAAGTTCTTTTTTGCATGTTTCCATCAAAGTCTAAGTTAATAAATTGAATAACATTGAAAATGTTAAAAGCATTAATATTTACATAGCATTTACTCTCTTCTTCAAAATGACACACAGTAGTTTTAATGGCAAAGGCTATACACCCAACCGTTGGGCAGATAAATATAATGTCTTACCTTATTCAGCCAACCATTGGGCAGATAAGTCATACATTGAACATTACATGCACAACCGTTGGGCAGATAAATATAATGTCTTATTTCATTTGCCCAACCGTGATCGTGTATTTGACAAGTTTTGTGCATCTAAACTACATTATTTTACACCACTTTTTAAGTCTCTATTGTGGCGTATGTTTGACACATTTAATGGCGCTGTCTTTAATTACTGTGAAAACACCGCAATGACTGAAAACAGACAGACTTCATAAGCATTTTGAACGGAAGCCTGTTAACAACGACAAAACAGTTTTTGAACAAAATGCTGCTTGTTGGCTGTAAGATGGTGTTCGTTTGAAACTGTTCCCTGGGTGTGATGAGCCAAACAGAACCACTTTAGATCACAGCTCCTCCGCGGGCTGTGAACGCTCCCACAGCCAACGAGAAAATATCCACCTTTTTACCCCTCCCGCATTGAAACCAGAAGAGAGTTTACAAGCACGCTCATTGGTCGGTGGTTGGTTGTACAGTAGTGTTCAGAATAATAGTAGTGCTATGTGACTAAAAAGATTAATCCAGGTTTTGAGTATATTTCTTATTGTTACATGGGAAACAAGGTACCAGTAGATTCAGTAGATTCTCACAAATCCAACAAGACCAAGCATTCATGATATGCACACTCTTAAGGCTATGAAATTGGGCTATTAGTAAAAAAAAAAGTAGAAAAGGGGGTGTTCACAATAATAGTAGCATCTGCTGTTGACGCTACAAACTCAAAACTATTATGTTCAAACTGCTTTTTTTTTTAGCAATCCTGTGAATCACTAAACTAGTATTTAGTTGTATAACCACAGTTTTTCATGATTTCTTCACATCTGCAAGTCATTAATTTTGTTGGTTTGGAACCAAGATTTTGCTCATTTACTAGTGTGCTTGGGGTCATTGTCTTGTTGAAACACCCATTTCAAGGGCATGTCCTCTTCAGCATAAGGCAACATGACCTCTTTTGACATATCCAAACTGATCCATGATACCTGGTATGCGATATATAGGCCCAACACCATAGTAGGAGAAACATGCCCATATCATGATGCTTGCACCACCATGCTTCACTGTCTTCACTGTAAACTGTGGCTTGAATTCAGAGTTGGGGGGTCGTCTCACAAACTGTCTGCGGCACTTGGACCCAAAAAGAACAATTTTACTCTCATCAGTCCACAAAATATTCCTCCATTTCTCTTGAGGCCAGTTGATGTGTTCTTTGGCAATTTGTAACCCCTTCTGCACGTCTTTTATTTAACAGAGGGACTTTGCGGGGGATTCTTGCAAATAAATTAGCTTCACACAGGTGTCTTCTAACTGTCACAGCACTTACAGGTAACTCCAGACTGTCTCTGATCATCCTGGAGCTGATCAGTGGGTGAGCCTTTGCCCTTCTGATTATTGTTCTATCCATTTTGATGGTTGTTTTCCATTTTCTTCCACGCGTCTCTGTTTTTTTTTTTTTTGTCCATTTTAAGGCATTGGAGATCATTGTAGATGACCAGCCTATAATTTTTGCACCTGTGTATAAGTTTTCCCCTCTCCAATCAACTTTTTAATCAAACTACACTGTTCTTCTGAACAATGTCTTGAACGTCCCAATTTCCTAAGGCTTTCAAAGAGAAAAGCATGTTCAACAGGTGCTGGCTTCATCCTTACATAGGGGACACCTGATTCACACCTGTTTGTTCCACAAAATTGACAGACTCACTGACTGAATGCCACACTACTATTATTGTGAACACCCCCTTTTCTACTTTTTTTTTTTTACTAATAGCCCAATTTCATAGCATTAAGAGTGTGCATATCATGAATGCTTGGTCTTGTTGGATTTGTGAGAATCTACTGAATCTACTGGTACCTTGTTTCCCATGTAACAATAAGAAATATACTCAAAACCTGGATTAATCTTTTTAGTCACATAGCACTACTATTATTCTGAACACTACTGTATATGCTCACGAATTTACTTTATTGACCCTACGGTTGGCCGTATAGCCACTCCGAGTTTTAATCCAGTAAAGCAGACAGTTTTTCTGTCGTCCTGACAGTTTTGTTTTGTTTGTTTTTCAACAGTTTGAGTGGGATTGCATTACTGTTTCTTTTTAAACAATATAACACCAAATTGCCTTGTTTGAGTAAGAGCTGAACCTGGACTGATTTGTCAGACCTGCTGTTTTAAATGAAAAACTTTGAGTCAGTTTTTCACTTTCACTTTTCACTTTCAGACTCCATCACAGAGAGATTCTCTGTGATGGAGTCTACTTTACTCCCATGAAGACTGCAAACTTGCACAACAGACTGTTGTACAGATAAAACAAGGACTCCAACATTATACATCTAAAAAAAAAAAATTTGTGTGGCTAACAGATTTTTCTGAAGAAAAGACCTTCTCGGAAATATTCTTACCAAATTTGGTGCTTGTATCATCAAATGAATGATTCTTACACTGATCTGCCGGACTATAAGTGAAAACTGTGGTACAGTGTGACCTAAAATAAATACAGACACTGTACCATGATCTTTCCATTTATTACTGATTGATTAACCTTAACACAAAGGAATGTTTGTTCATATTATTAGCTATCTAGCTGTGAAAGTCATTATTTAGTCATATTGCAGTCCCAGTCAGGGATCAAACCCAATTCAATTCAACTTATTTATTTATTTATTTATTTATTTTCTTTTTTTTTTATGGTGTCAAATCACAACAAAGCTGACTCAAGGCACTTCACATGAGTAAGGTCTAACCTTACCAACCCCCCACAGTCCTTTCATTTAGTGGTAACCTGCTTTGCTGATGAAGCCCATATTGATTTTTACTTTGAATTTAATGGCATCATTTTCTTAACTGTATCATAAGTATAATTATTCTTAATTTGCATTTTAATAGAAAATTCAAATGTTGATTGGGCACGTCCAAAATATTTCCTTTCAAACCTGCCTGTATATATACATGTGTCTATTTTTGTCCATCACTGTGTTTAATATATGAGAAATGATCTATTGCATTATAATGAGCTATTTTCTCATTTACTATGTAAGTACAATGTACCTATATAGTAAATGAGAAAATGGTTTGAGAAGTAGATAAAGGCAGTTCTATTTTTGACTCAGTGTATTCCTTGAATTGGTGTAAAACCTTTATGGTGATATTCAAAAATTCACATCTCTGTTTCCCCTAAATTTATTTTATGTATGTATTTATTTTATGTATGCACTTGTTTGAAAAGAGGGTCCTATTCCTTTTTGTTCCCTAAAATCAGTAACCTATTTCCTCTATATCACATTCTTCAGTAAGTGCACGCGTGTGTGCGTATGTAGAGTGCAATGGTACCAAACATATGGAATCAAATTTGCACTCTAAATGGAACCAAATTGCACCTAAATGCAATGCAGCACAAATGGGATGAATAATCCATGTCATGTGACATACAAAGCACCAATCAAATGACAAGGATCCACTCAGCCGTTTTATATATATATATATATATATATATATATATATATATATATATATATATAGCCTTAAGAGTGTGCATATCATGAATGCTTGGTCTTGTTGGATTTGTGAGAATCTACTGAATCTACTGGTACCTTGTTTCCCATGTAACAATAAGAAATATACTCAAAACCTGGATTAATCTTTTTAGTCACATAGCACTACTATTATTCTGAACACTACTGTGTATATATATATATATATATATATATATATATATATAGGATGTCTCAAAAAATGTACCCAAGTATTTTGACAGCACAGAAAAACCAATCAATATTAGACATTTTATGCATGACCATGTGGCCAAAGCATGTCATTTTTCTTCCCAATACACAGTTTTTTCATTCAGTCTTTCCTTTTGATGTTTTACCCCTTTATCTTTTACACCACATGATCAGTGTAACCTCTTCGTCTGAAGTTTCCTAAGAAACAAATCATCCGTCTCCAGTTTTTCAGAAAACCACCTAACAAGTTCAAGTCTCCTTGCCATTTGTTGGGGAGTTGGTTCGTTCCGAGACAGATTTTTGTATGGAAAGAGATGCAAGTCAGCCCTTAGATGTGTTGAACAGAATTCTATGATTTTTGTTCTCTGATTAGGGTCAACTGTGGCATTTTCCTGAACTTTAATGTCTTGCAGAACAAACTTTAGGGTTCCTGAATTGAGAATAAAACAATTCATGGTATTCATATTTCAGAGTACTTTGGGTACATTTTTTGAGACACCCTATATATGAAACCATGAGTGAAAAGTGCTTTGCATTTCATGTCTCCTGCTCACTGTCTGAGTTGATGTATGTTGAAAGTAAATGCTTTTTTTTTGTACTTGCAGGCCGAGTGCATAAAGACAGAAGATCTGGCTCATTGTTTGTTTTTGGTTTGTAATTGCCTTTGAATTTACCCAGCAGCACTTGTGGTGCTTAAACTCGAAAGTGGCTTAGCCGACAGCGTACCAAGTCAATACTAAAAGTTATTGTTTAGCTATATCTTCCACTAAACGTTTCAGTGGTTTATTGGTTTAGTATTATAAAATTTAACTTTTCAGTTAGGGGATTAGCAGTTATCACACCAAATTTTTTGGTTAGCTGTGCCCACCATTTTATATATATATATATATATATACACACAAACACACAGTGAGTCAAATAAGTATTTGATCCACTGTCATTTTTGTAAGTTAAAACAAATGGAGAGGTCTGTAATTTTTGTCGTAGGTATACAACTGTGAGACACAGAATCTAAAAAAAAATTTAAAAATCAGAAAATCACATTGTATGATTTTTAAATAATTAATTTGCATTTGGGTGGATTCTGAAGGGAAACTGAATGTTTCAAAATCATCACTTTTGTTTGTGCCAAAAAATAGGGGATGACTTATGAAATCCTACATTAGGAATGTTTTTCTTTGATAGCAGCTTCTCTTTTTCTTGTTCTTTTTTTGTGGAGATTGTTGTGTTTCACAGCTAGGTGTCATTGATTTCCATGGTAATCGACAGAAAATGAAACCACCTAATTCTCCACTTATCAGCATTTCTCAGTCACTCAATCAAGCTTTATCGTAGCGCACTGCTGGAAGTATAATGACGGTAATAAATTTAAAAAAGCCAAGTTTATTTTAACTTTCAAGAGTTTCAAAAAAGGGACTTTCACTCTATTTAACAATATAATGTGTCTAAGCTGTGATTCTCCACCAGACATGTAGGGGTTTAAGGGGTCTAAGAGTATCTCAGCGAGACTTTGCTGCACCATTTCTGGAATCTGTTGGAAGCACTCACTCACTGATCCCAAGTACTCATAGCACCACTGGAAACAATTTGATCTTTAAGTCTCATATCTGTCTTAGTTCTTCCTTCAATCCTTGGCAGTTGTCAACCTTCTTGTACACCAAAACCATCCTCAAGCTGGATGGGCACAATTTTTACTTTAAACACAAGAAATCTTCTGAGAACAAAGACTTCAGTCAAATGAGCTGAACTGTGCACAGCAGTAACTAATCCTGCATGTAGCAGCCTTCATCAATCAGCCTTTGTTGATGCAAGACTTATACTATATTTATATACATTTTATCCCCCCCAGATTTGTCTCGTTTGTTTAGCCTCACTCAGTAATCACGAGCTGTGATTCCTAAGCAACGCGTCTGTGTAATAGTACCAGGTACACAAACCAGAACCAAACCTGGCTTTCTGTCTTTCAGGATGCAGGGCAAGACATTGTTGAGATGATGGGAATGATGAGAGGTTGCAGCCAAGATCTGCCATCGGGGAGATCCTGTGCCACACCCAGGTCTAGGCTTTGATCAGGGGTCCACCCCTATCCACTTGATCTTGAAAAGGATCAATACCACAGTGGTAATAGTATCGTAACCCTGACAATGGAGGCTCATGGGTGATGAATCTTGACCAAGGGTGCCCCAGAACAGTGGTGACTAGGAAGTGGCAACATTCTCTCCAAAACCCTGAAACTCCCAAACCAGGACCTCACCACTAGATGCAGTTTAAGGTCTTAGCCACGACTAAGGACGCTGAGCGCTTGTGAACAACGGAAAACCACTGCCAAACTAAGACGAGAAACACTGCAGCTTGGACATGGCTGAGTCACTGCTCAATCCGTAAGCTGCCATACTCACTTGTGGCTGCAACAATGACAACTGACTTACCAATCTGAATAAGGTAGTTATTTTTTCTTCTTACCAGCTAGTTCAGTGTGACCACTCATCTACTGTGGGTCACTGAGCATCTTGAGAATTTGCATTCTCTGGGTGTCTGCGTTTAGTCCAGCTCCTTCACAACCACTATCCAGTTTATTTAACCTTGCATATGTGTGAAAATGTAATCATATTTTCTGTATTTCTTCTTCTTGTCACTCATTCAAGCAAAAGGAGAATGAAAAGCACAAGAGGCCTTGTGGTAGAGTCAAGAATAATCATAAGCTCAATAAAAATATCTATAATTGTGCAGAGCTTACTGTGTTTTCTCAGTCCTAATAATCTTATGGTCACCCACAGACAGACTCACTTCTTAAAGTGATGCAGTCTGTTGCCATTTAACATTCACTACATTTGAATAATACACAAACTTTGCTGAGCCAAATTGCCGACATAAAACCAGTGTGTATGTAGTACTCCATCTCTAAGACAAATCCTCTGCGTCTGATCCCTGTTAGAGAAGTGAACAAATGAGAACAACCAGCATACAATCAACAACGGCATGAAGAATTCAACCAATCCGACTGCTTTTATCCTTTGGCATGCGTGTTTGAAAAACAGAATCAAGTGAAGTTACAAGCACTGAGCTTTGTCACATGAGTCAAAACAAATCCAGGTATTAATTTGGACTAAATTTGTCTATTTCTACTTTGTCTCCCACAAACGTCAGTTATTAATAAGTTTGTGTATACTGCAATAAAAAGAAACTATTGTCTGCAATCACCTTCATTGAAGACTTTATAATCTTATTATGCATCAAGTTGGTCAGCAACAGTATTAAGTTATAGGAAAGAGTAGTTGAAGCCAGACTGAGTCATGAGGATCTGTGATCAGCAACATGATTTCATAAAGAAAAAGTGAAAAAACAGATGTGATGTTTGCTCTGAGAGTGCTGATGGAGTTGCATTGCGTGTTTGTGGATTTAGGGAAAGCTTATATAGCTCAGGAAAGTCAGGAATGGATGAGAAGTATGTGAGGGTGGTACAGGATATTTAAGTATAATAGTGCACCAGCAGTCAGGTGTGCAGTAAGAATGACAGAAGGGTTTAAGGTGGAAGTGTGCTGCATTAAGCATCAGCTCCGAGTATTTCTTGTTTTGGAGTGATAATTAATTTAATTTAATGTATTTCATTTATACAGCACCAAATCACAACAAAGTTGCTTTAAGGTGCTTCACACAAGTTGATGGACAAGTCCATGGATAAAAATCCTCTGGCCAACCCAGATGGACATGTGACAGGTTCAATGTGATTAGAACACAAAAAAACAAGATTGCTTGGGAGCAAATTTTGCTTCAAACCATAATTCCAGTATTTAAATATTTTTGTCACGGTGAAGAAACAGTTTTGGAGCCCCATTTTAAAACCCACCAGCTGCAAAATGGTTTTCATTCCAGCAAGAATGACATAACTAATGATGCCCATCTAAAGACTATTAGATGGGCATAAAAGTAGCCCATAGCAGAGGGCCAAAATGATCATTTTAATGGAAATCATCAAATTGAACCATTCATTGGACAATTATCAGCATTTTTTTCATAATGCATTAGATTGAGTATTAGTGCAGACAGATAGTGGTTATTTTAAGATTCAAAAGCAAACAGTCAAACTGAGATATTGTCTTGTGAAGGACCTACAGGTGAAAAACCCACGGTCAGCATTAATAACAAAAAAAATGTATAACGCAATAATAAAACACCCTCGGCTGTATAAGCATGTAGCTTTTAATGGTGTCTGCAGGAGGGCATGTATGTGCGTATACATGAGCTTTTGAAAAGACTAGAAGCTACCTTTGACCATGTGCAACACGCATGTACACTGACGTCCAGCATTTTCAGTTTACAAATGTTTATTTCTTGCCAGCTTTTACATAATATATGAGAAACATGTTAGATTTACACAGAAACGCAGCAGTTTCGGAGGCGGATTCTGTCATGTGTGATGCACGTGCAGACTAATGTCCACGAGATGTCTTGTTAATCACTCCAGAGGTGTGAACAGGTTACAAAAACAGCGTTTTCAGTTTACAAGATTTTATTTCTCACTAGCTTTTACATAATATATGATAAACATGTTAGATTTACACAGAAACGCAACGGTTTTCAGAGCGGATTCTGCCATGTGTGATGCGCGTGCACACTGATGTCCACAAGATGTCTTGTTAATCACTCCAGAGGTGTTATCTGGTTACAGAAACAGCGTTTTCAGTTTACAAGGTTTTATTTCTCACTAGATTTTATATATGAGAAACATGTTAGATTTACACAGAAACGCAACAGTTTCAGAGTGGATTCTGCCATGTGTGATGCACGTGCACACTGATGTCCACAAGATGTCTTGTTAATCACTCCAGAGGTGTTATCTGGTACAAAAACAGTGTTTTCAGTTTTACAAGGTTTTATTTCTCACGAGCTTTTATATATATATGAGAAACATGTTAGATTTACACAGAAACGCAACGGTTTCAGAGCGGATTCTGCCATGTGTGATGCACGCGCACACTGACGTCCAGAGATGTGTTGTTAATCACTCCAGAGGTGTTGTCAGGTTACAAAAACAGCATTTTCAGTTTACAAGTGTTTATTTCTCACTAGATTTTATATAATATATGAGAAACATGTTAGATTTACACAGAAACACAACGGTTTCAGAGCGGATTCTGCCATGTGTGATGCGCACGCACACTGACGTCCACGAGATGTCTTGTTAATCACTCCAGATGCGTTATCAGGTTACAAAAACAGTGTTTGCAATTTTAGGAGTGTTTATTTCTCGCTAGCGTTTTACATACTATATGAGAAACATGTTAGATTTACGCAGAAACGCAGTGGTTTTGGAGTGGATTCCGCCATGTTGGATTAGTGGCCAGAGAGAGACCAGCCAGTGATGTCAAGGTGCCTCTCTACTCTGACTGGCTGACACCCCCCCCCACCACCACCAAAAAAAAAGTAGATTGGCATGATTCATAGCATAAAAATAGCAAAAAGAATGTGACCTTTTGACCTCTTAAAATAGGTCAAGGTTAGCCATCTTTGAGCTTGTCCAAGATTTGTGTCCCAAGAATGTTCCCTGTGAATTCGAAGACTCTGGCAGTAATAGGACTGGACTGACAAAGGAACAGACAGTACAGATGGACACAAAGCCATCACATTACCTGATGGCCATATTTTGTTGACCTTGGGTAAAAATGATAAAAGAGCAAACATGTTCCATCATTCACAGAAAACAAATGCATTACTTTATTACTTTATGCGTTTGTTAGAATCTGACTTCTGTTCATGCAACAACTTTTCCTGCGACTCTTGGACTGACTGGCATCACTTGCTTGAAAATCAAATCTGTAATTTCGAGCTCACCTCCGTGTCTCTGCATTCATTCTGAAAACACTGACAAACATGTCATTCCCGTCTGCACTTAAGTCATCCACACCCCCACAAAAAGAACGCATCTGTCATTTATTCTGCAGAAATGGTCTCTTTACACACCTCTACTGTAAACATCATCTGCTGATTTATTTATTTTTCTCTTCCTGAAGTGAAAATTTACTTTCAGGAGTTTATTTGCTGTGTAAGCCTCAAGTGCTTTACATCTGATAAAATCCTCCTGGAAATGCTTTCATCGTTCCGTGGACTCACGTTGGTGGTACGGACAGAAAATAATGAGGTGCGATGAAGTAGCACAGGCATATATATATATATATATATATATATATATATATATATATTAATGGTGATGATAAAATGAATTAATTTAGATAGGTGCTGTATTTTGGAAAGATTTTATGAATAGATGACAAAAAAAACCGCAGCACTGCCTCACTCAATGATGGATTGATTGATTGATTTTATTTCGCCAAGACATAAAAGATTATGAAAATATAACCTTATAATACATTCATTCATCATCCATACCTGCTTATTCCAATCAAGGGTCACGGAGTCTATCCCAGCAGTCATTGGGCGTAATATGTGGGACACCCTTGACAGGAAGGCAGTCTATCGCAGGGCGACATATAGACGGGCAAACACATTCACTTGCATGCACATCTACAGCCAATGTGGGAGGAAGCCAGAGCACCTCAAGGGATCCCACACGGACACTGGGAGAACATGCCAACTCCACACAGACCACACCTTCATTAAAATACAGTTATACTAAATTTAGAGCATGTCTTAGTGAGGAGTACTAGAAATTCAAAAAACTATGACTTATTATGTAGTGGATGAATAGAATTCTATGCTTAGACAGGAGAAATCAAAAATTAACAAATTAAGAACACATATCAACTTAGTACCTACATTGTTATAATACTAACATTCATTCTGTTATAATACGAACATTCATTCTCGTACATTCATTCACAAACAATACAATACAATATCATTGCCCATTTGTGATGCCTGGCTCTCTTGTTTTTGGCACAAAAATAATTGGATAACACAAACACTGCCTTACATCGAGTGTAAGTGGTGGCAAAATAACATTTTTACAAAGATTTGTGACATGGGAATACACTGTGATCCAATGTTAGGCTGCTAACTACAGATGGAGGACCAATAACATACAAATACTGAATGTTTATAAGTTCAATGGTACAACCGCAATTCCAGTGAAATTGGGACATTGTGTAAAATGTAAATAAAAACAGAATACAGTGACTTGCAAATCCTCTTCAACCTATATTCAATTGAATACACCACAAAGACAGATATTTTATGTTCAAACTGATAAACTTTATTGTTTTTGTGCAAATATTTGCTCAATTCGAAATGGATGTCTCCACCATGTTTCATAAAAGCTGGGACAGTGGTATGCTTACCACTGTGTTACATCAAGTTTCCTTCTAACAACACTCAATAAGCATTTGAGAAGTGAGGACACTAATTGTTGAAGCTTCATTGGTGGAATTCTTTCCTATTTTGCTTGATGTACATCTTCAGTTGTTCAACAGTCCGGGGTCTCTATTGCGTATTTTGCGCTTCATAATGCGCCACACATTTTCAATAGGTGACAGGTCTGGACTGCAGGCAGGCCAGTCTAGTACCCACACTTTTTACCACCAAGCCACACTGTTGTAACATGCAGAATATGTCTTGGCATTGTCTTGCTGAAATAAGCAGGGATGTCCCTGAAAAAGACATTGCTTTGATGGCAGCATGTGTTGATCCAAAACCTTGAAGTACCTTTCAGCATTGATGGTGTCATCACAGATGTGTAAGTTGTCCATGTCATGGGCACTAACATACCCCCATACCATCACAGATGCTGGCTTTTGAACTTTGTGCTGGTAACAGTCTAGATGGTCTTCTTCCTTTTATGTCCAGAGGACATGATTTCCATGATTTCCAAAAACAATTTGAAATGTGGACTCATCAGACCACAGCACACTTTTCCCACTTTGCGTCTGTCCATTTCAAATGAGTTAGGGGCCCTGAGAAGGCAGCGGCGTTTCTGGATGTTGTTGATGTATGGCTTTCGCTTTGCATGGTAGAGTTTTAACTTGCACTTGTAGATGTAGCGACGAACTGTGTTAACTGACAATAGTTTTCTGAAGTGTGCCTGAGCCCACGCGATAAGATCCTTTACACAATGATGTCAGTTTTTAATGCAGTACCGATTGAGGGATCGAAAGGTCACGGCCATTCAGAGTTGTTTTTTGGCCTTGCCGCTTACGTGTCAGAAAGTTCTTCAGATTCTCTGAATCTTCTGGTTATATTATGGACACTAGATGATGGAATGCCTAAATTCCTTGCAATTGAACATCGAGAAACATTGTTCTTAAATTGTTGGACTATTTTTTCAAGCAGTTGTTCACAAAGTGGTGATCTTCACCCCATCTTTGCTTGTGAACGGCTGAGCCTTTTGAAAATGCTCCTTTTATACCCAATCACGAGTACCCTCAGTTCCCAAACACTTACTGAGTGTTGTTAGAAGGAAAGGTGATGTAACGCGGTGGTAACCATACCACTGTCCCAGCTTTTTTGAAACATGTTGCAGGCATCCATTTCAAAATGGGTAAATATTTGCACAAAACAATAAGGTTTATCAGTTTGAACATTAAAGTTCTTGTCTTTGTGGTGTATTCATTGAATATAGGTTGAGAGGATTTGCAAATCATTGTATTCTGTTTTTATTCACATTTTACACAATGTCCCAACTTCAATGGAAGTGGGGTTGTACAAATATTTCATGAGGTGAAAGCTGGAACATACCATTCAGTGTTGAAAGGTTCCATCTTTCACCTCATGAAGTATTCGTTCCATTGAAAAAATGAAAAAAAAAATTCATTATTTTTTGTATATCGCTGAAAATAGATTCTTGTCATTTGATATTTTATTAATTTATAAACAACAGAAAAGGGACTGACATTTTGGTGTTTGTCACTGGTGCTTTGATATCAACAGTCCACACAAACTGTAAATAGAAGTCCAAAATTGGTCTTAGCCAACTTGCAAAAAACAATTCTGATGATGTAGTCCTTGATGCCATTGCTGTGCAAATTCGGTACAGACTGCCCTCTTCTTTCCTCACTCAAGCAACAAAAAAAAAAAAAAAAAAAAAATCACATCAGAAATTTGCGCAGCTTTTCATCCTAACAGCTCTTCATGCCACC
Source organism: Thalassophryne amazonica (assembly GCF_902500255.1). Lineage (NCBI taxonomy): Eukaryota > Metazoa > Chordata > Actinopteri > Batrachoidiformes > Batrachoididae > Thalassophryne > Thalassophryne amazonica. The sequence continues at coordinate 66,028,762 of NC_047113.1, forward strand.
AGATGGCTTACAGCAGGTGGATTTGTTTTTTGTTTTTGTTTTCATTACATTTCATATAGTACCAAAAAACGCACACTAAAAAGACTCTTGCCTGGTAAATTAAACAACAGCAAATGGTATGAATAATTCATGTCACATGACATACAAACCACCAATTGAATGAAAAGGATCCACTCAGTCCTTATAATAATAAATGATAGTAGTACCCTCCAAATTCATAGTAGCATTATTATTATTATTATTCCCCTCTTATTTGTTAGCCATCGCTGTTACATATAGCACAAAGATTAAATTTTTTTTATTGTTTTTTTTTATGTGTGAAGGGGCCACAGCAGGGACAATTCCAGTAATGTTGTATTTATTTTCCTTCGAATGAACAAAGGCAAGAATCAGCAGTGATTTGACATGCAAGCAGATTTATCTGTGACATCCAAGAAAGGGCTAGGGTAAGCTTATGAATGAAGTTGCCCTGGAAAACTAAAAGCCGTAGAGAACAAGCTAAAGACACGGGAAGTGGTTTGAGGAGGCGGCTTTAAGGGCAGAGGGAGCAGATGAATATGATGCAGTAAGCACTGTGCAAATTAGTCAGGGGGGCTTTAGCAGTCAAGTGCTGAGTTTTTTGTTTTCCCGCTGCTCATCTTGCCTGTAGGAAGGCAGGGTGACTAGTCAAAATTTGCAGACTACGCCAAGCTCCCCTGTCCTACTTGTTTGCCCCAGATCTGCTGATGTGGTTCTCTTTTCTTCCTCCAGCTGTGGGCATCGTATTATCTAAGCAAATCCTTTTGAATTCCTCATGTTTCATGTGTTGCATAAAGATTAGCAATGCAGAACGTTTTTTTTTTCTAAGCAATATCTACAGTAAATATTTGAGTTTCATTAAACAGAATTCCACTTTGAGGCTAATTTTCAGCCATTTGGCAGGACATTCTCCCTCTTCAGTGATTCTTAAAAGGCTGATCGTCTCAGCATGGGTTGGTACACTCAACGCCAAGTGGATCTTGTCTGAAAATGTGAGAGCAGCTCCCACAGGGAAAACAAATGCAAAGCCAGCTGCATCCACAAAACATCATGGGGAACACGTTCACATGTCTGCTTTTTAATCTTCAGTTAAAGTTTGGCTGGAGGGGTGCTGTCATTACCCTTCGGCGTCCATCTGTCTGTTGGACCAGTGACTCCTGTTATATAAATAACATTACCTCTCAATTTTTATTCATTTATTTAAATAAACTACTCTGTTAAAACATCTTTGAATACAACCCCTGGCAAAAATTATGGAATCACCAGCCTCGGAGGATGTTCATTCAGTTGTTTAATTTTGTAGAAAAAAGCAGATCACAAACATGACACAAAACTGAAGTTATTTCAAATGGCAACTTTCTGGCTTTAAGAAACACTATAAGAAATCAAGAAAAAAAGATTGTGGCAGTCAGTAACGGTTACTTTTTTAGACCAAGCAGAGGGAAAAAAAAATATGGAATCACTCAATTCTGAGGAAAAAATTATGGAATCATGAAAACAAAAGAACGCTCCAACACATCACTAGTATTTTGTTGCACCACCTCTGGCTTTTATAACAGCTTGCAGTCTCTGAGGCATGGACTTAATGAGTGACAAACAGTACTCTTCATCAATCTGGCTCCAACTTTCTCTGATTGCTGTTGCCAGATCAGCTTTGCTGGTTGGAGTCTTGTCATGGACCATTTTCTTCAACTTCCACCAAAGATTTTCAATTGGATTAAGATCCGGACTATTTGCAGGCCATGACATTGACCCTATGTGTCTTTTTGCAAGGAATGTTTTCACAGTTTTTGCTCTATAGCAAGATGCATTATCATCTTGAAAAATGATTTCATCATCCCCAAACATCCTTTCAATTGATGGGATAAGAAAAGTGTCCAAAATATCAACGTAAACTTGTGCATTTATTGATGATGTAATGACAGCCATCTCCCCAGTGCCTTTACCTGACATGCAGCCCCATATCATCAATGACTGTGGAAATTTACATGTTCTCTTCAGGCAGTCATCTTTAAATCTCATTGGAACGGCACCAAACAAAAGTTCCAGCATCATCACCTTGCCCAGTGCAGATTCAAGATTCATCACTGAATATGACTTTCATCCAGTCATCCACAGTCCACGGTTGCTTTTCCTTAGCCCATTGTAACCTTGATTTTTCTGTTTAGGTGTTAATGATGGCTTTCGTTTAGCTTTTCTGTATGTAAATCCCATTTCCTTTAGGCGGTCTCTTACAGTTCGGTCACAGACGTTGACTCCAGTTTCCTCCCATTCGTTCCTCATTTGTTTTGTTGTGCATTTTCGATTTTTGAGACATATTGCTTTAAGTTTTCTTTTTGACGCTTGATGTCTTCCTTGGTCTACCAGTATGTTTGCCTTTAACAACCTTCCCATGTTGTTTGTATTTGGTCCAGAGTTTAGACACAGCTGACTGTGAACAACCAACATCTTTTGCAAAATTGCATGATGATTTACGCTCTTTTAAGAGTTTGATAATCCTCTCCTTTGTTTCAATTGACATCTCTTGTGTTGGAGCCATGATTCATGTCAGTCCACTTGGTGCAACAGCTCTCCAAGGTGTGATCACTCCTTTTTAGCTGCAGACTAACGAGCAGATCTGATTTGATGCAGGTGTTAGTTTTAGGGATGAAAATTTACAGGGTGATTCCATAATTTTTTCCTCAGAATTGAGTGAGTCCATATTTTCTTTCCCTCTGCTTGGTCTAAAAAAGTAACCGTTACTGACTGCCACAATTATTTTTCCTGATTTCTTATAGTGTTTCTTAAAGCCAGTAAGTTGCCATTTGAAATGACTTTAGTTTGTGTCATGTCTGTGATCTGCTTTTTTTCTACAAAATTAAACAACTGAATGAACATCCTCCGAGGCCGGTAATTCCATAATTTTTGCCAGGGGTTGTATATGTGACCTTGTCACACTCCTTTATGTGGGTTTTTTTTTATTAAATAAATAACTATAGAGATTAATTTGTAAAATACAAATGATAAAAATGAATCCAAATTTGCTTTTCAAAGTACTTGTGTGCAAAGGAATATCCATTTATAACAGTTCAATCACAAAAAGCCTAATTTCAGAACAAAAAAAGGTTTTGAGGCTGAAACTCAGATTAGAGGAGGGCGGTTCTGCCATGGAATAAATGTACAAGCAGTGGTGGGCACAGCAAACTAAAAAGTTAGCTTTGATAACCATCAGATAATTGAAAATTTATCTTTTATGACAATGAACTGCTAGAAAAATGTATCTTTATTGCAGATAACCGATAACTATTAGTACTGAATCTGATGTGGCCACATCAGATTACACTGTCAGCTTCTGATAAACCAGTTTCACTAAGTCCGAAGCAGCGCCAGACAGCAGGTAGGTAGGTATTTATTATTTTACTGTTTTAATGCTTCCAGTGCAACCACAAGTAGGCTGACTGTAAATCTCAGCAAAATAATTCAAATAATAAGACTGTGGTCCCTACAGTGGCTCAGATGTACTGCATGGGTAGGAGAACTGATTCCATCCATGTGTGCTTCCTTTTGTCCATGTGTGTCTGCCCATGTGTCTAATCATCATTGCGTGATTACTCAAGATATTTCGAAGTTCATCGAGTCACTCATTGAGTTGAGTTCAAAGCACAGGTTAGCGCATGCCAAGCTTGATCTATTTTTCCTGGATCAAATCGAGGTAAAACAGACACAAATAGACCTTGGTTGCACTATTAGTCAACCTAAGATATGTGAGATCCAAGTTCTGCTCACAACCCTCTTGCATGGGGTCAGAGGGCATTAACCTTGAATACTTTTTCTGGGTCAGCTTGGGGAGGACTGAAATTTCAGTGAGTGCCCAAGTACCTGAACCTCTACTCAGTGATATTCCTCCTTTAGGACACCTCTGTTTGATACTCCCACAGTCTGCTGGAAGAGACGGTTAAAAAGGACACTACTGCTGAATGTCATGTCATTTCCACAGAATGTCACATGACTGCTGAAGGCTATAGAACATAAACTGGTGCAGTGGTGCTGACATGCAAAGATACAGTGTATATTCAACTCCTAAAAGGCTTTATCAAAAGTTCATACCGAAATATAGTCAGAATGCCTATTCCTTTGAGTAGCCATGCTCAAAGTTAGAAATGCTGGGGACCACACTGAAATCTAATAGTGTGGGGCCTACCCAAACCTTTAATCACAACTGTGTTCTATACATGAGACTAAGATGAAGTACTTCCATATTATGCAAGGTGAGCAGAAAAAAAAACACTCCTTAATTTCCAACAGAAATAGTATTTAACATTACTGAAATATTCTTACACATTGGGGCTACAGTTCCATGAGCTCAATGTTTCATGTGGCATCGGTTGGTATTACAGACACTATGTGTTACCCACCCATTACTCGGCAAACATTGATGCAATAATCCAGCTCGGCCCAGACTCTCTGCAACATATCTAGTGTGATTGAGGAGTACGCAGAAATTCTGTTTGTGAGAAACAAAAGTTGTTGAGTTAATGTATGTATGTAGTTGTTGAGTTGTGGTCACCATACTTATAAACATATTACAATACGTTTTGATATTATAGGTACTTATTATAATCAAGGAGTGCTTTTGTACTCATCCTGCATTTATTTGTTAAACTAGGTAAAATAAATGAAGAATAAATCTTAATATTTTAATCCTTAATATTAAGAATTCTTAATTTTTTAATATGCATATGGGTCTCAGGAAAGGTCACAAGAACTCACTCATTTTCATTTCACATGCGCAAACGTCAAATCAAAATTCTTGTCTCTGAGTCCACCATCCAAAGACCATTATTGTACGATGGTATGGAGCACCCAGAAGATGTAGAAGAAATAGTAACTCTTATTTAGGCCCAAGGCCAATTGTTGCTGGTGATTACTTCTGGATTCTGTAATGTGAAGGGGATAAGAGTCTACTACTCCCCATTGCATGGGATGTCATTCCAACATAAGTTAGTTCTGCAGCCAAGGTCGGTCCTATTTACAGCTGGGTGGACCAGGCCAAAGGAGACTCCTGGTATCATGGCCAGTAGGTGAACTTAGGTCAACATATTGGTAGCCCAGTTCCTATCCCAATGCCCTGAAGATGTCCCAAACCAAAACAGTGTAGTTGGCAGTGAGTGGAAAGCATCCATTCAGTAAAGGTGTTACATCAACAAACCCAAAGCATTTGAAATCCAACAAATTACATCAGTTCAAAGGAGTATTGTGCCACCACAATACAATTCATAAGCATACGGGAGTACAGATCAGAACAGGAATCAGAAGAGGAAATTATGTGTACTGACTGTCACTCTGTGTCCTTGATTAAGAGACCTGACATTCATTTTCCTAATAAAAGAACACATCTATCTTTAAAATGTATTTAATTCCCTATACAGTGGGGGTGCTGATGCTTTTCTGTGAAACATCCTGTGGAATGAAATCTTCTCTATAAATAACATTACGCTTGCTTCACTAATGCCATATCCTGTTAAGCATCGTGTTGGGAGGGATGAGAGAGCAGCGGAAGGCTTTCTCAAGGAATTATCCCCAATAATTGTTGGCTTATATGCAAGATCTCGAAAATCTTTTAAGTTTTATTACATTTGCAAAGCATCAATGTGTCCTGGCTAGCATGCCTACAGTGTAAATGCTCTCACAGACATAAAAAAATAGAATCTTTGGCCAAGGCTTACTGTTCTCCTATTCAGTCATATCCACATGCAAAGACCACTCCCCCCAGGAAAACCCTACCGCTCTGAAAAGTCTTTGTAAGCTGAATCACTTTCAAACAAGCAGGGCAGAGATTTGCTTCTCTGCACAATGAATGAAATGCTCAGTGGGGGATGCGGATCGGATGCTCCTCGAATACATAGCAATCGTGAATTCTGAGAAGTACACAAAATGCTTCCCGTCTGCCTTCTTTCCTAAATGTATTCAGAGTATGACTTGATTAGACATGTGTGGACATGCATGGTGTTTGAATGGAATTGACAAACAGAAATTTGTTAGCAGTCTTGCAAAATCTCAGTTGGGACTGATTGAATATCCGTACTTGTCACATGAATACAGGTTTTTTGCAAATTCACAAATGACTGAGTAACCTCAATATCATCACAATAAGCACCAAAACATGTGACATGGAGTGTCAACACACTTTGGTTCTTGAACAGTGGTGGGATTGTTGAATGCTTGTTGATGGATTTTAATATCCAGGATCTCCTTTTGCCAAATATCTCGGGTGTCCCAAAAAAATATGCAACATTTTATCAGCAAACAAAATGGTCAAAGCATATGTCTAGGAAATAAATTTATGGCTGGATAGAAAGCTGAAAGGTTGAAGTTTTTCATACCAATGTCAATATTGGCCCTGCATTTTGTCAGTCTTGCATAAAGTTGCTGCACCTGTTTGACACTCTTGGTCTGGTGCCAAAACTCAATTTTTGTTCACTGTAGTATGGTTAATCTTGGCATTTTCCTGAGTCTTGCTTGGCATCAACATAAACGTCAGGGTCTCTGTAAGTAAAAAAGAAACATAAGTGATTAAGTTTGTAGCATTTAAGGGTCAAACCAAGTGTTTTAAATGTTGTATATTTTTTGGGACACCCTATAGTAAAGTTAGAAATGCATGCATCAACACATTTAGTGTTTATGTCAAAATTGCATGCAGTTAATAGATTTGATGCATGACGCTCTACACATTCATGAAGTCATGATCCATCCATTCATCCATTTTCTATACATGCTTATTCCAATTAAGGGTCACGGGGGAGGGTGGGGTGGCAGCTGGAGCCTATCCCAGCAGTCATAGGGCATGAAGCGAGGTACACCCTGGACAGGATGCCGGTTTATCGCAGACAACAAACACATTCAAACACACACACCTATGGACAATTCACCTAACATGCATGTCTTTGGATGTGGGAGGAAGCCAGAGCACCTGGATGGAATCCATACAGGCACAGGCAGAACATCCAAACTCCACACAGAAAGGGCAGGAAGTGATCCCACAACCTTGTTACTGAGAGGAAGCAGTGCTAACCACTACGCCACCTTTCCACCCAAAATGGATATCATGCTAAGCCAATTTAAAAAATAAAAATAGTTAATGTAGGAGTTGTTGGAATGGATTCAGCATGTAAGAAAACATGAAAAAATAGTTCATTTGTGTCTGTATAACAGTCATGAAGAACATTTTGAATATATTCTGGAATAGCATGGAGGCCATTTTGGATTTTGCCAGTTTTTATCCTCAGAAAAAAAAAATGAACTTGACATGATATCTTAAAAAAAAAAATTTTTAGGTCACAGTATCTGGCTCTTTAAATGGGAACAAGCTACTGCCCAGTATAGTAATCAATAAGACTAGAAATTAAAATTATAGTAGAGTGGACAATTGGCCTTGGTGGTGGGCTACACTTTCTGGATGCCAATGTAGATTTTATTTTTATTAAAGTGATGAAAAATAGTTATCTCAGCACTGACATGCATGTCTGAGTCCTTGGCCTTCGAGATCGAGAGGCACCTGGGAAGAGCTTGTGGTGTTTGGCAATGGCAATATCTTCACAGGCGAATGAAGGTCCAGATCTTGAGGTTGTGGTGCTGCCCCTTGCTGTATGGTTGTGAGACTTTGGCAGTAGCCAGTGACTTAAGGTGATGACTGGATGTCTTTGGCACTAGGTGTCTTCAGAACATCCTTGGATACTGCTGCAATGACTTTATATCAAACGAGTGGTTAGTAAGAGAGAGACTAAGATGACTAATTGCATTGTGAGGGAGCGTCATCTTCGACATTTTGGCCATGTGGCCCATTTCTCTGTGCATGATCCAGCAGCATGCAAATGAAGGCCAAGGGGTTTCCCATGTATCACCTAAAGATGTGGCATGGACCAATTGCCTGCCTGGGTGGTTTCCATCCAGGACCCAAGGCGATCCCATGGTGTCTTGGATGTGGTGAGGTGTATCACCAAATCCATGCTCTCAGACTTGACTTGTTGAGAACACAATTGTATGTGAATCTTGAGTTTAGTCTTGTCAGTCTTGATGTGTACCACAAAAATGTCAAACTTGTTACCTTCCAAATGTTAAAATGTTCTGACATCAGGTAATGGGCCTCTCGATGTATGTCAGGAAATGTGATATTAATAAATCAGAAATACCATTTAAGCAACAAGAAGTCACAAAACTAAACTTCTTAACTGATAGTTAACTTTCCTCAAACAACTTCAGATTTAATACTCACCAAACCCGCAATCCATCACAAGTGCAGCAGACTCTGGGAACAGCTGACTCTGAGAGCTCACAAATTCTAAGTCAGTAATGCAGAAACGGGCCCAGACTGAGCACATCGCCTCAAAAACACGCAACAACCTTCAGGGAGAGGCAGTAAATATTGGGCCGAAAAAAATCTCTCACAATTGGATGAGTAAAAGTCTGTAATCTCATTTGCATAGTCCCCTGGGAGAGCTGCTGCTGCAGTATATGTAGTTTTGTTAAACTCCTTTAAATAGCCACTCTTTCTGAAAACCCACACTCCACAAGCCCCGAGGCTGCGGCTGTCTGCCAGTGGAGATTCTGGTAATGACACATTAAGAGCCAAAATAGATCATTTACGCAGCAAGAGATATGCACAAAATTGATATTCTGAAGGTGACTGAATATGAGATGAGCTCATCTTCCTGCCTGTATTTGGACACCCGTGGGTAAATTATTTCATTTTGTTTTTATTTCACCGTAAATCAAAAATAATTAAGTCTAGGCTTTGTTTTTTATTTACTCTTTCACCTAAAATTGTACAGTAATATATGCATGTACATCATTTTCTGATACAAGCACCGCATTTGGCACAGTGGTACTTCTTGGTCTACCTTTTGCAAAAAAAAAAAAGTCATTAGCCACTTCAATATTCAAGACGGCGACCATTTTTTCAAGAAGGTGCTCCGAGATATGAACAGTATTTTCATCACATATTTTGCACAATCTTGGTTTATTTCAATGTTGTACCTGTTAAATATTGTACTGTGGAATAGGGAGGATTGAAATGAACTCCAGGCAATATTTTCATGCTTTTCAGATGTATTGTATATGTTTTAATAAGTGTACATGCATGCTGTAGAACGTGTGCTGGAGAACGTGCAAGTGTTTGGGGTGTAAGGGTTTAGTAGCAGAGGCAGTATTTTTGGTTTTATAGTTAGTCATGTCCTTGGATTAACAATAGTCCTGGCTGCTGACCTAACTTACCGATGATCCAAGTAGTCTCTCGCATGGTTCTAGCTAAGACCATTTTAGTACCGGGCAAATTATGTGATCGCAGCTCATAGCGGATCCAGGGTCCCGCTGCCCCCCGCAGCTATATGGTTTTATACCACTAAAACATTGTTGGCAAGCCTTATTTTAATTCATTTTTGGTGGTTTTAGACATATTGAACACAAGAATAATAAACAAAAAGTTTATGTTGTAAGTTCTTTTTTGCATGTTTCCATCAAAGTCTAAGTTAATAAATTGAATAACATTGAAAATGTTAAAAGCATTAATATTTACATAGCATTTACTCTCTTCTTCAAAAATGACACACAGTAGTTTTAATGGCAAAGGCTATACACCCAACCGTTGGGCAGATAAATATAATGTCTTACCTTATTCAGCCAACCATTGGGCAGATAAGTCATACATTGAACATTACATGCACAACCGTTGGGCAGATAAATATAATGTCTTATTTCATTTGCCCAACCGTGATCGTGTATTTGACAAGTTTTGCGCATCTAAACTACATTATTTTACACCACTTTTTAAGTCTCTATTGTGGCGTATGTTTGACACATTTAATGGCGCTGTCTTTAATTACTGTGAAAACACCGCAATGACTGAAAACAGACAGACTTCATAAGCATTTTGAACGGAAGCCTGTTAACAACGACAAAACAGTTTTTGAACAAAATGCTGCTTGTTGGCTGTAAGATGGTGTTCGTTTGAAACTGTTCCCTGGGTGTGATGAGCCAAACAGAACCACTTTAGATCACAGCTCCTCCGCGGGCTGTGAACGCTCCCACAGCCAACGAGAAAATATCCACCTTTTTACCCCTCCCGCATTGAAACCAGAAGAGAGTTTACAAGCACGCTCATTGGTCGGTGGTTGGTTGTACAGTAGTGTTCAGAATAATAGTAGTGCTATGTGACTAAAAAGATTAATCCAGGTTTTGAGTATATTTCTTATTGTTACATGGGAAACAAGGTACCAGTAGATTCAGTAGATTCTCACAAATCCAACAAGACCAAGCATTCATGATATGCACACTCTTAAGGCTATGAAATTGGGCTATTAGTAAAAAAAAAAGTAGAAAAGGGGGTGTTCACAATAATAGTAGCATCTGCTGTTGACGCTACAAACTCAAAACTATTATGTTCAAACTGCTTTTTTTTTAGCAATCCTGTGAATCACTAAACTAGTATTTAGTTGTATAACCACAGTTTTTCATGATTTCTTCACATCTGCAAGTCATTAATTTTGTTGGTTTGGAACCAAGATTTTGCTCATTTACTAGTGTGCTTGGGGTCATTGTCTTGTTGAAACACCCATTTCAAGGGCATGTCCTCTTCAGCATAAGGCAACATGACCTCTTTTGACATATCCAAACTGATTCATGATACCTGGTATGCGATATATAGGCCCAACACCATAGTAGGAGAAACATGCCCATATCATGATGCTTGCACCACCATGCTTCACTGTCTTCACTGTAAACTGTGGCTTGAATTCAGAGTTTGGGGGTCGTCTCACAAACTGTCTGCGGCACTTGGACCCAAAAAGAACAATTTTACTCTCATCAGTCCACAAAATATTCCTCCATTTCTCTTGAGGCCAGTTGATGTGTTCTTTGGCAATTTGTAACCCCTTCTGCACGTCTTTTATTTAACAGAGGGACTTTGCGGGGGATTCTTGCAAATAAATTAGCTTCACACAGGTGTCTTCTAACTGTCACAGCACTTACAGGTAACTCCAGACTGTCTCTGATCATCCTGGAGCTGATCAGTGGGTGAGCCTTTGCCCTTCTGATTATTGTTCTATCCATTTTGATGGTTGTTTTCCATTTTCTTCCACGCGTCTCTGTTTTTTTTTTTTTGTCCATTTTAAGGCATTGGAGATCATTGTAGATGACCAGCCTATAATTTTGCACCTGTGTATAAGTTTTCCCCTCTCCAATCAACTTTTTAATCAAACTACACTGTTCTTCTGAACAATGTCTTGAACGTCCCAATTTCCTAAGGCTTTCAAAGAGAAAAGCATGTTCAACAGGTGCTGGCTTCATCCTTACATAGGGGACACCTGATTCACACCTGTTTGTTCCACAAAATTGACAGACTCACTGACTGAATGCCACACTACTATTATTGTGAACACCCCTTTTCTACTTTTTTTTTTTACTAATAGCCCAATTTCATAGCATTAAGAGTGTGCATATCATGAATGCTTGGTCTTGTTGGATTTGTGAGAATCTACTGAATCTACTGGTACCTTGTTTCCCATGTAACAATAAGAAATATACTCAAAACCTGGATTAATCTTTTTAGTCACATAGCACTACTATTATTCTGAACACTACTGTATATGCTCACGAATTTACTTTATTGACCCTACGGTTGGCCGTATAGCCACTCCGAGTTTTAATCCAGTAAAGCAGACAAGTTTTTCTGTCGTCCTGACAGTTTTGTTTTGTTTGTTTTTCCAACAGTTTGAGTGGGATTGCATTACTGTTTCTTTTTAAACAATATAACACAAATGCCTTGTTTGAGTAAGGAGCTGAACCTGGACTGATTTGTCAGACCTGCTGTTTTAAATGAAAAACTTGAGTCAGTTTTTCACTTTCACTTTCACTTTCAGACTCCATCACAGAGAGATTCTCTGTGATGGAGTCTACTTTACTCCCATGAAGACTGCAAACTTGCACAACAGACTGTTGTACAGATAAAACAAGGACTCCAACATTATACATCTAAAAAAAAAAAAAAAAAAAAAAAAAAATTTGTGTGGCTAACAGATTTTTCTGAAGAAAAGACCTTCTCGGAAATATTCTTACCAAATTTGGTGCTTGTATCATCAAATGAATGATTCTTACACTGATCTGCCGGACTATAAGTGAAACTGTGGTACAGTGTGACCTAAAATAAATACAGACCACTGTACCATGATCTTTCCATTTATTACTGATTGATTAACCTTAACACAAAGGAATGTTTGTTCATATTATTAGCTATCTAGCTGTGAAAGTCATTATTTAGTCATATTGCAGTCCCAGTCAGGGATCAAACCCAATTCAATTCAACTTATTTATTTATTTATTTATTTATTTTCTTTTTTTTTTATGGTGTCAAATCACAACAAAGCTGACTCAAGGCACTTCACATGAGTAAGGTCTAACCTTACCAACCCCCCACAGTCCTTTCATTTAGTGGTAACCTGCTTTGCTGATGAAGCCCATATTGATTTTTACTTTGAATTTAATGGCATCATTTTCTTAACTGTATCATAAGTATAATTATTCTTAATTTGCATTTTAATAGAAAATTCAAATGTTGATTGGGCACGTCCAAAATATTTCCTTTCAAACCTGCCTGTATATATACATGTGTCTATTTTTGTCCATCACTGTGTTTAATATATGAGAAATGATCTATTGCATTATAATGAGCTATTTCTCATTACTATGTAAGTACAATGTACCTATATAGTAAATGAGAAAATGGTTTGAGAAGTAGATAAAGGCAGTTCTATTTTTGACTCAGTGTATTCCTTGAATTGGTGTAAAACCTTTATGGTGATATTCAAAAATTCACATCTCTGTTTCCCCCTAAATTTATTTTATGTATGTATTTATTTTATGTATGCACTTGTTTGAAAAGAGGGGTCCTATTCCTTTTTGTTCCCTAAAATCAGTAACCTATTTCCTCTATATCACTTCTTCAGTAAGTGCACGCGTGTGTGCGTATGTAGAGTGCAATGGTACCAAACATAATGAATCAAATTTGCACTCTAAATGGAACCAAATTGCACCTAATGCAATGCAGCACAAATGGGATGAATAATCCATGTCATGTGACATACAAAGCACCAATCAAATGACAAGGATCCACTCAGCCGTTTTATAATATATATATATATATATATATATATATATATATATATATATATATATATAGCCTAAGAGTGTGCATATCATGAATGCTTGGTCTTGTTGGATTTGTGAGAATCTACTGAATCTACTGGTACCTTGTTTTCCCATGTAACAATAAGAAATATACTCAAAACCTGGATTAATCTTTTTAGTCACATAGCACTACTATATTCTGAACACTACTGTGTATATATATATATATATATATATATATATATATAGGATGTCTCAAAAAATGTACCCAAGTATTTTGACAGCACAGAAAAACCAATCAATATTAGACATTTTATGCATGACCATGTGGCCAAAGCATGTCATTTTTCTTCCCAATACACAGTTTTTTCATTCAGTCTTTCCTTTTGATGTTTACCCCTTTATCTTTTACACCACATGATCAGTGTAACCTCTTCGTCTGAAGTTTCCTAAGAAACAAATCATCCGTCTCCAGTTTTTCAGAAAACCACCTAACAAGTTCAAGTCTCCTTGCCATTTGTTGGGGAGTTGGTTCGTTCCGAGACAGATTTTTGTATGGAAAGAGATGCAAGTCAGCCCTTAGATGTGTTGAACAGAATTCTATGATTTTTGTTCTCTGATTAGGGTCAACTGTGGCATTTTTCCTGAACTTTAATGTCTTGCAGAACAAACTTTAGGGTTCCTGAATTGAGAATAAAACAATTCATGGTATTCATATTTCAGAGTACTTTGGGTACATTTTTTGAGACACCCTATATATGAAACCATGAGTGAAAAGTGCTTTGCATTTCATGTCTCCTGCTCACTGTCTGAGTTGATGTATGTTGAAAGTAAATGCTTTTTTTTGTACTTGCAGGCCGAGTGCATAAAGACAGAAGATCTGGCTCATTGTTTGTTTTTGGTTTGTAATTGCCTTTGAATTTACCCAGCAGCACTTGTGGTGCTTAAACTCGAAAGTGGCTTAGCCGACAGCGTACCAAGTCAATACTAAAAGTTATTGTTTAGCTATATCTTCCACTAAACGTTTCAGTGGTTTATTGGTTTAGTATTATAAAATTTAACTTTTCAGTTAGGGGATTAGCAGTTATCACACCAAATTTTTGGTTAGCTGTGCCCACCATTTTATATATATATATATATATATACACACAAACACACAGTGAGTCAAATAAGTATTTGATCCACTGTCATTTTTGTAAGTTAAAACAAATGGAGAGGTCTGTAATTTTTGTCGTAGGTATACAACTGTGAGACACAGAATCTAAAAAAAAATTTAAAAATCAGAAAATCACATTGTATGATTTTTAAATAATTAATTTGCATTTGGGTGGATTCTGAAGGGAAACTGAATGTTTCAAAATCATCACTTTTGTTTGTGCCAAAAAATAGGGGATGACTTATGAAATCCTACATTAGGAATGTTTTCTTTGATAGCAGCTTCTCTTTTTCTTGTTCTTTTTTTGTGGAGATTGTTGTGTTTCACAGCTAGGTGTCATTGATTTCCATGGTAATCGACAGAAAATGAAACCACCTAATTCTCCACTTATCAGCATTTCTCAGTCACTCAATCAAGCTTTATCGTAGCGCACTGCTGGAAGTATAATGACGGTAATAAATTTAAAAAAGCCAAGTTTATTTTAACTTTCAAGAGTTTCAAAAAAGGGACTTTCACTCTATTTAACAATATAATGTGTCTAAGCTGTGATTCTCCACCAGACATGTAGGGGTTTAAGGGGTCTAAGAGTATCTCAGCGAGACTTTGCTGCACCATTTCTGGAATCTGTTGGAAGCACTCACTCACTGATCCCAAGTACTCATAGCACCACTGGAAACAATTTGATCTTTAAGTCTCATATCTGTCTTAGTTCTTCCTTCAATCCTTGGCAGTTGTCAACCTTCTTGTACACCAAAACCATCCTCAAGCTGGATGGGCACAATTTTTACTTTAAACACAAGAAATCTTCTGAGAACAAAGACTTCAGTCAAATGAGCTGAACTGTGCACAGCAGTAACTAATCCTGCATGTAGCAGCCTTCATCAATCAGCCTTTGTTGATGCAAGACTTATACTATATTTTATATACATTTTATCCCCCCCAGATTTGTCTCGTTTGTTTAGCCTCACTCAGTAATCACGAGCTGTGATTCCTAAGCAACGCGTCTGTGTAATAGTACCAGGTACACAAACCAGAACCAAACCTGGCTTTCTGTCTTTCAGGATGCAGGGCAAGACATTGTTGAGATGATGGGAATGATGAGAGGTTGCAGCCAAGATCTGCCATCGGGGAGATCCTGTGCCACACCCAGGTCTAGGCTTTGATCAGGGGTCCACCCCTATCCACTTGATCTTGAAAAGGATCAATACCACAGTGGTAATAGTATCGTAACCCTGACAATGGAGGCTCATGGGTGATGAATCTTGACCAAGGGTGCCCCAGAACAGTGGTGACTAGGAAGTGGCAACATTCTCTCCAAAACCCTGAAACTCCCAAACCAGGACCTCACCACTAGATGCAGTTTAAGGTCTTAGCCACGACTAAGGACGCTGAGCGCTGTGAACAACGGAAAACCACTGCCAAACTAAGACGAGAAACACTGCAGCTTGGACATGGCTGAGTCACTGCTCAATCCGTAAGCTGCCATACTCACTTGTGGCTGCAACAATGACAACTGACTTACCAATCTGAATAAGGTAGTTATTTTTTCTTCTTACCAGCTAGTTCAGTGTGACCACTCATCTACTGTGGGTCACTGAGCATCTTGAGAATTTGCATTCTCTGGGTGTCTGCGTTTAGTCCAGCTCCTTCACAACCACTATCCAGTTTATTTAACCTTGCATATGTGTGAAATGTAATCATATTTTCTGTATTTCTTCTTCTTGTCACTCATTCAAGCAAAAGGAGAATGAAAAGCACAAAAGGCCTTGTGGTAGAGTCAAGAATAATCATAAGCTCAATAAAAATATCTATAATTGTGCAGAGCTTACTGTGTTTTCTCAGTCCTAATAATCTTATGGTCACCCACAGACAGACTCACTTCTTAAAGTGATGCAGTCTGTTGCCATTTAACATTCACTACATTTGAATAATACACAAACTTTGCTGAGCCAAATTGCCGACATAAAACCAGTGTGTATGTAGTACTCCATCTCTAAGACAAATCCTCTGCGTCTGATCCCTGTTAGAGAAGTGAACAAATGAGAACAACCAGCATACAATCAACAACGGCATGAAGAATTCAACCAATCCGACTGCTTTTATCCTTTGGCATGCGTGTTTGAAAAACAGAATCAAGTGAAGTTACAAGCACTGAGCTTTGTCACATGAGTCAAAACAAATCCAGGTATTAATTTGGACTAAATTTGTCTATTTCTACTTTGTCTCCCACAAACGTCAGTTATTAATAAGTTTGTGTATACTGCAATAAAAAGAAAGTATTGTCTGCAATCACCTTCATTGAAGACTTTATAATCTTATTATGCATCAAGTTGGTCAGCAACAGTATTAAGTTATAGGAAAGAGTAGTTGAAGCCAGACTGAGTCATGAGGATCTGTGATCAGCAACATGATTTCATAAAGAAAAAGTGAAAAAACAGATGTGATGTTTGCTCTGAGAGTGCTGATGGAGTTGCATTGCGTGTTTGTGGATTTAGGGAAAGCTTATATAGCTCAGGAAAGTCAGGAATGGATGAGAAGTATGTGAGGGTGGTACAGGATATTTAAGTATAATAGTGCACCAGCAGTCAGGTGTGCAGTAAGAATGACAGAAGGGTTTAAGGTGGAAGTGTGCTTGCATTAAGCATCAGCTCCGAGTTATTTCTTGTTTTGGAGTGATAATTAATTTAATTTAATGTATTTCATTTATACAGCACCAAATCACAACAAAGTTGCTTTAAGGTGCTTCACACAAGTTGATGGACAAGTCCATGGATAAAAATCCTCTGGCCAACCCAGATGGACATGTGACAGGTTCAATGTGATTAGAACACAAAAAAACAAGATTGCTTGGGAGCAAATTTTGCTTCAAACCATAATTCCAGTATTTAAATATTTTTGTCACGGTGAAGAAACAGTTTTGGAGCCCCATTTTAAAACCCACCAGCTGCAAAATGGTTTTCATTCCAGCAAGAATGACATAACTAATGATGCCCATCTAAAGACTATTAGATGGGCATAAAAGTAGCCCATAGCAGAGGGCCAAAATGATCATTTTAATGGAAATCATCAAATTGAACCATTCATTGGACAATTATCAGCATTTTTTTCATAATGCATTAGATTGAGTATTAGTGCAGACAGATAGTGGTTATTTTAAGATTCAAAAGCAAACAGTCAAACTGAGATATTGTCTTGTGAAGGACCTACAGGTGAAAAACCCACGGTCAGCATTAATAACAAAAAAAATGTATAACGCAATAATAAAACACCCTCGGCTGTATAAGCATGTAGCTTTTAATGGTGTCTGCAGGAGGGCATGTATGTGCGTATACATGAGCTTTTGAAAAGACTAGAAGCTACCTTTGACCATGTGCAACACGCATGTACACTGACGTCCAGCATTTTCAGTTTTACAAATGTTTATTTCTTGCCAGCTTTTACATAATATATGAGAAACATGTTAGATTTACACAGAAACGCAGCAGTTTCGGAGCGGATTCTGTCATGTGTGATGCACGTGCAGACTAATGTCCACGAGATGTCTTGTTAATCACTCCAGAGGTGTGAACAGGTTACAAAAACAGCGTTTTCAGTTTTACAAGATTTTATTTCTCACTAGCTTTTACATAATATATGATAAACATGTTAGATTTACACAGAAACGCAACGGTTTCAGAGCGGATTCTGCCATGTGTGATGCGCGTGCACACTGATGTCCACAAGATGTCTTGTTAATCACTCCAGAGGTGTTATCTGGTTACAGAAACAGCGTTTTCAGTTTTACAAGGTTTTATTTCTCACTAGATTTTATATATGAGAAACATGTTAGATTTACACAGAAACGCAACAGTTTCAGAGTGGATTCTGCCATGTGTGATGCACGTGCACACTGATGTCCACAAGATGTCTTGTTAATCACTCCAGAGGTGTTATCTGGTTACAAAAACAGTGTTTTCAGTTTTACAAGGTTTTATTTCTCACGAGCTTTTATATAATATATGAGAAACATGTTAGATTTACACAGAAACGCAACGGTTTCAGAGCGGATTCTGCCATGTGTGATGCACGCGCACACTGACGTCCAGAGATGTGTTGTTAATCACTCCAGAGGTGTTGTCAGGTTACAAAAACAGCATTTTCAGTTTTACAAGTGTTTATTTCTCACTAGATTTTATATAATATATGAGAAACATGTTAGATTTACACAGAAACACAACGGTTTCAGAGCGGATTCTGCCATGTGTGATGCGCACGCACACTGACGTCCACGAGATGTCTTGTTAATCACTCCAGATGCGTTATCAGGTTACAAAAACAGTGTTTGCAATTTTAGGAGTGTTTATTTCTCGCTAGCGTTTTACATACTATATGAGAAACATGTTAGATTTACGCAGAAACGCAGTGGTTTTGGAGTGGATTCCGCCATGTTGGATTAGTGGCCAGAGAGAGACCAGCCAGTGATGTCAAGGTGCCTCTCTACTCTGACTGGCTGACACCCCCCCCACCACCACCAAAAAAAAAGTAGATTGGCATGATTCATAGCATAAAAATAGCAAAAAGAATGTGACCTTTTGACCTCTTAAAATAGGTCAAGGTTAGCCATCTTTGAGCTTGTCCAAGATTTGTGTCCCAAGAATGTTCCCTGTGAATTTGAAGACTCTGGCAGTAATAGGACTGGACTGACAAAGGAACAGACAGTACAGATGGACACAAAGCCATCACATTACCTGATGGCCATATTTTGTTGACCTTGGGTAAAAATGATAAAAGAGCAAACATGTTCCATCATTCACAGAAAACAAATGCATTAATTTATTACTTTATGCGTTTGTTAGAATCTTGACTTCTGTTCATGCAACAACTTTTCCTGCGACTCTTGGACTGACTGGCATCACTTGCTTGAAAATCAAATCTGTAATTTCGAGCTCACCTCCGTGTCTCTGCATTCATTCTGAAAACACTGACAAACATGTCATTCCCGTCTGCACTTAAGTCATCCACACCCCCACAAAAAGAACGCATCTGTCATTTATTCTGCAGAAATGGTCTCTTTACACACCTCTACTGTAAACATCATCTGCTGATTTATTTATTTTTCTCTTCCTGAAGTGAAAATTTACTTTCAGGAGTTTATTTGCTGTGTAAGCCTCAAGTGCTTTACATCTGATAAAATCCTCCTGGAAATGCTTTCATCGTTCCGTGGACTCACGTTGGTGGTACGGACAGAAAATAATGAGGTGCGATGAAGTAGCACAGGCATATATATATATATATATATATATATATATATATATATATATATATATATATATATATATATTAATGGTGATGATAAAATGAATTAATTTAGATAGGTGCTGTATTTTGGAAAGATTTTATGAATAGATGACAAAAAAAACCGCAGCACTGCCTCACTCAATGATGGATTGATTGATTGATTTTATTTCGCCAAGACATAAAAGATTATGAAAATATAACCTTATAATACATTCATTCATCATCCATACCTGCTTATTCCAATCAAGGGTCACGGAGTCTATCCCAGCAGTCATTGGGCGTAATATGTGGGACACCCTTGACAGGAAGGCAGTCTATCGCAGGGCGACATATAGACGGGCAAACACATTCACTTGCATGCACATCTACAGCCAATGTGGGAGGAAGCCAGAGCACCTCAAGGGATCCCACACGGACACTGGGAGAACATGCCAACTCCACACAGACCACACCTTCATTAAAATACAGTTATACTAAATTTAGAGCATGTCTTAGTGAGGAGTACTAGAAATTCAAAAAACTATGACTTATTATGTAGTGGATGAATAGAATTCTATGCTTAGACAGGAGAAATCAAAAATTAACAAATTAAGAACACATATCAACTTAGTACCTACATTGTTATAATACTAACATTCGTTCTGTTATAATACGAACATTCATTCTCGTACATTCATTCACAAACAATACAATACAAATATCATTGCCCATTTGTGATGCCTGGCTCTCTTTGTTTTTGGCACAAAAATAATTGGATAACACAAACACTGCCTTACATCGAGTGTAAGTGGTGGCAAAATAACATTTTTTACAAAGATTTGTGACATGGGAATACACTGTGATCCAATGTTAGGCTGCTAACTACAGATGGAGGACCAATAACATACAAATACTGAATGTTTATAAGTTCAATGGTACAACCGCAATTCCAGTGAAATTGGGACATTGTGTAAAATGTAAATAAAAACAGAATACAGTGACTTGCAAATCCTCTTCAACCTATATTCAATTGAATACACCACAAAGACAAGATATTTTATGTTCAAACTGATAAACTTTATTGTTTTTGTGCAAATATTTGCTCAATTCGAAATGGATGTCTCCACCATGTTTCATAAAAGCTGGGACAGTGGTATGCTTACCACTGTGTTACATCAAGTTTCCTTCTAACAACACTCAATAAGCATTTGAGAAGTGAGGACACTAATTGTTGAAGCTTCATTGGTGGAATTCTTTCCTATTTTTGCTTGATGTACATCTTCAGTTGTTCAACAGTCCGGGGTCTCTATTGTCGTATTTTGCGCTTCATAATGCGCCACACATTTTCAATAGGTGACAGGTCTGGACTGCAGGCAGGCCAGTCTAGTACCCACACTCTTTTACCACCAAGCCACACTGTTGTAACATGCAGAATATGTCTTGGCATTGTCTTGCTGAAATAAGCAGGGATGTCCCTGAAAAAGACATTGCTTTGATGGCAGCATGTGTTGATCCAAAACCTTGAAGTACCTTTCAGCATTGATGGTGTCATCACAGATGTGTAAGTTGTCCATGTCATGGGCACTAACATACCCCCATACCATCACAGATGCTGGCTTTTGAACTTTGTGCTGGTAACAGTCTAGATGGTCTTCTTCCTTTTATGTCCAGAGGACATGATTTCCATGATTTCCAAAAACAATTTGAAATGTGGACTCATCAGACCACAGCACACTTTTCCCACTTTGCGTCTGTCCATTTCAAATGAGCTTGGGCCCAGAGAAGGCAGCGGCGTTTCTGGATGTTGTTGATGTATGGCTTTCGCTTTGCATGGTAGAGTGTTAACTTGCACTTGTAGATGTAGCGACGAACTGTGTTAACTGACAATAGTTTTCTGAAGTGTGCCTGAGCCCACGCGATAAGATCCTTTACACAATGATGTCAGTTTTTAATGCAGTACCGATTGAGGGATCGAAAGGTCACGGCCATTCAGAGTTGTTTTTTGGCCTTGCCGCTTACGTGTCAGAAAGTTCTTCAGATTCTCTGAATCTTCTGGTTATATTATGGACACTAGATGATGGAATGCCTAAATTCCTTGCAATTGAACATCGAGAAACATTGTTCTTAAATTGTTGGACTATTTTTTCAAGCAGTTGTTCACAAAGTGGTGATCTTCACCCCATCTTTGCTTGTGAACGGCTGAGCCTTTTGAAAATGCTCCTTTTATACCCAATCACGAGTACCCTCAGTTCCCAAACACTTACTGAGTGTTGTTAGAAGGAAAGGTGATGTAACGCGGTGGTAACCATACCACTGTCCCAGCTTTTTTGAAACATGTTGCAGGCATCCATTTCAAAATGGGTAAATATTTGCACAAAACAATAAGGTTTATCAGTTTGAACATTAAAGTTCTTGTCTTTGTGGTGTATTCAATTGAATATAGGTTGAAGAGGATTTGCAAATCATTGTATTCTGTTTTTATTCACATTTTACACAATGTCCCAACTTCAATGGAAGTGGGGTTGTACAAATATTTCATGAGGTGAAAGCTGGAACATACCATTCAGTGTTGAAAGGTTCCATCTTTCACCTCATGAAGTATTCGTTCCATTGAAAAAATGAAAAAAAAAATTCATTATTTTTTGTATATCGCTGAAAATAGATTCTTGTCATTTGATATTTTATTAATTTATAAACAACAGAAAAGGGACTGACATTTTGGTGTTTGTCACTGGTGCTTTGATATCAACAGTCCAACACAAACTGTAAATAGAAGTCCAAAATTGTTCTTAGCCAACTTGCAAAAAACAATTCTGATGATGTAGTCCGTGATGCCATTGCTGTGCCAAATTCGGTACAGACTGCCCTCTTCTTTCCTCACTCAAGCAACAAAAAAAAAAAAAAAAAATCACATCAGAAATTTGCGCAGCTTTTCATCCTAACAGCTCTTCATGCCACCAGATGGCTTACAGCATGGTGGATTTGTTTTTTGTTTTTGTTTTTCATTACATTTCATATAGTACCAAAAACGCACACTAAAAAGAACTCTTGCCTGGTAAATTAAACAACAGCAAATGGTATGAATAATTCATGTCACATGACATACAAACCACCAATTGAATGAAAAGGATCCACTCAGTCCTTATAATAATAAATGATAGTAGTACCCTCCAAATTCATAGTAGCATTATTATTATTATTATTCCCCTCTTATTTGTTAGCCATCGCTGTTACATATAGCACAAAGATTAAATTTTTTTTATTGTTTTTTTTTATGTGTGAAGGGGCCACAGCAGGGACAATTCCAGTAATGTTGTATTTATTTTCCTTCGAATGAACAAAGGCAAGAATCAGGCAGTGATTTGACATGCAAGCAGATTTATCTGTGACATCCAAGAAAGGGCTAGGGTAAGCTTATGAATGAAGTTGCCCTGGAAAACTAAAAGCCGTAGAGAACAAGCTAAAGACACGGGAAGTGGTTTGAGGAGGCGGCTTTAAGGGCAGAGGGAGCAGATGAATATGATGCAGTAAGCACTGTGCAAATTAGTCAGGGGGGCTTTAGCAGTCAAGTGCTGAGTTTTTTGTTTTCCCGCTGCTCATCTTGCCTGTAGGAAGGCAGGGTGACTAGTCAAAATTTGCAGACTACGCCAAGCTCCCCTGTCCTACTTGTTTGCCCCAGATCTGCTGATGTGGTTCTCTTTTCTTCCTCCAGCTGTGGGCATCGTATTATCTAAGCAAATCCTTTTGAATTCCTCATGTTTCATGTGTTGCATAAAGATTAGCAATGCAGAACTCGTTTTTTTTTTCTAAGCAATATCTACAGTAAATATTTGAGTTTCATTAAACAGAATTCCACTTTGAGGCTAATTTTCAGCCATTTGGCAGGACATTCTCCCTCTTCAGTGATTCTTAAAAGGCTGATCGTCTCAGCATGGGTTGGTACACTCAACGCCAAGTGGATCTTGTCTGAAAATGTGAGAGCAGCTCCCACAGGGAAAACAAATGCAAAGCCAGCTGCATCCACAAAACATCATGGGGAACACGTTCACATGTCTGCTTTTTAATCTTCAGTTAAAGTTTGGCTGGAGGGGTGCTGTCATTACCCTTCGGCGTCCATCTGTCTGTTGGACCAGTGACTCCTGTTATATAAATAACATTACCTCTCAATTTTTATTCATTTATTTAAATAAACTACTCTGTTAAAACATCTTTGAATACAACCCCTGGCAAAAATTATGGAATCACCAGCCTCGGAGGATGTTCATTCAGTTGTTTAATTTTGTAGAAAAAAAGCAGATCACAAACATGACACAAAACTGAAGTTATTTCAAATGGCAACTTTCTGGCTTTAAGAAACACTATAAGAAATCAAGAAAAAAAGATTGTGGCAGTCAGTAACGGTTACTTTTTTAGACCAAGCAGAGGGAAAAAAAAATATGGAATCACTCAATTCTGAGGAAAAAATTATGGAATCATGAAAAACAAAAGAACGCTCCAACACATCACTAGTATTTTGTTGCACCACCTCTGGCTTTTATAACAGCTTGCAGTCTCTGAGGCATGGACTTAATGAGTGACAAACAGTACTCTTCATCAATCTGGCTCCAACTTTCTCTGATTGCTGTTGCCAGATCAGCTTTGCTGGTTGGAGTCTTGTCATGGACCATTTTCTTCAACTTCCACCAAAGATTTTCAATTGGATTAAGATCCGGACTATTTGCAGGCCATGACATTGACCCTATGTGTCTTTTTGCAAGGAATGTTTTCACAGTTTTTGCTCTATAGCAAGATGCATTATCATCTTGAAAAATGATTTCATCATCCCCAAACATCCTTTCAATTGATGGGATAAGAAAAGTGTCCAAAATATCAACGTAAACTTGTGCATTTATTGATGATGTAATGACAGCCATCTCCCCAGTGCCTTTACCTGACATGCAGCCCCATATCATCAATGACTGTGGAAATTTACATGTTCTCTTCAGGCAGTCATCTTTATAAATCTCATTGGAACGGCACCAAACAAAAGTTCCAGCATCATCACCTTGCCCAGTGCAGATTCAAGATTCATCACTGAATATGACTTTCATCCAGTCATCCACAGTCCACGGTTGCTTTTCCTTAGCCCATTGTAACCTTGATTTTTCTGTTTAGGTGTTAATGATGGCTTTCGTTTAGCTTTTCTGTATGTAAATCCCATTTCCTTTAGGCGGTCTCTTACAGTTCGGTCACAGACGTTGACTCCAGTTTCCTCCCATTCGTTCCTCATTTGTTTTGTTGTGCATTTTCGATTTTTGAGACATATTGCTTTAAGTTTTCTGTTTTGACGCTTTGATGTCTTCCTTGGTCTACCAGTATGTTTGCCTTTAACAACCTTCCCATGTTGTTTGTATTTGGTCCAGAGTTTAGACACAGCTGACTGTGAACAACCAACATCTTTTGCAAAATTGCATGATGATTTACGCTCTTTTAAGAGTTTGATAATCCTCTCCTTTGTTTCAATTGACATCTCTTGTGTTGGAGCCATGATTCATGTCAGTCCACTTGGTGCAACAGCTCTCCAAGGTGTGATCACTCCTTTTTAGCTGCAGACTAACGAGCAGATCTGATTTGATGCAGGTGTTAGTTTTAGGGATGAAAATTTACAGGGTGATTCCATAATTTTTTCCTCAGAATTGAGTGAGTCCATATTTTCTTTCCCTCTGCTTGGTCTAAAAAAGTAACCGTTACTGACTGCCACAATTATTTTTCCTGATTTCTTATAGTGTTTCTTAAAGCCAGTAAGTTGCCATTTGAAATGACTTTAGTTTTGTGTCATGTCTGTGATCTGCTTTTTTTCTACAAAATTAAACAACTGAATGAACATCCTCCGAGGCCGGTGATTCCATAATTTTTGCCAGGGGTTGTATATGTGACCTTGTCACACTCCTTTATGTGGGTTTTTTTTTATTAAATCAAAATAACTATAGAGATTAATTTGTAAAATACAAATGATAAAAATGAATCCAAATTTGCTTTTCAAAGTACTTGTGTGCAAAGGAATATCCATTTATAACAGTTCAATCACAAAAAGCCTAATTTCAGAACAAAAAAAGGTTTTGAGGCTGAAACTCAGATTAGAGGAGGGCGGTTCTGCCATGGAATAAATGTACAAGCAGTGGTGGGCACAGCAAACTAAAAAGTTAGCTTTGATAACCATCAGATAATTGAAAATTTATCTTTTATGACAATGAACTGCTAGAAAAATGTATCTTTATTGCAGATAACCGATAACTATTAGTACTGAATCGGATGTGGCCACATCAGATTACACTGTCAGCTTCTGATAAACCAGTTTCACTTTTAGCGCCACAGGGGCTGCTGGGTAAATTCACGGTTCACAAACACACAAGAATGCACGAAAAATGAATGATTAAAAAAAATAAAACCCCAAAACACTGTCATCACCTTTCAAAAGCAGTAAAACACAGTATTAGAAGTCACAGTTTATCTCGGTATTACATACACAGTCATTTATGAACTAAAAGTTGCTGCTTTTTTCCACACACTTTCAACCCTGCAGCTTAAACAACCAAAATATGTCCGTTAATGAGTAAAATACTTGTAGTAAATATAAATTCTTACCTGTTAGTTTCAGTGGGATTCATCTGAGATGATCCAAAATGGTCTAAACGGTGAAGAAACATCCCAATCTGTACACAGCTGGGCCGTGAGAGCTCCTCTCTCCCACCGAATCTTGGCGATACCGTCAGCCACAAAGAAATAAAATAAAATGATGTTAAAATGAGTCCATTTTTGTTTTTGTGTCAATTGGGCTTCTTCTTCTTTTGGATCCAATGGCGGATGACACAAGCTTAAGGTGCATTTACCGCCACATACCGGGCTGGTGAGTGATTGCTGAGATTTTACAAAACCTTAACTGCTGGCAGCCATAGTCATTTGTTTAGATGTGATGAAGTAATCCAGGGTCCTTTAGATATTTAAATAATTATTTTTGCATGATATGTGATGGGTTTTGCAGCACATTTCCAAGGGACAAGGGTCGGAAACACTGTAACGTCCAAAGTGAACCGAAACTACACTATCCACAATGCTCCCTGCGTCGACCAGCCAATCAATCACGCTTTGCGCTTAATGATGACATCATCAGCAAGCGGCAGCCAGTCTTCCATAAATAAACACACAAAAGATGGACTAAAATGTTTGATTTTAGGGTTTACAAATGTTTTTGACCGTTAACTTTGCTTACTTTTCCAGCAAGACAAAAAAAAGTTATCGGACTGAAGGTTATTGGAACTAAATTTATCTGAAGATAATTGGTCCGATGGTTTTAAAACTTGAAAAGCTCTGAAAAGCTAATCCGCTAGCAAAAACATTAGCTTTGATAATTATCTACTATCAGATTAGCTGAACTGTGCCCACCGCTGTGTACAAGTGAACTTTCAATGAATTATTTTGCTATCTTGTAATTATTAAAAGCCAAGCAGCCTCTCTGTGTGTATGCGTGTCTGTGTACATGTGTATGGCTTAGATCACGGAGAAACTGGGAACAGCTGACTTTCAGTATACTTATGTGTTTTGGGTCAAGGATGAACGCTGCCAAAAGGGAACATTGATATTAGCTTAAAAAAAAAAACACTGAACAAAGGACGCTGATAATTACATTCTGGACTCTCACACCATTCCAGCAGGGGACAGTAAATCATCTATAAAAACTGAAGTAGCGTCTGTGTACATGTATCTGTGTGCGTGCATGCTTTTTTTATTTAGTAAGTTCAAAGTGTTGGGTATTTTCTCCTCCAAACATTTTTAAAACCTTTAACAAGACAAACAGAGTCAAGAAACACCAGTGAGACAGAAAATCAAATATTACGCGCGGAGTGCGGCCAGGCTGTACACCAAGGCTACACTAAAGTCTGGCCTGCTTTTCCGCTCTTTTTATTAAGAGACGCCCTCATCACATAAACAAGAAACTTGTCCTAAGGGTGGGGGTAATGACGCAAGACAAGTTTCTTCCCATAACATAAACGCATACGTCAAGTGCAGCTGTAAGGAAGAACACTTCAGGTCAGCACATCTCGTTCGTCTGTTGCAGGTATCAGCTGTTCTGCATCTGCCTGAAGTGTCCTGTCTTCCACACTCCTTCACACTAAACACCACATCACAATAGTCAAAACGTTCTCTTGCTCCCAGTCGTTAGAGGCTGCGAAAACAAAGTTATGTTATAACAATAAGTACATCCAGTCCTTCATTCCCAGCTCAGATTGACCCCAGAGTGCTAAAACAAAATTGAATTCTCAGGATTGCATTAAGACAGGTGCAAAACAGCACATCTCCGTTCTCATGAGAAAGAAGACAAAGCTAAAACAAGGTTGAATAACACATACATTCTCAGGGTGAAGTGCAAAACAGCACAACACCGTTCTCATGAGAAAGAAGACAAATGTACAAACGTTTAACAGTGATAACATATATACAAAATCTTTAACACAAAGTAAGTACATAATATAATTATAAATATGTTAAAAATACATGGATGACACAAGAAAGTGAAAACACTTATTTCAGTTGTGGTCCATTTAAAAATCAAATGAGAAAACGGTTGGGTGTAATGTGCTACTGCAATTACATTTGTCTGTAGTTTATTGTTGTAAATACATTAATCACACTACAGTTCCTTAGACTGCATGTGAAAATGACTGATTTCCCTTGAACACCGCATGAACAGCTACTGGAGAACTCTACTTACTCGCTGGTAACTTTGTTTATGCTCACAGTAAGCACAGGCCATGGGTGCACATTCTGATGGATGCACCTGGTGAGGATGGCCCCTGATCGGTTCCCAAGGAAAGTGTTCCAGGCATGTCCAACTGGGAGGAATCCCAGGACATTATATTTCCCAGCTATCTGGGGAACACCTCAATATTCCCCAGTCAGATTTAGAGAACTTGGCAAAGGATAGGGAAGGGTAGGATGACCTGCTTGGTCTGCAGCCACTTTGATCCAAACCCAGATAAGCTGCAGGAAAATGGAAAGAATAAATGGGAAGAATTGCATGATTTTTTTAATGATAATTTCTTGTTGGAAAAATATATAATATGCTTTATATTTTTTAAACATATAAACCTTGTAAAAGCTGACAATCTCCACAACTTGATGTGAATGCAATTGTTGGAAATACATTTATTCATTCATTTATGACTGAAGTACACTGATGACTGATTGCTTTAACTGAAAGATTGGAAGTGAACAGGTTTGTATAAGGTTGATGATAATACTATGTTCTGTTTCCTTGTCAGATTATTACAGGCTCAGGCGAGTCCTTATTCATGCCCTTGATAGTGTTCTATAATTCCTCTCACCTCGCAGTCACAAGTGATACTGAGCTGAACATCAGAACACAGTGCCATCAGGGCCTTTTGAAGTCATTCTCAGAATTTCATTAAAAATCTTATCTAAAGATGTTTTAAGTGATGTGATTAGACTTCTTGACGACCCCGGAGTTTCTCACAGGCATCACACTGGTTTGGTATCTCATCCTCTTTATAATTAATTTCTCTTCAAAAAAAAACAAAACATCAGATACACTTTGGATATCCTAAGAGGCATTATGAAATAATTATACAGAGGACTGTGCAACATGGAAATGAATTATTAGCAGAATAAATTGGATTTACTGCTTTTATTTGAATTTGAGTGTTTTTCCACCAGGTGTCTAATGGGTTCTTTGTCACAAAAACTTTACAGCTCATCATCACAAAACATTTTTCAATAATGAATCTTATCGAGGGGGTTAAACAAAAACAAATTATAAACATTGTATTTTTGTGCATTTGCTGAAACTTTTTATCAGTTTTTCCAAAATGTGTGCAGCTGAGGTCTACAAAATTTGTTGGAAGAATAATTCCACAAGAAAACCAAGAAGAAGAAAAGAAAATAAATCAATTTAAGTCTGACATTTGATTATTTATTTGTTCATCTCAACAAATAATCACATTTGTTTTAATTATTCATAAATAAGTTTTGTTTCTTCAAGATGCATATCTTTATTGATGTTTGTTTGTTTGCTCCCCAGAAGCTGTTCTAGTTTTGGCCATGCTAATGCTCCCCAGAACCATTTTCTGCAATGAATTTCCAAAATAGCTGGCTTATAATTACATTTGACTGCACCAAATAAAAATGTCAAAAGGACAGTGACAAAAAAATGTATTTAACTGTGGTTAACTACACAGCCTCCCTGGTAAAGTCTATTCCAGGGTGCTGGAAAGGAAGGTTTGGCGGATAATCAAACCTATGATTTAAGAAGAACAATGTGGGTTCCGTCCTGGCCGTGGAACAACTGACAAGCTCTTCACTCTCACAAGGATCCTGGAGGGTGCCTGGGAGTATGCCCATCCAGTCTACATGTGTTTTGTGGACTTAGAGAAGGCAGATGATCGGGTACCATGGGAGATAATGTGGGTGCTATGGGAGTATGGAGTGATGGGTTCTCTTCTCAGGGCCATCCAATCTCTGTACTCATAAAGTGAGAGCTGTGTTTGGGTGCTCGGAAGTAAGTCAAACTCTTTTCCGGTGGAGGTGGCCTCCGCCAGACCTGTGCCTTGTCACTGAGTGTGAAGCGGCTGGGATGAGGATCAGCACCTCTAAATCTGAGGCCATGGTTCTCAACAGGAAACTGATGGATTCCCTACTACAGGTAGGGAATGAGGTCTTGCCAGTTGAAGGAGTTCAAGTACCTTGGGGTCTTGTTGATGAGTGAGGGGTCAGTGGAGATTGAGATTGGCCAGAGAATAGGCGCACCAGGGGCAGTGTTGCATTCGCTCTACCATACTGTTGTGATGAAAAGGGATTTAAGGCATTTTATGTTCCTGTTATAGGACAGTGATGGTAGTGCAGTGGTAAAGTTTTTGTCTGTTAATCAGAGAGTTTGTAAGTTGCAGGTTCGAATCCTGGGGGTGGCATCTTTTTAATTTTTATTCTTTTCCACAGCAGCTGCACAATGTAGTTCCACATGCTCCAGCTGTTCGCACCACTGCGACGGTTTTGTGCACGCTCATGCACAAAACTGTCGCAGTGGGCTGGTTCACACCTGCCCGACTGTGTGTCGCTCCCGACGTCGGCTTGATGTTTTCATGGTTCACTCATTCGGGCTGTTTCACCGTGATTCACCCTGATTCCTACTTATTTGTGCTGTATGTGAAGCGGCGCTAAGGTTCAACACCCATACAAACTGAACCTGACATTATCAGATAATCTCATATCTTTAAGCCATAGTTAGAACAGGTCAGTGGGGTCAAGACTGGGAGCATGCACTCGTGACACACATCACTGCAACACAAAACAATGCCAGGGTTGCCAACTTTTGGACCTCGGCTGGAGTGAGACTGTGCATGTATAGCGAGTGCCAAAAATCTTTGGTAACCCTAATTTAAATAAACAAAAACAAAACAGTCCATGTTTACTAATAAAAACAATAATAGAAGGGAACCTCTGGTTGATTCTTCTCCTCTCCACATCCATTCTCCTTCCTGTTTTGGAAATATTTCAACAAGCTCATCCACAGGCACGTGAGATGCAAATAAAGAAAAATGCTTAAAAAGGCTGGGGGTCAAAATGGTCCTGGTTGGGGACCTTCAGCTTCTGGGGAGCAAAGCCATGTTAATGCTCCCCAGAACCATTTTTTGCTGTGAATTTGCAAGGAGAGATGGGGAGGCAGCTGTTTATCCAACTCTTTACAAGTTCGACAAAATCAGTCTTCATATGACACCAACTTCTGTATCGTGTGAGTCTTCTCTTCAAAACTGGAGGACAAAAAGACTCAAGCCTAACACCACTGAAATTATCTGGTTTTTAAATAAAAACCTTTTAAGCCCCCAAATCCCCTTTATTTTATACAACTGTCATAACAGTCATAACAGTCTTTAGTTGCAGAAGCATTTCACAATTTATATCTCATTATAGCCAAAATTTCAAGATGCACATAGAACCTTTATTATTAAACATACATAACAGTGCCTGTTTAAATGTTCCTTGCAAGTGCTATGTTACAGATTTGTGTGATATGTGGATGTCCCTTTGGCCCTCTCTGCTGATGTCCTCATCACTGAGGCACCTGTGTGTTGGATCATTCCCAGAGAAGTCAGCAACAATGACCAAAATGTTGCAGCTGGTGTTCACTCAGAATGCAAGTGATACTCCTCCTTTGAGCCTCCCCAAGTAACTGTTAGATTGTCACAAAGTCATTCCCATTGTACCCAAGGGTGATCCAAAGGGACCTGGTACCAAAGACATTGTGTAAATGAGGCCGAGGCCTGCAGAGGAGCAGGCTCAATGGGATAGGAGTTAGGCTACCAATACGGAGACATAGGTTTGATTAACAGTCACAATTCCAATCTGTATCCTTGTACAAGATACTTCATCTGCATTGTCTTAGTCCACTCAGATGTAAAAGGATAACAGACATGGATGGGGAAGCAACCACGGAAGGGCCGCTTCATGTTACGGAATGCATGTATAAGCACTGACACCAGTGGTACGCAGGGCCAGTATAGGCCTTACCACTTAATAATCCTAAATTAATGCTACCCAGCTATGTCCACCACTCTGCGGCAGACAGCATACACTTGTTGTGTCAGCCATGGCATACAGAGTCTCATTTGCCACCTTGGGTGTCACCAAACTCCCAAGGAGTGATAGAGATGGGACAGTTTTCATTAATTTAATAAATGTCTCAAAACATTTTCAGAAAATTGCTGCAGAAATTGAAAGAATGATTAAAGGTATCAAGAAACAGAGCAGATTCAACTTTGGTTTTTAGGAGGATTCTAATGTTGATTAAGGGTCTTTTTGTTTGTTTCACATTTTGTGTAACAGCATTAAATATTTCTAAGTTTTGATAAATTTCTCAATTTTTCCACAATTTATACAGAAAATTATTATTATTTATTAATTTATTTTATTTATTTATTCATTCATTTATTTATTTTGATGACTTAATGAAGGGCAGCACAGTTGCTGAGTGGTTAGCACTATTGCCTCCCAGCAAGAAGGTCATGGGATCGATATCCAGCTGCGTGGGATACCCACTCTGTGTGGAGTTTGCATGTTCTCCCAGTGTTTGTATGGGTTTCCTCCAGCTTCCTCCCACATCCAAAGACATGTAGGTTAGGTGAATTGGAAACTTTAAATTGTACATAGTTGTACATGCGGGTGTGAATGTGTTTGTTTGTCTATATGTGGCCCTGTGACAGACTGGCGTCCTCTCCAGGGTGTACCCTGCCTCACACCCTATGACTGCTGGTATAGGCTCCAGTCCCCCACCCCCTGGTGACTCTTGATTGGAGTAAGCAGTTGAAGATGAGTGAGTGAGTGAATAGTCAAAAGATAGCTCCATGAAGAACCAATTCATTTTGGCATTTAAGAGGATCTAGATGTATCTTGTGAAATTTGGGATTTTTTTTTATTTTTATTTTTTATTATTATATACACTCAACAAAAATATAAACGCAACACTTTTGGTTTTGCTCCCATTTTGTATGAGATGAACTCAAAGATCTAAAACTTTTTCCACATACACAATATCACCATTTCCCTCAAATATTGTTCACAAACCAGTCTAAATCTGTGATAGTGAGCACTTCTCCTTTGCTGAGAAAATCCATCCCACCTCACAGGTGTGCCATATCAAGATGCTGATTAGACACCATGATTAGTGCACAGGTGTGCCTTAGACTGCCCACAATAAAAGGCCACTCTGAAAGGTGCAGTTTTATCACACAGCACAATGCCACAGATGTCACAAGATTTGAGGGAGCGTGCAATTGGCATGCTGACAGCAGGAATGTCAACCAGAGCTGTTGCTTGTGTATTGAATGTTCATTACTCTACCATAAGCCGTCTCCAAAGGCGTTTCAGAGAATTTGGCAGTACATCCAACCAGCCTCACAACTGCAGACCACGTGTAACCACACAAGCCCAAGACCTCCACATCCAGCATGTTCACCTCCAAGATCGTCTGAGACCAGCCACTCGGACAGCTGCTGAAACACTTGGTTTGCATAACCAAAGAATTTCTGCACAAACTGTCAGAAACCGTCTCAGGGAAGCTCATCTGCATGCTCGTCGTCCTCATCGGGGTCTCGACCTGACTCCAGTTTGTCATCGTAACCGACTTGAGTGGGCAAATGCTCACATTCGCTGGCATTTGGCACCTTTGAGAGGTGTTCTCTTCACGGATGAATCCCGGTTCACACTGTCCAGGGCAGATGGCAGACAGTGTGTGTGGCGTCGTGTGGGTGAGCGGTTTTCTGATGTCAATGTTGTGGATCGAGTGGCCCATGGTGGCGGTGGGGTTATGGTATGGGCAGGAATCTGTTATGGACGAAGAACACAGGTGCATTTTATTGATGGCATTTTGAATGCACAGAGATACTGTGACGAGATCCTGAGGCCCATTGTTGTGCCATACATCCAAGAACATCACCTCATGTTGCAGCAGGATAATGCACGGCCCCATGTTGCAAGGATCTGTACACAATTCTTGGAAGCTGAAAATGTCCCAGTTCTTGCATGGCCGGCATACTCACCGGACATGTCACCCATTGAGCATGTTTGGGATGCTCTGGACCGGCGTATACGACAGCGTGTACCAGTTCCTGCCAATATCCAGCAACTTCGCACAGCCATTGAAGAGGAGTGGACCAACATTCCACAGACCACAATTGACAACCTGATCAACTCTATGCGAAGGAGATGTGTTGCACTGCATGAGGCAAATGGTGGTCACACCAGATACTGACTGGTATCCCCCACCAATAAAACAAAACTGCACCTTTCAGAGTGGCCTTTTATTGTGGACAGTCTAAGGCACACCTGTGCACTAATCATGGTGTCTAATCAGCATCTTGGTATGGCACACCTGTGAGGTGGGATGGATTATCTCAGCAAAGGAGAAGTGCTCACTATCACAGATTTAGACTGGTTTGTGAACAATATTTGAGGGAAATGGTGATATTGTGTATGTGGAAAAAGTTTTAGATCTTTGAGTTCATCTCATACAAAATGGGAGCAAAACCAAAAGTGTTGCGTTTATATTTTTGTTGAGCTCGTATATATATATATATATATATATATATATATATATATATATATATATATATATATACACTCAACAAGCAGGAGACTCGCCGATTGGTAGAGGCTGAAAGGGTGTCGAGAGCAGCACAGCAGGGCCAGCAAGGTCGATGGATGACGTGGGATGTAGAGGAGAGGAAGGTGACTTGGAAGGACATTTAGGGAAGAAGTTTTGGGAGTCTGAAGCGGCTACTCCAGATGACGTACGATGTGTTTCCATCACCAGCGAACCTGAGAAGATGGGGTACTGGCAAGAGTGCGAACTGTCATCTGTGTGGAAAGTATGCTACTCTTCACCATATTCTGTCAGCGTGTCATGTTGCTTTGAGTAGAGGATGGTATACATTTAGGCACAATTTAGTTCTGAAGGTGGCTGTGAAGGCAGTAAATGATGCATTTGTCCCAGTGAAGAAAAGCCAACCAGTTAAGTTTGTGAGAGCTGGTGAACAGGTGAGAAGCCGGAAGCAGAAGAGGATGGGCACTGGTCCAAAAAGGAAGTGGACTGTGTTAGAAGACAAGACTTTGCCAGTAGATGTGGTGGTGTCTGATTTGCGGCCGGATGTTACGCTGATTGATAGGGAGGAAAGGAGAGTAATACTTGGAGAGCTGACAGTCTCATGGGAGGAGGGTATTGATGGAGCTCGACAGAGGAAGCTCAACCGTTATGAAGATTTGAGGGTGGAGATAGGGGAGCGAGGCTGGAAGGTGGAGGTCATTCCTTTTGAGGTGGGATGCCGGGGTTTCCCTGCAGCATCGGTGGGTCATTTTCTGAGGGCAGCTGGTGTTGATGGATGTCATATGGTGGTAAAGGAAATGGGAGAAAGAGCAGAAGATGGCAGCACCTGGATTTTACAGGCCTGGGCGCAACAGGAAACAGCTGTTGCGGACCCACTATCATGAGGGATACTGAGCTTAATGGGTCGAAATCCCAAGGAGTGATAGCGCTCAGCTGACGACCCAGGCCCTGGGAAATAGTGCTTTTTGGTGTACTTTTCTCTCTCTATATATTTTTACATATTCCTCAATTGTTCAAAATAGCTTGAAAGAATCTCTACAGAAAACATAAGGGATTATCTTAGTTATCTAAAGGAAGGAAGAACCAATTACCAGTTTAATATTTTTCAGGATGCAGATTTTAAATGATTTTATTTACCTTCAACAACATTGTAAACTGGGCCTTTTAAATACTGTGTTTTACTGTTAAATTTCTCAAAAACTAATGCACTAATCTAAAAATACATGATAGTCAGGCATGCCCCATGGCAGACAACGAACAAATGAAATGCTGTGTAGGTCTGGCAAAAAATAAATAAATAAATACATCCAGATTTATCCCAGCAAATACGGAACTGGAAAACTGATTCTACTTAAATGGCTGAAATGGTGCAACAAACATGCCGTGATAGTAATCCCAGTGGAAAAGATCAGGAATCATCAGACTTGATAGAAGCATGATGGAGGCATGCCCTGGATAGTAACTTCATGCCATTATTATTATCTAGTATTCTAAATTTTGCAAGAATCCATATTCAGCATGCAAGGACATCAATTGTGAAATCTCTTTATTGGTGCAGACACCAATATTTGCACAAATACATTACCCGGTGGTCAACTCATAGTAGTTAATTCAAATTGGCGTTAAATCCTGCATGATCGACCAGATTTACCAACCTTTGTAATTTCCTCTGAGTCGAATTGTATTTTCTCAAAATCCCATCACATACTACAACAACTTTGCAGCTGGCAGTAAATTATTTCCTTCTGTCACAGAGCCATTTCAGTGTTTTCCACTTGACCCCGCTTAGCAAAGCACAGCACTCCTTGCTACTCTCTCACTCTTTATGTCAACTAAACCGTGCAGTTACTCCTTCCTCATTCTCCAAATCTATTGCTTTCCACTTTCCCAAGGCTATCCAAACCACCTGAAAATAATCCTGCGATCTGCACCTGCTGCCACAATCAACAGTCAGACAGCCGCGGGGGAAACGTAAACAGTGAGAAAATCCTTTGGCTATGTGGTTTCCTGTTCTCTAGCAAGTCAATTAAGCAGCAAATGACCCCAAAAATCCACTGTAATAAGCCGAGCACTATGGAACTGCCTTTAATATATCATAATTATGACAGTAATTGGATTGGACGGTTGATTGCATTTTCCCAAGCTGTAAAGATACATCAGTAACAAAACAATAAAAATAATAAAATGGCTGCCAATAAAACAGTTATAAAATTCTCCCTCTCTCTTTAAGTTCAAAAGGTGCAGAACAACATTACAGAAAAACCCATAGATGCGCTTCTTTTAAGTGTTGCACTGTTTTCTACAACAATCCTCATGATTCCAGTTTGAATAATGTTAATTTCTCCCAATTATGGTGAAGTTATCCAACTCGGTCCCCTGCACATTATATCAAAAATACCATGGAGGTTTCTTTTTGTTGTGAATATGTTGATGAGGTGGCAATGCAAAAGGAACAACCAAGTACCACTGCAGCGCCCAAGTGCCTGATGTTCCACAACAAAATGGCTTTTGGGGATTATATCTTTGACACTGCTGTCTTATGTGGTCTTTTATGATCTCAAAACAATGTGTAAGTATTACTAAAATAAATATAAGCAAGACAAAGTCAGGAGAGATTTCCATCTATTGTGGCCCAGCCACACTGCAGTTCCTTGCTTGAAATGCCACAACTGGTTGATGGAAACATGTTCATAGCATATCAGGTCAAGTACAGGAGCTGCCACCTCTTTGGGGTGTGACTGGCAACTTCTCAAACAGCTCTGCAGTCCATTTCCTGAAAGGAACAGTTGATTTTATGTGTAGAGGTGAAACATGGACATCCCATTGGCCTCATCCAGTTGATGGCTTCCTCAGCAATGTGGCCCCTACGGGCTGGAACGTGGTCAGGAAAATTTCAGATCAATTTAATCATCTTATAATGCGCCAAATCACAACAAAAGCCGTCTCAAGGCGCCTCACACAGAACAATTCAATATAAAAATTAAATAACTAATTAAAAATGAATAAAAAATCAAATACATAATTAAAAACAGAAAAAAAAACTATTCATGAGAAAGAGAATAAACATGGGTTTTAAGTCTTGACTTTGCTGTCAAGGCCAGGTCTCATTTGAGAAAAAAAAAAAAAAAAATCTCATCCACCACAAACAAACATTGGCATTGGAAATGTCCCACATTGAGCCAACGAGCAGGAGACCAACTACATCACTAGGTATGTTTGGATCAAAAAGATCCTCAACACTCAAGATATGTCTTCAGAGATGGCTAACATAGTCATCATCAGTGGCACCCAAATATTCTTTTGCTCTGTATGCACCACTCTGCATTTAATCATTAGTGATCGATCTCTGCTCCCCTCCACAGCATGTCTTTTTCCTGGTTCTCTCCCTCAGCCCCAACCAGTCCCAGCAGAAGACTGCCCCTCCCTGAGCCTGGTTCTGCTGGAGGTTTCTTCCTGTTAAAAGGGAGTTTTTCCTTCCCACTGTAGCCAAGTGCTTGCTCACAGGGGGTCGTTTGACCGTTGGGGTTTTACATAATTATTGTATGGCCTTGCCTTACAATATAAGGCGCCTTGGGGCAACTGTTTGTTGTGATTTGGCGCTATATAAAAAAAAATTGATTGATTGATGGTATGCATTCAGGACTGAGTGGCTCAGCATTAGGACCTCACCCTGAACACCTGAGGCTTGTTTTCACGTGCAGGTCATCAGGACTCACAGCTGTGGTGTATTCTGTCTTGATCAGAGATTGCTGCATTTAAACCTTGAATGCACAGTGTGTGATTGCCAGAGACTCGACCTTGTGAGCAGACGTGTGAGATCGACGTCAGGAGAACAATCTCACCATTACGGATGCAGAGACCGCTCCAGGTTTGACGCCACAGTCTGTGAAGGAGGATTGGGTGAGGTCTCACACTCTTCAGCACACTTCCTGAGGTAATTTGGTTTTGGTGACTTTTATGAAGTAATGACAGTGGATTTGGTGTCCCTCACACCTTGTTGTATTGAGCTGTCACGTTATGCTAATTGTCTAATCAGCTTCTGCTGCAGTGGAGATTTGAACTGAGTTGTTCCGTGCCTGCAGGGTGAGAAGCTGATGTATATATTTAAGCCAGGAAGTGTTTGCTGATTGTGTGCACCTTTTGAGCTGTGTCTCTCTGGGTGGAGAGTGTTGGACTCACCTCATGTTTTCTTTCTTCACAGACTCGGTTTGTCGCGGCCACCTCGGGGGTGTCGGCGGGGTCCCTGGGTCCGAACTGCTGTGGCTCCGGACCATTTGCGCTGCTGAGATCGCGCCGTGTTTTCACCTCACCAGACAGCGGACATTTTTGGTTGTTTATCACTGCACTCATTATGATTATTAAATTCTGTTATCTTTTGAACCGTGCTCTGCTTATTTCATGCTGGGTCCTGTCAAACGCTGGGTCGGTGCTCCGACCGTGTCCGACACATAACAGGTTCTCCATATTTGCATTCTGAGAAACCAACATTTCCCAACATTTCACCCAGTGAATCAAAGCTTCACACATTTGAGAATTGTTTTTTTTTTGCAAAAGATGGAGAAATTCTTAATTGATCCCCGTGTGTGTGTGTGTGTATGATTTGGCAAAGGGATTTTTTTCTTTAAACCCATTTCCTGATTTTTTTTAACAACAGCATGATTTAATTCTTGCATAGTTATGGTGATTAATTGTGAAATCTGTCACCTTTGTTGTAGAGATTTCTTTGAACTTTGAAATGAAAGAACAGTTCTTTTAATTTGAATGAACACACACATGCATGTACGTAAGTGTATAGCCAGAGCAATGGATGGACAGAGAGCGATACAATAGGCAACAGAGAGAGAACAAAATAGTTTGAGATAAAGATATAGAGAGATTAAGACAAAAAGACAGAAATCAATATTTCTCGATTGAGATAGTGAGATAGTTATCACAAAAAAAAAAAACAGATCAACAGAGATTGAGAGATTGAAAGAGCTTGATATAGGTGTGCTGAAAAAAAAGCTTTTTTTTTTGCCAACTACAATTAAATGTATTTTACTTTTGTATGATTAAGAATAATATAGGATTTTTTCACCTCTCCAAATGCCTGCTTTTTGTATTATTGTATTTACTGGGTCACTGTAGTTAATCAGTTACAGAAGGATACCTTTGCATATTGTAGCCATTTTTATGGACAACTATCAGCAATAAGGTGCTTATGTTACCATTTCTTAGATTTCTGTAGGACAACCAGTTTAACTATAAACTTATGAAGCAGGGCCAGTGACTATTCTGGACTCGGAGTCAAGCTTTAGGCTATGAGAAAAAAAGATCTGATTAAAATAGGAAGTGGTACTCAAGAGCACTGATTTGTCTTGATGATCACATTGTCAAAGGGCCACCATTGATTTTGGGAGATAATTATCTCGAATGTGTGAACCAAGGTCATTCCATAGGTTTATTGAATGTGAAAAGACTTGTGCTGATAACGATCTCAATCTATTAACAATTCATGGGTTTATAATAACTAAAAGGCATTATCCAAACCCAGCACTCAACCCTTTTCTTCTCAATCAGAATCTGTTTGATGGAATAATCAGTCAAATTTAATTTCCTCATGTATGTTCACAGATGGGTGAAGAGTACTCAAATATTTCTATCCTTCTTTCATCCTTTTGTAAGTGTTCAATTTTTTTTTTTTAATCTGCAAAACCACTCTGAGCACTGGACCCTATTTTAAAGTGTTTCGCAATGTGACAGTCATTTGAAGGATATTGTTTGTTTGCATTGAATGATAAAGCACTGATATTAGCACAGCATAATAA
This sequence comes from Thalassophryne amazonica, assembly GCF_902500255.1. Lineage (NCBI taxonomy): Eukaryota > Metazoa > Chordata > Actinopteri > Batrachoidiformes > Batrachoididae > Thalassophryne > Thalassophryne amazonica. The sequence continues at coordinate 66,069,302 of NC_047113.1, forward strand.
ATGTGTTCATAGTCAAATGGAAACTTTTTTCTTTTTAGTTCAGAGAAAAGTGTAAAAAAGGTGAAAATACTCACTATCATGAAGGGGAACAAATATCAAACATACTTGTTCACTCAAGCAAATTTGTGCTTAATTGTAGCAGTTTGTGACAATTGCATATTCTGTTTCTCAAACTGACCAACTGACTGACAGAAAGATCAGTCAATACCAAGCCAGACCAATTGAATGGATTCAATAGTATGTCATTTTGATTATTGCAGTTCATTATGGCACCCTGGTCTTACTAAACCGCTTCAAAACAAGTTACAAATCAATAAAAAAAAAAAAAAAATCTTGGGTCATTTGTAGTAAAGGACCCGTGTAGCAAATAAAACTTAATGATGCTTTTAAAGTCAACAACAATAATGAATCTACCAACATGATTATCATTTTAATAACATTGATGGACATAACTATGATAGACACAATCAAAATAATTTCCTGCCTTGGGTTACAAATACAAATAATCTTTTTTAATGATATGCGAAAATAAGGGCATTTTAAGGTCAAACAAATGAGTAAATTCAATTTCAGTAAAGTAAAAAAAAAGAAGAAAAAACTTAGGTCCACTTTTGTAATTTAGCCTGTTTCTTTTTTGCCTGAACACATTGGTCAAAAGGAAATTGCATTTGATTATTTGTAGTAAAGGACCCATGTAGCAAATAAAACTTAATGATGCTTTTAAAGTCGACAACAATACTGCATCTACCTACATGATTATCATTTTATTAACGTTGATGGACATAACTATCAAACACAATCAAAATAATTTCCTGTCCTGAGTGACAAATACAGATATTCTTTTTTTTTTTTTTTTTTTTATGATATGTGAAAAGAAGGGCAGGTTAAGGTCAAACAAATGAGTAAATTCAATTTCAGTAAAGTCAATTTTGTTATTTTTTCACTTTGTTTGTTTATTTACAATTTCAGGTATTTCCATGTTTGTACCAAATGCAATTTGTTAAATCATATTTTTTTAATTGTTTGTCCCCCCTCTCTAATTTGTTTTGCCTAGGACTGCAAATGGAAGTACGCCTGGTTAATTATGCCAACATGCCGGCCTTTTAAAATAGACTAAGAACTGAAATGATAATTTACATTCATAATCCTAATTGTATGACATAAGTTGTAGCATTTAGTATTTTTTTGCAGATGTGAATTCATAATAGTACTGTTTAGTTCAAAACTTATGTCAAACGAATTCCTTTCAGTTGCTCCTGTTAGGGATCGCCACAGCAGAAAAACTGTTTTCATCATACCCTGTCCTCTGCATCCTCATCTGTGTTCATTAGGGATTCAGCCACAGGTCCATCCATGGAGTCCATCAAGAGGCACTTTCGTTTCATCTGCTCACAAAACCTTCATAAAGCCTGTCTTCAGATATTTATTGGTTCAATTTTAATTTCATTTTATTTTCACTTATATAGCGCCAAATCACAACAAAGTTGGCTCAAGGCACCTCACACAAGTAAGATCTAACCTTACCAACCCCAAGAGCAAGCACTCAGGTGACAGTGGTAAGGGCCACTTCACACATAACACGAAAGACATCGAAACCAGAAGAAAATCCACAAACCAAACACGAAATGGGGAAACAAGAAACATTCTACATGCAGTCATGAGGAACCCATGGTTGCACAGGCATGCGCAACACACCAGCGATGGTTTCGTGCGTGCAGCTGGAATGTGCGCCGCTGTTGTGGAGAAATTAAAAAAAAAAAGCAGCTGGAATGTGTTGCACCACATCACGCTTCTGATGTGGAGAAAAAAATAAATAAAACCACACACCATAAAAAAAATAAAAAAAAAATGTTATTGAATCCCTCTTGTCGAATGTACAATACAAGTATGAACTGTCTGTTCCTCTGCAAATGACCCATGGTCATAGACGTACAGTCATGACCTGACATGAATGAAGCACTGCGCTTTTAAATCCACATCTACTGGCCCGGCATGTCCAATCAGCCCCGCACGTGTGTCCAGCCCGACACGTGTTTCCTGCGGGTGGCGCGCCGCAGGACAGTCACTGTGTCATGTAGAACAGAGCTCACATGGGTCACATGACAATCAGATTGCCTGCTGCGTGTTATGATCTGATGGTCCATTTCACCTGGGCAAGCCTGTCAATGTGCGCGCTGTGCACTCGCTCAATGTAGCCTGGCGCAACAGCAATATATGTTTTTATGTATGTCCATGTGAGGACAGCAAGCAGACATACATGGGTCACAGTGGAAAGTTGTAAGGCCATGTCCGTCAAAACACGTGTTCTCCAGCCATGATGTCCAGAACCAGAGTTCTCAACAGCTACTGCTATCAACGGCCACACCCCCACACTCCTGTCAAAAGTCTAGCAGCAGCATTTTTGAACCAACTGGAGACCCCTAATGCTAGACTGCAGTAAACCAGAAAATAGAACATTGCAGTAGTCCAATCTAGAAGAGACAAACACATGAATCAGTGTCTTAGCATCAGCCATAAACAGGATGGGACGAATCTCCACTATATTTTGCAGGTGGAAGAAAGCAGTCCTCGTAATATCACTAATGTGGATGTCAAAGGACAACGTAGGATCAAAAACTACCCCAAGGTTCCTCACTTTGTCAGTGTAATGTATGACACATGAGTCTAGGCTAAGTCTTAGCAGATCAAATTGATGCTGATGTCTCACGGGACCAAGAACCATTGTTTCAGTCTTATCAGAGTTTAAAAGTAGGAAATTTCTAGATATCCAGCTTTTAACTAATGCAAGGCTATCTTCTAAGGATTTTATGTGGATGAGATTACCAGCAGTTATCGGCATGTATACGTATCATCAGCACAACAAAGAAAGGTAATCACAAAATGCTGAAATATGTGCCCAAGGGGTGCTATATAAAGGGAGAAAAGCAGGAGGGCTAAGACGGACCACTGTGGAACCCCAAATTTCATGTCACTAAGGTTAGAGATAGTGTTGTACAAAACACAGTGAGAACATCTGATCAGGTATGATGTCAACCATGCAAGGGTATTCCCAGTAATCCTAAAATTATTCTCCAGCCTATCGAGTAGAATATGATGATCCACATCAAATGCAGCACTAAGCTCTAACAGCACCAGAACTGCACTGATGTCCGAATCCATTGCAAGCAAAAGACCATTCAAACTTTAGTGAGAGCTGTCTCTAGCTGTCTCTTTCTAAAAGCAGAGTGCAGTGGCTCAAAAAGATTATTCTCAGTAAGGTTGTCCACGAGCTGCCATAAAACCACCTTTTCCAGAATTTTAGAGTAAAATGATAGATTTGATATCGGCCTATAGTTTTTCAATATACTAGGGTCAAGATTAAATTTCTTATGTAATGGTTTAATCACTGTAGATATGAAAGATTTAGGAACAGATCCAGAGGTTAATAAGATTAATAATAGAGTGGGCCACAGGTCCTTAAACAATTTTGTTCATATAGGATCAAATAAGCACATTGTGCTTTTTGGAAACATTACGAGTTTCGTCAGCGCACCCAGTGAGATGCTATCAAATTCTGTAAATCTAGGTAATACCTCAGTGATGGCACCCACCTCAAAAGCAGGGTGTAGTGACTGGATTAAGGCATGCTAGGATATGTTTAACCTATCGTCTATTTTATTCTTGAAGTAATCCAAGAACTCTTGTGCGAGTGGTCTCCATAGTCCACTCCTCTTACAAGTGGTGGTCCATAAAGAGGTGTTGCCACCGTGTCGAACAAGAATTTTGAGTTATGCTTGTATTTGTTGATCAAATCAGAGTAACAGGCCCACTTTGTAGCCCATAGTGCATGCTTATACGAGAGAAGTGCCACAAAGCTAGCTTGTGGTACAGGGAGTCCCAAACAGGAAGTACCAAATTGAGTCCACAGTGAAATAGGAAATGTCAAATGTTGAACACTCCCTGGCATGGGTGGAGCTATAGCGGAGGCCAGGGTTGCACTGGCCTCCCTTGAAATCTGATTGGACACAGATGATTGCCGTGTCACCGCACCGCAGGTTTGGTTGAAAAGAGCTGCATTTTGAAATCAGTGAGTCACATTGACTGCTTGGTTCCTCCTGCCCAGTAGCTGGTGCTGTGTACCACAAAATTTCTAATCTACCTTAGTAGAAGAAGAAAAATGTTTGCCTCAGATTTGAACTGAACACATTGTTTGAACCATGGACTAATAATGACAACAAAGTTATATTGGTGGGAAAATGACCGTATTTTATGCCAGAAATGAGGTCCAGATTGTTAAAAGCGACATTTCTCCTTTAATTCAGGTTGCCTTACATATGCATGTGTCTCCAGTTTAAACGAGCAGGGAGCTGTTGATTAAATAACCTCTTAATTTTGCTCTCTGAGTGACACCAGGATGATGCATTTCACTGAAAAATGCACATGCCATGGAGTTTTTCTCAGCTGTACTCAAATGTATTGGAACACTTGGGATTTCACACATTTTAATTTTTTATGCCATCTCAAATACAGTGGGGTAAAAAAAGTATTTAGTCAGACCCTGATTGTGTAAGTTCCCCTCCTTAGAAAGATGAGAGAGGTCTGTAATTTTCACCATAGGTACACTTCAACTATGAGAGACAAAATGAGAAAAAAAAATCCAGGAAATCACATTGTAGGATTTTTAAAGAATTTATTTGTGAATTATGGTGGAAAATAAGTATTTAGTCAATAACAAAATTTCAACTCAATACTTTGTAACATAATCTTTGTTGGCAATGACAGAGGTTAAACGTTTCCTGTAAGTCTTCACCAGGTTTGCACATAGTGTAGCTGGTATTTTGGTCCATTCCTCCATGCAGATCTCCTCTAGAGTAGTGATGTTTTGGGGCTGTCGCTGGGCAACATGGACTTTCAACTCCCTCAACAAATTTTCTTAGGGGTCAACATGTGGAGACTGGCTCGGCCACTCCAGGACCTTGAAATGCTTTTTATGGAGCCACTCCTTAGTTGCCTGAGTGGTGTGTTTGGGATCATTGTCATGCTGGAAGACCCAGCCACGTTGCATCTTTAATGCTTTCACTGATGGAAGGAGGTTTTGGCTTAAAATCTCACGATACATGGCCACGTTCATTCTTCCCTTAACACGGATCAGTCGTCCTGTCCCCTTTGCAGAAAAACAGCCCCAAAGCATGATGTTTCCACCCCCATGCTTCACAGTAGATATGGTGTTCTTGGGATGCAACTCAGTATTCTTCTTCCTCCAAACACAATGAGTTGAGTTTTTACCAAAAAGTTCTATTTTGGCTTCATCTGACCACATGATATTCTACCAATCCTCTTCTGGATCATCCATATACTCTCTGGCAAAATTCAGAGGGGCCTGGACACATACTGGCTTAAGCGGGGGACATACCTGGCACTGCAGGAATTGAGTCCCTCTCTGCGTAGTGTGCAGCCTTTGTTACTTTGGTCCCAGCACTCTGCAGGTCATTCATCAGGTCCCTCCGTGTAGTTCTAGGATTTTTGTTCACCGTTCTCATGATCATTTTGCCCCCACGGGATGACATCTTGTGTGGAGCCCCAGATCGAGAGAGATTATCAATGGTCTTGTATGTCTTCCATTTTCTTACAATTGCTCTCACAGTTCATTTATTCACACCAACCTGTTTGACTATTGTAGATTCACTCTTCCCAGCCTGGTGCAGGTCTGCAATGTTCTTCCTGGTGTCCTTCAACAGCTCTTTGGTGTTGGCCATGGTTGAGTTGGGAGTCTGACTGCTTGAGGCTGTGGACAGGTGTTTTTTATACAGATAAGTTCAAACAGGTGCCATTAATACAGGTAACAGGTGGAGGACAGAAGAGCTTCTTAAAGAAGAAGTTACAGGTCTGTGACTACGTTTACATGCAGCCAATAACCCTTTCATAACCGTAATATTAGCAATAACCTGGTTGCGCACGGCCATGTAAACACCTGCAAAAACCTGAATATGCTCATATTCCAGTTTTAAAAAACCCGAATAAGACCCCTGGGTTACTCCTTTTCTAACCCGAATATCAGGTCATATACATGCGCATCAGGATATCCCCATAGAAAGGAACACTATTTTGTGTTCTGCGCATGTCCTATCCGCAAGGAATCTTGGTCTTTTGAGTATAATAACTACTTGTATGCGGCGCGCACAACCCACTGGACACCACAGAAGCATATGTAAACCATGCATTTTGTTCTGCGTCCTCATCAGGCAGGCCAGTCGCTGGCACCGGTCAGCATATCTCTGCGATCGCTCTCACTGCCTGCGATGCGCTTACCATGTCTGCGGGCTCTGTAATCGCTGCAGCAGGCCACTCACACCGACCCCCTCTCTGCTGTGCGGAGCTGCGCCAAATCTGGCAACAGGTCCAGAGACTACGCTCGCTGTTTTGATGCAGAGGCAGCCTGCAGCAGAGAAAAGTGAGAAAAATGTTAATGCCTGTTTGAGAAAAGTGTGTAGTGAGGGGTTTTACACGAGGCAGGATTACACGAAGCAGGATTTGCACGAACGCCAGACCAAATCAAGCACCGGTGGAAGACGTGCGTCGCTGTTTAGATGGGGATATTCCAAATGATACCAATGACCATGTATACAGGAGTAACTCTGTCTGCTTAAGCATGTAAACGGGTTATTCCTAATGATTCAGAAACCGGAATATTGACCTTATCCCGAATATTAATGGCATGTAAACGTAGTCTGTGAGAGCTTGTCTGTGGGTGACCAAATACTTATTTTCCACCATAATTTACAAATAAATTCTTTATAAATCCTACAATTTGAGTTCCTGCATTTTTTTTTTCTTATTTTGTCTCTCATAGTTGAAGTGTACCTATGTTGAAAATTACAGACCTCTCTCATCTTTCTAAGTTGGAGAACTTGCCCAATCAGGGGCTGACTAAATACTTTTTTTGCCCCTCTGTACAAATAAATAAATATATCTAAAGTTATTTTCCGTAAACTCAAACTGAAAGCAAATGTCTACAGCTTGACAGAAATTAATTAAAAATATAAAATACAGCTTCCTGATGAAGTGGTGGAGAGGAAGATTTTCTTAAAAAGAAGACCTGAACGTTCAGCTACAATTTGCCAGAAAGTACATCTGGGATGCAAGTCTAGATTTGATGTTTTGGTGAAAGAAACGTTTGTATTTCTTCATAATTGATGTAAATAAAGTCCAAGACATATCCAGTGGCTTGGAAATGTTCATGTTTCCATCTCCTGACTTGTCTGAAGAAAACTGGCAATAAAACTGATTATTTTTTTACAGGTATTATTGAGTTTTAGAGATTTGCTTTCAGTTTGAGTTTGAGGGAGATAATTTTCGAAATTTTTATTCTTTATATTTTTTGTATTTCTTGTATTTGAAATGGCATAAACAAATTAAAATCTGTGAAATACCAAGTGTTTGAATACTTTTGGAGGGAACTGTATCCTACCCTTATGATGAGTGCAAATGAAAGTGGTATTATTACTGTTTTATTTAAGAATGTTTAATTTTCACTGATGCTGCACTTTGTGTGAAATCATTGTCATATCGCATATCATACTGATATGAAAATATTGAGATACGATAATTTGGCTATATTGTAAAGCCCTACTGTCAGCTAGCTGAAAACCGAATATTAATTTACATTTACATTAAAAAAATGCTTAAAGTGGCAGGGGGTTAAGAGCACTGTAATTAGGGGGCTCTGTGGCGTGGAGAAGAAGCTGAAAGGCAAAAAAGAAATGTTTAAAAAGGCAGGGGGTCTGGGGGAGCACATAAGCTCAAAGGCAAATAAAGAAAAATGCTTAAAAAGGTGGGGGGTCTGGGGAGGGTGCCTCCCAGAAGTTGAAAGGTTTTAGCCATGCTCATGCTCCCAAGGGCCATTTTACTGACAAAAAGTCTGAAGGACGTAAATGACATGTTTAGATGGTGAGGAGCTTCCAGGCATGTGAGAGGCAAATAAAAAAATGCTTAAAAAGGTGCTCCCTGAAAAGCTGAAAGGTTTTAGCCATGCTAATGCTCCCCTGATGTCAGGTTCCTGTTTTTTTGGGTTGTGTTTGTATTCTCTGTCTCTTGTTCTGTCTCTGTTCTATCCTTCTGCTTGGGTTTTCTCTGTCCTGTTGTTTCTTGCCTTTCTCTCCTGGTTCTTGGTGGTGGGTGTCTCCCTCTGTCTGGCCACACCCTGGTTCTGGGAGTTTCTCCACACACCTGTTCTGAGTTTGCAGTTAATCACCCAGGTGCTTTATAAGCCTCACAGTTTGTCTCTGTCCTTCGCCAGATCGATGTGCCTTGTGCCTCTTTCCAGCTCAGTTCCTTGTGTTTTTGCCTTGATTGCTTCATCGTGTTTTTGATTACCTGCCTGTGTACCTCGACCACGCCTAAGCCTGATGATTTTGTTACTGTTGCTTCTTTTGGACTGCTTATCTGTGTACCGACCTCTGCTACCAAACCAAGTAAATGCTTTTACTCCACTGAGCTGTGTACTCGCATCCTGCATTTGTGTCCAGCCTGCTTCACCAGCCAACCCTGATACCTGAGTCATTTACTCAAAAAAGTCTGAAAGACCTAAATGACATGGTGAGATGCTGAAGAGCTTTGTTCATTCAGGTCCGCAACATATACATATTCGTCTACGACAGCATCACGCCACGCAAGGTGAAATACTTCTAATTTTGAAGTACGTCATTTTCATTCTGGACTTCTAGCCTTATGCTTGAGGTTGCGCAAGTAATTGTTGAACCAAGGTGACTGTTTTGGGGGTGTGGTTTTAATATAGGTCACACAATCATGTTGAGTGTAGTTTTGAGTGCAGAGTTTAAACTGTCCACAAGACTGTCTAATGATTGGGCATTTTCCAAACGTGAAGCTGAGATATCAGGCAGGTCCAGCCTTGATGTTTCAACTTGAGAATCTTGTTCATTGGTGGTCATGCTTCAGCCTTCCTTACCTTTGCCATGTCTCTCAGCACTGAACAAATAGTACTTGTGGACACTCCAGGTAAGTGACAGTTCTGGACTAATGTGGCGCTAATGGATAATGGGTTCCTGGTAACATCACATTTCTTGCAACCCTTTTTACTTCTATGATCACACCTCAATGGCTAAGCTATTTCAAGAATGTTGCATCCTTTGGAAAGGCATTATGCAATTTTAAACTTTTCAGTGTCCATTAAACACCTGTTTTTGGCCCATTTTGTCTGAGGTGAAAAGGCTGCCTAATAATTATACACACGTTGAAATAGGGTGTTAATTTTTCAGCCACCCCCTCCGTCATTACACAAATACATGTGTCCGAAAGCTTAAATCCAATAAGTATTCAGGTTTGGAGTTGGAAAATATACATAAAAATGATAAGGTCAAAATACTCACCTGCTTAATAATTATGCATGTGGCGTGCATTTCCCCCACTATAATTTCTGCTACCACAGTTTCAGAATTTTTTTTTTTTTTTTTTAAGGGCCATCTTGTTATTTCCAAGTCTCTCACTGAGTGCAGCTATTTTGTATGACAAGAAAAAAAATATGAAGAAATAAAGAAATTTCACATCAAAGCCACCTGAAAATCAGGCACGTCATTCTTATGTCTTGAAGGAATTTGGATACATTCTTTTGATGTACCTTTCAAAGCCCCTCAGCGCCACGCTGTCTGTCTCCTGTGTTTTCTCGCAAGGCTTACAAAGGTGGAAAACAGATCTAATTTAATGTGCGAGTGAGAGAAAAAAGTCTGTTGCCATAAATCATGTTGGCAGCAGATAGAAACTCAGATTAATTTCAGTGTTGCTGATACTGCTGGCCTTTGGTGCTGCCAGTGTCTCTAATTTGAAAGATCAAATTTAAATTCTGTGTGTGGAGTCTTCAGATTCCTTAAGACTCAGCGTGCAATGCAAATTTTGCGTGCATTGACACAACAAACGCGACTAAGTAAAAATTATTCTTGGAAATTCCATTTAGTGTGACTGATCTCATTCAGTGGCGAGTAGGAACATGAAATAATACTGTGGCAGATCGATCTCAAAGCACTTTGACACTGACGTACAATAAGAGGCTGATGTGAAATGGGTCCATCATGGCTGCACAGCAAATGTGCTGCCATTTTCTTCTTTCTCATGGATCATTTCTGACTATTTCTGTGTGAGTGTCTTCTATGTACTTGGTAATGGTACCTGTGACGACAGTAAGGGCTAGAGCAATCTGACAATCGACCCCAGTGACCAAATGACTGACCTCAGGTCAACATTTTGCGGTGTGTTTCTGGAACCTACGAAAACATGGAACACATTTTGTACAAATCGGGCAAAAATCTAATGTGCTGACCTGTGCCAAAATTAATTATTCAAGGGGAAGTGATGGTCTAGTGGTTAAGGCATTAGGCTTGAGACCAGAAGATCCTCAGTTCAAATCCCAGCCTGATCGGAAAATCACTAAGGGCCCTTGGGCAAGGTCTTTAATCCCCTAGTTGTTCCCTGTGTAGTAAGCGCCTTGTATGGCAGCACCCTGACATCGGGGTGAATGTGAGGCATTATTTGTAAAGCGCTTTGAGCGTCTGATGCAGATGGAAAAGCGCTATACAAATACAGTCGATTTACTATTTATTTAAGGGTATTTCTACAGTCAACCATCATGGACAAAACTAGTTTGGTAGAACACAGCAAAAGGACCTGGGAAGAGTAGACCAACAGACAGGCACGGAAAACCTTTTGCAGATCTCCAGAGATGTTCATTTGGGTTCAGGTCTGGGCTCTGGCTGGGCCACCCAAGGACATTCATAGGGTTGCCCTGAAGCCACTCCTTTGATAGGAGTGGCTTCCGTCTGGCCACTCTACCATACAGGTTCCTGATTGGTGGACTGCTGGAGAGATGGCTGTTATTTTGGAATGTTCTCCTCTCTCCACATAGGAATGCTGGAGCTTTGTACAGTAACACTACCTCTAACATTAGTGACATGAAATTTGGGGTTCCACAGGGGTCTCTCTTAGGCCCCCTGCTTTTCTCCCTTTATGTAGCACCCCTTGGGCACATATTGCGGCGTTTTGGGATTACCTTTCACTGCTATGCAGATGATACTCAGTTATACAGGCTGATAATTGCTGGTAATCTCGTTCACATAAAATCCTTAGAAGATTGCCTTGCTGCAGTGAGAAGTTGGATGTCTAGAAACTTCCTACTTTTAAACTCTGATAAGACTGAAATGATGGTTCTTGGTCCAGTGAGACATCGGCATCAATTTGACCAGTTAACGCTCAGCCTAGGCTCATGTGTCATACATCACACTGACAAAGCGAGGATCCTTGGGGTAATTTTTGATGCTTCGTTGTCTTTTGGCCTCCACATTAGAAATATTACGAGGACTGCTTTCTTCCATCTGTGAAATATAGCAAAGATTTGTCCCGTCCTGTCTATGGCTGATGCTGAGACCCTGATCCATGTGTTTATCTCTTCTAGATTGGACTACTGCAATGTTCTATTTTCTGGTTTACCGCAGTCTAGCATTAGGGCTCTCCAATTGGTTCAAAATGCTGCAGCCAGACTTTGGACACGAAGCAGAAAATTCGACCACAATACACCCATTTTGGCATCTCTTCACTGGCTTCCTGTGCCAGTGAGATCAGATTTTAATGGTTCTGCAACTAACCTATAAAATTATTCATGGACTGGCACCTCCCTATCTAGCTGACCTAATTAAACCTTATGTACTGGCCCGGGCCTTACGTTCTCAGGGTGCAGGACTATTTTGTGTCCCTAGGGTGAATAAGAAGTCTGTGGGTCACAGAGCTTTCTCTTATCGTACTCCTGTTCTGTGTAATGGTCTCCCTGCATCAATTAAACAGATTCTGTGGAGACTTTCAAGTCCAGACTTAAGACGCACTTCTTTTCCCTTTCATATGGCTAGCATACTGGTACAGTTTTGTTTTATGCTTTTTACTATTTTAATTCATTTTATTAGTAATTGAAGCGGGCCGCGGCCTCAACTTTACCTAAATTCTGGGTCTTTTAGTGAAGCTTAAGGCTAGTGGCCGGCGCTCACCTTAGTATTTCTTGTTGATTAATGCTGGAAAATTATACAGTATTTTTTGTCTTTCTGATGCCTGATTCAGTTTTTTTTCTCTCTGTTTAAGGTGCAGCTCCATCCAGAGATGGGAGTTGTATTTGTGTTGACGACCCTCCTGTCCTGTGCACCAACAGCATTTCTTGTATATTCGTCCGTGAATTTCTGTAATTTATGTTTGTAGCATGGCCCAAGCAGAGGGTCACCCCTTTGATTCTAGTCTGCTTGAGGTTTCTTCCTCAGGGGGAGTTTTTCCTTACCACTGTTGCTTTGGGGTTGGTAAGGTTAGACCTTACCTGTGTAAAGCGCCTTGAGGCAACTCTGTTGTGATTTGGTGCTATATAAATGACAATAAATTGAAAATTGAAAACTCTGACAGAGTGAACATTGGTTCTTGGTCACCTTCCTGACTAAGGCCCTTCTTCCACGATGGCTCAGTTTAGACGGGCGGCCAGGTCTAGGAAGAGTCCTTGTGGATCCCACGCTGACCAGAAAATCACTAAGGGCCCTTGGGCACGGTCCTTAATCCCATACTTGCTCCAGGTGTGTAGTGGGGACCTTGCAAGGCAGCAGCCTCACATCGGGGTGAATGTGAGGCATTGATGTATAAAGCTCTTTGATCGTCTGATGCACATGGAAAAGCACTATATACATGCAGTCCATTTACCATTTACCATCTGAACTTCTTCCATTTATGGATGATGGAGGCCACTGTGCTCATTGGGACCTTCAAAGCAGCAGAAATGTGTCTGTACCCTGTAATCCTGTACCCAGATTTGTGCTTCAAGACAATCCTGTCTCGGAGGTCTACAGACAATTCCTTTGACTTCATGCTTGGTTTGTGCTCTGACATGCACTGTCAACTGTGGGACCTTATATGTAGGCAGGTGTGTGTCTTTCCAAATCATGTCCAAATCAACTGAATTTACCCCAGGTGGACTCCAATTAAGTTGTAGGAACACCTCAAGAATGATCAGTGGAAACAGCATGCACCTGAGCTCAATTTTGTGCTTCATGGCAAAGGCTGGGAATACTTATGTACATGTGATTTCTTTTTTTTTTTTAAACTCATCACTCACTCACTCATCTTCCACCACTTTTCCGGGTTCGGGTCGCGGGGGCAACAGCTCCAGCAGGGGACCCCAGACTTCCCGTTCCCGTGCCACATTGACCACATCTCACTGGGGGATCCCGAGGCGTTCCCAGACCAGTGTCGAGATATAATCTCTTTACTTAGTCCTGGGTCTTCCCCGGGGTCTCCTCCTAGATGGACGTGCCTGGAACACCTCCCTTGGGAGGCACCCAGGAGGCATCCTTACCAGATGCCCAAACCACCTCAGCTGGCTCCTGTCAACGCAAAGGAGCAGCGACTCTACTCTGAGCTCCCCACGCATACTGAACTTCTCACCCTGTCTCTAAGGGAGACACCAGCCACCCTCCTGAGGAAGCCCATTTTGGCCGCTTGTACCCGAGATCTAGTTCTTTCGGTCACGACCCAACTCTCATGACCATAGGTGAGATTAGGAATGAAGATTGACCAGTAGATCAAGAACTTTGCTTTTTGGGTCAGCTCCCTTTTCATCACAACAGTACGTAGAGCGAATGCAAAACCGCCCGTGCTGTGCCGATTCTCCAGCCAATCTCATGTTCCATCATCCCCTCACTCATGAACAAGACCCCGAGGTACTTGAACTTCTTCAGTTGGGGAAAGGCCGTATTCCCTACCCGGAGTAGGCAATCCATCGGCCGAGTGCGCTGTCCTTTGGGTGGCAGTGAAAGTCGAAGGCCTCGGCAGGCCAGACCCGGGCGGCAGGGGCTAGCTCTGGGGGTGTGGAACGTCACCTCGCTGTGGGGGAAGGAGCCAGAGCTTGTGCGGGAGGTGGAGCGATACCAGTTAGATCTGGTGGGCCTCGCCTCCAGCACAGCCTCGGCTCTGGAACCACTCTCCTTGATTGGACCTTTTTGTTTGTTTGTTTTCATTTTTAAATAAATTTAAATTAATAAATTTGCAAAAATCTAAAAAGAAAAAGTTTTCACCTTGTCATTATGGGGTATTGCGTGTAAAATTTTGAGGGGAAAAATAATATAATAATATATATATACGAGGTCTGTCCGTAAAGTATAGGTCCTTTTTATTTTTTTCAAAAACTATATGGATTTCATTCATATGTTTTTACGTCAGACATGCTTGAACCCTCGTGCGCATGCGTGAGTTTTTCCACGCCTGTCGGTGACGTCATTCGCCTGTGAGCACTCCTTGTGGGAGGAGTCGTCCAGCGCCTCGTCGGAATTCCTTTGTCTGAGAAGTTGCTGAGAGACTGGCGCTTTGTTTGATCAAAATTTTTTCTAAACCTGTGAGACACATCGAAGTGGACACGGTTCGAAAAATTAAGCTGGTTTTCAGTGAAAATTTTAACAGCTGATGAGAGATTTTGAGGTGATTCTGTCGCTTTAAGGACTTTTCACGGTGCGAGACGTCGCGCAGCACTCTCAGGCAGCGTCATCAGCCTGTTTCAAGCTTAAAACCTCCACATTTCAGGCTCTGTTGATCCAGGACGTCGTGAGAGGACAGAGAAGTTTCAGAAGAAGTCGGTTTCAGCATTTTATCCGGATATTCCACTGTTAAAGGAGATTTTTTTAATGAAAGACGTGCGGGCGGATTGCAGCGTCGGCTTGCAGCCGCCACGACGCTCCGTCACAGGAAAAACACCTCTGCTGGAAGCCTTAAGGACAAGTTGGAACATCTCCAGCTGATAAACAATTTCTCATATACTCACTCCACTGAAAGCCATCAAAAGCCAACTGGATTTTAACAAATGGTTATCAACACGGAGGTGTTTTTCCTGTGCCGCCGCGCCGCGTCGGCTGCGTCCCGACGCGCGGACCCGTCCGCACGTCTTTCATTAAAAAAATCTCCTTTAACAGTGGAATATCCGGATAAAATGCTGAAACCGACTTCTTCTGAAACATCTCTGTTCTCTCACGACGTCCTGGATCAATAGAGCCTGAAATGTGGAGGTTTTAAGCTTGAAACAGGCTGATGACGCCGCCTGAGAGCACTGCGCGACGTCTCGCA
Source organism: Thalassophryne amazonica (assembly GCF_902500255.1). Taxonomy (NCBI): domain Eukaryota; kingdom Metazoa; phylum Chordata; class Actinopteri; order Batrachoidiformes; family Batrachoididae; genus Thalassophryne; species Thalassophryne amazonica. The sequence continues at coordinate 66,084,419 of NC_047113.1, forward strand.
CCGTGAAAAGTCCTTAAAGCGACAGAATCACCTCAAAATCTCTCATCAGCTGTTAAAATTTTCACTGAAAACCAGCTTAATTTTTCGAACCGTGTCCACTTCGATGTGTCTCACAGGTTTAGAAAAAATTTTGATCAAACAAAGCGCCAGTCTCTCAGCAACTTCTCAGACAAAGGAATTCCGACGAGGCGCTGGATGACTCCTCCCACAAGAAGTGCTCACAGGCGAATGACGTCACCGACAGGCATGGAAAAACTCACGCATGCGCACGAGGGTTCAAGCATGTCTGACGTAAAAACATATGAATGAAATCCATATAGTTTTTGAAAAAAATAAAAAGGACCTATACTTTACGGACAGCCCTCGTATAATATATAATAATAATAATGAATAAGGCTGTGACATAAAACAAATATGGAAAAAAAATTTGCATGGATTTTGATCATCATCTGATCTCGGCATGCTAAACCTTTTTGGGAACCTCCATGTTTTTGTGTCAACATTGAAATTTTATCTCTGCATGTCTTTTTTTTTTTTTTTAAATAAGCCAATACTAAATTTGTAGCATAAATGTCTGTGGTTAGTATTAGCTTCAATTAAATGTCATGGCAATTTATCTGCTTTGCGCTACCACAGTATTGTATTCCATTGGAGAATTAGCAGTTATCGAAGCTACCTTATAGGTTAAGAGCATTGAGCACTGGAAGTGAGCAGTGAGCACTGAAATTGAATGTAAATGTACTGGTACGTATGTGTAGCTGAGTATCAACAACCGCTTTAATTGATATGTGATTATGATCATCTGGTCATTACTGACACTTTTATAATGTTGCAAATGCATCAAAGTATTTGTCATGTTAGACTCAGAGAAAATTGTATTCTTTTTATCAGTTTTGTTTTTGCAACTTTGAAGGCTGAAAAAGTCAAGGCTGCAGAAATCGAGTGCATTAAAAATAATTTTAATTCTTACTTCAAAATTGTGTGTGTGTACTGTTAAGTGTGTGACTGAGTGAATGCATAATATTTGTAATCAGAGGCCTTGTACTGTGGTGAGTCAACATTTCAACAGTTTTTCTTTTTCTTTTTCTTTTTTTTTGACAGTACAAGGCCCCTGGCTCAAGCACACCTGCGGTCCATGAGCCGAGTCAGGAAGGGAAAGGGCATGTGACATTAAAACGTGCGCCAAATTCACATGCGGATCCACATCTGCTGTGGTGACCTAGAGCAAAGATGGAAGCAGCCAAAAGAAACAATCAACTTAAACATTTCTTTGTTCTCAAATTGACCATGCAAAGGCAAAATGTGCTAGCTTTTTTAATATGGCACATTCATGTATCCACACTTCAAGATAGCTGCCACCTGGTTGTTATGGCTACAATACACAATAGGGCCATTGTTATTCTTCTTCTTCTATTGTTTTTGCTACGATGCTGTTATAAATCTGCTATAACTCAGACGATGGCAGACAGAACTCCCAGTCTGGCACTATTAGAGTAGAAATTACAACCTGTTCCATCGGTTTACTTCACATTTGTGAAAACAGATCTGTGAGTTCAAGCAATGCCTCTGATAGGAAAGTTTTTCCTTTGATTTAACCAGAATGTGGCACCTGTAAGCTACACAGGCAACATAAACAAGCAAAGATTAGTGGGTGTTTGGTTTATGAGGTTGTAGAATGTTATAAAAGGTTATAACTTCCCTTTAGGGATTAATAAAGTGTTAGCTTGTGTTATCTTTGTGTTGACTGCAGTTTCTGTGCAAAGTATTGATGGTGACAGCTGCAGCTCTGGACCTCAAACTCAGAAAATTAATTGCATACATAGAAGTAGCATTATCAGAAATCTCTACTCATAATGAGTGCGGTTCTAGGAATAGCTAAAAACTGCACGGTAGCGACAGTCTGTAAAATACTAATCGTTGTTTCCTGATAATTGCTAGTTGGGGGGGTTGACTTTTTTAAGGTCTACATTGACATGGTACTGACTTCATCAGTGAGTCAGCCTTTAATTATTTAATGAAAGACCCCTTTTGTATGATACAGAAAAGGGAACTGATTGTGCATGATTAACTTGTGTTGATGTGCCTTCTTTTGTACTGTTTGGCAGATAGCCTTTCTCTGATGAGATGCAAACATTCACTTCATGTTGAACAAGGCACAAGAAGAGAGTGGGAGCAGTGTGAGACGTACAACTGCCTGGTAGCTAGGCAACCCTAGAGACCTACTCTGGAAGACTGGGAGATGTCTCCTGTAATATCACAGTCAAGTATTACTGGTAGCAAGCTTTCGCTGACATTTTTTCTTTTATTTGTCTCAGTAGTAGTATTGAAGGGTACTAACTCAGCCACATGGGGTGTGCAGCCAGTACATTCTGAGTGCCGGTCCCAAGCCCGGATAAATGAGGAGGGTTGCGTCAGGAAGGGCATCCGGTGTAAAACAAGCCAACCCAACTATGCAGACTCAGAATCGAATTCCCATACCGGATCGGTCGTGGCCCGGGTTAACAACGTCCGCCACCGGTGCTGTTGCCCAACAGGGTGCCGGTGGAAATTGGGCTACTGCTGGGCGAAGATGACGAAGAAGAGGAGGAAAACGTTGTCACGAACAGCGGGAGAAGAAGAAAACTAGAAGGGTGGAAATGAGAGTGGGGACTTTGAATGTTGGTAGTATGACTGGTAAAGGGAGAGAGCTGACTGATATGATGGAGAGGAGAAAGGTAGACATTTGTGTGCAAGAGACCAAGTGGAAGGGAAGTAAGAGCAGGAGCATCGGCGGTGGGTACAAGTTGTTGTACCATGGTGAGGACAGGAAGAGAAATGGTGTTGGGGTCATTTTAAAAGAAGAGTATGTTAAAAGTGTGTTGGAGGTTAAGCGAGTGTCTGACAGGGTGATGAGTGTGAAGTTGGAAATTGAAGGGGTGATGATGAATATTATCAGTGTATATGCCCCACAGGTAGGTTGTGAGATGAAGGAGAAAGAAGATTTCTGGAATGTGTTAGATGAGGTGGTGGAGAGTGTGCCCAAGCATAAAAGAGTGGTGATAGGAGCAGACTTCAATGGGCATGTTGGTGAAGGGAACAGAGGTGATGAGGAAGTAATGGGTAGATATGGTATCAAGGATAGGAATGGGGAAGGACAGATGGTAGTTGATTTTGCAAAAAGGATAGAAATGGCTGTGGTGAATACTTACTTTAAGAAGGAGAGTGTCACTAGACAGAGAGTGTCACTAGACAGCATAGGGTGGTTGTTTGTAGGATGACTTTAGAGGTAAAGAAGAAGAAGAGAGTGAGAGCTCAACAAAGGATCAGATGGTGGAAGCTGAAGGAGGAAGACTGTTGTGTGAAATTTAGTGAGCAGGTGAGAGAAGCACTAGTTGCGGTGTAAGGCGAAAAGAGAAGTGGCAAAAGCGAAGGAAAAGGCATATTGCGAGCTGTACAAGAAGTTGAATAGTAAGGAAGGAGAAAAGGACTTGTACTGATTGGCCAGACAAAGGGACAGAGCTGGAAAGGATGTGCAGCAGGTTAGGGTGGTAAAAGATGCACATGGTAATGTGCTGACAAGTGAGGAGTGTGTGCTGAGAAGGTGGAGGGAATATTTTGAAGAGTTGATGAATAAAGAAAATGAACGAGAGAAAAGGCTGGATGATGTGGTGAGAGTAAATCAGGAAGTAAAAGAGATTAGCAAGGATGAAGTGAGGGCTGTTATGAAGAGGATGAAGAGTGGAAAGGCAGTTGGTCCAGATGACATTCCAATGGAGGCATGGAAATGTCTAGGAGAGATGGCAGTAGAGTTTCTAACCAGATTGTTTAATAAAATCTTGGAAAGTGAGAGGATGCCTGAGGAGTGGAGACGAAGTGTGCTGGTTCCTATTTTCAAGAACAAAGGTGATGTGCAGAGCTGCAGTAACTACAGAGGCATAAAGCTGATCAGCCACAGCATGAAGTTATGGGAAAGAGTAGTAGAAGCTAGGCTTAGAAAACAGGTAAAGATCTGTGAGCAGCAATGTGGTTTCATGCCGAGAAAGAGCACTACAGATGCAATGTTTGCTCTGAGAATACTGTTGGAAAAGTACAGAGAAGGACAGAAAGAGTTACATTGTGTTTGTGGACTTAGAAAAAGCTTATGATAGGGTGCCAAGAGAAGAGTTGTGGCATTGTATGAGGAAGTCTGGAGTGGCAGAGAAGTACGTTAGGGTAGTGCAGGACATGTACAAGAATAGTGTGACAGCGGTGAGATGCGCAGTCGGAATGACAGACTCATTCAAGGTGAAGGTGGGATTACACCAAGGATCAGCTGTGACTCCTTTCTTGTTTGCAGTGGTGATGGACAGGTTGACAGATGAGATCAGACAGGAGTCCCCATGGACTATGATGTTTGCAGATGACATTGTGATCTGTAGTGAGAGTAGAGAGCAAGTTGAGTCTAGTCTGGAGAAGTGGAGATATGCTTTGGAGAGAAGGGGAATGAAAGTCAGTAGAAGCAAGACTGAGTACATGTGTGTGAATGAGAGGGAGCCCAGTGGAATAGTGCAGTTACAAGGAGTAAAAGTGGTGAAAGTAGATGAGTTTAAATATTTGGGGTCAACTGTTCAAAGTAATGGAGAGTGTGGTAGAGAGGTGAAGAAGAGAGTGCAGGCAGGGTGGAGTGGGTGGAGAAAGGTGGCAGGAGTGATTTGTGACCGAAGAATATCAGCAAGAGTGAAGGGGAAAGTTTACAAAACAGTAGTGAGACCAGCTATGTTGTATGGTTTAGAGACAGTGGCACTAACAAAAAGACAGGAGGCAGAGCTGGAGGTGGCAGAGCTGAAGATGTTGAGATTCTCTTTGGGAGTGACAACAATGGACAAGATTAGGAATGAACATATCAGAGGGACAGCTCAGGTGGGACAGTTTGGAGACAGTCAGAGAGGCGAGATTGAGATGGTTTGGACATGTGCAGAGGAGGGACCCAGGGTATATAGGGAGAAGGATGCTGAGGATGGAGCCACCAGGCAGGAGGAGAAAAGGGAGACCAAAGAGGAGGTTCATGGATGTGCTGAGAGAGGACATGCAGGTGGTAGGTGTGACAGAGGAAGATACAGAGGACAGGGTGAGATGGAAACGATTGATCTGCTGTGGCGACCCCTAATGGGAACAGCCGAAAGACAAAGAAGAAGAAGTAGTATTGAAGGGTACTCTTTACACTACATACCTCTGGCAAGGCCCAAAATGCCTCTTCTTGCAATTGGTGGGGCAAATATATGACACGATTTTGCATTTAATGGTAACAGCACCAAATTTTGCACTGACATTCTTTGATATGTAATTTAAAAAATAGATATCATGCCAGGTACGTTTTCTTTAATTAATGTAATTGCAGTTGAAAAGGATTCAGCATACATTTGTCTGAGTGACATACGAGGTCTATTAGATAATAAACCGACCCTTTTATTTATTTTTTTTAACTATATGGATTTGAATGATGTGCGATTACACCAATAATGCTTGAACCCTCGTGCGCATGCGTGAGTTTTTTCACGCGTGTCGGTGACGTCATTTCCCTGTGAGCAGGCCTTGAGTGAGATGTGGTCCCGCCCTCTCGGCTGAATTGCTTTGTTTCACACGCTGCTCGAGACGGCGCGCATTGCTTTATCAAAGTTTTTGTGGACCTGTGAGGAATATCCGAGTGGACACTATTCGAGAAATTAAGCTGGTTTTCGGTGAAAAGTTTAACGGCTGATGAGAGATTATGGGGTGTTTCTGTCGGTGTAAGGACTTCTCACGCAGCGGGACGTCGTGCAGCGCTTCCAGGCACCATCGTTGGCCTGTTTCGACCTGAAAACATCCTAATTTAAGGCTTAATTCACCCACGACGTCGTGAGAGAACAGAGAAGATTCAGAAGAGGCCGGCATGAGGACTTTATGCGGACATTCCACTGTTTAAGGACATTTTGTAATGAAAGACTTGCGCGCAAATTCGCCGAGTCGTTTCCGTGACGACTCGACGAATCTGTGTGCACCGCGACAGGAAAAACACCTCCATGTTGAAAACCATTTTTAAAATTCAGGCGGCTTTTAATGGCTTTCAACAAGTGAGTAACTGAGAAATTGTTTAACAGCTTGGGCATGTTCCAACTTGCCCGTTAAGGTTTCCAACGGAGGTGTTTTTCCTGTCGCGACCCCCCCCGGTCGGGTCCAGCCCGACATGCGACTCTGCCCGCACGTTCTTTCTTTACAAAATGTACGTTAACAATGGAATGTCCGAATAAACTCCTCATGCCGACTTCTTCTGAAAGTTCTCTGTTCTCTGACGACTTCCTGGGTCAACAGAGCCTGAAATGTGGAAGTTTTCAACTTGAAACGGCGAGACGCTGCCGCCTCGAAGCGCAGATCGCCGTCAGGTGCCATGGGCCGTTCTTTCGGCAACACTACCAGACCAAAATCTCTCGTCAGCCGTTAAAATTTTTACCGAAAACCAGCTGAATTTATCGAATGGTGTCCACTCAGTTGTGCCTTACAGTTTTGAAAAAAAAATTGATCAAACAAAGCAGCAGTCTCTGAGCCATTCCTAAACAATGAAAAAATCGACGAGAGGGTGGGCGACTCCTCACTCAAAGACTGCCCACAGGCGAATGACATAACCGACAGGCGTGAAAAAACTCTTGCATGCCCACAAGGGTTCAAGCATGTCTGACTGTTTTACTGTCGTTACTGTTGTTGTAAAACATTATACCACTCCATTATATATATATATATATATATATATATATATATATATATATATATATATATATTGTAATGGAGTGGTAAAACAGTTGTATGAGTTTGATAATGTATCTGTAAAATTAGGTTAACCCTCTGGGCTCCGAGGGCATTTTTTTGGACAGTTCACTCGCCTGGCATAAAAGTTTTATTATTGCTGTTAACAGCTCTCCCTGCATCCCATAATCAAGTTTTATGTCTTTTTTTCAGGACAACCTGTGCTTTCAAAATATATAAGTTTTTGTTGTGTTTTATAAGTGTAATAAAGGTTTACAATCAAAAACAGGAAAGGAAAAAATAAAGCGATAATAATTTTCCACACACATTTATTCAAATCACACAGCAAACTATAATAAACAACTGTTTTGACACTTTATAAAGGTAATTTGAGGTCTTGTGTGAAAGACTCTACAACAAAAAGGTTCAAACAATAAACACAAATGCACATTTTGAACAATATATACAAAATAGTCTAAGCATTTTGTTATTTTGATATGGTAAACGGTACTTTACGCAGAGAAAGCAACAGAGTTATCCAGTAACATTCACATGCAAACTAGTGGAGCAATCCTGATAGTTACACACTTTGTTTGAGCACGTGAGGTTGTCCGGCTGCTCCATCTGCTTTCACTGATCGCTGTGCGTAATGGCGCAGTATGTACTAATAGTATGTACTCATTGGAGCACCCAGGGGCTATTCAAATGGGCCAACTAGTAACATATCACTCCTGAAAACGATCTTTGGCTTTTCACGTGCAGTAAATCTGCCCTACGATTGGATTTTGGAAAACCATGTGACGGTGAACCAATTCCGACTGGACATTCACATTGCGCACGTCATCACACAGCTTCTATGAGGAGTACAAAGATGGCCAATGGCTGGCTCAAAAGTCTGCGGAGGTAACGTTTCAGCAAAAAAAAGTAATTTTTTATCTCATATAATTATGAGGGTTAATTATAGATGTAACATCTCATCATAATCATTTGGATGCTCTGTGTGCATTGAATCACATTGGCACACAGTGTTTTTGAATAGGTTGAGCAATGTACATGACTAGTTCACAAAATTAATGCATGCCAGAGGTTTTGAACACTTAAAATTTTTCTTTGCATACAGCTCAGGCACTGTTGATGACGAGTTTACTTATTGGCATGTCGGATTGCATGCCAGTGCGGGGATCACATTCGTGCAAGTGTCAAGGTGCCTTTTGTATTTGTGTGGTAATATTTAATTTTGCAATAACACGCCATGTATTTCAAATGGTTTTGTCGCGTCTCATCTTTATATCCCCTTGCTACCTCTTACTCCTCATTTTTTATGATTTACAACTGCCTGGGTATATATCTAAGATATCTGAAACCCTCTGTAGCTGCTCATGCACAAACGTCTGACTTTATAAGACTCTGTGGTGGCCAGAAAAAAGCAAAGCAAAGTGATTCACCTGTGGCAAGAAGAGCCCTTTGCTGTTAGGGGTCAGTCACCCACGCATGATGTGGGTTCAAAGCTTCCTTACCCGCGAGAGGGAGACAGAAGTTTCAACGCACGGAAAGGACAGCGAACCCAGAAAGAGTGTGTGAGAGAGAGAGAGAGAGAGGCACCAGGAGGAGTGTCAGAGTAAAGACAGCAAAACAGATGATGTGGAAGCAGTGGCACAAGAAATGGAGAGAGAACGGAGCAGAGAAAATGCGCTGTGACGCATGGAGAGAGTTGGGGAGCTGCTCAACCACCACTGAGAGCAACAGCAGCATGGGCACTCAAGTAGAATATTTTCTCAGCATCATAGCAGGAGAGTGTGCAAGTGGCCCTGTTATCAGGCGAGTTTGTGTTGCCGACCCTTCTCCTCCTGAAAGGAAACAAGTGCCTTATAATGCAGGAGCTTTTTCACAAATGTGAGAAAACAAGATGTTCATGAGCATATTTCACAAATGGTGAACTGAATGGAACAGTGCATGTGATTTTTAAGTGTTAATTATAACACAAGGACAGACTGACTCGCGCACCTTTGGAAAAGTGGAAAACAAGCATGTCTGCTAAAAGACAACCAAGATTTGCTATCACTTTGGGCAACTATTATTATTATCACCAATCCCCCCAATTAGCAACATTTCACAATGCTCGATGGTTGGGGTGGGGGAGAACTGCACGCTGAATAATCGGCAAAGCAGTCCTTGACAGTATTAAACACAGCCTGCATACTGGATTAACCCAGATGTCACCTGTTGGTTTTTGGGAAAGCGGTTCAGAGGCTTATATAAGGTGGCACCAAATATTGCAATCTTGGCAGAGCATTACTCCACCCAACTCCTGGTCAATCCATAAATGTGTAAAGAGGTGGAGCATGGGCAAGGCCAGTGCAAAACGAGCAAGAAAATGAAGCCCAAAAACCCCCCAAATACTTATGACTTAACACAGTTAAGTTAAGTTACAGTTAAGTTAAAGCTAAATGGCTGACTTTGGTTTGGATGTTTGATCACATATTTTTTTCGTGGACTGGGACGTAACCGTAACCGTTGTACCATCAGTGGACCAAATGCCATAAACTACCTGCTAATTATTGCTAATCTGGTGCTAACATACATGAAATAAAACATTTTGTTGCTCCGCTACCCCTGTTAGTGTCTTTTGAGATTTGGATGGATCCCTGTCTGTATGTGTTTTCCTGTTGCCACTAGGGTTGCCAACCGTCCCTTGAAAAACGGAATCGTCCCTTATTTGGAAATAAAAGTGTGCATTCCGTATTGACCTGAAACGGGACGCAGTTTGTCCCGTATTTCTGTGAGAATCAAAAAGTCTGTAAAATGTCAATGGAATTGACTTGCGCTTTATATGGAAACTTACGGTAAATTTGATCCCAGCCTCTCTCCTGCTCTTCACCAATGAGCTGACAGACACGAGTTGACGTACAGAATCACTCTTATCTCATTGGTTGAGGGACATCTGCTCGCCAGAAGATCCCGGACGAGAATCATGAGCCGACGACGGTCGTCGGACGACCTTAGCAGCATGGCTGATACTGGCACTGCAGATATGCCTACGAACAGCAATGTCTGTAACGTCGTTACTCCTCCTCGAAAAAAACAAAACAAAAAAGAAAGCAAAAATACATGGGCAAATGGGAAAAGGAAAATGGCTGGGTGGAAAAGGTGCGCGACAACATTTATAAGTATTGTAAGTATTGTTTACTTTTTCAGACCTTCGCTGTTACATTGTTTTGGATGATATTTTTTTTTTTGTTAATTTATACACTTTTAAGTTAAGCAATAACACGACAGAGAGATTTATTTTTAAAGATTTTTTTTTTATGTTTTGAAGCAGGACAGGATGCTCATATTGAAATTGTGAGTGAAAATTTATTTTGCACTAAAAATAAATTGCTAAATAATAATTTGTTTTCCGCATGTTCATATCATAACAAATGCATGTGTGCATCTACTTAAATTCAGGGTCAAGTCAATAGTCAAATGGTTAAAAATCCTTTCACACACACGCTGGGAAGGGTGAAGGCAAAGGTCAGTTGGCCGGTCCATGGAAATAGAGACCTGGAATGGACGTCACGTGACTAGCGGCGTGCCCCACGGTGGCCATTACTGAGGGTGGAGAGAGACCTTGATCCTGTTAAACAGAAGCGATATGAGGAGAAAAAAGGCAGCCAGTGCTTCATCATCAGCTGCACGAACCACAAAAACAAATTCTCCAATACTAAAATGAACTGTAAAAGAGCCTTAATGTAATTATGTAAAAGTCTATTTTAAAGTCGTTATGCCGCAATTTAATGTCAGTATACTGAGACTATAACTCAACGCCATAAGTTCTTTTCATTAAGCTGCGTTCACATGCTGAAACAAAAATGTTTAAATATATTTATGTCTATATATATACTTGCAGCTGTTGTTTAATATGATATGTACATGGTGGTCACAGGAGGCATTTAAATTTTAACAATGTGGTTGGAGGGGATGGAGGAGATACTTTTTACCCTGACTGAGGGTCAAAAGTCATAAATTCTGAATGGCTTTATATCTACTTGTAATAAAATGTTAGTAAAAATCATATATATGTTGTTGTCATTAAAAGACTAGCAGTAATATTACAGTGGAAAAAGCAGCAAGGTAAATGAGCACAATGGCAAGACATACTTCAGATTAATATTTTAATACATAAGGATTTTTTTTATCCAGACATGTATGGGTTCGTTAGACCTTTTAATTAGCATGAATACAACTTACAAGCGTCATTTATAAAAATCCATCGAGAATTATGATGACAGGAAAAAAAAATCACAGTAAATGAACAGAATGGAATATTTTCCACAAATTTCCACACTTTACATAAAACACTTTTATCTACATAGACATGTATGGGTTCATTAGAAAGAGCAATTAAAAGGCTTTAAAACAAGCCTACTTTTATTAAAATCTGTTAACAAATAGCGACAAAGTGAGAAAACCAGCACAGTTTGTTGTAATTTCCTCAGATTTCTGCATTTTACATAAACATTTTTTTTTCACCCACACATGCATAGGTGCATTGGAAAGAGCTTTCAAAGGGCTTTGAAACAAGCCTACATTTATTAAAATCCATTAAGAAATAGTGACGCTAGTGCAAAAAAAGCAGTCAGTTTATTATTGATGAGCTGCACATTTCCACCCTTAGTAATGGCGCCTTCTTGTCCTGAGTGACGCTAATAGATAGAGGCGCGCATTTCCATGGGCCGGTCAGCCCTGCCAGTGAGGTGTCCCTTATTTATTTTTCAGAGAGTTGGCAACCCTAGTTGCCACGTCCCCATGCAGTTTTCTATGATTCACCTGTCGTTTATGTGTTGTGTGATCATGTATCTGCCTTCCTGCTCTGTGTCTGTGTCTGGTGTGCATTCCATGTGTGTTCGTGCACACCCGTGGGTCGCACCGGTCCAGCGTACGTCTGAGTGGGTGTCTTTTCCTGGTTCGTGTCTGGAGTCTCATGTATCTGTGTTGTGTGGGTCCTGTATGTGTGTCTCATGTGGGTCTGGTGTATGTATATTTGCTCCTGTCTGTTATTTGTCTGTGTCCTGTTTTGGTGTGTGTATGTGGGTGTGTCTCCCACTGTCTGTCTCTTGTGGGATGTGTCTGTTGTCTGTGTGCCCTTGTCACTCTTTTCCTGGTCCATCATGTCTCTGTGTTTTGTGTTGGATCTCTGTGTTCCTCCATCCTCTGGGTTCCTGGTCTTGGTGGTTTTGGTTCTTCAGTGTCTATTATTGTATTCTCCATGCACCGTCACCTTCCTCAGTTCTTTATGTTGCTATTTGCATTTGTCAGTGTTTGACGGTTTATTATTGATCATGTTTGTCTGTTCCAGGTGTTTTTGCAGTCTTTGTTCCTTGAGTTTTTCACGAGTCCTTGTCATTTCCTGTCCATGGTTAGTTGCACCCGTCACTCATTAGTTATCCTGTTTATAGTCTCACTTGTTTGTCTTTCTATTGGCTGGGCAACTGATGTTTCATCAGCTTGTGTTGTGCTGTTTTCACTCTCATGTGCCATCTTAGTCACTTACGAGGTCTATTAGATAATAAACCGACCCTTTTATTTTTTTTTTAACTATATGGATTTGAATGACGTGCGATTACACCAATCATGCTTGAACCCTCGTGGGCATGCGAGAGTTTTTTCACGCCTGTCGGTGACGTCATTTCCCTGTGGGCAGGCCTTGAATGAGATGTGGTCCCGCCCTCTCGGCTGAATTCCTTTGTTTCACACGCTGCTCGAGACGGCGCGCGTTGCTTTATCAAAATTTTTTCTGGACCTGTGAGGAATATCCAAGTGGACACTATTCGAGAAATTAAGCTGGTTTTCGGTGAAAGGTTTAACGGCTGATCAATCAATCAATTTTTTTATATAGCGCCAAATCACAACAAACAGTTGCCCCAAGGCGCCTTATATTGTAAGGCAAGGCCATACAACAATTATGTAAAACCCCAACGGTCAAAACGACCCCCTGTGAGCAAGCACTTGGCTACAGTGGGAAGGAAAAACTCCCTTTTAACAGGAAGAAACCTCCAGCAGAACCAGGCTCAGGGAGGGGCAGTCTTCTGCTGGGACTGGTTGGGGCTGAGGGAGAGAACCAAGAAAAAGACATGCTGTGGAGGGGAGCAGAGATCGATCACTAATGATTAAATGCAGAGTGGTGCATACAGAGCAAAAAGAGAAAGAAACAGTGCATCATGGGAACCCCCCAGCAGTCTACGTCTATAGCAGCATAACTAAGGGATGGTTCAGGGTCACCTGATCCAGCCCTAACTATAAGCTTTAGCAAAAAGGAAAGTTTTAAGCCTAATCTTAAAAGTAGAGAGGGTGTCTGTCTCCCTGATCTGAATTGGGAGCTGGTTCCACAGGAGAGGAGCCTGAAAGCTGAAGGCTCTGCCTCCCATTCTACTCTTACAAACCCTAGGAACTACAAGTAAGCCTGCAGTCTGAGAGCGAAGCGCTCTATTGGGGTGATATGGTACTACGAGGTCCCTAAGATAAGATGGGACCTGATTATTCAAAACCTTATAAGTAAGAAGAAGAATTTTAAATTCTATTCTAGAATTAACAGGAAGCCAATGAAGAGAGGCCAATATGGGTGAGATATGCTCTCTCCTTCTACTCCCCGTCAGTACTCTAGCTGCAGCATTTTGAATTAACTGAAGGCTTTTTAGGGAACTTTTAGGACAACCTGATAATAATGAATTACAATAGTCCAGCCTAGAGGAAATAAATGCATGAATTAGTTTTTCAGCATCACTCTGAGACAAGACCTTTCTGATTTTAGAGATATTGCGTAAATGCAAAAAAGCAGTCCTACATATTTGTTTAATATGCGCTTTGAATGACATATCCTGATCAAAAATGACTCCAAGATTTCTCACAGTATTACTAGAGGTCAGGGTAATGCCATCCAGAGTAAGGATCTGGTTAGACACCATGTTTCTAAGATTTGTGGGGCCAAGTACAATAACTTCAGTTTTATCTGAGTTTAAAAGCAGGAAATTAGAGGTCATCCATGTCTTTATGTCTGTAAGACAATCCTGCAGTTTAGCTAATTGGTGTGTGTCCTCTGGCTTCATGGATAGATAAAGCTGGGTATCATCTGCGTAACAATGAAAATTTAAGCAATACCGTCTAATAATACTGCCTAAGGGAAGCATGTATAAAGTAAATAAAATTGGTCCTAGCACAGAACCTTGTGGAACTCCATAATTAACTTTAGTCTGTGAAGAAGATTCCCCATTTACATGAACAAATTGTAATCTATTAGACAAATATGATTCAAACCACCGCAGCGCAGTGCCTTTAATACCTATGGCATGCTCTAATCTCTGTAATAAAATTTTATGGTCAACAGTATCAAAAGCAGCACTGAGGTCTAACAGAACAAGCACAGAGATGAGTCCACTGTCCGAGGCCATAAGAAGATCATTTGTAACCTTCACTAATGCTGTTTCTGTACTATGATGAATTCTAAAACCTGACTGAAACTCTTCAAATAGACCATTCCTCTGCAGATGATCAGTTAGCTGTTTTACAACTACCCTTTCAAGAATTTTTGAGAGAAAAGGAAGGTTGGAGATTGGCCTATAATTAGCTAAGATAGCTGGGTCAAGTGATGGCTTTTTAAGTAATGGTTTAATTACTGCCACCTTAAAAGCCTGTGGTACATAGCCAACTAACAAAGATAGATTGATCATATTTAAGATCGAAGCATTAAATAATGGTAGGGCTTCCTTGAGCAGCCTGGTAGGAATGGGGTCTAATAAACATGTTGATGGTTTGGATGAAGTAACTAATGAGAATAACTCAGACAGAACAATCGGAGAGAAAGAGTCTAACCAAATACCGGCATCACTGAAAGCAGCCAAAGATAACGATATGTCTTTGGGATGGTTATGAGTAATTTTTTCTCTAATAGTTAAAATTTTGTTAGCAAAGAAAGTCATGAAGTCATTACTAGTTAAAGTTAATGGAATACTCAGCTCAATAGAGCTCTGACTCTTTGTCAGCCTGGCTACAGTGCTGAAAAGAAACCTGGGGTTGTTCTTATTTTCTTCAATTAGTGATGAGTAGAAAGATGTCCTAGCTTTACGGAGGGCTTTTTTATAGAGCAACAGACTCTTTTTCCAGGCTAAGTGAAGATCTTCTAAATTAGTGAGACGCCATTTCCTCTCCAACTTACGGGTTATCTGCTTTAAGCTACGAGTTTGTGAGTTATACCACGGAGTCAGACACTTCTGATTTAAAGCTCTCTTTTTCAGAGGAGCTACAGCATCCAAAGTTGTCTTCAATGAGGATGTAAAACTATTGACGAGATACTCTATCTCCCTTACAGAGTTTAGGTAGCTACTCTGCACTGTGTTGGTATATGGCATTAGAGAACATAAAGAAGGAATCATATCCTTAAACCTAGTTACAGCGCTTTCTGAAAGACTTCTAGTGTAATGAAACTTATTCCCCACTGCTGGGTAGTCCATCAGAGTAAATGTAAATGTTATTAAGAAATGATCAGACAGAAGGGAGTTTTCAGGGAATACTGTTAAGTCTTCTATTTCCATACCATAAGTCAGAACAAGATCTAAGATATGATTAAAGTGGTGGGTGGACTCATTTACTTTTTGAGCAAAGCCAATAGAGTCTAATAATAGATTAAATGCAGTGTTGAGGCTGTCATTCTCAGCATCTGTGTGGATGTTAAAATCGCCCACTATAATTATCTTATCTGAGCTAAGCACTAAGTCAGACAAAAGGTCTGAAAATTCACAGAGAAACTCACAGTAACGACCAGGTGGACGATAGATAATAACAAATAAAACTGGTTTTTGGGACTTCCAATTTGGATGGACAAGACTAAGAGACAAGCCTTCAAATGAATTAAAGCTCTGTCTGGGTTTTGGATTAATTAATAAGCTGGAATGGAAGATTGCTGCTAATCCTCCACCCCGGCCCGTGCTACGAGCATTCTGACAGTTAGTGTGACTCGGGGGTGTTGACTCATTTAAACTAACATATTCATCCTGCTGTAACCAGGTTTCTGTTAGGCAGAATAAATCAATATGTTGATCAATTATTATATCATTTACCAACAGGGACTTAGAAGAGAGAGACCTAATGTTTAATAGACCACATTTAACTGTTTTAGTCTGTGGTGCAGTTGAAGGTGCTATATTATTTTTTCTTTTTGAATTTTTATGCTTAAATAGATTTTTGCTGGTTATTGGTAGTCTGGGAGCAGGCACCGTCTCTACGGGGATGGGGTAATGAGGGGATGGCAGGGGGAGAGAAGCTGCAGAGAGGTGTGTAAGACTACAACTCTGCTTCCTGGTCCCAACCCTGGATAGTCACGGTTTGGAGGATTTAAGAAAATTGGCCAGATTTCTAGAAATGAGAGCTGCTCCATCCAAAGTGGGATGGATGCCGTCTCTCCTAACAAGACCAGGTTTTCCCCAGAAGCTTTGCCAATTATCTATGAAGCCCACCTCATTTTTTGGACACCACTCAGACAGCCAGCAATTCAAGGAGAACATGCGGCTAAACATGTCACTCCCGGTCCGATTGGGGAGGGGCCCAGAGAAAACTACAGAGTCCGACATTGTTTTTGCAATGTTACACACCGATTTAATGTTAATTTTAGTGACCTCCGATTGGCGTAACCGGGTGTCATTACTGCCGACGTGAATTACAATCTTACCAAATTTACGCTTAGCCTTAGCCAGCAGTTTCAAATTTCCTTCAATGTCGCCTGCTCTGGCCCCCGGAAGACAATTGACTATGGTTGCTGGTGTCGCTAACTTCACATTTCTCAAAACAGAGTCGCCAATAACCACAGTTTGATCCTCGGCGGGTGTGTCGTCGAGTGGGAAAAAACGGTTAGAGATGTGAACGGGTTGGCGGTGTACACGGGGCTTCTGTTTAGGGCTACGCTTCCTCCTCACAGTCACCCAGTCAGCCTGCTTTCCCGGCTGCTCGGGATCTGCCAGGGGGGAACTAACGGCGGCTAAGCTACCTTGGTCCGCACCGACTACAGGGGCCTTGCTAGCTGTAGAATTTTCCACGGTGCGGAGCCGAGTCTCCAATTCGCCCAGCCTGGCCTCCAAAGCTACGAATAAGCTACACTTATTACAAGTACCATTACTGCTAAAGGAGGCCGAGGAATAACTAAACATTTCACACCCAGAGCAGAAAAGTGCGGGAGAGACAGGAGAAGCCGCCATGCTAAATCGGCTAAGAGCTAGTAGCTACACTAAGCTAGCGGATTCCTAAAAACACGCAAAGTGAATAATGTGTAAATAATTTAGAGGTGATTCAGCAGAAGGAGTGCTTTAGTTAAGGCACGTAAAGATTACACTGGGAAACAAATCGTAATCTAGATAACTAGATCAATCTAACTGCGCAGATTAAACAGCTAACAGATACAGAAAAACACCGCTGTGCTCCGGAACAGGAAGTGATACAATACCGCAGTGAGAGCCAACCACCAGTAGAGGCAAGCAAGAGGCTGATGAGAGATTATGGGGTGTTTCTGTCGGTGTAAGGACTTCCCACAGAGCGGGACGTCATGCAGCGCTTCCAGGCGCCATCGTCGGCCTGTTTCCACCTGAAAACATCCTAATTTAAGGCTTAATTCACGCAGGACGTCGTGAGAGAACAGAGAAGATTCAGAAGAGGCCGGCATGAGGATTTTATGCGGACATTCTACTGTTTAAGGACATTTTTTAATGAAAGATGTGCGCGCAAATTCGCCGAGTCGTTTCCGTGACGACTCGACAAATCTGTGTGCACCGCGACAGGAAAAACACCTCCATGTTGAAAACCATTTGTAAAATTCAGGCGGCTTTTGATGGCTTTCAACAAGTGAGTAACTGAGAAATTGTTTAACAGCTTGGGCATGTTCCAACTTGCCGGTTAAGGTTTCCGACAGAGGTGTTTTTCCTGTCGCGACCCCCCGCGGTCGGGTCTGGCCCGACATGCGACTCTGCCCGCACGTTCTTTCTTTACAAAATGTACGTTAACAATGGAATGTTAACGTACAGGGGGTCATTTTGACCGTTGGGGTTTTACATAATTATTGTATGGCCTTGCCTTACAATATAAAGCGCCTTGGGGCAACTGTTTGTTGTGATTTGGCGCTATATAAAAAAATTGATAATTGAAAAATTATTGAAGCAGATAATTAGATGGCGTTCTGCATTTAAGCCATGTGTGATTCAAGCAGAATTGCCGGGAACTCAACCTTGTGATGTTCGTTTGTGAGACGCTGAGGACCGCGCCTGGGTTTGACACATCGAGCCTGTGAAGCAGGAAGGGTGAGGGACACATGCTGTCAGCACACATCAGAGGTGATTAATTGTTTGACTACTCGTTGATAGTAACTTGGTATTTTATTACGCAGTATATTTGAATTGTGATGAGAATTGTGCAGCTTGCTTCTCACTGCTGTGGCGTGCGGACAAGTGATCCTCCACCTGTTGTGAGAAGCTGCTCATTTGCATAAAGCTTAAAATACAGACCTGAATGTGTTGCTGATAGTGTGTGTCTTTTGAAGGATATTAGTTGTAACTGCTGACTTACCTCACCTCTTCTATCCTTCGCAGAGAGTCGGTTTGTCGTGTTCACCTGGGGGGTGTTTGGCGGTAACAGTGAGTCCAGAAGCGCCGGGCTTCGATCCTTTTGGGCGCTGGACAGCGTGCCAGCCTTCACTCCACCAGAATGACGCTGTTTTATGCACCAGAGGGTGAATAAATAAATTGTTTTTGTTATTGGAACCGCTTTCTGGTTATTTTAGCGCTGGGTTCCGTCAGACGCAGGTCCGCTCCTCAACCCGCGTCGACACATAACGCCATATGGTTTTTGAAAAAAATAATAAGGTCGGATACTTTTCTAATAGACCTCGTATGTGTAAGTACTTCTGTGGTTTGTCGCGCACCAGCTCGTCATCTATATTTAGTTTAATCATCACCCATCACACCTCCCAGTTTTTCTCTGCCCTGTGTTTCTGTGTTGGATTTTTTTGTGCATGCTCTTACCTGCACCAACTTGTGTTTTGTTTTTTGTTGTTGTTGTTGTTGTTTGTTTGTTTGTTTGTTTTGTTTTTTCACATTCATGGATTATTAAAGCACCATTGTTTTTATATACTCAGTTTGTGTCGTGGCTGCCTGCTTCCTTGGGGTTCTATTAGACTCAGATCCAGCCTGGACATATTTCCTCAACTGAAATACAGACTTCTTGGATGGTCTGTTGCTACAATTAACCGTGCAGCAAGGCATATTAGATTTTGTATGAGAATTTTCAAACAACAAACAGTCAACTTGACTGGTCGAGTCTGCACCAGCTAGTAGATACTGCTAGCAGGACTCAAGCACACAGTTGTCACTCAAAGCTACCATGCCCCCTAAGTATTCATAGCTTTGTGTTTGAATATAGCTTAAACTGTGTGTGTGAGTGAGTGAGAAAAAAGGACAAAAAGAAAAGAAAGAAAGAAAGAGTGTGCATGTGTCAGAAAGAGTGAGGCAGAGAGAATGTGTTTCGACACATCGGTTCTTTTTTCATTTTCTCCACTGGTCAAGCCGGGTTTGGGTTATAACTCACCTCATATTTTTGTGGATCAAGTGGTGTTAAAAAAAACCCTGACCCTTGCAGCACTACTCAGCACTCCTTCTCCCAAGATACTCTCTGTCTCTTCTTTGTCCAAACCATCTCTGTCTCTCTCAAAACCATCCTATTTTTGGTGTCCCTCTGATATGTTCATTCCTAATCTCGTCCATCTGGATAAAATGGCATCTTTGGAAGAGTTCAACTGAAATATGAAATTAAAATAAACTGGATGTCTTATTTGGTCTTTCAGATGTTTCACCGTTTGTTCTGTTAGCTTTTACAGAAAACTGATGTGTTAGCCAAAGAACTTCAAAGCTTCTACTACCAGCCAAAGATGTAGTTACAGTGACAAATACCCTGGAGAGCTGTTCAGTTCATCTCACACCCAAAATGAGTAACTGGTTGTGTACCTCCCAATGAATGTGTGAGGTGTTTTTTTTGGCTTACTGTGTAGAAAGAAAAGTGCAATGCTGTAAATTGCACAAAGATGATGACTTTGTACCCTACACCGGACAACAGAAGCTTTCTGATAGATCCATTACACCCCTCACAAACCGGATGATCCCAGTGATCTCAGGGGTGACTGGGATCACTGAATGATCCCAGTCACTCCTTGCACCAAGAGTTCAAACTGCTTTCATCTGGCTGTAGATGTGTGACCAAGAGATGTAAGACCACTAGATATAAGAACTCCTTTATACCCACTGTTAGTTGTTTTTTAAACACAATCACAAGTGTTTTTATTTAAATAGTTCTATTTATTGTGTCCACTGTCTGGAGAGTTTTTGTGTTATATTTAAGTTCATGTATGCATGAATGTGTTCTCTCTGCTGGCTGCACAACAAATTGCTCCATTGGGATAATAAAAACACTTTGATAACCTTGAAACCACTTATTTGAAATATGTAGATTGCATTGTCATCTTCAAAGACATGTCCCTTGTCCTATATATTGGTGAATTGTTGCGTCTTAAACTGGTGTTGTTTAAACTGTTGTTGCTTCATTTGTAGTGGAGCAACTCTTAGTGGATAGCCAAATATAAGACGAGCAATCTTTCAACAACACTCCAGGACAACATTCAACATATGTTACTGCTGACCTGAATAACCCTTTTTGATTGTTAATCAAATGATTGTTAACTCAACCAATAATTTGCATCACTTTTTACAATATTTGGGGCAACTTTAACTTTTAACCCCTGTACAATCTAAAGCTGAGCTTTGTTACCATTCTTGCTGTTTTCCCCCCATAACTCCATAACATTCAGTCATAGATAGTTCAAACTATACCTTTTTGGAATATTTATGTTCAGACAAATAATGTGGTATAGCTTTCAATATGATTGGAACATTTCTAAATTTTGACCCCTGTGTAATTCTTAAATTGACCCCTACCTGGCCGCCTATTGAAAATTCAAGTGGATACTCAGTTTTTTTTTTTTTTTTTTTTCAAAAGATTAATGTTTAAGGCGTATTTGTGCCAACTTTGCTGCATGGATCATCTTTTAGTCTGTCTTTGTAGTCTTACACACCTCTCTGCAGCTTCTCTCCCCCTGCCATCCCCTCATTACCCCATCCCCGTAGAGACGGTGCCTGCTCCCAGACCACCAATAACCAGCAAAAATCTATTTAAGCATAAAAATTCAAAAAGAAAAAATAATATAGCACCTTCAACTGCACCACAGACTAAAACAGTTAAATGTGGTCTATTAAACATTAGGTCTCTCTCTTCTAAGTCC
This sequence comes from Thalassophryne amazonica, assembly GCF_902500255.1. Taxonomy (NCBI): domain Eukaryota; kingdom Metazoa; phylum Chordata; class Actinopteri; order Batrachoidiformes; family Batrachoididae; genus Thalassophryne; species Thalassophryne amazonica. The sequence continues at coordinate 66,105,495 of NC_047113.1, forward strand.
CTGTTGGTAAATGATATAATAATTGATCAACGTATTGATTTATTCTGCCTAACAGAAACCTGGTTACAGCAGGATGAATATGTTAGTTTAAATGAGTCAACACCCCCGAGTCACACTAACTGTCAGAATGCTCGTAGCACGGGCCGGGGCGGAGGATTAGCAGCAATCTTCCATTCCAGCTTATTAATTAATCAAAAACCTAGACAGAGCTTTAATTCATTTGAAAGCTTGACTCTTAGTCTTGTCCATCCAAATTGGAAGTCCCAAAAACAGTTTTATTTGTTATTATCTATCGTCCACCTGGTCGTTACTGTGAGTTTCTCTGTGAATTTTCAGACCTTTTGTCTGACTTAGTGCTTAGCTCAGATAAGATAATTATAGTGGTCGATTTTAACATCCACACAGATGCTGAGAATGACAGCCTCAACACTGCATTTAATCTATTATTAGACTCTATTGGCTTTGCTCAAAAAGTAAATGAGTCCACCCACCACTTTAATCATATCTTAGATCTTGTTCTGACTTATGGTATGGAAATAGAAGACTTAACAGTATTCCCTGAAAACTCCCTTCTGTCTGATCATTTCTTAATAACATTTACATTTACTCTGATGGACTACCCAGCAGTGGGGAATAAGTTTCATTACACTAGAAGTCTTTCAGAAAGCGCTGTAACTAGGTTTAAGGATATGATTCCTTCTTTATGTTCTCTAATGCCATATAACAACACAGTGCAGAGTAGCTACCTAAACTCTGTAAGTGAGATAGAGTATCTCGTCAATAGTTTTACATCCTCATTGAAGACAACTTTGGATGCTGTAGCTCCTCTAAAAAAGAGAGCTTTAAATCAGAAGTGCCTGACTCCGTGGTATAACTCACAAACTCGTAGCTTAAAGCAGATAACCCGTAAGTTGGAGAGGAAATGGCGTCTCACTAATTTAGAAGATCTTCACTTAGCCTGGAAAAAGAGTCTGTTGCTCTATAAAAAAGCCCTCCGTAAAGCTAGGACATCTTTCTACTCATCACTAATTGAAGAAAATAAGAACAACCCCAGGTTTCTTTTCAGCACTGTAGCCAGGCTGACATAGAGTCAGAGCTCTATTGAGCTGAGTATTCCATTAACTTTAACTAGTAATGACTTCATGACTTTCTTTGCTAACAAAATTTTAACTATTAGAGAAAAAAATTACTCATAACCATCCCAAAGACGTATCGTTATCTTTGGCTGCTTTCAGTGATGCCGGTATTTGGTTAGACTCTTTCTCTCCGATTGTTCTGTCTGAGTTATTTTCATTAGTTACTTCATCCAAACCATCAACATGTTTATTAGACCCCAATCCTACCAGGCTGCTCAAGGAAGCCCTACCATTATTTAATGCTTCGATCTTAAATATGATCAATCTATCTTTGTTAGTTGGCTATGTACCACAGGCTTTTAAGGTGGCAGTAATTAAACCATTACTTAAAAAGCCATCACTTGACCCAGCTATCTTAGCTAATTATAGGCCAATCTCCAACCTTCCTTTTCTCTCAAAAATTCTTGAAAGGGTAGTTGTAAAACAGCTAACTGATCATCTGCAGAGGAATGGTCTATTTGAAGTGTTTCAGTCAGGTTTTAGAATTCATCATAGTACAGAAACAGCATTAGTGAAGGTTACAAATGATCTTCTTATGGCCTCGGACAGTGGACTCATCTCTGTGCTTGTTCTGTTAGACCTCAGTGCTGCTTTTGATACTGTTGACCATAAAATTTTATTACAGAGATTAGAGCATGCCATAGGTATTAAAGGCACTGCGCTGCGGTGGTTTGAATCATATTTGTCTAATAGATTACAATTTGTTCATGTAAATGGGGAATCTTCTTCACAGACTAAAGTTAATTATGGAGTTCCACAAGGTTCTGTGCTAGGACCAATTTTATTCACTTTATACATGCTTCCCTTAGGCAGTATTATTAGACGGTATTGCTTAAATTTTCATTGTTACGCAGATGATACCCAGCTTTATCTATCCATGAAGCCAGAGGACACACACCAGTTAGCTAAACTGCAGGATTGTCTTACAGACATAAAGACATGGATGACCTCTAATTTCCTGCTTTTAAACTCAGATAAAACTGAAGTTATTGTACTTGACCCCACAAATCTTAGAAACATGGTGTCTAACCAGATCCTTACTGTGGATGGCATTACCCTGACCTCTAGTAATACTGTGAGAAATCTTGGAGTCATTTTTGATCAGGATATGTCATTCAAAGCGCATATTAAACAAATATGTAGGACTGCTTTTTTGCATTTACGCAATATCTCTAAAATCAGAAAGGTCTTGTCTCAGAGTGATGCTGAAAAACTAATTCATGCATTTATTTCCTCTAGGCTGGACTATTGTAATTCATTATTATCAGGTTGTCCTAAAAGTTCCCTAAAAAGCCTTCAGTTAATTCAAAATGCTGCAGCTAGAGTACTGACGGGGACTAGAAGGAGAGAGCATATCTCACCCATATTGGCCTCTCTTCATTGGCTTCCTGTTAATTCTAGAATAGAATTTAAAATTCTTCTTCTTACTTATAAGGTTTTGAATAATCAGGTCCCATCTTATCTTAGGGACCTCGTAGTACCATATCACCCCAATAGAGCGCTTCGCTCTCAGACTGCAGGCTTACTTGTAGTTCCTAGGGTTTGTAAGAGTAGAATGGGAGGCAGAGCCTTCAGCTTTCAGGCTCCTCTCCTGTGGAACCAGCTCCCAATTCAGATCAGGGAGACAGACACCCTCTCTACTTTTAAGATTAGGCTTAAAACTTTCCTTTTTGCTAAAGCTTATAGTTAGGGCTGGATCAGGTGACCCTGAACCATCCCTTAGTTATGCTGCTATAGACGTAGACTGCTGGGGGGTTCCCATGATGCACTGTTTCTTTCTCTTTTTGCTCTGTATGCACCACTCTGCATTTAATCATTAGTGATCGATCTCTGCTCCCCTCCACAGCATGTCTTTTTCCTGGTTCTCTCCCTCAGCCCCAACCAGTCCCAGCAGAAGACTGCCCCTCCCTGAGCCTGGTTCTGCTGAGGTTTCTTCCTGTTAAAAGGGAGTTTTTCCTTCCCACTGTAGCCAAGTGCTTGCTCACAGGGGGTCGTTTTGACCGTTGGGGTTTTACATAATTATTGTATGGCCTTGCCTTACAATATAAAGCGCCTTGGGGCAACTGTTTGTTGTGATTTGGAGCTATATAAAAAAATTGATTGATTGATTGATTGATCTTTTGAAGGATTTCTCTGTAAATATTCTGTTATCTGCTGCACTATTAATGGGATGACAACAGTGGCCTGCACAGGTTTTAAACCCAGCAACTAATTAGCAAGGTTGGGTAGGATTACTTTGAAATGTAATCCAAAATTAATCAGATTACAAGTAATCCAAATGTATGTACATACATACATGTAATCCACATGTATTATTTCAAAGTAATCCTACCCAACCTTGCTAATTTGTGAGACAGCAGTGGTTGTTGTGAAAGTGTAGGAACACGGACGCAAGACGTCATTAACCAACGCTTGGAACGTCGTGGGCGCATTGGTGAGGCCGAACGGCATTACCAGGTACTCAAAGTGACCTAACGGGGTGTTAAATGCCGTCTTCCACTCGTCTCCCTCCTGGATCTGAACCAGGTGATAAGCATTCCTAAGATCCAATTTTGTGAAAATTTAGGCTCCATGCAAGGGCGTGAACACTGAATCCAACAGAGGTAACGGGTATCAGTTGCGAACCGTGATCTCGTTCAGCCCTCTGTAATCAATGCACGGACGGAGTCCGCCGTCCTTCTTGCCCACAAAAAAGAAACCAGCACCCATCAGGGAGGTGGAGTTCCGGATCAACCCGGCAGCTAACGAGTCCCGGATGTAGGTCTCCATTGATTCGCGTTCCGGACGTGAGAGGTTGTACAGCCTGCTGGACGGGTACTCAGCGCCCGGTATCAAATCAATGGCATAATCGTACGGACGGTGCGGGGGCAGCGTGAGTGCCAGATCTTTGCTGAAGACATCAGCAAGGTCATGGTACTCGGCTGGCACCGCCGCCAGATTGGGGGAACTAAAACCTCCTCCTTAGCTGTCACACCGGGTGGAACCGAGGATCCTAAACACTCCCGGTGGCAGGTTTCGCTCCACTGAACCACAACCCCACACGGCCAATCAATCCAGGGATTGTGTTTTAACACCTATGGAAAACCCAAAATCACTCGGGAGGTAGAAGGTGTTACATAAAACATAATCTCCTCCCTGTGATTTCCAGATGCAACCAATGTCACTGGCTGTGTCTGGTGTGTGATTAGTGGAAGAAGGGTGCCATCTAGTGCCCGCACCGACAATGGTGATGGTAAGGCCACTAGAGGGAGCCCAACCTCTTTTGCCCATCTGCTATCCAGCAGATTCCTCTCCAACCCCGTGTCCACCAGTGCTAGGGCGTGAAGGGTTAGATCCCCACTCAGGATCGTGACTGGGATATGTGCAGATTTTCGGGGTCTCCCCGCGTGGGTATTGTGACCCACCCTTAGCCCAGTCTCTAAGGATGAGTGCTGCTGTTTTGACCGTTTGGGACATTCTCTCTGTGTGTGCTCGGTTGAGTTGCAGAGAAAACACTCCCCACGGATCAGCCTCCTTTTTCTCTGATCTGATCGCCTTTTGGCCCTGCTCGTTTCCATAGCAACATCAGCAGGGGGAGCTGTCGTCACGTGGAGTGCCCTGGCTGTGGAGCGTGGGGAAGACGGCTTCCTTTCGGACCCGGGAGGAAGAGGGACGGCTTGTGCCTGACCACGCCTTTCGTCTCGCTCCCGTCGGTGTTCTGTTAATCGGTTGTCTAACCGTATAACCAGGTCAATAAGCCCGTCTAAATCCCGCGGCTCGTCCTTCGCCACCAGGTGCTCCTTAAGGACCAGAGACAGTCCGTTTACAAAGGCGGCACGGAGCGCAACAGCATTCCAGCCGGCTCGTGCTGCCGCGATGCGGATGTCGACTGCATACTTCGTTGCGCTCCGACACCCCTGTCTTATCGACAGCAGCACGCTTGAAGTGGTCTCGCCTCTATGAGGGTGGTCGAACACCTGTCGGAACTCCCTCACAAACTCAGTGTAAATCATTACGAGCCATGAATTCTGCTCCCACAGTGCCGTAGCCCAGGCGCGTGCCTCTCCTCGAAGCAAATTTATAACGTAAGCCACCCGGCTAGCGTCTGACGCGTACATGACGGGACGCTGTGAAAAGACGAGCGAGCACTGCATCAAGACGTCCGCGCACGCCTCCACACAGCCTCCGTACGGCTCCGGAGGGCTTATGTATGCTTCAGGGGAAGGTGGGGGGGTTTGTTGAACGACCAGTGGAATGTCTGTTTCTGGCATTCGGTCAGCAGGAGGAGGTGCTGCAGCAGCGCCCTGAGCATGCGCTTCCACCTGGGCGGTGAAAGCCTCCATCCTTCGATTGAGAACAACGCTCTGCTCGGTAACTAAGTCCAACCGAGCAGTAAAAGCGGTTAAGATGTGCTGCAGCTCACCTAACACGCCTCCTGCTGGCGCCGGTGCACCTCGCTCTTCCATTGGCTGTTCAGGCGATGGTTGACGCCCCTCGGGATCCATGACGCTGGCCGAGAAATCCTGTTGTGAAAGTGTAGGAACACGGACCCACAACAGGGGGCGTAAAAGAACGGGCAATGGATAAGCCAAACAGTAACAATTTAATGTTGTAAATTGTGCACAACGGAATACAGACAACAACCAGTTTGGAACTACAGTCAATTACGTTGGGTGATGTGTGGGCAGGCTTGAGGATAGGAGATGCCCGTCCAGAACCGAGCCGGATCCCACACGGCCCTCACCGCCAACGGATCTGAAGAACACCGGAGCCGCCAAGTCCTGGGTCCCCAGGTGGTCACCGTCTCCAGCTGTCAGACCTGGCACTGCTGGCAGAGAACAGAAACAGTACAGGTGAGTGTGAGTACGCACACTCAGTAATCCCACAGTCTGTGTTCTTTTGGGAGGGAGCACCTCCACCTCCAGTCACACACTCGTGCAGCTCCTGTCTAACCACTTATCTGGTTGGGGTGTGAAGCGAAGCCGTCGCTGATCACACCAAACGGCAATCCCACAGACAAGGCAACACCCACAGGAAAACAGCTGCAAAGAAGTTCAGACTATTAGTCAGCGTTAAATACAGCAGAGAAATTACCTCCAAGATAGCTGATTTCTCGGCGAGGAGGTGGAGTTGCAGTCTGGCCTTTATGGTGATGGTGATGAGTTGAATGACTGACAGCTGGTGCTGATGATGAGTGACAGCTGTCACTCCCAGTGGCTCCGGCGCCCTCTCGTGCTTGAAGCCCGCACTCCAAGCAGGGCGCCATCTGGTGGTGGTGGGCCAGCAGTACCTCCTCTTCAGCGGCCCCCACAACAGGGGTTTTCAAATGACAATGTACTCTTACCTTTTTAACAGTTATTGATACACACAAATAACATGTTTCTGTCTGCCAGCAACAAGGACAGCAATGGACCAAGTGCTAGAGCTGATTGGCCATTAAATAAATAGGCAGAGGTTCAATCCCTGACTAACCCTGCCGATACATCGTGTTCTCCCTCAACATCCTGAAGCACAAATTGCTCCCAGTGTGCAGGATGCCATCTTACATGGTGGCTTTTTGTGTTAGTGTGAGGCTATATCCAATTGTAAATCATTTTGGATAAAAATGTCTTCTGAAAAAAATAAATAATTGGACAGCTTTCATTTCACAATGCAGTATCACACAACACTGCTACAGTAGACTTGGTATTAATTATCAACAATTCAGGAGGGTATTTTAGTAAGGAATACCTATTTTGATCCGTTGGTTGTAATGCTACCTGCTCAGCAATCAATTGGGAATTACTGATCATAATTGGTGGGTAGAATTAAGCACAGAGGCCTAAACCGTACAAATCAGGTTCTGTGTATGTTAATTGCATGCAAAATCTCAAAGGAAAGGTTCTGGGAGCATGGTCTGGTGTTGTGAGTTGAATGAATGAATGAATGATGATTTATTGTCATTACAACAAGTGCAACGAAATTATCTTCGCACCCAATTACCTCAGAAATACAGTAATTAATCCACAATAATTACTGGTTGAATATAATAATGACACACATCTGAATTAAAACAGCCACACAAATACATGTGATTTGTTTATGTACACTAAACTTTGAAGCAGCAGTCTGTCATCCAAATTGAGGCAAAGTGAGTGTAGGCCGCAGCAGAGTCCCACGCAGCTGAACTTGGGGGGGGGGGGGGGCTGCAGCTGTGCCGCGTGGCCTCCTAGAGTGGCAGAGCGGATGCCGGTGTGGGGTGGGAGTGGGGACAGAAACACAAAGGAGGGGTAGAGGTGGGGGGGCGTGTGTCATGTGTCCAGATGAGTTCATATAAGTCTCTGTCTGTATGTGCGTAGAGTCTGGTGTGGCTGTTGGTGGAGGGCAAATGAAGAGGGAGCTAAAAGCTTCAGCAAAGCCACTGAAATCCTTCTGGAGGAAAAAAGCAGGGCACTGGTTGCATGTAGTATCAAAGACATCCAGTCATCACTGTCAGTCACTGTTTAGCATCCAAGTCTCATAATAATACAGTAAAGCTAGTATCTCACTGGGCCACAACAGCCTGCGAATGGCACCCGCGAGGAAATTTGCACAGCTCAGCTCAAGGTTCACAGCTGTTCACTGTCTCCATTGTGGAAAATGCGGAGCATGTGAGACAACTTCTGAGGGGTTAACACACGCTTTCCTTTTTATATGATTGGAGAGGAACAGCGCTTCTGGATGTGACTGAACAGTCCAGCAACCTCCATCCACCCAGCCGACATCCACTCGACCCGGCTGGACGCATAAACTACACAAACTGGATTCATTGTGTTTCTTCATTACCTCCGCCAAGGAGGTTATGTTTTCAGTCACGTTTGCTTGTGTGTTTGTCTGTCTGTCTGTCAGCAGGATAACTCAAAAAGTTTTAAATGGATTTTGATGAAATTTTGTGGAGTGGTTGGAAATGGAACAAGTGATTAAATTTTAGTGGTGATCCGGATCACGATCCGGATCCCGATGCTAACGCGTTAGCATGTCTATGGCATTTTCAATGTTAAAAGTTAGCATCAAGCAGTTGCAGCTGTCATCACGTTCGGGTGCATTTGTTTTCAAATTGTTATATTTCTTAAATTTATTTTTGTTTATAGAAATTTTGTGGAGTGGTTGGAAATGACAAGAGGAACAAGTGATTAAATTTTAGTGGTGATCCGGATCATGATCCGGATCACAATGCTAATGCGTTAGCATGTCTATGGCATTTTCAATGTTAAAAGTTAGCATTAAGCAGTTGCAGCTGTCATCACGTTCGGGTGCATTTGTTTTCAAATTGTAATATTTCTTATATCTATTTTTGCTTATATATTAATAATCTAATGATTATTATATACAATTTTAGAGAAAGAGACAAAAAGAAATAGATCACTGTGCCAAGGAGGGAATCTCTTTAGGGTCAGTGACCCTATGGCCTTGTTTAGAGAAGTGTATCATAAATGTTAAAAAAAATTCATATATTTGCAGTTTAGTTGAATAATAAATTGAATTTTGTCTATTTGTTTTTGTCTATAAGCACATGCAATATCAATATCAGTGCTCAGATGACAGTAGCTTCTGGGAAAGGTGCAAGTTGCAATAAACTGTGATACCTGTTGTGAAAGTGTAGGAACACGGACCCACAACAGGGGCGCAAATGAACGGACAATGGAGGAAGTCAAATAATAACACTTTACTGTTGTGAAGAAGCACAACCAACACGGCAAATTACAATTATGGATAAATAGTCAATTCACAAAAAAAATGTGTCATGTGGGCCGGCTCGAAGATAAGAGACGTCCGTCTAAAGCAGAACTGGAACCACACGATTTCCTCCGCCACCGAACCCCGGGAATACTGGAGCCGCCAAGTCCTGAACACCCAGGTGGCCACTGCCTCCGCTTGTCGGATCTGGTACTGCTGGCGAGGAACAAAAACAGTTAGATGTGGGTGCGCGTGCACCTGGCAACACGTATGGTGGGAAGACCACCTCCACCTCTCGTTGAAAAAAGAAACAGAGTATCTGCTGTCCAAACACACACAAGCAACAGATATTTCTGTTATAAACACAGTCAGCTGAGAATGTTACCTCCTTGGTAGAGCGATATCTCGGCAAAGAAGTGGAGATGACGTCTTGCAGATATACCGCTGCGGATCAGCTGATTGGTAACAGCTGTCATAGGTGACAGCTGTCACCCCGGCTGCTCCTGTGAGGTGGCAGCGCCCTCTGGTGCCTGGAGCCCGCACTCCAGGCAAGGTGCCCTCTGGTGGTGGTGGGCCAGCAGTACCTCCTCTTCAGTGGCCCACACAACAGGACCCCCCCCTCAACGGGCGCCTCCTGGCGCCCGACCAGGCTTGTCCGGGTGGCTGCGGTAGAAATCGGCCAGGAGGGCCGGGTCCAGGATGAAGCTCCTCTTCACCCAGGAGCGTTCGTCGGGGCCGTACCCCTCCCAGCCCACCAAATACTGGAAGGCCCGGCCCATCCTTCGGACATCCAAGAGCCGGCGCACAGTCCAAGCCGGCTCGCCATCGACGATCCGGGCAGGAGGTGGTGCCGGACCCGGAGTACAGAGGGGTGAGGTGTGATGTGGCTTAATTCTGGACACATGGAAAACGGGATGGATCCGCAGTGAGGCCGGAAGCTGAAGCCTCACCGCGGCTGGACTGATGACCTTGAGGATTTTGAATGGACCAATGTACCGATCCTGCAGTTTAGGGGAGACCACTTGGAGGGGAATGTCCTTTGTTGATAACCACACTTCCTGCCCTGGCCGATACGTAGGGGCCGGGGTCCGCCGACGGTCTGCATGGGCTTTCGTCCTCATCCGGGCCCTGAGCAAAGCAGAACAGGCGGCACGCCACACCCAATGGCACTTCCGCAGGTGGGCCTGGACCGAGGGCACACCGACCTCTCCCTCAACCACCGGAAACAAAGGAGGCTGGTACCCCAGACACACCTCAAAAGGGGAGAGGCCGGTGGCTGACGACACCTGGCTGTTATGGGCATACTCGATCCAGGCCAAATGGGTACTCCAGGCCGCCGGGTGCGCGGCCGTCACGCAACGCAGGGCCTGTTCCACCTCCTGATTGGCCCGTTCTGCTTGCCCGTTGGTCTGGGGATGATACCCGGATGAGAGACTTACCATGGCCCCCAGTTCCCGGCAGAAGCTCCTCCAGACTTGCGAGGAGAACTGGGGACCGCGATCGGAGACGATGTCTGTTGGAATCCCATGCAGCCGGACGACGTGGTGGACCAGGAGGTCCGCTGTCTCCTGGGCAGTCGGGAGCTTCAGGAGGGCCACGAAGTGGGCCGCCTTGGAGAATCGGTCCACTATCGTGAGGATGGTGGTGTTGCCCTGGGACGGTGGGAGGCCCGTGACAAAATCCAGGCCGATGTGGGACCAGGGGCGATGAGGCAAGGGTAGCGGCTGGAGCAGTCCCGAAGCCCTGCGATGATCAGCCTTGCCCCTGGCGCAGGTGGTGCAGGCCTGGATATAATCCCGGACATCGGCCTCTAGGGACGCCCACCAGAAGTGCTGCCGGACAACTGCCACGGTTCTTCGCACCCCTGGATGACAGGAGAGCTTGGAGCCGTGACAGAAGTCCAGGACTGCAGCCCTAGCCTCTGGTGGGACGTAGAGTCTGTTCTTCGGCCCAGTTCCAGGGTCCGGGCTTCGTTCCAGGGCCTCCCGGACGGTTCTCTCTACGTCCCAGGTGAGGGTGGCCACGATAGTGGACTCCGGGATGATGGGTTACGGTGGATCCGACAACTCCGCTTTGACTTCATCTTCATGTACCCGGGACAAGGCATCCGATCTCTGGTTTTTGGTCCCGGGACGGTAGGTGATCCGGAAGTCAAAACGGCCGAAGAACAGTGACCAGCGGGCTTGCCTGGGGTTCAGCCGCTTGGCGGTCCTGATATACTCCAGGTTCCGGTGGTCAGTGAAAACCGTGAATGGCACGGACGTTCCCTCCAACAGATGTCTCCACTCTTCAAGAGCCTCTTTCACCACAAGGAGTTCTCGATTGCCGACGTCATAGTTCCGTTCGGCCGGGGTCAACCTGCGGGAAAAATAGGCACACGGGTGAAGGACCTTATCGGTCCTCCCGCTCTGGGAAAGCACAGCTCCTGTCCCTGAGTCCGAGGCATCCACTTCAACCACTAACTGGCGACTAGGATCGGGCTGCAGCAGAACGGGTGCAGACGAGAAGCGCCGTTTCAACTCCTTGAACGCGGCATCGCAACGATCCGACCAGGTGAAGGGGACTTTTGGTGAGGTCAGGGCTGTCAGGGGGCTAACTACCTGACTGTAGCCCTTAATGAACCTCCTGTAGAAATTAGCAAAGCCGAGGAACTGTTGCAGCTTCCTACAGCTGGTGGGTTGGGGCCAGTCTCTCACCGCCGTGACCTTGGCCGGATCAGGAGCGACGGAGTTAGGGGAGATGATAAACCCCAGGAAGGACAAAGAAGTGCGGTGGAACTCGCACTTCTCGCCCTTCACAAACAGCCGGTTCTCCAACAACCGCTGCAGGACCTGACGTACATGCCGGACATGAGTCTCAGGATCCGGAGAAAAGATGAGTATATCGTCCAGATATACGAAGACGAATTGGTGCAGGAAATCCCGCAAGACATCATTAACCAATGCTTGAAACGTCGCGGGGGCGTTTGTAAGACCGAACGGCATGACCAGGTACTCAAAATGACCTAAGGGGGTGTTGAATGCCGTCTTCCACTCGTCTCCCTTCCGGATACGAACCAGGTGATACGCATTTCTAAGATCTAGCTTAGTGAACATTTGGGCTCCATGCAGGGGCGTGAACACTGAATCCAACAAGGGCAATGGGTATCGGTTACGAACCGTGATTTCGTTCAGTCCCCTGTAATCAATGCATGGACGGAGTCCGCCGTCCTTTTTGCCCACAAAAAAGAAACCAGCACCCATCGGGGAGGTGGAATTCCGGATCAACCCGGCAGCTAGAGAGTCCCGGATGTAGGTCTCCATTGATTCGCGCTCAGGTCGTGAGAGGTTGTACAGCCTGCTGGACGGGAACTCAACGCCTGGAACCAAATCAATGGCACAATCGTACGGGCGGTGCGGGGGAAGGGTGAGCACCAGATCCTTGCTGAACACATCCACAAGGTCATGGTACTCCACCGGCACTGTCCCAAGATTGGGCGGGACTCTGACCTCCTCCTTAGCCTGGGAACCGGGAGGAACCGAGGAACCTAAACATACCCGATGGCAGGTCTCGCTCCACTGAACCACTACCCCGGACGGCCAATTGATCCGGGGATTGTGTTTTAACATCCAGGGGAACCCTAGAATCACGCGGGAGGTGGCAGGAGTCACAAAAAACTCGATCTCCTCCCGGTGGTTCCCTGACACCACCAGAGTTACTGGAGGTGTCTTATGTGTGATTAAAGGGAGTAGGGAGCCATCTAGTGCCCGTACTTGCACAGGTGAAGTAAGTGCCACCAGAGGGAGCCCTGCCTCCCTGGCCCATCTGCTGTCTAGCAAATTCCCTTCAGAGCCCGTGTCCACCAGTGCTGGGGCCTGAAGGGTTAAATCCTTATAAAGGATTGTAACTGGGAGTCATGTGGCAATATGGGTGTGTCCCACGTGAATGTCTTGGCCCACCCCTAGCCCAGTTTCTAGGGGCGGGCGTTGGTGTTTTAACCGCTTGGGGCAGTCCCTCACTTGATGCTCTATCGAGCCACAAACAAAGCACGCTCCGCGGACCAGCCTCCTCTGTCTATCCGGTGGTCTACATGTGGCCCTGCTCGTGTCCATAGCTTCATCAGCAGGGGGAGCTGTAACCACACGGAGCGTAGAGGCCGTGGAGCGTGGGGAGGGCGGAGCTCGGTTGGAACCGGAAGGGAGAGGGATGGCGCGTGCCCGGCCACGGCCTTCGTCTCGTTCCCGACGGCGTTCTTCTAACCGATTGTCTAATCGTATAACCAGATCAATAAGCCCGTCTAAATCCCGCAGTTCGTCCTTAGCCACCAGGTGCTCCTTCAGGACCAACGACAGTCCGTTTACGAAGGCGGCACGGAGGGCAGTGCTATTCCAGCCGGACCTCGCCGCCGCGATGCGGAAGTCGACTGCATAAGCAGCTGCGCTCCGGCGCCCCTGTCTCATTGACAGCAGCACGGCTGAAGCGGTCTCTCCTCTATTTGGGTGATTGAACACTGTTCTGAACTCCCTCACAAACCCATCATATGTCTGAAGGAGCCATGAATTTTGCTCCCAGAGCTCTGTAGCCCAAGCGCGTGCATTACCGCGAAGCAGATTAATCACATAAGCTATCTTACTAGCATCAGTCGCGTACATGACGGGACGTTGTGCGAAGACGAGCGAACACTGCATAAGAAAGTCCGCGCACATCTCCACACAACCCCCGTACGGCTCTGGAGGGCTTATGTATGCTTCAGGGGAAGGTGGGAGGGGTCGTTGAACGACCTGTGGAATGTCAACGTTGCGCACAGGATCGACAGGAGGGAGAGCCGCAGCAGCGCCCTGAGGGCGCGCTTCCACCTGAGCGGCGAGAGCCTCCACCCTGCGGTTAAGGAGGACGTTCTGCTCGGTCATTAAATCCAACCGAGCTGTAAAGGCGGTGAGGACTCGCTGCAACTCACCTACCATTCCTCCTGCAGACGCCTGTGCGCCCTGTTCTTCCATTGGCCGTTCAACAGCCGGTTGACGCCCCTCGGGGTCCATGACGTTGGCCGAGATATCCTGTTGTGATATGTGTAGGAACACGGACCCACAACAGGGGCGCAAATGAACGGACAATGGAGGAAGTCAAATAATAACACTTTACTGTTGTGAAGAAGCACAACCAACACGGCGAATTACAATTATGGATAAATAGTCAATTCACAAAAAATGTGTCATGTGGGCCGGCTCGAAGATAAGAGACGTCCGTCTAAAGCAGAACCGGAACCACACGATTTCCTCCGCCACCGAACCCCGGGAATACTGGAGCCGCCAAGTCCCGAACACCCAGGTGGCCACTGCCTCCGCTTGTCGGATCTGGTACTGCTGGCGAGGAACAAAAACAGTTAGATGTGGGTGCGCGTGCACCCGGCAACACGTACGGTGGGAAGACCACCTCCACCTCTCGTCGAAAAAAGAAACAGAGTATCTGCTGTCCAAACACACACAAGCAACAGATATTTCTGTTATAAACACAGTCAGCTGAATGTTACCTCCTTGGTAGAGCGATATCTCGGCAAAGAAGTGGAGATGACGTCTTGCAGATATACCGCTGTGGATCAGCTGAGTGGTAACAGCTGTCGTAGGTCACAGCTGTCACCCCGGCTGCTCCTGTGAGGTGGCAGCGCCCTCTGGTGCCTGGAGCCCGCACTCCAGGCAGGGTGCCCTCTGGTGGTGGTGGGCCAGCAGTACCTCCTCTTCAGCGGCCCACACAACAATACCAAGCGCTAAGGATACATGCTATCCAGTCACAGCAGATTAAACTTTTTTTACTACTGAGCAAACATCATTGTTAGACTTTTTTAGGTTCAATGATTCCACTGCGTGTAGATGTTATGGCGTCAGTGACCCCATGGCCTTGGCGGAGGTTTCCACTCTCTGAGTGCTTCTAGTTTATCTATTTATTTATTTATTTTTCTGTGGACCGAAGTGGAAATTAAATTTAACACTGCTGGCTGGCAGCCAGCTGCTGTGCGAGCGTACGTGGCATGCTGGACAGACAATGTCAGCATTCTGCCTTCATTCATTTATTTTAGTTTTACCGGAGCACTTCCAAAGGATCATGATGCCTATGTGTTGTGTCCTGCCACAGAGGAGCCGTGCCACTTGATGGAACTCAGTTTTATGCGTGACCCAGCTGTGCATGCACAGTCCAGCTGTGCACGCACACTGAACGTGTCTTGCCCAGCGACAGAGGAGCACACAAACCGAATTTTCTCCTTTTAATTATTTATTTTTCAGAGGACTGCAGTCTAATACTGCGGGCCATCGGCAGGGACAGGGGACCTCACCTATGTGGGGAAAATGGACTAGGTGATCTGGATTTTCATTGTCTGTGAGGATGTTAATAGAACTTAAGAGACGCAGCTCAGTGGACATCATTCTATCACTCTGTCAGTGGTTGTTCATGCTCTTTCTTTATTATTTATTAATTTTACAATTATTTACAGTCGTTATTTCTGCTTATTATGTCACAAAATAATATAATAGCCCACAGCCATCTTGAGCACTACAGATATGTGCACAAACGTGTGGTCATTTCAGCCGCATCAGTGATGCGCTCAACATCTGTGAGAGTACCGTGGGGTATTCACATGCAAATCCTTGCATCTGCAAAGACCACGCCAGTGCTGCTTGACTTTCCCGTGTGCGCTGTGTGACTTGTCAGAGGCTCAGACTGCTTGAGATTTGTGGCCATTGTTTTATCCGCCACTCCAGACAGCATTCAGAGGACAGTCTGCCATCATGCGCGCACATGTCGGGAAGACCAGTTCAGTGAGATTTCACATGGGAAAGTTATCACCTTTTCACCTGTTTTTGCATGATTTTGTGTCTCCACCTCCTCTCTATCAGTCGTGCGTCAGTGAGATACTAGCCTAAGGCAAGAAGCACAAGGATCCTCAAGTCTTGGGCAGTCATTCTTCTGCAAATGTTTTGGCATCAATAAGCAGATGTGTCCAATAACCTTATGGCTCCACAAGCTCTTCCCAGGCATCTCTTGATCTCAAAAGTCAAGGACCCAGACATGAGTTGTTATTCAAGATTCAAAGCTTTTATTGTCATACGCACAGTAAAGAAACATGTTTCCCTGTGCAATGAAATTCTTACTTTGCTGCCCACACTTGATGCCCAAATATATATATAAATAAGTATAAAATATCTAAATGTAAGTGGGGGGAAAAATGAAATAACATAAAATAAGCATGCTGGTAAGAACAATAGAATATAACAAACAATGTAATAAAAATGTAATAATGTAATAAAAAGAAATATACACTGTAAGAAGGGAAATATGAAATATGCTTTTGTAATGACCTACATGATATGTACATGATAGTGCATCCATGTGCAACATTCACTGTTTTGTGCAACATTCAGCAGTAAATGGTTTCGTGCAATTGAGCCAGTGGATTCAAGTTAACAGGTATTGTAGTGGAATAGAATAATGTCTATTATATAGTAAAGTGTCCGATAGAAGATAAAGTGACCAGTGATGGGGGGCTCTGTCCTTAAAGGGGGGGGGGGGGGGTTCAGCTGTTTAGCAGTCTAATGGCTGTGGGAAAGAAGGAGTTCTTGAACCTGGTGGCTCTGTGAATAAGCGAATGTTTCCGTGAAGAAGCAGGTAGTTTAGCTACGAGGTGGGGATAAACTGGTTATCTGCCTAAGTGTTTTTTTTGTTTGTTTGTTTGTTTGTTTTGTCATGGAAAGCATCAATATGCATAAATGACCCACTGAAATTTCAGGGCAATGAGGCTGACTACAAAGCAGTATCCGCAAGAGTGAAAGGGAAGGTTTTCAAGACTGCAGTAAGAACAGGTATGTTGTACAGCTAAGAGGCAATAGCACAAATGAAAAGACAGGAGGCAGAGCTGAAGATGCTGCGATTTTCTTTGGGAGTTATCAGGATGGACAAGATAAGCAATGAACATTTCAGAATCACAGCACACGTGGGACAGTTTGGAGACTATGTCAGAGAAGGCTGATGGTTTGGACATGTGCAGTGGTGGGACCCAGGGCATATAAGGAGAAGGATGCTGAGGATGGAGCTACGAGACACGAGATGAAGATGGAGGCCAAAGAGGAGGTTTATGGATGTGGTGAGGTTGGACATGCAGGTGGTTTGTATAACAGAGGAAAGGGTGAGACAGAGACAGATGATCTGCTGTGATGACCCCTAACAGGTGCTGCCAAAAGAAGAAGAGGGCTACTAAAAACATTTCAGCAATATGAAGCAATGTGAATAGAACTCTTTTGATTTTTAGTGCATCTTAAAATATTCACAAAGTATGACAACACTGATTTGTTCATGAAAATCAAGAAGCTCTGTTTGGCAGTTTGAATCAAAGCTTCTGGGACCCTGAACACAGAACCTCTGCATAAGTGATACCAAACAATTTCAGTAATTACAGCATTGCTCAACAATGCAGATTAATCTCCGTGATGCAACAAACTTGCAAGAAAGCCTAATTAAGAAGAACCCAACAGCAACCATCTTCATGAATCATCCCATAACTGATTTAATGTGCTGAAATACAGTATGACTGTGAAGGCTACAGAATGTGCCGGCTGCACGCCAGGTACAGCTGCAGCAGAAGCTCCCATTATAACTAAAGCCATTTAGTACAAATGTAAACATCTGACATTACTGCACCTTAGGTGTGACACCTTTATTAATGAAGCACAGCCAAAACATCTCCATGAACAAATAAAGCCATGCATCTTGGAAATTACTTCCCACCCAGAACCCTACAACAAATCACTTCCTTCGATGAAATTTACCAGGTTTAAAATAGGAACATCAAAACATTTGGACCCCTATTGCAAACATGCTGTGTCGACTCTGAAAAGCAAAATCTGTGGAAATTATGTAACTGCTCTCCTGCAGTACCGTACTTATATTGAATGAAGCCACTTTACAACAAATATTTCTTAATGTGCAAGACAGTGCATGTTAAGTACATGTCAGTGGAACACATGATTAAGGTATATCACACAACGATGGAAATCTAATGATTTACAAAGCTTAAAAGCTACTCAAATAATTCCTACTACATGTACCATCTTCTGCTGTCAGTTCATTTTACCTTAATGCAAATGTTTCCCAATGAACCCCCCAATTTATGGGCTTGGTATCTATTAATCACCTGTTTTACATACTGTTGTGGTTGTTTTGTGAGTAAACACAATGCAACTGTTTACCATAGCAGAGTGGTGCTACAATCATGTGCATATGAGAAACCATGCAAACTAGACAGACACTGGCAGTTGTAAAACACCGATTGGAAGTTCTACAACGAAGAGGAAAAGTCTGAGACCATGTGCACAGAAAAGAAAGAAGACATTTGGTTCCAATATAGATACAACTAGATGCTTGGTTGGTGCTTGGTGAGAAATATTACTGTATTTTCTGGAGTATATGTTGCACCTGTCAAAAAATGCATGTTGAAGAGGAAACACACACACACACACACACACACACACACACACACACACACATACATATATATATATATATATATATATACATGTCACCATTTTCTGTGTTATGAGTGCATTCATTTGGGATTTTTGTGCAGTGTTGTAGTGTATTTTTTATTACTGCCATTTATTCTTTCAGACCCAGCGCCACGAGGAGGTGTTTGGGGGCGACGCCCACTCAAGTCATCAACCCCGCCCCCTCGGATGTGAGAGTTATCAAAAAATAAAAAGAAAAAAGAAAGAAAAAGAAATACTGGAAAATATAGCAAAATATTAGTTATTCAATAATATCACGTATTTAACAAATAAACCAAATTAATTAACTAAAGTAATTAATTTTAAAACAAACGGATATGGCGTGTGTCTGTGTTCAAGCGATTTGATAGGTTGACGGTTGCGCTTGTCAGAGCGGCAGAGGGCAAGGATCCTGATTCCAGCGATTATGGCAAGGTGGACGAACTAAAGCATCCTCGCAATGAAACAACGACGAGAGGGGTGGAGCAGTGCTAACTCAAAGCCTGCCCACAGGCGAATGACGCAACCGACAGGCGTGGAAAAACTCACGCATGCGCACGAAGGTTCAAGCTTGGCTGACGTAAAAACATATGAATCAAATCCATATAGTTTTTGAAAAAAATAAAAAGGTACGATACTTTTCTAATAGACCTTGTATAAATAACTTTTTAATGATATGAGATAGAAGCTTACTCTTTTTTTTTTGCTGAAAAGTTACTCTTTTTTTTGCTGAAAAGTTAACTCCACGGACTTTCGAGCCAGCCATCGGCCATCTTTGTACTCCTCATAGAAGCTGTGTGATGACGTGCGCAATATGAGTGTCCAATCAGAATTGGTTCACCGTCACATGGTTTTCAAAAATCCAATCGTAGGGCAGATTCACCTCACGTGAAAGCCAAAGATCATTTTCAGGAGTGATATGTTACTAGTTGGCCCATTTGAATAGCCCCCTGGGTGCTCCAATGAGTACATACTATTGGGCTCCAAATGCGCTCTGTGCCATTATGCACAGCAATCAGTGAAAGCAGACAGAGAGCCTCTGATGATAATCTCATGTGCTCAAACAAAGAGTGGGTAACTATCCGGATTGCTCCACTAGTTTGCATGTGAATGTTACTGGATAACTCTGTTGCTTTTACCATGAAGACAAAAAAAAAAAACAAAAAAAAAACAACAAAAAAAAAACGCATAGACCATTTTGTATATATTGTTCAAAATGTGCATTTGTGTTTATTGTTTGAACCATTTTGTTGTACAGTCTTTAACACAAAACCTCAAATTACCTTTATAAAGTGTCAAAACACTTATTATAGTTTGCTGTGTATTTTGAATAAATGTGTGTGGAAAATTATTTTCCGCTTTACTTTTTTCTTTCTTATTTTTGTTTGTAAACCTTTATTACACTTATAAAACACAACAAAAGCATATATATATATTCTGAAAGCACAGGTTGTCCTGAAAAAAAAGAGACATAAAACTTGATTGTGGGATGCAGGGAGAGCTGTTAACAGCAATAATAAATCATTTATGACAGGCGAGTGAACTGTCCAAAAAAATTCCCTCGGACCCCAGAGGGTTAAAAGCGTGAGTGTGGTGACTGATTTTATGTAGTAAGTTCAATGTAAGTACATAATATAATTGTAAATACAACATTCTGGACTCACACACCATTCAATCTCATTATATAAGCTTTGCTTAATTTATTACCACCCATGAAAAATGTCAGTGACTTATTTTATAAACACTACCCAATCTAGAGCCTGTGGATCCCCACAGGCAACATGCCCGTCACTATTATAAATAAATTACCCTACCTCTCAACATTTCGTAATGGTATCACAAAAAGTAAATGAATCTACGAGTTTGTGCTCCCATCATGACAAGCGTTGCATTTTTGTGAAGGAAGCACAAGTTCATTTTGTGATGGGAGCACAAAATGCGAGGTGACGAGGCGGGTCTGGTGGGGGATATGGTTTGGGGAAGCTAGAGATTTAGGTTATGATTAGGGTTGGGGAAGGGGTAGGGTTAGAAACAGTAAAATGAAAAAACCATGCCACAAAAATGTGACTCATTTCATACCAGGAGAATGAAAAAAAGCTTGAGACTGGGCTGGAATTTTCGGTATATAACTCACTCCGGAGTATGAGTTGCAGGGCCTCCCAAACTAGTAAAAAAAAAAAGACTTATAATCTGGAAAATGCGGAAACGCTGAGCTGAAGGTGTGCAAGCAGTTATATTTCATTGCTGTGTTCATGGATGTGCAAGTATAAAATCATATCAATGTATTTAATTTATTCATTAGTTGTGGTTTTTTTTGTTTTTTTTGTTTTTTTACAAGCTGATGAATAAAGATTACATTGTGCTGTGATGGTTCCACTCCCGGTACAATCACCCGGAACAGTCACCTTATCGTGGTGGAGAGGTTTGTGTGCTGCTATGAACCTGAAAGCTGTGTTGTCTGGAGCCTTTGTCTCCTGGTAGGGTCTCCCATGGCATATTGGTGTCAGGCGAGACCCCAGACTAAGAATGGTTCATAAGACACCATGACAGATTGAAGCAGAGGAAATCTGACCTGGCCCGGAGGAAGTCCGGAGCCCCTATCTGGAGCCAGGCCTGGATGTAGGGCCATCAGCGAGTGCCTTGTGGCTGGGTTTGCCACAAGGCCAGCCATCACAGCCTGAAAAGGCAACATGGACCTTCCATCCCGCCCCTGTGGGCTCACCACACACGGGGAACCGCTGGTGTCAGTTGCGTTGTCCCATGGGTGGCAATGAAAGTCGAGGGCCTCAGCGGACCAGACCCATGTGGCAGGGGCTAGCTCTGGGTGTGTGGAACATCACCTCGCTGTGGGGGAAGGAGCAGGAGCTTGTGCGGGAGGTGGAGCAAGACCAGTTAGATCTGGTGGACCTCGCTTCCACGCACAGCCTCAGCTCCGGAACCACTCTCCTTGATAGGGGTTGGACCTTATTCTTCTCTGGAGTTGACCAGGGTGGGAGGCACCGGGCAGGTGTGGGGATGCTCACAAGTCCCCGGCTGAGCACCGCTATGTTGGAGTTTACCCCGGTAGATGAGAGAGTTGCCTCCCTGCGCCTTCTGGTGGCAGGGGGAAAACTCTGTCTGTTGTTTGTGCATATGCACCAAACGGCAGTTTGGAATATTCTGCGTTTTTGGAGTCCCTGAATGGAGTCCTGTATGGGGCTCTGGTGGGGGACTCCATTGTTCTGCTGGGGGACTTCAACGCACACATGGGCAATGACAGAGACACTTGGAGAGGTGTGATTGGGAGGAATGATCTCCCAGATCTAAACACAAATGGTTGTTTGTTATTGGACTTCTGTGCTAGTAACGGACTGTCCATAATGAGCACCATGTTCAAACATAAGGATGCTCATAATTGTACATGGTACTAGAGCACCCTAGGCCAAAAATTGATAATCGATTTTGTGATCGTATCATCTGATCTGACTACGCATGTTCTGGACAATCAGGTGAAGAGAGGGGGCAGATCTGTCAACTGATCACCATCTGGTGGTGAGTTGGATCAGAGGATGGGGGAGGAATTTGGACAGACCTGGTAAGCCCAAACGGGTAGTGCAGGTGAACAGGGAACGTCTGGAGGAGCCCACTGTCTGACAGATCTGCAACTCACACCTCCAGCAGCGCTTTTCAAGCATCCCTGTGGAGGTCGGGGGCACTGAACCAGAATGGGCAATGTTCAAAGCTTCCATTAATGAAGCTGCAGTGGGGAGCTGTGTCATGGGCGGCAACCCTCAAACACCGTGGTGGACACCGGTGGTCAGAGAAGCTGTCCGACGGAAGAAGGAGTCATTCCGGGATATGTTTTCTTGGAGGACTCCACAAGCAGTTGCAAGGTACCAACAAGCCCGATGGGCAGCAGCCTCTGCTGTGGAGGAGGCAAAGCAGTGGGTGTGGGAGGAGCTCGGGGCAGTCATGGAGAAGGACTTTCTGTCAGCACCAAGGTGTTTCTGGCAGACCGTGAGGCACCTCAGGAAGGGAAAATGGGGAACCATCCAAGCTTTCTACTGTAAGGATGGGACTCTGTTGACCTCACCTGAGGATGTAATCCAGCACTGGAAGGAACCCTTTGAGGAACTCCTGCACCAGACCGGAGCGCCCTCTATAGTAGGAGCAGAGCTGGAAGCTGATGGAGCAATTTCATCAATTTCCCTGGTGGAAGTCACTGAGGTAGTCAAACAACTCCACAGTGGCAAGGCCCCAGGGGTTGATGGCTCTGTCCAGAAATGCCGAAGGCTCTGGATGTGAAGGGATTGTCTTGGATGAGACGTCTCTTCAACACTGTGTTGAGGTCTGGGACAGTGCCTAAGTAGTGGCAAACTGGGGTGGTGGTCCCCATGTTTAAAAAGGGGGACCAGAGAGTGTGTGCCATTGACATGGGCATCACACTACTCAGCCTCCCTGGTAAAGTCTACTGCAGGGTGGTGGAAAGGAGGGTTCAGCCGATAGTCGAACCTCTGATTGTCCTGGTCATGGAACAACCGACCAGCTCTTCACTCCCACAGGGATCCTGGAGGGTGCCTGGGAGTATGCCCATCCTGCCCTGTTTTGTGGACTTGGAGAAGGCAGATGATCGGGTACCGCGGGAGATACTGTGGGTGGTGCTGCAGGAGTATGGAGTGAGGGGGTCCCTTCTCAGGGCTATCCAATCTCTGTACTCACAAAGCAAGAGCTGTGTTTGGGTGCTCGGCAGTAAATCAGACTTGTTTCTTGTGGGGGTTGGCCTCCACCAGGGCTGCACCTTGTCAGCAATCCTGTTTGTGATATTCATGGACAGGATATTGAGGCATAGTCATGGGGAGGAGGGTTTCCAGTTTGGTGGGCTCAGGGTCACGTACCGCTGGGTCTTGTTTACGAGCGAGGGGACAATGGAGTGTGAGATTGGCTGGAGAACAGGCGCAGCAGGGGCGGTGTTGCATTTGCTCTACCGTACTGTTGTGACAAAAAGGGAGCTGAGCCAAAAGGCTGGTCAGTCTTCGTTCCTACTCTCACCTATGGTCATAAGGGTTGGGTCATGACCAAGAGAACTAGATCACGGGTACAAACGGCTGAAATGGGCTTCCTTAGGAGGGTGGCTGGTGTCTCTCTTAGAGATAGGGTGAGAAGTTCCGTCATCTGTGGGGAGCTCAGAGTTGAGCCACTGCTCCTTGTGTGTGTTGTGTTGATTGGAGCCAGCTGAGGTAGTTTGGGTATCTGGTAAGTATGCCTCCTGGGCACCTTCCTAGGGGGTGTTCCAGGCACGTCCACCTGTGAGGAGACCCCGGAGAAGACCCAGGTCTAGGTGGAGAGATTATATCACCACACTGTCCTGAGAATGCCTCGGAACCCCCCCAGTCAGAGGTGGTCAATGTGGCATGAGAGGGAAGTCTGGGGTTCCCTGCTAGAGCTGTTGCCCCCACGACCCGATCTCGGATAAGCGATTGAAGATGAGTGAGTGATGAGTGTGCTGTTCTTCATCTAATTTTTATATGCTTATGGTGCCAGTGTGAATGGTCATAATGCTAACAAGAATGAATATAATTTTTTATTACCTATATTGATTACAAGGTGAATTCATTACACACAAAAAATGACATTGCCTCTGAAAGTGCTCCTCCAGTGTACCCACAGTCATAAAATGTGTAAGTTACTAAAAGTTTCCACATTTCTTTTCCATCAACATATAACATGATTTTCTTACATATATGTTTTTAATAATTTATCAAATTGCTTGCCATGAATCACAAGTGTTTAATTTTGACAAACTGTAAAGGTTTTCACAGCTCACCTCATCCATGTCTGCATCTTATTTGGTGCCACCACACCTCCAGAAATACTTTGTCAGCTGGTAAACAAGCAAACCAGTGAAATAAGAAGGAGGGTGTAACAAGCACTAACTGCAGAACCCACTGGACATGAACCTGCTCCTTCCAAAAGCTCTGATTACCAGTAAGCAACTTTGCCACTGAGCTACGGAGCTGTTCATTGAAAGCTGCGGGAATCTGCCTCATATCAGGAAGGACATGGAAGTATAACAAAAAGAAAATAAAATCACACACGATATAAAAGTACAGCATTTATCAGGTAAGCAATACAAATATGAACAGTCTGTTTGTCTATAGATGACCCATGGTCACACACATACAGTCATGAAATGACATGAATGAGAAGCAGTGGGCTCTGATCATGTCTACTGGTCAGGTGCGTCCAGTCGGCCGTGCGCATGTTCTGCCCGACGCGTGTCTTGTCGATGGCGCGCCACAGCATAGGTGCGTCGTGTGGAACACAGCTCACTTGGGTGACACGATGGTCAGATCACCCGCTGCGTGTTGTGATCTGATGGTCCATTTCAACCTGGCAGGCTGTGTCCACTCCATGCATGTGTTCGCTCACTGCAGCTTATATATATCGGCTTGTCACCAGGCCGATATATGTTTTTATATATGTCTACGTAAATCTAGCAGTCAGACACACGCGCCTCACATTGGACAGTTGTTAGTCCATGTCTGTCCAAACACAGGTGTTGTCTAGCTGAAATGTCCAGAATGACAGATCACCACAACTGCTTCTGTCATAGCCACACCTCCTGTCAGTTCTCAGCGCACATACCAAAGCCACAGTTGTGTGGAACTTAGACAAATTTCTCTGTGAGTACGTCAGTGGTTGTCTGCAGTCTGTTATTGTGTCAAGAGTGCAACTGGCCACACGGTTTCTAAATGCCATTGGAACGGTGTTAGATGTTCATGCGTGTCACCTGGAATTTGGCTGATACCTGCAGCGAGAGGGTTCGATGGGCTTGCACAGCGCACACTCTGTCATTCAGCTGCTGGTGTGTGCAAATAGTTGTAGCAGCAGGTGTACGAGGTGTTAGAGGCAGGGACAATTTCACGCGGTTTGCACACGATTCCTGTGTCATGCACACTAAGTGCGCACTTCGTCCAAACTTCGCACTATGTGTGAAGAGGCCCTTAGATTTAGGCCCATATGGTGACCTAAACAATTCACAATTGGAAATGTGTTTGGATCCAGACCATCTTTTCGCAGGCAGAGTAAAGGAGGAGGAAAGAAGACGAGGGGAAAAGGGTCTTTTATTGTCATTGTACATGCATACTGGAGTCATTCAACAAAATTTTTCCTCTGCATGTAGCCCATCCTAATTACAGTTCGATAAAGTACAACCAGGAGGAGCAGTGGGCAACCGCAGTCTGACTCCTGAGTGTCCAACACGAGATGTAGAGATGCTGCCTAGGTCAGAAGCTCAAGACTGGGCTGGCAGCTGACAGTTTGTTTTAATGCTGTGTTCCAGTAATCTCGGAAGTTGTAAGTAGCAATTGGGAATGCATTCCGGTTTCCACACAACACCGCAAGTCAGAAAACAGGCTAGACATCTCTGGTTTTGGCGTATTAGACAGCTACAAATACAACCCCGATTCCAATGAAGTTGGGACGTTGTGTAAAATGTAAATAAAAACAGAATACAATGATTTGCAAATCCTCTTCAACCTCCATTGAATACACCACAAAGACAAGATATTTAATGTTCAAACTGATAAACTGTATTGTTTTTGTGCAAATATGTGCTCATTTCAAAATGGATGTCTGCAACACGTTTCGTAAAAGCTGGGACAGTGGAATATTTACCACCTTGTTACATCACCATTCCTTCTATCAACACTCAATAAGTGCTTGGGAACTGAGGACACTAACTGTTGAAGGTTTATAGGTGGAATTCTTTCCCATTCTTGCTTGTTGTACGACTTCAGTTGTTCAACAGTACGGGGTCTCCGTTGTCGTATTTTGCGCTTCATAATGCGCCACACATTTTCAATGGGTGACAGGTCTGGACTGCAGACAGACCAGTCTAGTACCTGCACTCTTTTACTACTGTGTGGAGAAAAGATTATGTTGTTTTGCCCCTGTCTTAAAGTAACCCTAATGATGTACTTGTTATTATTACACTGATTGCACAACTTTGTTTTTGTAGCCACTAACGACTGGGAGTGAAGCATGCTGGGGTCATTCTGAACTGGGAGTGAAGAGCTGGGGTTATTATGTTTTTGCAAGAGGAAATACCTTTTTGATGCCTGTTGATTAAAGGAATTATGTGCGCCAGAGAGTTTGAGATGGCCACTCACCCTCCCTTCGCGCACACACTAGAAAAGAGGGGGCAGAGCCATGCTCCGATAGAGTCTGCTGCGGGTTTCGTACGAACGCCCAGCCGGTTGACAAGCGCACTCTACCGAAAGGTGTTGGCTCTCCACCTTAAAGGCGTCACGGTAAGAGAGAAAGAGATATTTTATGCGCTGCAACCACTTGTGTTTGATGTAACTGCTTTTGTGGGGAATAAATATACGCCTGTTTGTTCTAGCAAAATGCAGTCTGTGTGATCATTTCTGTGTGCCGATCTGACCGAACCTTGTTTCAAAACATTTTTGGCGTTGTCGGCAGGATACGGTTGCGCTCAGACTACACACAGAAATGTCTTGTTTTAGTAGAAAGGGAAAGAAGGATGCCGAGGAGGCATCTCAACAGGAAGAAGTGGTCCCGGGGTGGGATGGGATCACTTTTAAGGAAATAGGCCAGCTTCTACGGCGACGCGGGGGACGCCCTGGGCCGTGGACTGGAGCGATTCCCACCGCAACGCCACCGGTTTTATGTGAGATGTTAAAACGGGTGGAGGTTAAAGAGAAAGCTCCGTTGGGAGGTATTCATGAAATGATGTGGATTTGTGCGGAAGCTTGGAAAGAGCGAGTTTTAATGTTAGATACGGTTCGCTCATCAGAATGCGCTAAGTCACAAAAGTGACAAAATTAGAACAACAGGTAAAACAGTTGGAGGGACAGTTAAAGGAGTTTGTATGGGGGGAGGAACAACAATGCTCATTTGACATGGCAAAAGAAGCCATACAACAAGCTGTGTCTTTAGGGAAAATGCAATCAGGACCAGTAGAACTTCAAGTGTCTGCTTTAAATGACTATGCTAATTGGAGTCTATGGCAGAAACAAAATAAGATACGCAAACCTTTAGGATTCTGGTCGAGGAAACTCCCAGATGCGGGTACGCGTTATACTCCCTTTGAGAAACAACTTTTAGCATGTTATTGGGCTCTAATTGAAACTGAATCACAAACAGTAGGACATGAGGTAATGATGAGAACTCAGATACCTATTCTCTCATGGGTAATGAGTAATCCTACCACACACCGAATAGGAACAGCTCAGGAAGCTAGTGTAATAAAATGGAAATGGTATGTGTCAGAACGAGTGAAACCAGGTGAGAAGGGGGTTTCGTTGCTACATGAACAAGTAGCTGATGCTCCTGAGAAAGATGAGGTGCCTTTTGAAGTTCAACCATTAGAGGAATCTCCTGTGAAAGCGGGAAAAAGATGGGATGATTTGTCAGATGATGAGAGAAGTCGAGCATGGTTTACGGATGGTTCTTGTCAATATCAAGCAGGAAAAAGGCGATGGAAAGCAGGAGCTTTCAACCCACAATTAGGTCAATCTTTAGAAGAATTAGGAGAAGGAAAAAGAAGTCAGTGGGCGGAGTTGAAGGCTGTGCATATGGTGATCATGCAGGTAGGAGAAAAAGGAGTTAAGCCGAGTGCCCCTCCCGTTGAGGAGGAAGAGGAGGAGGATTCCGATGACGACATGGTGCACATAGCTGCTACGCGTAAGGTCAAGAAAGATAGAAAGAAAGGAAAGAATAAGGGAAGGCGTTCCCGGAGTCTTGATTGTTATGATGAGGATTAGGAAAATGGTCAAGCTCTTGTGGCCCGCCGAGATTTAACACAATGGTCCACAAGTGATATTAGGCCCTATGTTCGATTGGAAATTTATTGGATTAAATCAGTTCAAGTTACTTCGGCTTTAGTGGACACAGGAGCGGAGGCCTCATTAATTCATGGCAATCCAGAAAAATTCAGGGACCAGCTCAGACCAGTACAGGTTTCAAACTGATAATGGTACTCATTTTACGGGGAATAAAGTAAAAGAGTGGGCCAAAGAACATCATGTTGAATGGATTTATCATATTCCCTATTACCCGCAAGCGGCGGGACTAGTAGAACGAATGAATGGGCTCCTTAAAGAGACCCTATTGAAGCTGTCAAAAGATCGCACAATGCGACAATGGAAACAGGACTTGACTACTGCAGTGGATCAGTTAAACAATCGACCTATAGGGTCCGGATCCACACCATTGATAAGGATGATTTCAGGAGAAATGATAGAGCATACTACTGACAGCATCAAAATGTGGAAAATTGATCCACAAGCGGAAATTACCTGTCAGAGCAACTCCAGGCTCAGCAGGACTGGATTTGAGAACATTGGCAACTGTTACATTGGTACCTGACCAAATTCAAGTGGTAAAAAACAGGACTAGGTTTACAGTGTCCAAAGGGACATATGGGCATGTCCTGCCACGTAGTGGTCTATCACTCAAAGGGCAACTATTCAAGCTGGAGTGATAGATGCAGATTATCAAGGTGAAATTGGAGTGGTTTGTAGATTGTTTGGAGAACAACCCCTGATATTGAACAAAGGGGACAAAATTGCTCAATTAATAATTAAACCCTGTGAAATGGGGTTGGTACAGGAGATACCAAAACCCATAGTAATAACTACACGAGGAACACAAGGTTTTGGTTCCTCAGATCAAGCAGGTGCCAAAGTTTGGGTTAAACAACCTAACGGACCGCCTAAAGCGGCAGAAATTATAGCTCAAGGGAATGATGCAACTGTTAGTATACTCTATCAAGGTGAAAGAAAAATGGGTAAATGTGCCCATATCAAGTGTTTATGTAAGAGAAGATTAATCATTGTCATTCTACGATTAGTTCTCTTGTTTAATTTAGATCCAAATGCCCTGGTGGGAGCTGTTGATCGGGAAACCAAGGAACACAAGAGGCGGACGTCGTCATGGCAACCGGTGGAGGCCTCGTGACTGGAGGGTGTCGGCTGCTGGGTCATACTCCTCCTTGTAGGTGGTGCCATGGTCTCCAGCTGCTGGGAATGACTGAAGGACATCCATTAACAGAACAGACTACAGTGACCCTTTCCTGGAAAAATTACACACAAAAGAGAACACAAGATAATTTTGTATGTGAACCCAATAACAAATGTACCTTTGGCAATATAAGGAGCGATTGTACCATTTATGGATGTAGACAATGTTATAAAAACTGAATATACCTGTAATAACTAAAGGGTGTAAGATAATTATTAATTCATCAGTGCATGTGTGTATATATAATCAAACGGCTGATAAATGTGAAGGTACACAAAACGGTACACAATGGAATATTACTGCAGAATCTAATATATGGATAGCAAATGGCACTGTCATAAACAATAGGACATCTTGGGGATATTTGATTTGGGTATTACCAAAAGAAGCTAAGGCAACACAAACCCAGGTTGCACCTTTAATTGATACCTGCACCTATTTGGCACAAGCAACTGTGAAAACAAAGGTATATTGGCAAATTACCTTTCCAAAGATTCCAATTTGCAAAAGACGTCGAAGGCGTGGTATGACACTCTATTAGGAGGAACAGGAACTGTCTTAGGAGTATCAACACAGTTGATAATGAAGTGACCAGAACAATGTTATCAAACACAGGGAAATATTCGTCTCAAGTAATCCATCAGGTAGGAGAATGGATGCCTAAAGCCTTAGTAGGGCAAGTACAAAATACTAATTTGTGGCAAAAGAATTTCAAATGGCAATTGGCATTATGGAATGAAACATTTAATGTCTTCCAAAATTTATCTCATATGGGAAATTGGACAGCATGTGCTATACAAACTCTTCATGCTGAAGCTCAAAGAGAAAGATTTCAGCGAATAGTTACTACAGGGAACTATCATGATTGGAAACGGATTTGGAATATAACTGATACCTTATGGTTAAAGTTACATCCAGAATTTACACAGTGTAATGAAACAGTATGTACTGGACACTGGACCCAGTACAATGTGACACAACCAAAGGTTGTTTGTAAATATCAAGTGTTACCGGTAATTACGACTAATGGCTATTGGTTCTTGCATATGGATGGAGAGTGGTTAGAACCAAAAACTAATACGACTTTGATACCAAAATGTGTGATACCACAGATAAGGTATGGCCTGTGTGCTGCAAATGGGATATGCCAATCCATGTCTAACTGACTCAGAGGTTGTACTTTGTGATTGGACCAGGGAAACACCAAGAGAAATGTTGTGGCAAATTGGCCCACATGCTCTGTGTGTTGCAACAATGAGAAACAATTCACAAGTACCTTCGGTTCCGTTTACTGGCTGCCTGAACAATGTGCACTTATGGCATTGGGGAACCGGACGTATCGTTTGACTAATTATTCTGTATCGAGTCGGCTGACTTCGGTACAATGGGATGTATTGCATTCCCCATGGAGTCTTTCCCTGGAGCGTTTCAAATGCGCATTGGAACAATCTACGGAAATTCAGCAATTAATAGAGTCACATATGTCCAACATCTCCAGTCTCATGGTGTCTACATTGATAGCTAGTGACCGGGTAAAACATGTGGCAAAATTAGTACAGCAAGCATCAGCACATCATTGGTGGGATATCTTTTCAGGGATGTCTGTCACTGCCAGGAGTACCTTAGTGCCACCTTGATAATATTAATTATAGCAATATGTGTGATGACTTTTGTAACATTTTTACATGTATCTATGTTATACGTTTAAGGCGAGAGTGGAATGGGTAATATTTCAACGAATGAGATGAAAGTAACTTTGTTAATTCATGATCCTTTGGAGATGACGAATACATGTCACATTAGACCCCACAACATCGGGTTTTGTATATGAGTATATTGTTTGGAACAGGTATAATCAGACTATATTACTCAAATTTTGTTTGTGAATCACTAGAAGAAATGTGGGAAATGCTATGGCAGGACATAATCAATGGAATAGGCTGGAGCCCAGCATTACCTGAATCTGCTAGTGGTTTACATAAATTGACTGGTGCAAAACACCAAGAGTGGAATGTGTGGAGAAAAGATTATGTTGTTTTGCCCCTGTCTTAAAGTAACCCTAATGATGTACTTGTATTATTACACTGATTGCACAACTTTGTTTTGTAGCCACTAACGACTGGGAGTGAAGCATGCTGGGGTCATTCTGAACTGGAGTGAAGAGCTGGGGTTATTATGTTTTTGCAAGAGGAAATACCTTTTTGATGCCTGTTGGATTAAAGGAATTATGTGCGCCAGAGAGTTTGAGATGGCCACTCACCCTCCCTTCGCGCACACACTAGAAAAAGAGGGGGCAGAGCCATGCTCCGATAGAGTCTGCTGCGGGTTTCGTACGAACGCCCAGCCGGTTGACAAGCGCACTCTACCGAAAGGTGTTGGCTCTCCACCTTAAAGGCGTCACGGTAAGAGAGAAGAGATATTTTATGCGCTGCAACCACTTGTGTTTGATGTAACTGCTTTGTGGGGAATAATATACGCCTGTTTGTTCTAGCAAAATGCAGTCTGTGTGATCATTTCTGTGTGCCGATCTGACCGAACCTTGTTTTAAAACAACTACAAAGCCACGTTGTTGTAACACGTGCAGAATGTGGCTTGGCATTGTCTTGCTGAAATAAGCAGGGATGTCCCTGAAAAGACATTGCTTGGATGGCAGCATGTGTTGCTCCAAAACCTGAATGTACCTTTCAGCATTGATGGTGTCATCACAGATGTGTAACTTGCCCATGCCATGGGCACTAAGGCACCCCCATACCATCACAGATGCTGGCTTTTGAAGTTTGCACTGGAAACAATCTGGATTGTCTTTTTTCTTCTTTTGTCCGGATGACAACGACGTCCAGGCTTCCAAAAATGTGGACTCATCAGACCACAGCACACTTTTCCACTTTGCGTCTGTCCATTTCAAATGAGCTTGGGCCCAAAGAAGTGCCGGCCTTTCTGGATGTTGTTGATGTATGGCTTGTTGTGTGTTGGGGGGGGCGTGGCTGGCTGTGTTGGTGTTCTTTTCTTTTCTTTGCTCTCCAGGTGGCATGAGGGCTGATTTGTCTGTGGAGAAAGTGCTGGCTGAAGAGTCCTCACCCTTATTAGCGTCATGTGGAATACCTGTGGCAGGGGCTCACGTGCGCCTTGAAGACTTGCAGCTGGAGCAGATAATTGGATGGTGTTCTGCATATAAGTTCATGTGTGATTTGAGCAGAACTGCCGGGAACTCGACCTTGTGACGTTTGTTTGTGAGACGCTGAGGACCGCGCCTGGGTTTGACATATCGAGCCCGTGAAGCAGGGAAGGGTGAGGACACATGCTGTCCAGCACACGCTAAAGGTAATTAAGTGATTAATTGTTGATAGTATCTTGGTGTTTTGTTACAACAGTAAACTGAGACTGTGAAGAGAATTGTGCAGCTTGCTTCTCACTGCGGTGGCGTGCAGGATAAGTGATCCTCCACTTGTTGTGAGAGGCTGCTCATTTGCATAAAGTTAAAAAGAAACATTGACTAAGTGTGTTGCTAATAGCGTGTGTTATGCGAAAGATAGAGTTGTATCTGCTGACTCACCTCACCTTCTCTTTGCTCCACAGAGAATCGGTTCGTCGTGTCCACCTGGGGGGGTGTTTGGCGGTGGTAGGAGTCCCAGGAGCGCCGGGCTTTAATCCTTGCGGGCGCTGGAGAACGTGCCACTTATCACTCCACCAGAGGGACGCTTTTATGTTTACATTTGTAAGCACAGGTGAAAAATAAAATTGTTTTCTGTTGGGAACCGCCTTCTGGTTATTTTAACCGCTGGGTCCTGTCAGACGCAGGTCCGCTCCTCAACCCGCGTCGACACATAACATGACTTTCACTTTGGTAGAGTTTTAACTTCACTTGTCGATGTAGCAACAAACTGTGTTAACTGACAATGGGTTTCTGAAGTGTTCCTGAGCCCATGCCGTAAGATCCTTTACATAATGATGTTGGTTTTTAATGCAGTGCTGCCTGAGGGATCGAAGGTCACAGGCATTCAATGTTGGGTTTTCGGCTTTGCCGCGTACATGTAGAAAGTGCTCCAGATTCTCTGAATCTTCTGATTATATTTATGGACTGTAGATGATGGAATCCCTAAATTCCTTGCAATTGAACATTGAGAAATATTGTTCTAAACTGTTGGACTATTTTTTCATGCAGTTCTACACAAAGTGGTGATCCTCACCCCATCTTTGCTTGTGAACGGCTGAGCCTTTTAGGGATGTTCCTTTTATACCCCATCATGACACTCACCTGTTTCCAAACAGGTGTTCTTTGAACATTCATCAGCTTTCCAGTCTTTTGTTGCCCCCGTCCCAACTTTTTTGAAACATGTTGCAGGCATCCATTTCAAAATGAGCATATATTGCACAAAAACAAGAAGGTTTATCAGTTTAAACATTAAATATCTTGTTTTTGTGGTGTATTCAATTGACTATAGGTTGAAGAGGATTTGCAAGTCATTGTATCTGTTTTTATTTACATTTTACACAATGTCCCAACTTCATTGGAATTGGGGTTGTATATGCCAGTGATTTTTTGAGCCACGGCACCCTTTTTATATTTACAAATCCTGCGGCACACCAACAACCAAAATAATGTTATAATGCTATTACCTCTGGTTTTGCGGCAAAACCCAATTATCGCAGTAGAAAATCGATACAGAAAACAACCGCATTTCGAAATCCTCAAGCATTTTGCACTCTGATCTCAAGTAGGGCTGTCACGATTAGGAATTTCTGGAGACGATTATTGTCAGACAAATAATGCGATTGATGAATATATTGTCTATTTTTTTTTCTTTTTTCCCCTTCTTTATATTCTACTATTGTAGTATAATTACACAACTCTGGAAGAACGTTTGGTTTCTGTGAGTGGAGAACTGGGAATGGTGCAAAATTTTTATTTTTATCTTCATTTTACATACAGTCCCAACTTTTTCTGATTTGTGGTGGTTCTGTTGCATTTCTGAAATTGTTTCTCCTCATCAGTCACATTTTGTGCTTAAACACTGCATTAAGCTCAAGATTGAACAAATAAATACCTTTGGGAAAATAACAGCTGTTAAAGTTCAGAGTTCTCACCTGCTTTTTGTGATCTCTGCGTCTGAACATTGTTTTTTTTTTGTGGCTCAGTTCATTCACTCAACAAAAATATAAACGCAACACTTTTGGTTTTGCTCCCATTTTGCATGAGATTAACTCAAAGATCTAAAACTTTTTCCACATACACAATATCACCATTTCCCTCAAATATTGTTCACAAACCAGTCTAAATCTGTGATAGTGAGCACATCTCCTTTGCTGAGATAATCCATCCCACCTCACAGGTGTGCCATATCAAGATGCTGATTAGACACCATGATTAGTGCACAGGTGTGCCTTAGACTGCCCACAATAAAAGGCCACTCTGAAAGGTGCAGTTTTATCACGCAGCACAATGCCACAGATGTCGCAAGATTTGAGGGAGCGTGCAATTGGCATGCTGACAGCAGGAATGTCAACCAGAGCTGTTGCTCGTGTATTGAATGTTCATTTCTCTACCATAAGCCGTCTCCAAAGGCGTTTCAGAGAATTTGGCAGTACATCCAACCAGCCTCACAACCGCAGACCACGTGTAACCACACCAGCCCAGGATCTCCACATCCAGCATGTTCACCTCCAAGATCATCTGAGACCAGCCACTCGGACAGCTGCTGGAACAATCGGTTTGCATAACCAAAGAATTTCTGCACAAACTGTCAGAAACTGTCTCAGGGAAGCTCATCTGCATGCTTGTCCTCCTCATCTGGGTCTCGACCTGACTCCAGTTCGTCGTTGTAACCGATTTGAGTGGGCAAATGCTCACATTCGCTGCCGTTTGGCACGTTGGAGAGGTGTTCTCTTCACGGATGATGCAAAGGAGATGTGTTGCACTGCATGAGGCAAATGGTGGTCACACCAGATACTGACTGGTTCCCCCCCCCAGTAAAACAAAACTGCACCTTTCAGAGTGGCCTTTTATTGTGGGCAGTCTAAGGCACACCTGTGCACTAATCATGGTGTCTAATCAGCATCTTGATATGGCACACCTGTGAGGTGGGATGGATTATCTCAGCAAAGGAGAAGTGCTCACTATCACAGATTTAGACTGGTTTGTGAACAATATTTGAGGGAAATGGTGATATTGTGTATGTGGAAAAGTTTTAGATCTTTGAGTTAATCTCATGCAAAATGGGAGCAAAACCAAAAGTGTTGCGTTTATATTTTTGTTGAGTATATATTCCCATTTTTAAATATGTTTTTAAAGATATTTGACTGTTTATTTCATCTCATGATCTCATAAATTCAGCACACGACACGCACATGGTGTGAACAGGACGGTAACGGCAGAATCACACCTTTAGAGAAAGTTCAGAGAGAAGTAAAGGCAGCTTCACGTTTTCGTTTTGTTAACGTTCACTCGGGTTAAAATCCTCTCTCTGCTCCGCGCTCGCTGTGCACTGAACGTGTCGCGCCTGCATTCAGGAATCTCCCTCACCCACCCCCTCCCTCGCAGTCTGCAGCCTGTTAACTCCGCGCGCGCACACACAGGCACAGACACACACACTGACAGCTCCGCATTTTAGACGGCTTTTGAAGAAGACGGCACTGTTTTAATCGGCCGTCAGCCTCCTTGTTATTGTCCCGCCTTAAGACGAGAGCGAGGCTGCAGCACATTTGACGTCAGATTCTGAGTCGTTTTATGCTTTGTGGATAAAATAAATAATTCACGGTAATCGCGAATATGAAAAATAATTGCGAATATGAAAAATACCCACAGCACCCCTGACGATCGATCACGGCACCCTAGGGTGCCGCGGCACCCCGGTTGAGAATCACTGGTATATGCAATCCATCCAAAAGACATCACGGAAGAAGACAGTGTGCTATAGATGCAGAAGTGTTTGAATTCAATTCAATGTATTTATTATAGCACCAAATCACAAGAAAACTGCCCCAAGTCACTTTACATGGGTAAAGTGTAACATTACCAACCCCCCGAGCAAACACGTAGGCAACAGTGTTGAGGAAAACTCCCTCTGGCAGTTTTTATGAAGAAACCTCAAGCAGACCAGACTCACAGGGGTGACCCATTAATTAGGCCACTGTAACAGTTACAAAGTTACAAGCAGTTACAAACAAATAGTAAATTGTTTTAATTTACTACTTGCATTATAGCGCGGTGTAGCCGGTCCTTGTTAGCAACATCTAGGTTACAGCAGGATGAATATGTTAGTTTAAATGAGTCAACACCCCCGAGTCACACTAACTGTCAGAATGCTCGTAGCACGGGCCGGGGCGGAGGATTAGCAGCAATCTTCCATTCCAGCTTATTAATTAATCAAAAACCCAGACAGAGCTTTAATTCATTTGAAAGCTTGACTCTTAGTCTTGTCCATCCAAATTGGAAGTCCCAAAAACCAGTTTTATTTGTTATTATCTATCGTCCACTGGTCGTTACTGTGAGTTTCTCTGTGAATTTTCAGACCTTTTGTCTGACTTAGTGCTTAGCTCAGATAAGATAATTATAGTGGGCGATTTTAACATCCACACAGATGCTGAGAATGACAGCCTCAACACTGCATTTAATCTATTATTAGACACTATTGGCTTTGCTCAAAATGTAAATGAGTCCACCCACCACTTTAATCATATCTTAGATCTTGTTCTGACTTATGGTATGGAAATAGAAGACTTAACAGTATTCCCTGAAAACTCCCTTCTGTCTGATCATTTCTTAATAACATTTACATTTACTCTGATGGACTACCCAGCAGTGTGGAATAAGTTTCATTACACTAGAAGTCTTTCAGAAAGCGCTGTAACTAGGTTTAAGGATATGATTCCTTCTTTATGTTCTCTAATGCCATATACCAACACAGTGCAGAGTAGCTACCTAAACTCTGTAAGTGAGATAGAGTATCTCGTCAATAGTTTTACATCCTCATTGAAGACAACTTTGGATGCTGTAGCTCCTCTAAAAAGAGAGCTTTAAATCAGAAGTGCCTGACTCCGTGGTATAACTCACAAACTCGTAGCTTAAAGCAGATAACCGTAAGTTGGAGAGGAAATGGCGTCTCACTAATTTAGAAGATCTTCACTTAGCCTGGAAAAAGAGTCTGTTGCTCTATAAAAAAGCCCTCCGTAAAGCTAGGACATCTTTCTACTCATCACTAATTGAAGAAAATAACAACCCCAGGTTTTTTTCAGCACTGTAGCCAGGCTGACAAAGAGTCAGAGCTCTATTGAGCTGAGTTTCCATTAACTTTAACTAGTAATGACTTCATGACTTTCTTTGCTAACAAAATTTTAACTATTAGAGAAAAAATTACTCATAACCATCCCAAAGACGTATCGTATCTTTGGCTGCTTTCAGTGATGCCGGTATTTGGTTAGATTCTTTCTCTCCGATTGTTCTGTCTGAGTTTTCTCATTAGTTACTTCATCCAAACCATCAACATGTTATTAGACCCCATTCCTACCAGGCTGCTCAAGGAAGCCCTACCATTATTTAATGCTTCGATCTTAAATATGATCAATCTATCTTTGTTAGTTGGCTATGTACCACAGGCTTTTAAGGTGGCAGTAATTAAACCATTACTTAAAAAGCCATCACTTGACCCAGCTATCTTAGCTAATTATAGGCCAATCTCCAACCTTCCTTTTCTCTCAAAAATTCTTGAAAGGGTAGTTGTAAAACAGCTAACTGATCATCTGCAGAGGAATGGTCTATTTGAAGAGTTTCAGTCAGGTTTTAGAATTCATCATAGTACAGAAACAGCATTAGTGAAGGTTACAAATGATCTTCTTATGGCCTCGGACAGTGGACTCATCTCTGTGCTTGTTCTGTTAGACCTCAGTGCTGCTTTGATACTGTTGACCATAAAATTTTATTACAGAGATTAGAGCATGCCATAGGTATTAAAGGCACTGCGCTGCGGTGGTTTGAATCATATTTGTCTAATAGATTCAATTTGTTCATGTAAATGGGGGAATCTTCTTCACAGACTAAAGTTAATTATGGAGTTCACAAGGTTCTGTGCTAGGACCAATTTTATTCACTTTATACATGCTTCCCTTAGGCAGTATTATTAGACGGTATTGCTTAAATTTTCATTGTTACGCAGATGATACCCAGCTTTATCTATCCATGAAGCCAGAGGACACACCAATTAGCTAAACTGCAGGATTGTCTTACAGACATAAAGACATGGATGCCTCTAATTTCCTGCTTTTAAACTCAGATAAAACTGAAGTTATAGTACTTGGCCCCACAAATCTTAGAAACATGGTGTCTAACCAGATCCTTACTCTGGATGGCATTACCCTGACCTCTAGTAATACTGTTGGGGCAACTGTTTGTTGTGATTTGGCGCTATATAAAAAATTGATTGATTGATTGATTGATCTACCATGTTAGCCACAATTGTGTACATTAGTGGCACACAGTATTTCACACATAAAATACACTGTAGCAACATGCCCACCGACAGCAGGAGGACAGTATTGTGTATACAACTTACTAAACTGGACACAAAGACAGAACTTTAAAAAAGAAAGTAAAACGACAGCTTTCACAACCATTGATGCTTGGAACACCCAGATTGGGTTTTGAAGTCTGGGTATGTGGTGTTCGAACAAGTTGACTTGTGAGAATTTCAACTTCAGTGGATGTTCCACTGGAATCTTCCTGCTTGTTAATGGGGAATGAGACCTGTGAGTAGATCTGGAATGCACCATAAAACTCGAGCTCAGTGAGTGTGTTATAACAATTTGGTACTGACAGTTTTTGTTATTTCTAATATAAAATAATTTCTTCTACTTTTCCTTCAAAAGAATTTGCTATGTTGGAAACATCTGAGTAAATTGGTAATTATTGGTTTCTACAATTGTTCCACTGTATTAATAATCCAACTGTACCCCAGCATGCATTGGGTGAGATGTGAGACAATCTTGTACAAAGAAGCAGAAGAAATTCTCCTTGTTGATAGCAGACTTTTTGAAACCTAATATTGTGTGCGTGGGTCATGAAATGTTACTCTTGCTTCAGTGCCGACATGTCTCTGTGCAGAAGTGCAAAACTTAATGTTTAATTCAACCAAATATGCATTTGCTTCGCCACAGTCATCATACAAACTTCTTTTCTGCTCTGACTGAAAATGTGTTGGGCAAGTTTCAAAAACTAAAATAAATCACGTGTTTCATCAGATGTTTTATTCTTGAAACTCCTTTCATGGTTCTATTTAAATTTTTACTCATTTTCTAATGAGTTCATGATGATGCATGGCAAGTGTGACTTCGTGCTCAGCGCGTCACATGAATCGGGAATTCAAACGCACAGGCATTTTTAATAATGCATGTGATTTTCAGGGTGCCATGATGGAGACGTCGCTCACCAGTAAATATCCTTCAGCCCAACCTACTCAACCAGGTCGAGTGGGCTCAAGAAAGGAGGATTAGTGAAATATGTATGCACAGTTTATTTTTTTTCTCAACACAAGTGTTTGGAGCATTTATCCTGCCTTGAAACATGAAATTTTGCGTGCCATTTGATTATTCCTCAGTTTTATCTTGTTATGAAACATTAGAGCATGCAAGCATTTGACTGTTCTTGACTTCCTGCAGGAATGTGTGATTTTTGCACAGTTCGTTCGCTCTTCATAGACGTCTGATGCAGCCAGACCTGCCAATGGATGAATTAAATGTTGGAACAGAGACTGTGAGAGTGGACACGGAGAACAAGTGTCTCCAATGCAAACGTATATTTGTATTGTTTACATATGTTGTAATAATTACTCTGCTTCTTAAAAATGACTCACTTGGGGTTTTACAATGGA
Source organism: Thalassophryne amazonica (assembly GCF_902500255.1). Classification (NCBI taxonomy): domain Eukaryota; kingdom Metazoa; phylum Chordata; class Actinopteri; order Batrachoidiformes; family Batrachoididae; genus Thalassophryne; species Thalassophryne amazonica. The sequence continues at coordinate 66,145,698 of NC_047113.1, forward strand.
ATTAATGTGCTTTATTTCACCTCCGGCAGAGATATGAATAAAATTTGTTGCATAATGAGTCAGAAATCGGTGTGGGACTGCAGGGTATATGCAAGTTTATGCAGTACAGCCGCTTTGATTTCGTAAGAGTATAACTTCAGATGTACTATTATGTATACTGCTTCAGCATGTAATAAATAATATGTTGAAGGTACACAGCTCATCCACAATGGTTTTATTTGTTGTGCATGGACCATATTTACGCCATCTCCCCATCTGTGAGGACACAAAGAGGGAATTCTATGTGGTTCCAACTGTCAATGTGTCTCTCGAAATATCTGTTTGCATGTAAATATCTGAATTACTGTGCCAAGCACCAATACCATCAGCCTTGGGAAAAGTTGTTTTTTACATTATTGATAGATATTTTTTTATGAGTAGGATGTTGGAGATCTCCAACCTACTGCCTCAAGTGCACAGTCTGTGGCAGGTGTTTCTATGCAAGGATGGGACTAATAAATCACTCCAGGACTCATGAAAGCACTTGAAGGTCTTGAAAAGTCAAGATCTTTGTAGACTATGGTGGACAAACATGGCTGGAAATCTGCAATACCAGGGTTATGGTGGCTGCCCTAGCAGTTAGCTGTGGACCTTTGAATCTCTGTGAGATTGCAAAGGTGGTGAATTAGCTGGGGAAGGAAAAGCTGTAGGTACCTGTGGTATGGGGTTGTGTGGAGAGGTTGCAAGAAATTGCTGCTTCCTTTTGGGAATCTGATGTCATCCCACCAGAGAAGACTTGTCCCCCTCTGGAAAGGAAATGGTGATCAGCTGGATTGCAACAACTACAGTGTCATTACATCAGTCTGACTCCATACCAAAGCAGAAACCATTAATGACACTTTGCCTGTGAAAGTGGCCATTGAAAGGAAATATGAATATTGGCATTGTTTCTTTGCAGCCTATGTTCTTTTTCTCAAATTATTTGATTTGGGTGTTCAGTCTGCCTATGGGGCATGGGTTCCTTCTTCTCTCTGTTCAGTACCTGTGTGAACTGATTGTTGGTTAAGGGCATGATGTCCAGTGCTTTGGATGCCTATTTTGTTGAGGTAAAGTTCAAGGTCTTGACATGTGAATGACGGTGTGATCTTTGCGGAACCGACGTGATTGCTGTTTTGTGGACTTGGAGAAGGCAGATGATCGCGGTACCGCGGGAGATCTGTGGGTGGGCTGCAGGAGTATGGAGGAGGGGGTCCTTCTCAGGGCTATCCAATCTCTGTACTCACAAAGCAAGAGCTGTGTTTGGGTGCTCGGCAGTAAATCAGACTTGTTTCTTGTGGGGGTTGGCCTCCACCAGGGCTGCACCTTGTCAGCAATCCTGTTTGTGATATTCATGGACAGGATATTGAGGCATAGTCATGGGGAGGAGGGTTTCCAGTTTGGTGGGCTCAGGGTCACGTACCGCTGGGTCTTGTTTACGAGCGAGGGGACGGGGACAATGGAGTGTGAGATGGCTGGAGAACAGGCGCAGCAGGGGCGGTGTTGCATTTGCTCTACCGTACTGTTGTGACAAAAAGGGAGCTGAGCCAAAAGGCTGGTCAGTCTTCGTTCCTACTCTCACCTATGGTCATAAGGGTTGGGTCATGACCAAGAGAACTAGATCACGGGTACAAACGGCTGAAATGGGCTTCCTTAGGAGGGTGGCTGGTGTCTCTCTTAGAGATAGGGTGAGAAGTTCCGTCATCTGTGGGGAGCTCAGAGTTGAGCCACTGCTCCTTGTGTGTTGTGTGATTGGAGCCAGCTGAGGTAGTTTGGGTATCTGGTAAGTATGCCTCCTGGGCACCTTCCTAGGGGGTGTTCCAGGCACGTCCACCTGTGAGGAGACCCGGAGAAGACCCAGGTCTAGGTGGAGAGATTATATCACCACACTGTCCTGAGAATGCCTCGGAACCCCCCAGTCAGAGGTGGTCAATGTGGCATGAGAGGGAAGTCTGGGGTTCCCTGCTAGAGCTGTTGCCCCCACGACCCGATCTCGGATAAGCGATTGAAGATGAGTGAGTGATGAGTGTGCTGTTCTTCATCTAATTTTTATATGCTTATGGTGCCAGTGTGAATGGTCATAATGCTAACAAGAATGAATATAATTTTTTATTACCTATATTGATTACAAGGTGAATTCATTACACACAAAAAATGACATTGCCTCTGAAAGTGCTCCTCCAGTGTACCCACAGTCATAAAATGTGTAAGTTACTAAAAGTTTCCACATTTCTTTTCCATCAACATATAACATGATTTTCTTACATATATGTTTTTAATAATTTATCAAATTGCTTGCCATGAATCACAAGTGTTTAATTTTGACAAACTGTAAAGGTTTTCACAGCTCACCTCATCCATGTCTGCATCTTATTTGGTGCCACCACACCTCCAGAAATACTTTGTCAGCTGGTAAACAAGCAAACCAGTGAAATAAGAAGGAGGGTGTAACAAGCACTAACTGCAGAACCCACTGGACATGAACCTGCTCCTTCCAAAAGCTCTGATTACCAGTAAGCAACTTTGCCACTGAGCTACGGAGCTGTTCATTGAAAGCTGCGGGAATCTGCCTCATATCAGGAAGGACATGGAAGTATAACAAAAAGAAAATAAAATCACACACGATATAAAAGTACAGCATTTATCAGGTAAGCAATACAAATATGAACAGTCTGTTTGTCTATAGATGACCCATGGTCACACACATACAGTCATGAAATGACATGAATGAGAAGCAGTGGGCTCTGATCATGTCTACTGGTCAGGTGCGTCCAGTCGGCCGTGCGCATGTTCTGCCCGACGCGTGTCTTGTCGATGGCGCGCCACAGCATAGGTGCGTCGTGTGGAACACAGCTCACTTGGGTGACACGATGGTCAGATCACACCCGCTGCGTGTTGTGATCTGATGGTCCATTTCAACCTGGCAGGCTGTGTCCACTCCATGCATGTGTTCGCTCACTGCAGCTTATATATATCGGCTTGTCACCAGGCCGATATATGTTTTTATATATGTCTACGTAAATCTAGCAGTCAGACACACGCGCCTCACATTGGACAGTTGTTAGTCCATGTCTGTCCAAACACAGGTGTTGTCTAGCTGAAATGTCCAGAATGACAGATCACCACAACTGCTTCTGTCATAGCCACACCTCCTGTCAGTTCTCAGCGCACATACCAAAGCCACAGTTGTGTGGAACTTAGACAAATTTCTCTGTGAGTACGTCAGTGGTTGTCTGCAGTCTGTTATTGTGTCAAGAGTGCAACTGGCCACACGGTTTCTAAATGCCATTGGAACGGTGTTAGATGTTCATGCGTGTCACCTGGAATTTGGCTGATACCTGCAGCGAGAGGGTTCGATGGGCTTGCACAGCGCACACTCTGTCATTCAGCTGCTGGTGTGTGCAAATAGTTGTAGCAGCAGGTGTACGAGGTGTTAGAGGCAGGGACAATTTCACGCGGTTTGCACACGATTCCTGTGTCATGCACACTAAGTGCGCACTTCGTCCAAACTTCGCACTATGTGTGAAGAGGCCCTTAGATTTAGGCCCATATGGTGACCTAACCAATTCACAATTGGAAATGTGTTTGGATCCAGACCATCTTTTCGCAGGCAGAGTAAAGGAGGAGGAAAGAAGACGAGGGGAAAAGGGTCTTTTATTGTCATTGTACATGCATACTGGAGTCATTCAACAAAATTTTTCCTCTGCATGTAGCCCATCCTAATTACAGTTCGATAAAGTACAACCAGGAGGAGCAGTGGGCAACCGCAGTCTGACTCCTGAGTGTCCAACACGAGATGTAGAGATGCTGCCTAGGTCAGAAGCTCAAGACTGGGCTGGCAGCTGACAGTTTGTTTTAATGCTGTGTTCCAGTAATCTCGGAAGTTGTAAGTAGCAATTGGGAATGCATTCCGGTTTCCACACAACACCGCAAGTCAGAAAACAGGCTAGACATCTCTGGTTTTGGCGTATTAGACAGCTACAAATACAACCCCGATTCCAATGAAGTTGGGACGTTGTGTAAAATGTAAATAAAAACAGAATACAATGATTTGCAAATCCTCTTCAACCTCCATTGAATACACCACAAAGACAAGATATTTAATGTTCAAACTGATAAACTGTATTGTTTTGTGCAAATATGTGCTCATTTCAAAATGGATGTCTGCAACACGTTTCGTAAAAGCTGGGACAGTGGAATATTTACCACCTTGTTACATCACCATTCCTTCTATCAACACTCAATAAGTGCTTGGGAACTGAGGACACTAACTGTTGAAGGTTTATAGGTGGAATTCTTTCCCATTCTTGCTTGTTGTACGACTTCAGTTGTTCAACAGTACGGGGTCTCCGTTGTCGTATTTTGCGCTTCATAATGCGCCACACATTTTCAATGGGTGACAGGTCTGGACTGCAGACAGACCAGTCTAGTACCTGCACTCTTTTACTACTGTGTGGAGAAAAGATTATGTTGTTTTGCCCCTGTCTTAAAGTAACCCTAATGATGTACTTGTTATTATTACACTGATTGCACAACTTTGTTTTTGTAGCCACTAACGACTGGGAGTGAAGCATGCTGGGGTCATTCTGAACTGGGAGTGAAGAGCTGGGGTTATTATGTTTTTGCAAGAGGAAATACCTTTTGATGCCTGTTGATTAAAGGAATTATGTGCGCCAGAGAGGTTGAGATGGCCACTCACCCTCCCTTCGCGCACACACTAGAAAAGAGGGGGCAGAGCATGCTCCGATAGAGTCTGCTGCGGGTTTCGTACGAACGCCCAGCCGGTTGACAAGCGCACTCTACCGAAAGGTGTTGGCTCTCCACCTTAAAGGCGTCACGGTAAGAGAGAAAGAGATATTTTATGCGCTGCAACCACTTGTGTTTGATGTAACTGCTTTTGTGGGGAATAAATATACGCCTGTTTGTTCTAGCAAAATGCAGTCTGTGTGATCATTTCTGTGTGCCGATCTGACCGAACCTTGTTTCAAACATTTTTGGCGTTGTCGGCAGGATACGGTTGCGCTCAGACTACACACAGAAATGTCTTGTTTTAGTAGAAGGGAAAGAAGGATGCCGAGGAGGCATCTCAACAGGAAGAAGTGGTCCCGGGGTGGGATGGGATCACTTTTAAGGAAATAGGCCAGCTTCTACGGCGACGCGGGGGACGCCCTGGGCCGTGGACTGGAGCGATTCCCACCGCAACGCCACCGGTTTTTATGTGGATGTTAAAACGGGTGGAGGTTAAAGAGAAAGCTCCGTTGGGAGGTATCATGAAATGATGTGGATTTGTGCGGAAGCTTGGAAAGAGCGAGTTTTAATGTTAGATACGGTTCGCTCATCAGAATGCGCTAAGTCACAAAAAGTGACAAAATTAGAACAACAGGTAAAACAGTTGGAGGGACAGTTAAAGGAGTTTGTATGGGGGGAGGAACAACAATGCTCATTTGACATGGCAAAAGAAGCCATACAACAAGCTGTGTCTTTAGGGAAAATGCAATCAGGACCAGTAGAACTTCAAGTGTCTGCTTTAAATGACTATGCTAATTGGAGTCTATGGCAGAAACAAAATAAGATACGCAAACCTTTAGGATTCTGGTCGAGGAAACTCCCAGATGCGGGTACGCGTTATACTCCTTTGAGAAACAACTTTTAGCATGTTATTGGGCTCTAATTGAAACTGAATCACAAACAGTAGGACATGAGTAATGATGAGAACTCAGATACCTATTCTCTCATGGGTAATGAGTAATCCTACCACACACCGAATAGGAACAGCTCAGGAAGCTAGTGTAATAAAATGGAAATGGTATGTGTCAGAACGAGTGAAACCAGGTGAGAAGGGGGTTTCGTTGCTACATGAACAAGTAGCTGATGCTCCTGAGAAAGATGAGGTGCCTTTTGAAGTTCAACCATTAGAGGAATCTCCTGTGAAAGCGGGAAAAAGATGGGATGATTTGTCAGATGATGAGAGAAGTCGAGCATGGTTTACGGATGGTTCTTGTCAATATCAAGCAGGAAAAAGGCGATGGAAAGCAGGAGCTTTCAACCCACAATTAGGTCAATCTTTAGAAGAATTAGGAGAAGGAAAAAGAAGTCAGTGGGCGGAGTTGAAGGCTGTGCATATGGTGATCATGCAGGTAGGAGAAAAAGGAGTTAAGCCGAGTGCCCCTCCCGTTGAGGAGGAAGAGGAGGAGGATTCCGATGACGACATGGTGCACATAGCTGCTACGCGTAAGGTCAAGAAAGATAGAAAGAAAGGAAAGAATAAGGGAAGGCGTTCCCGGAGTCTTGATTGTTATGATGAGGATTAGGAAAATGGTCAAGCTCTTGTGGCCCGCCGAGATTTAACACAATGGTCCACAAGTGATATTAGGCCCTATGTTCGATTGGAAATTTATTGGATTAAATCAGTTCAAGTTACTTCGGCTTTAGTGGACACAGGAGCGGAGGCCTCATTAATTCATGGCAATCCAGAAAAAATTCAGGGACCAGCTCAGACCAGTACAGGTTCAAACTGATAATGGTACTCATTTTACGGGGAATAAAGTAAAAGAGTGGGCCAAAGAACATCATGTTGAATGGATTTATCATATTCCCTATTACCCACAAGCGGCGGGACTAGTAGACGAATGAATGGGCTCCTTAAAGAGACCCTATTGAAGCTGTCAAAAGATCGCACAATGCGACAATGGAAACAGGACTTGACTACTGCAGTGGATCAGTTAAACAATCGACCTATAGGGTCCGGATCCACACCATTGATAAGGATGATTTCAGGAGAAATGATAGAGCATACTACTGACAGCATCAAAATGTGGAAAATTGATCCACAAGCGGAATTACCTGTCAGAGCAACTCCAGGCTCAGCAGGACTGGATTTGAGAACATTGGCAACTGTTACATTGGTACCTGACCAAATTCAAGTGGTAAAAACAGGACTAGGTTTACAGTGTCCAAAAGGGACATATGGGCATGTCCTGCCACGTAGTGGTCTATCACTCAAAGGGCTAACTATTCAAGCTGGAGTGATAGATGCAGATTATCAAGGTGAAATTGGAGTGGTTTGTAGATTGTTTGGAGAACAACCCCTGATATTGAACAAAGGGGACAAAATTGCTCAATTAATAATTAAACCCTGTGAAATGGGGTTGGTACAGGAGATACCAAAACCCATAGTAATAACTACACGAGGAACACAAGGTTTTGGTTCCTCAGATCAAGCAGGTGCCAAAGTTTGGGTTAAACAACCTAACGGACCGCCTAAAGCGGCAGAAATTATAGCTCAAGGGAATGATGCAACTGTTAGTATACTCTATCAAGGTGAAGAAAAATGGGTAAATGTGCCCATATCAAAGTGTTATGTAAGAGAAGATTAATCATTGTCATTCTACGATTAGTTCTCTTGTTTAATTTAGATCCAAATGCCCTGGTGGGAGCTGTTGATCGGGAAACCAAGGAACACAAGAGGCGGACGTCGTCATGGCAACCGGTGGAGGCCTCGTGACTGGAGGTGTCGGCTGCTGGGTCATACTCCTCCTTGTAGGTGGTGCCATGGTCTCCAGCTGCTGGGGAATGACTGAAGGACATCCATTAACAGAACAGACTACAGTGACCCTTTCCTGGAAAAATTACACACAAAAGAGAACACAAGATAATTTTGTATGTGAACCCAATAACAAATGTACCTTTGGCAATATAAGGAGCGATTGTACCATTTATGGATGTAGACAATGTTATAAAAAACTGAATATACCTGTAATAACTAAAGGGTGTAAGATAATTATTAATTCATCAGTGCATGTGTGTATATATAATCAAACGGCTGATAAATGTGAAGGTACACAAAACGGTACACAATGGAATATTACTGCAGAATCTAATATATGGATAGCAAATGGCACTGTCATAAACAATAGGACATCTTGGGGATATTTGATTTGGGTATTACCAAAAGAAGCTAAGGCAACACAAACCCAGGTTGCACCTTTAATTGATACCTGCACCTATTTGGCACAAGCAACTGTGAAAACAAAGGTATATTGGCAAATTACCTTTCCAAAGATTCCAATTTGCAAAAGACGTCGAAGGGCGTGGTATGACACTCTATTAGGAGGAACAGGAACTGTCTTAGGAGTATCAAACACAGTTGATAATGAAGTGACCAGAACAATGTTATCAAACACAGGGAAATATTCGTCTCAAGTAATCCATCAGGTAGGAGAATGGATGCCTAAAGCCTTAGTAGGGCAAGTACAAATACTAATTTGTGGCAAAAGAATTTCAAATGGCAATTGGCATTATGGAATGAAACATTTAATGTCTTCCAAAATTTATCTCATATGGGAAATTGGACAGCATGTGCTATACAAACTCTTCATGCTGAAGCTCAAAGAGAAAGATTTCAGCGAATAGTTACTACAGGGAACTATCATGATTGGAAACGGATTTGGAATATAACTGATACCTTATGGTTAAAGTTACATCCAGAATTTACACAGTGTAATGAAACAGTATGTACTGGACACTGGACCCAGTACAATGTGACACAACCAAAGGTTGTTTGTAAATATCAAGTGTTACCGGTAATTACGACTAATGGCTATTGGTTCTTGCATATGGATGGAGAGTGGTTAGAACCAAAAACTAATACGACTTTTGATACCAAAATGTGTGATACCACAGATAAAGGTATGGCCTGTGTGCTGCAAATGGGATATGCCAATCCATGTCTAACTGACTCAGAGGTTGTACTTTGTGATTGGACCAGGGAAACACCAAGAGAATGTTGTGGCAAATTGGCCCACATGCTCTGTGTGTTGCAACAATGAGAAACAATTCACAAGTACCTTCGGTTCCGTTTACTGGCTGCCTGAACAATGTGCACTTATGGCATTGGGGAAACCGGACGTATCGTTTGACTAATTATTCTGTATCGAGTCGGCTGACTTCGGTACAATGGGATGTATTGCATTCCCCATGGAGTCTTTCCCTGGAGCGTTTCAAATGCGCATTGGAACAATCTACGGAAATTCAGCAATTAATAGAGTCACATATGTCCAACATCTCCAGTCTCATGGTGTCTACATTGATAGCTAGTGACCGGGTAAAACATGTGGCAAAATTAGTACAGCAAGCATCAGCACATCATTGGTGGGATATCTTTTCAGGGATGTCTGTCACTGCCAGGAGTACCTTAGTGCCACCTTTGATAATATTAATTATAGCAATATGTGTGATGACTTTTTGTAACATTTTTACATGTATCTATGTTATACGTTTAAGGCGAGAGGTGGAATGGGTAATATTTCAACGAATGAGATGAAAGTAACTTTGTTAATTCATGATCCTTTGGAGTGAACGAATACAATGTCACATTAGACCCCACAACATCGGGTTTTGTATATGAGTATATTGTTTGGAACAGGTATAATCAAGACTATATTACTCAAAATTTTGTTTGTGAATCACTAGAAGAAATGTGGGAAATGCTATGGCAGGACATAATCAATGGAATAGGCTGGAGCCCAGCATTACCTGAATCTGCTAGTGGTTACATAAATTGACTGGTGCAAAACACCAAGAGTGGAATGTGTGGAGAAAAGATTATGTTGTTTTTGCCCCTGTCTTAAAGTAACCCTAATGATGTACTTGTTATTATTACACTGATTGCACAACTTTGTTTTGTAGCCACTAACGACTGGGAGTGAAGCATGCTGGGGTCATTCTGAACTGGGAGTGAAGAGCTGGGGTTATTATGTTTTTGCAAGAGGAAATACCTTTTTGATGCCTGTTGATTAAAGGAATTATGTGCGCCAGAGAGTTTGAGATGGCCACTCACCCTCTCTTCGCGCACACACTAGAAAAGAGGGGGCAGAGCCATGCTCCGATAGAGTCTGCTGCGGGTTTCGTACGAACGCCCAGCCGGTTGACAAGCGCACTCTACCGAAAGGTGTTGGCTCTCCACCTTAAAGGCGTCACGGTAAGAGAGAAAGAGATATTTTATGCGCTGCAACCACTTGTGTTTGATGTAACTGCTTTTGTGGGGAATAAATATACGCCTGTTTGTTCTAGCAAAATGCAGTCTGTGTGATCATTTCTGTGTGCCGATCTGACCGAACCTTGTTTTAAAACAACTACAAAGCCACGTTGTTGTAACACGTGCAGAATGTGGCTTGGCATTGTCTTGCTGAAATAAGCAGGGATGTCCCTGAAAAAGACATTGCTTGGATGGCAGCATGTGTTGCTCCAAAACCTGAATGTACCTTTCAGCATTGATGGTGTCATCACAGATGTGTAACTTGCCCATGCCATGGGCACTAAGGCACCCCCATACCATCACAGATGCTGGCTTTTGAAGTTTGCACTGGAAACAATCTGGATTGTCTTTTTCTTCTTTTGTCCGGAGGACACGACGTCCATGGCTTCCAAAAATGTGGACTCATCAGACCACAGCACACTTTTCCACTTTGCGTCTGTCCATTTCAAATGAGCTTGGGCCCAAAGAAGGCAGCGGCCTTTCTGGATGTTGTTGATGTATGGCTTGTTGTGTGTTGGGGGGGGCGTGGCTGGCTGTGTTGGTGTTCTTTTCTTTTCTTTGCTCTCCAGGTGGCATGAGGGCTGATTTGTCTGTGGAGAAAGTGCTGGCTGAAGAGTCCTCACCCTTATTAGCGTCATGTGGAATACCTGTGGCAGGGGCTCACGTGCGGCCTTGAAGACTTGCAGCTGGAGCAGATAATTGGATGGTGTTCTGCATATAAGTCATGTGTGATTTGAGCAGAACTGCCGGGAACTCGACCTTGTGACGTTTGTTTGTGAGACGCTGAGGACCGCGCCTGGGTTTGACATATCGAGCCCGTGAAGCAGGGAAGGGTGAGGACACATGCTGTCAGCACACGCTAAAGGTAATTAAGTGATTAATTGTTGATAGTATCTTGGTGTTTTGTTACACAGTAAACTGAGACTGTGAAGAGAATTGTGCAGCTTGCTTCTCACTGCGGTGGCGTGCAGGATAAGTGATCCTCCACTTGTTGTGAGAGGCTGCTCATTTGCATAAAGTTAAAAGAAACATTGACCTAAGTGTGTTGCTAATAGCGTGTGTTATGCGAAAGATAGAGTTGTATCTGCTGACTCACCTCACCTTCTCTTTGCTCCACAGAGAATCGGTTCGTCGTGTCCACCTGGGGGGTGTTTGGCGGTGGTAGTGAGTCCAGGAGCGCCGGGCTTTAATCCTTGCGGGCGCTGGAGAACGTGCCACTTATCACTCCACCAGAGGGACGCTTTATGTTTTACATTTGTAAGCACAGGTGAAAAATAAATTGTTTCTGTTGGGAACCGCCTTCTGGTTATTTTAACCGCTGGGTCCTGTCAGACGCAGGTCCGCTCCTCAACCCGCGTCGACACATAACATGACTTTCACTTTGGTAGAGTTTTAACTTCACTTGTCGATGTAGCAACAAACTGTGTTAACTGACAATGGTTTTCTGAAGTGTTCCTGAGCCCATGCCGTAAGATCCTTTACATAATGATGTTGGTTTTTAATGCAGTGCTGCCTGAGGGATCGAAGGTCACAGGCATTCAATGTTGGTTTTCGGCTTTGCCGCTTACATGTAGAAAGTTCTCCAGATTCTCTGAATCTTCTGATTATATTTATGGACTGTAGATGATGGAATCCCTAAATTCCTTGCAATTGAACATTGAGAAATATTGTTCTTAAACTGTTGGACTATTTTTTCATGCAGTTCTACACAAAGTGGTGATCCTCACCCCATCTTTGCTTGTGAACGGCTGAGCCTTTTAGGGATGTTCCTTTTATACCCAATCATGACACTCACCTGTTTCCAAACAGGTGTTCTTTGAACATTCATCAGCTTTCCCAGTCTTTTGTTGCCCCGTCCCAACTTTTTTGAAACATGTTGCAGGCATCCATTTCAAAATGAGCATATATTTGCACAAAAACAAGAAGGTTTATCAGTTTAAACATTAAATATCTTGTTTTTGTGGTGTATTCAATTGACTATAGGTTGAAGAGGATTTGCAAGTCATTGTATTCTGTTTTTATTTACATTTTACACAATGTCCCAACTTCATTGGAATTGGGGTTGTATATGCCAGTGATTTTTTGAGCCACGGCACCCTTTTTATATTTACAAAATCCTGCGGCACACCACCAACCAAAATAATGTTATAATGCTATTACCTCTGGTTTTGCGCAAAACCCAATTATCGCAGTAGAAAATCGATACAGAAAACACCGCATTTCGAAAATCCTCAAGCATTTTGCACTCTGATCTCAAGTAGGGCTGTCACGATTAGGAATTTCTGGAGACGATTATTTGTCAGACAAATAATTGCGATTGATGAATATATTGTCTATTTTTTTTCTTTTTTTCCCCTTCTTTATATTCTACTATTGTAGTATAATTACACAACTCTGGAAGAACGTTTGGTTTCTGTGAGTGGAGAAACTGGGAATGGTGCAAAATTTTTATTTTTATCTTCATTTTACATACAGTCCCAACTTTTTCTGATTTGTGGTTGTTTCTGTTGCATTTCTGAAATTGTTTCTCCTCATCAGTCACATTTTGTGCTTAAACACTGCATTAAGCTCAAGATTGAACAAATAAATACCTTTGGAAAATAACAGCTGTTAAAGTTCAGAGTTCTCACCTGCTTTTTGTGATCTCTGCGTCTGAACATTGTTTTTTTTTGTGGCTCAGTTCATTCACTCAACAAAAATATAAACGCAACACTTTTGGTTTTGCTCCCATTTTGCATGAGATTAACTCAAAGATCTAAAACTTTTTCCACATACACAATATCACCATTTCCCTCAAATATTGTTCACAAACCAGTCTAAATCTGTGATAGTGAGCACATCTCCTTTGCTGAGATAATCCATCCCACCTCACAGGTGTGCCATATCAAGATGCTGATTAGACACCATGATTAGTGCACAGGTGTGCCTTAGACTGCCCACAATAAAAGGCCACTCTGAAAGGTGCAGTTTTATCACGCAGCACAATGCCACAGATGTCGCAAGATTTGAGGGAGCGTGCAATTGGCATGCTGACAGCAGGAATGTCAACCAGAGCTGTTGCTCGTGTATTGAATGTTCATTTCTCTACCATAAGCCGTCTCCAAAGGCGTTTCAGAGAATTTGGCAGTACATCCAACCAGCCTCACAACCGCAGACCACGTGTAACCACACCAGCCCAGGATCTCCACATCCAGCATGTTCACCTCCAAGATCATCTGAGACCAGCCACTCGGACAGCTGCTGGAACAATCGGTTTGCATAACCAAAGAATTTCTGCACAAACTGTCAGAAACTGTCTCAGGGAAGCTCATCTGCATGCTTGTCCTCCTCATCTGGGTCTCGACCTGACTCCAGTTCGTCGTTGTAACCGATTTGAGTGGGCAAATGCTCACATTCGCTGCCGTTTGGCACGTTGGAGAGGTGTTCTCTTCACGGATGATGCAAAGGAGATGTGTTGCACTGCATGAGGCAAATGGTGGTCACACCAGATACTGACTGGTTCCCCCCCCCAGTAAAACAAAACTGCACCTTTCAGAGTGGCCTTTTATTGTGGGCAGTCTAAGGCACACCTGTGCACTAATCATGGTGTCTAATCAGCATCTTGATATGGCACACCTGTGAGGTGGGATGGATTATCTCAGCAAAGGAGAAGTGCTCACTATCACAGATTTAGACTGGTTTGTGAACAATATTTGAGGGAAATGGTGATATTGTGTATGTGGAAAAAGTTTTAGATCTTTGAGTTAATCTCATGCAAAATGGGAGCAAAACCAAAAGTGTTGCGTTTATATTTTTGTTGAGTATATATTCCCATTTTTTAAATATGTTTTTAAAGATATTTGACTGTTTATTTCATCTCATGATCTCATAAATTCAGCACACGACACGCACATGGTGTGAACAGGACGGTAACGGCAGAATCACACCTTTAGAGAAGTTCAGAGAGAAGTAAAGGCAGCTTCACGTTTTCGTTTTGTTAACGTTCACTCGGGTTAAAATCCTCTCTCTGCTCCGCGCTCGCTGTGCACTGAACGTGTCGCGCCTGCATTCAGGAATCTCCCTCACCCACCCCCTCCCTCGCAGTCTGCAGCCTGTTAACTCCGCGCGCGCACACACAGGCACAGACACACACACTGACAGCTCCGCATTTTAGACGGCTTTTGAAGAAGACGGCACTGTTTTAATCGGCCGTCAGCCTCCTTGTTATTGTCCCGCCTTAAGACGAGAGCGAGGCTGCAGCACATTTGACGTCAGATTCTGAGGTCGTTTTATGCTTTGTGGATAAAATAAATAATTCACGGTAATCGCGAATATGAAAAATAATTGCGAATATGAAAAATACCCACAGCACCCCTGACGATCGATCACGGCACCCTAGGGTGCCGCGGCACCCCGGTTGAGAATCACTGGTATATGCAATCCATCCAAAAGACATCACGGAAGAAGACAGTGTGCTATAGATGCAGAAGTGTTTGAATTCAATTCAATGTATTTATTATAGCACCAAATCACAAGAAAACTGCCCCAAGTCACTTTACATGGGTAAAGTGTAACATTACCAACCCCCCGAGCAAACACGTAGGCAACAGTGTTGAGGAAAAACTCCCTCTGGCAGTTTTTATGAAGAAACCTCAAGCAGACCAGACTCACAGGGGTGACCCATTAATTAGGCCACTGTAACAGTTACAAAGTTACAAGCAGTTACAAACAAATAGTAAATTGTTTTAATTTACTACTTGCATTATAGCGCGGTGTAGCCGGTCCTTGTTAGCAACATCTAGGTTACAGCAGGATGAATATGTTAGTTTAAATGAGTCAACACCCCCGAGTCACACTAACTGTCAGAATGCTCGTAGCACGGGCCGGGGCGGAGGATTAGCAGCAATCTTCCATTCCGCTTATTAATTAATCAAAAACCCAGACAGAGCTTTAATTCATTTGAAAGCTTGACTCTTAGTCTTGTCCATCCAAATTGGAAGTCCCAAAAACCAGTTTTATTTGTTATTATCTATCGTCCACCTGGTCGTTACTGTGAGTTTCTCTGTGAATTTTCAGACCTTTTGTCTGACTTAGTGCTTAGCTCAGATAAGATAATTATAGTGGGCGATTTTAACATCCACACAGATGCTGAGAATGACAGCCTCAACACTGCATTTAATCTATTATTAGACACTATTGGCTTTGCTCAAAATGTAAATGAGTCCACCCACCACTTTAATCATATCTTAGATCTTGTTCTGACTTATGGTATGGAAATAGAAGACTTAACAGTATTCCCTGAAAACTCCCTTCTGTCTGATCATTTCTAATAACATTTACATTTACTCTGATGGACTACCCAGCAGTGTGGAATAAGTTTCATTACACTAGAAGTCTTTCAGAAAGCGCTGTAACTAGGTTTAAGGATATGATTCCTTCTTTATGTTCTCTAATGCCATATACCAACACAGTGCAGAGTAGCTACCTAAACTCTGTAAGTGAGATAGAGTATCTCGTCAATAGTTTTACATCCTCATTGAAGACAACTTTGGATGCTGTAGCTCCTCTAAAAAAGAGAGCTTTAAATCAGAAGTGCCTGACTCCGTGGTATAACTCACAAACTCGTAGCTTAAAGCAGATAACCCGTAAGTTGGAGAGGAAATGGCGTCTCACTAATTTAGAAGATCTTCACTTAGCCTGGAAAAAGAGTCTGTTGCTCTATAAAAAAGCCCTCCGTAAAGCTAGGACATCTTTCTACTCATCACTAATTGAAGAAAATAACAACCCCAGGTTTCTTTTCAGCACTGTAGCCAGGCTGACAAAGAGTCAGAGCTCTATTGAGCTGAGTATTCCATTAACTTTAACTAGTAATGACTTCATGACTTTCTTTGCTAACAAAATTTTAACTATTAGAGAAAAAAATTACTCATAACCATCCCAAAGACGTATCGTTATCTTTGGCTGCTTTCAGTGATGCCGGTATTTGGTTAGATTCTTTCTCTCCGATTGTTCTGTCTGAGTTATTCTCATTAGTTACTTCATCCAAACCATCAACATGTTTATTAGACCCCATTCCTACCAGGCTGCTCAAGGAAGCCCTACCATTATTTAATGCTTCGATCTTAAATATGATCAATCTATCTTTGTTAGTTGGCTATGTACCACAGGCTTTTAAGGTGGCAGTAATTAAACCATTACTTAAAAAGCCATCACTTGACCCAGCTATCTTAGCTAATTATAGGCCAATCTCCAACCTTCCTTTTCTCTCAAAAATTCTTGAAAGGGTAGTTGTAAAACAGCTAACTGATCATCTGCAGAGGAATGGTCTATTTGAAGAGTTTCAGTCAGGTTTTAGAATTCATCATAGTACAGAAACAGCATTAGTGAAGGTTACAAATGATCTTCTTATGGCCTCGGACAGTGGACTCATCTCTGTGCTTGTTCTGTTAGACCTCAGTGCTGCTTTTGATACTGTTGACCATAAAATTTTATTACAGAGATTAGAGCATGCCATAGGTATTAAAGGCACTGCGCTGCGGTGGTTTGAATCATATTTGTCTAATAGATTACAATTTGTTCATGTAAATGGGGAATCTTCTTCACAGACTAAAGTTAATTATGGAGTTCCACAAGGTTCTGTGCTAGGACCAATTTTATTCACTTTATACATGCTTCCCTTAGGCAGTATTATTAGACGGTATTGCTTAAATTTTCATTGTTACGCAGATGATACCCAGCTTTATCTATCCATGAAGCCAGAGGACACACACCAATTAGCTAAACTGCAGGATTGTCTTACAGACATAAAGACATGGATGACCTCTAATTTCCTGCTTTTAAACTCAGATAAAACTGAAGTTATAGTACTTGGCCCCACAAATCTTAGAAACATGGTGTCTAACCAGATCCTTACTCTGGATGGCATTACCCTGACCTCTAGTAATACTGTTGGGGCAACTGTTTGTTGTGATTTGGCGCTATATAAAAAAATTGATTGATTGATTGATTGATCTACCATGTTAGCCACAATTGTGTACATTAGTGGCACACAGTATTTCACACATAAAATACACTGTAGCAACATGCCCACCGACAGCAGGAGGACAGTATTGTGTATACAACTTACTAAACTGGACACAAAGACAGAACTTTAAAAAAGAAAGTAAAACGACAGCTTTCACAACCATTGATGCTTGGAACACCCAGATTGGGTTTTGAAGTCTGGGTATGTGGTGTTCGAACAAGTTGACTTGTGAGAATTTCAACTTCAGTGGATGTTCCACTGGAATCTTCCTGCTTGTTAATGGGGAATGAGACCTGTGAGTAGATCTGGAATGCACCATAAAACTCGAGCTCAGTGAGTGTGTTATAACAATTTGGTACTGACAGTTTTTTGTTATTTCTAATATAAAATAATTTCTTCTACTTTTCCTTCAAAAGAATTTGCTATGTTGGAAACATCTGAGTAAATTGGTAATTATTGGTTTCTACAATTGTTCCACTGTATTAATAATCCAACTGTACCCCAGCATGCATTGGGTGAGATGTGAGACAATCTTGTACAAAGAAGCAGAAGAAATTCTCCTTGTTGATAGCAGACTTTTTGAAACCTAATATTGTGTGCGTGGGTCATGAAATGTTACTCTTGCTTCAGTGCCGACATGTCTCTGTGCAGAAGTGCAAAACTTAATGTTTAATTCAACCAAATATGCATTTGCTTCGCCACAGTCATCATACAAACTTCTTTTCTGCTCTGACTGAAAATGTGTTGGGCAAGTTTCAAAACTAAATAAATCACGTGTTTCATCAGATGTTTTATTCTTGAAACTCCTTTCATGGTTCTATTTAAATTTTTACTCATTTTCTAATGAGTTCATGATGATGCATGGCAAGTGTGACTTCGTGCTCAGCGCGTCACATGAATCGGGAATTCAAACGCACAGGCATTTTTAATAATGCATGTGATTTCAGGGTGCCATGATGGAGACGTCGCTCACCAGTAAATATCCTTCAGCCCAACCTACTCAACCAGGTCGAGTGGGCTCAAGAAAGGAGGATTAGTGAAATATGTATGCACAGTTTATTTTTTTTCTCAACACAAGTGTTTGGAGCATTTATCCTGCCTTGAAACATGAAATTTTGCGTGCCATTTGATTATTCCTCAGTTTTATTCTTGTTATGAAACATTAGAGCATGCAAGCATTTGACTGTTCTTGACTTCCTGCAGGAATGTGTGATTTTTGCACAGTTCGTTCGCTCTTCATAGACGTCTGATGCAGCCAGACCTGCCAATGGATGAATTAAATGTTGGAACAGAGACTGTGAGAGTGGACACGGAGAACAAGTGTCTCCAATGCAAACGTATTATTTTGTATTTGTTTACATATGTTGTAATAATTACTCTGCTTCTTAAAAATGACTCACTTGGGGTTTTACAATGGAATTAATGTGCTTTATTTCACCTCCGGCAGAGATATGAATAAAATTTGTTGCATAATGAGTCAGAAATCGGTGTGGGACTGCAGGGTATATGCAAGTTTATGCAGTACAGCCGCTTTGATTTCGTAAGAGTATAACTTCAGATGTACTATTATGTATAACTGCTTCAGCATGTAATAAATAATATGTTGAAGGTACACAGCTCATCCACAATGGTTTTATTTGTTGTGCATGGACCATATTTACGCCATCTCCCCATCTGTGAGGACACAAAGAGGGAATTCTATGTGGTTCCAACTGTCAATGTGTCTCTCGAAATATCTGTTTGCATGTAAATATCTGAATTACTGTGCCAAGCACCAATACCATCAGCCTTGGGAAAAGTTGTTTTTTACATTATTGATAGATATTTTTTTATGAGTAGGATGTTGGAGATCTCCAACCTACTGCCTCAAGTGCACAGTCTGTGGCAGGTGTTTCTATGCAAGGATGGGACTAATAAATCACTCCAGGACTCATGAAAGCACTTGAAGGTCTTGAAAAGTCAAGATCTTTGTAGACTATGGTGGACAAACATGGCTGGAAATCTGCAATACCAGGGTTATGGTGGCTGCCCTAGCAGTTAGCTGTGGACCTTTGAATCTCTGTGAGATTGCAAAGGTGGTGAATTAGCTGGGGGAAGGAAAAGCTGTAGGTACCTGTGGTATTGGGGTTGTGTGGAGAGGTTGCAAGAAATTGCTGCTTCCTTTTGGGAATCTGATGTCATCCCACCAGAGAAGACTTGTCCCCCTCTGGAAAGGAAATGGTGATCAGCTGGATTGCAACAACTACAGTGTCATTACATCAGTCTGACTCCATACCAAAGCAGTAAACCATTAATGACACTTTGCCTGTGAAAGTGGCCATTGAAAGGAAATATGAATATTGGCATTGTTTCTTTGCAGCCTATGTTCTTTTTCTCAAATTATTTGATTTGGGTGTTCAGTCTGCCTATGGGGCATGGGTTCCTTCTTCTCCTCTGTTCAGTACCTGTGTGAACTGATTGTTGGTTAAGGGCATGATGTCCAGTGCTTTGGATGCCTATTTTGTTGAGGTAAAGTTCAAGGTCTTGACATTGTGAATGACGGTGTGATCTTTGCGGAATCGACGTGATTGCAAGACTTGAGAAAGTGAGTGAGGAGCCAGAGTGCATGGGTTTGCAATTGAGCAAGATCAAGACTAAGTCACAGGCTTTTAGCAACTTCCAAAGGGGTATTTATGTCAAATTTGTTAAGCAATTCACTTATATCAGCAGTGACATTCATGTACCTGGTATTTTGTGTGTCATTATTGGTTCACAGCATTTAAGACCTTATGGAGTCATGAAGTGGCTGGATAGAGGAGTTTGCTGAAGCCAAAACCTTTGCAGAAGATTTAAAATTCAGGCCTTTTGAGTCCTGGTTGTGAGGACTGGACACTACCCACTTGATGTGTTTGGTACTAGGATTTGCAGAAAGATCCTTGGATATCATTGGAATGATGTTGTGTCAAATGAATGGTTACTTGGGGAAACTTGATGAGGCATACTACTTGCAACGTGAAAGAACATACACTATGACACTGATAATGTGGCATGCCTCTCTAAGTAGTTGTGTGCAGCTGCCTCAGTGGTGCAAACCCAAGCAACTGGAAAAGGCCAAAACAATGTCTACAAAACATTACTGCAGGCAATAGATAATAGATAGGACAAGACGAACCATTTGTTTGCCTGCATGGTTGCAATTCAGGACATACTGTATGGGGTGATTCAATGTGGTGGATGCAGCAGGGCACAGCTTCAGCAGAGGCTACCACAACTGACCTGACTTGATGACTGTAATGTGGACGTAATACACATTTGTGCTTAAAAAAAGTTACTGGTTTAAGGGTGATTCTTTAACTACGGGCACTATTGGCCTTGTAAATGTAATTTCCACCACACCATTGCCTTACAATATAAAGCGCCTTGGGGCAACTGTTTGTTGTGATTTGGCGCTATATACATGTGCTCTGATGTCACCGTTTATCTCCATAGAAACTACCCAAACAATCTTTCATACAAACTGTTTAAAGGGGCTTAAACAGTGTTGTGGTGGAAATTACGGCAATAGTGTGGGACAGCTACATTTTGTTTAAAAAAAATCACAACAGTTGTATGACATTGAATACCCCAATTATGTTTTGATTATTTTACTGATATTTTATTCAGAGAATTTTAAAACATTAGAAAAAACATCTCTTTACCATTCATTTTTATCATTGAAGATGGCAATATTTGCATATAATGATGCTGAAAAAAGGTGAAAAAGTCATCATAGACTACTAGAACATAAAAGTGTGAAATTTCCCCTTTTTATCTGTTTTTCATACAATATGATCAAAGGACATAATAAGTGCCTGTAGTCTAAGAATCACTCTTAAATTTACACAGGCATAGAAAATCTATTTTTGAAGGTTTTTCTTTAAGCTTGGATCCGTGCTTGATATGTAAACAGAATTTGCCAAATAAAAATCTTTTTTTTTATTATGATTATTCCATTAACCCATTTTCTCTAGTTACCCAAGTTCAGTGGCAGCAGGTTGAGTTAGAATTTATTTCACAGGGACATGTGTGGACTCTGCTAGCTTTGTCACATAGAGGTGACCCACATGCCTAGGAAGTGATAGCTGATGGATTCTTATGTGATGCTTTTTTGTTTGTTTTTTGTTTTGTTTTTTTTGTTTGTTTGTTTTTTTTAAGATATTGCAGTAGCACATGGAGACAGAAGTATAGTTAGACACACAGATGTTGCAGGGCACAGCGCTATCTCTTGGACATATTTAAAGCAGAAAGGTATAAACTATTTCTTTGATGATCTTGATCTACACCAAGAACAGTGTGGATTCTTTGTGAAGCTCTGACAAGCTTTTAAGATTAGGCTTAAAACTTTCCTTTTTGCTAAAGCTTATAGTTAGGGCTGGATCAGGTGACCCTGAACCATCCCTTAGTTATGCTGCTATAGACTTAGACTGCTGGGGGGTTCCCATGATGCACTGAGTGTTTCTTTCTCTTTTTGCTCTGTATGCACCACTCTGCATTTAATCATTAGTGATTGATCTCTGCTCCCCCTCCACAGCTCTCCCTCAGCCCCAACCAGTCCCAGCAGAAGACTGCCCCTCCCTGAGCCTGGTTCTGCTGGAGGTTTCTTCCTGTTAAAAGGGAGTTTTTCCTTCCCACTGTCGCCAAGTGCTTGCTCACAGGGGGTCGTTTTGACCATTGGGGTTTTTACATAATTATTGTATGGCCTTGCCTTACAATATAAAGCGCCTTGGGGCAACTGTTTGTTATGATTTGGCGCTATATAAATAAAACTGATTAATTGATTGATTGATTGAAGCTCATTTTAGAGGACTTTGTATCACTGAAAAATAGGTCAATTTTTCATATTTTGATCCTGTACTTCTACATCATGCTCTAATTGCAGTAAATGTCTACCAGAGGAAATTACCCAGATCAGCTGATTTAGCCCAATCTATTGGGGTTCATCTCAATAGCAATTTGAAAAAAATGTATACTGTGCAGAGCTGGTTGTTTAAGAATCATTCACATTTCTGTGTTACTCTGCTGCAGACTCAGAAGTTAGTCCATCTATTCACCAGTACCGTACCTCCACTGTAAACCTGAACATTCAAATTAATTAAAAACATTAAGTAGTATAAACCCAAAGTTTTAAGAAAATGTTCTACTTAAATATTTCAAGTTTGTGCAACATGGTCTTGCTTTTAGAGTAAATTAAACTCTGAATTTTTTATTGACTTGAACGAGTTGTATATTAAGTAAGCAAAACTTCAAAGCATAGCTTAAGCACAACTTAAATAAGTAATTTTATAGGAAAATATATGAGTTGACTTAATGAACATTTTAATGGGGGTGGTGGACAAGTGGTTAGTGTGCTTGGTTTTGGTGCAGAAGGTTCCCAGTTCAAACCCTACCCATGCCATATTTCTCCATGTAATGTGGAGTTGCATCAGGAAGGGCATCTGGCGTAAAGGTTGTACCAGCTCAACATGCAGATCTACTGTGGTGAGCCAAAGTGAAACACAAGGGAGCAGCTGAAGAGACTTCATGAACACTTTAATTGTAATCATGAGGTACAAGTAGCATATAATCAAAACTTGAATGAATGCAAAAATTTTGTGGCAATTCATTGCCTCAATATTTTTGAGTTATGCTAACTTGTTTGGGTTTACAGTGTGATTGAACCACATTTTGACTCATTCAATAGCCTTTTTGTTGACGCATTTATTGAAATACATTGAACAATTCAAACTTATTTCTGTAGTTCTGAGCACCCCAATGCAATTCGGCATCACACATTGAGATTTACCAGCCTGGGGAGACAGAACTGTATTATAATGTATTGTAATGTATAGAATAATTAGAATATCATGAAAAGTTCATTTATTTCACTAATTCCGTTCAAAAATTGAAACTTGTATAATGTATACATTCATTCCACATAGACTGATATATTTCAAGTGTTTCTTTCTTTTAATTTTGATGATTATAACTGACAACTAATGAAAACCCCAAATTCAGTATCTCAGAAAATTAGAATATTGTGAAAAGGTTCAATATTGATGACACGTGGTGGCACTTTCTCATCAGCTAATTAACTCTAAACACCTGTAAAGGCCTTTAAATGGCCTCTCAGTCTAGTTCTGTAGGCTACACAATCATGGGGAAGACTGCTGACTTGACATCTTGCCTGGGCTAAAGACAATAAGGACTGGACTGCTGCTGAGTGGTCCAAAGTTATGTTCTCTGATTAAAGCAAATTTTAGGGCCCTGTCCCACTGGTGTTTAGGAGGATTTGCATATGGATTGCGCACAAAATTGGCCCATATTTGCCAAACATCCGCAATATCCTTGTAACATGCTTGTATGAGTCAGCTGTCATCCGAACACGCCCATGATCATCCGCAGAGGCACGCAGATGATGGATGTAGATGACATCCGCCTTACATACTCCATACATACTCAATTCATACACAATACATACTCACTCTATGCGCTGTATATCTGCCGTTAACCGCTAATATCCGCAACTGACAGGGATTTGCGGCTTGGCAGCGGACCGAGACAGTGTGTAAAACAGATGCCCATCATGTCCACATTACAAAGTAAAATAAGTTGTAGCAACTGCATACAGATTGGCCACGAATACAGCGTTTTTATTACATCTGCTTTGCAGCTGATTTGCGGACAGTCTGTGAATGCATAACAAACACGTCATGTAAACCCAGAGTACTATATGTGGCAGAAAGCGACATACCTGCCAATCAGTGCCGGTCTGACTGTGTAAATCCACAAAGACGTAATAGCTGCTGCAATCCAGGACTTTTATTTAACACCAACAAAAGGAAGAGTTGCTGTTTAGCCACAACTCACGCTGAAGTCTGTTTTCTATGACACTCTCAAAAAAAAAAAAAAACACTGTCTTACACCCCGAGCGACTTCCCCCCTCCCGCTCCCCAAACTCATGAACAGTTAACCCTCGCATGACAAAATGAACATTAACTCTGTGATCAACTTGTCCAAGTCCAGCAAATGCTCCAGAGGTTGTATTGTTGGTGTGAATAGTGATGCCGAAAGGCCCGAGTGCGTTTCTTTTATGACCGCAATGCAGATGCCGTGCATGTGCAACACGTGCGCGATGCATTCATAATACACCCGAAATACTACTGTGATAATCTCAATGGGTCGGATCAGTTTCCTCACTACATACGTTATATAACCGTGATTGTTCATCATACACTCAGCAAAAATATAAACGCAACACTTTTGGTTTTGCTCCCATTTTGTATGAGATGAACTCAAAGATCTAAAACTTTTTCCACATACACAATATCACCATTTCCCTCAAATATTTTTCACAAACCAGTCTAAATCTGTGATAGTGAGCACTTCTCCTTTGCTGAGATAATCCATCCCACCTCACAGGTGTGCCATACCAAGATGCTGATTAGACACCATGATTAGTGCACAGGTGTGCCTTAGACTGCCCACAATAAAAGGCAACTCTGAAAGGTGCAGTTTTGTTTTATTGGGGGGGATACCAGTCAGTATCTGGTGTGACCACCATTTTCCTCATGCAGTGCAACACATCTCCTTCGCATAGAGTTGATCAGGTTGTCAATTGTGGCCTGTGGAATGTTGGTCCACTCCTCTTCAATGGCTGTGCGAAGTTGCTGGATATTGGCAGGAACTGGTACACGCTGTTGTATACGCCGGTCCAGAGCATCCCAGAAATGCTCAATGGGTGACATGTCCGGTGAGTATGCCGGCCATGCAAGAACTGGGACATTTTCAGCTTCCAAGAATTGTGTACAGATCCTTACAACATGGGGCCATGCATTATCCTGCTGCAACATGAGGTGATGTTCTTGGATGTATGGCACAACAATGGGCCTCAGGATCTCGTCATGGTATCTCTGTGCATTCAAAATGCCATCAATAAAATGCACCTGTGTTCTTCGTCCATAACAGACGCCTGCCCATACCATAACCCCACCGCCACCATGGGCCACTCGATCCACAACATTGACATCAGAAAACCGCTCACCCACATGACGCCACACACGCTGTCTGCCATCTGCCCTGGACAGTGTGAACCGGGATTCATCCGTGAAGAGAACACCTCTCCAACGCGTCAAACGCCAGCGAATGTGAGCATTTGCCCACTCAAGTCGGTTACGACGACGAACTGGAGTCAGGTCGAGACCCCGATGAGGACAGCGAGCATGCAGATGAGCTTCCCTGAGACGGTTTCTGACAGTTTGTGCAGAAATTCTTTGGTTATGCAAACCGATTGTTTCAGCAGCTGTCCGAGTCTGGTCTCAGACGATCTTGGAGGTCAACATGCTGGATGTGGAGGTCCTGGGCTGGTGTGGTTACACGTGGTCTGCGGTTGTTAGGCTGGTTGGATGTACTGCCAAATTCTCTGAAATGCCTTTGGAGAGGGCTTATGGTAGAGAAATGAACATTCAACACACGAGCAACAGCTCTGGTTGACATTCCTGCTGTCAGCATGCCAATTGCACGCTCCCTCAAATTTTGCGACATCTGTGGCATTGTGCTGTGTGATAAAACTGCACCTTTCAGAGTGGCCTTTTATTGTGGGCAGTCTAAGGCACACCTGTGCACTAATCATGGTGTCTAATCAGCATCTTGATATGGCACACCTGTGAGGTGGGATGGATTATCTCAGCAAAGGAGAAGTGCTCACTATCACAGATTTAGACTGGTTTGTGAACAATATGTTAAGGATTTTATATATATATATATATATGTTATCACTGTTAAACATTTGTACCTTCGTCTTCTGTCTTATGAAAACGGTGTTGTGCTGTTTGCACTTCACCCTGAGAATGTATGTGTTATTCAACCTTGTTTTAGCTTTGTCTTCTTTCTCATGAGAACGGTGTTGTGCTGTTTTGCACCTGTCTTAACCAAGCCTGAGAATTCAATTTTGTTTTAGCACTCTGGGGTCAATCTGAGCTGGGAATGAAGGGCTGGATGTACTTATTATTATAATATAACTTTGTTTTCGCAGCCTCTTAACGACTGGGAGTAAGAGAACGTTTTGACTGTTGTGATGTGGTGCTTAGTGTGAAGGAGTGTGAAGGACAGGACACTTCAGGCAGATGCAGAACAGCTGATAACTGCAACAGACGAACGAGATGTGCTGACCTGTGTAAAAGAAAGTGTCCTTCCTTACAGCTGCACTTATTGACGTATGCGTTTATGTTACGGGAAGAAACTTGTCTTGCGTCATCACCCCCACCCTTAGGACAAGTTTTTTGTTTATGTGATGAGGGCGTCTCTTAATAAAAAGAGCGGAAAAGCAGGCCAGACTTTAGTGTAGCCTTGGTGTACAGCCTGGCCGCACTCCGCGCGTAATATTTGACTTTCTGTCTCACTGGTGTTTCTTGACTCTGTTTGTCTTGTTAAAGGTTTAAAAATGTTTGGAGGAGAAAATACCCAACACAATATTTGAGGGAAATGGTGATATTGTGTATGTGGAAAAAGTTTTAGATCTTTGAGTTCATCTCATACAAAATGGGAGCAAAACCAAAAGTGTTGCATTTATATTTTTGTTGAGTGTATATTCGCTATATATTATTAATACAAGGTCTGTTAGAAAAGTATCCGACCTTTTTATTTTTTTCAAAAACCTGATGGATTTGAATCACATGTGCTTGCATGAGCCAACCTTGAACCTTGGTGCGCATGCGTGAACTTTTTCACGCCTGTCAATTGTGTCATTTGCTTGTAAGCAGCCTTTGTGTGAGGATGGGTGTAGTCTCTCGTCGTTTTTTTCTTTGCAGCGTGACTGCATCACATTTTGCCAGAAACTGGGCAACAGCCAGGTGGAAACCATTTGTATTATTCAGACGGCTTTTTTGACGATCCTCTGGGCATCACACAGATTAAGGAGCGGTACAACCAGTTTAAAGATGTCTACAAAATGGTGGAGAGCGCACCACGCTCCGGGCAGCCATCAACATGCTGAAATGAATGGATCATTTCCAAAGTGAATGCTGTGGTGATGTGGGACCGTCGTGCGACTATCCAAAAATTGCGGAAAAGGTGGACATCAGCACTTTTTCGGCACATTCCACTGTGACAGAAGATTTTGCCATGAAAAGAGTTGCAGTGAAATTCATCGGCATGAAGCTGATGGCGCAGCAAAAGCGCCACCATGTTGAAGTCTCACAGGACATGTTGAGACATGCCCAGCTTGTCCACCATTCGGAAGATTCAGACGGCTTTCAGTGGCTTTTCAGTCGTGTGACTATCCAAGAAATTGTGGACATGGTTTAAGGACCATGGTGTTCCTGTTCTTAATTGGCCAGCAAAATCGCCTGACCTTAACCCCATAGAAAATCTATGAAGTATTGTGAAGAGGAAGATGTGACACGCCAGACCCAACAATGCAGAAGATCTGAAGGCCACTATCAGAGCAACCTGGGCACTCATACCTCCTGAGTAATGCCACAGACTGATCGACTCCATGCCACAAAGCATTGCTGCAGTAATTCAGGCAAAAGGACCCCCAACTACGTATTGAGTGCTGTACATGCTCATACTTTTCATGTTCATACTTTTCAGTTGACCAACATTTCTAAAAATCCTGTTTTTGTATTGGTCTTAAGTAATATTCTTATTTTCTGAGATACTGAATTTGGGATTTTCATTAGTTGTCAGTTATAATCATCAAAATTACAAGAAATAAGCATTTGAAATGTATCAGTCTGTGTGTAATGAATGGATATAATATACAAGTTTCACTTTTTGAATGGAATTACTGAAATAAATCAACCTCTTCACGATATTCTAATTATATGACCAGCACCTGTATGTGACAGGCAGCCCACATGTTCAGAGCCTGGGAACATGTGACAATGCTAGAGAAGGGTGTTGATGGTGATGATGGTGACGATGAAAGCGCCTGTGCCAGAGGCTGTGCATGTGCTTGGTGTGATGAATATCCTTATCCCAGATGGCTAGCTCTCTATGAGACAAAGGGAGCTAAACCTCTTAACAAGCGTGATGGTTCAGCGGCCAGCCACTGTCTCAGCACCAAGGTCACAGTCAGCAGAAATTGAGGAAGAACTCAGAGTTTAATATCCCCACTGCTGACGGCTGTGATTTAACTGTTACCTTGCAAAACAGACAATGCACTTTCACAGAGAAACAGACTGAAGGCGGATTTGGACATGATTAGTTTTACATGGCTAGTTGGGGAAATGTAATTACAACTCAAGTTTCTCACTGATTTTAGTACCATCTGAATGCACCATTCTGTCATTTATGACCTGTGCGCTCCCATGTCAGGAAAATTAAAAATCTGCCTGTGCCATGTTATACATCTGCTGCCTCTTGACAATTCCAAAACCCTCAAGTTTCTTTCATTGTTTTTAAATTTAAGGCACAATGCTTTTAACTGAAGTCCCTCTTAAACTCCAGACTGCCATCCAACTTGCCACTGTCCACCACGAACATGTCACTAGTCATCACGAACACATCATACTGTGCCACGTTTGCAAGGACATGTCAGGCTGTGGGGAGTGTTTTGAACATGTCCAAAACACTACTTCACTTGTCTAGTTGCCCATTTTCATGCCACTGGCTTACTGTACACACGTCGTCTGTGTGACAGGCTGGAAAGCACCAGGTTGAGAACACAAACAAAGCTGAAGCAGCAGATGAAGCATTAATGCTGCGCACACGCAGGTCACATGCGGTGCACACACTGGCAGTCTGCAGTATTGGTGGTGAGTGCAGTTGTGTGTGCATACAGTGAGCGTACAGTGTGCTATACAGTGAGTGTAGCACACTGTATGCTAAAAATTCCAAGCAAGAATCTTAGTCTAAGAGTGATCCAGGAAGTGTCTGAGAGCAACTCTGAGCAAGGGAGAGACAGAAACTTTTATCTTTGTGAGGAGGCGTGGTTGACCCTGTGGCTAGGTACGACACAGTATTGTAAAAGCTGTGATTGGTCGTCACAAAAAGGGAAAGCGATAAAAACAAATGCGCTCATAGTTATAAATGGACAGTAAAATTAACAGATCATATAACCTGACCTGTATTAAGAAATATGTAATCGTGAAAATAATTTTATGTCATGATGATGAAACTCAGCAAAATTAAATGAATTGTCACACAGCTTCAAAATGTTTGAAAATACCTCACTCACATGCCGATTATTATATGATTTGCCTATTGTTATGTTTACTCTCCATGCTGGTCATTTTACTACTTAATGTATTTGATATTAATGGTAGTCGCAGACTCAGCTGTCAGCAATTCCTGTGATTGCTGGTGTCCTTATATAAAACAGTTTGATTTGATACAATGACCAAACCAACGAAGGAAATATATAAAAAAGACCTACAAAAATCAACTGGACAGACGAACAGTGCTTGCTGTCGGCAAAGCTCACAGAGGAGAATAAAAGAGTTTTAAGAGGGTAATTGGGTCCCAGAATCAGGGCACAAGGGAAGAGACAGACTTGGAAGTGCATTGCCCAACAAGTCAATGCGTCGTTCCCTCTCATTGTATGCACAAGCGATGAGTGTGAGAAGCACCGGGATGTCCTGCAATCCAATGCGAGAGCAGAGATTGCAGCACACAAGCCAACTTCTTCTCAAACAGGTGAGTTTAGGCTCTGGCTGCTGACATTACTTATTTTGATTTTAATAATTGTATGAATGTTATAGAATTTACATGCAATTTACATTTTTCCCGTACCAAGGTATTACAATGTTGTGATGACCTTCATCTCAGGTGTTATTACATTACTGGATGGGAAAAGTAAGCTCATTCCTGCTGAGGTCAACCACAATAATTATCTCTGCACCATCAATCACGGAATTGCTACCATTCAACATGTCTCCTTCCTCTCCGTCTTTTCGCTGTCGTGTCTGTTTATGACACTATTAGTTTTCTTAAAAGTCCTCCTCTCTCCTTTTAACAGCCTTGCACCTAAGTAGCTCTCTTAAGGCCTAAGATGCTTTGTGAATAAATAATCTTGTCAAGGGAATATTCTAAGAAATATCTAACAGTTCAAGGAATTCCAAGATCTTTCTTCGAATGATGTCACTAAGAGTTACTTTTAGCCTTAGGATGCTTTGTGAATGTAGGTCCTGGAGTTTTACCAATAAGTAGATTTGAAGGCATGCTTCAAAAATGTGGTAAGGTATGTTATTAAACCAACTGCTGTGAAATTTGATAAGTACAGAGCCCCTAAAGAAACATGAAATGAGATCTTGTGATAGTTTCCCATGAGGTTGCTGTTGTCTACTTCTCTTTGGGCTCAGCAGCAATGGCTGTGGCAGTCACATCAGTGTGTCTACTCTTGAATGCCATGGGCAACTGCATCATTCACCTTATGTTCTATTAACTTATTGGTTTTAAAAATATTAATTTTCTCCTACATTATGCTATACTTGAGTCTATTAATTTAGGTCATTCACTTCCAGGTCAGGTCGCTGCACTCCATAGAGCTTGTGAAGAAGGTTAGCTTGTGGAATCATGGAGAAGGGTTTAGAAGAGTTCCTGCACTCTAGAGCGGTTCCACAAGAGGACATGACTTGTACAAAAAGAGACAAATTGGGTAGAAGACGCACTCAATGTATTTTTGCAGAATCTCACAAAACTATTTTTTCCATGTCCTATCAGGGCTTCGTAATTTACAGAGGGTGGGAAGAGCCATTTCACAACATTTCATTTTAAGAAACTTGGAGAAAATGTTCATCCTGGTTGACCAAATCCACTGTTCGCTTTTTTTTTTCCCCCTTTGCAGATCCAGATACGTTACAGCAGGGGGCTAATATTTTCAAAGGGTTACATATGACAAATAACCAAATTTCACCAAACATAAATTAGATTATAATTTAACTACAAAAACAACAGAATCTACATTTGGTTCAAGCTTTCCTTGTATACGTGAACATTTCAGCAACACAATTAACCACTGGGCCAACTTCAACTATTAAGGTGATATAACAATACGAGCAGCGGAAGAAAAGGGAAGAACAAAATGAAACTAGAGTACTGCACTCAGAGCGCAAACCTCCACCAACACTAGTTTCCAATTCCACAAAAATTCTACCTTGTAATAAATTTTCAAGGTCAAAGTTTAGTTCATGCACTTGAATAGAAGTTTTTTTTTTTTTTTGTAGTGTCGTCAGATTTTTTTTTTTTTCCAACTTTTTCAGTTTCTGAATTCTTTTTCAGATCATTTTCACTGATCACTGGTTATCGTTGCTATGCACAATTTGCTTTTTGTCACTTGGTTTCTGTCTGATAACTGTAAGACAGACACAGGCATAAAATTGGAACCTCCATCCAGTTTTGGTGGTATAGGTAAATCCATAACAGAAAAATGAGAGTGACTGAGGCACTTTTGATTGAGATATAATGCAAAATGTATACGAAATGGTCTTTTCGATATTAAATTCAAATGTTCACAAAATCCACAATTCAGATTAGATCTAGATCAAACGTTGGCAGCAAATAGTGAATGCCAGTCTGTACCTCACTTTCAAATATGAGTGATTATGGCATGTTTGATTAAGATACGAGGTCTGCCCAAAAAGTATCGTACTTTTTTATTTTTTTCAAAAACTATATGGATTTGAATCATGTGTGATTACATCAGTCAAGCTTGAACCTTCGTGCGCATGCGTGAGTTTTTCCACGCCTGTCGGTTGCGTCATTCGCCTGTGGGCAGGCTTTGAGTGAGCACTGGTCCACCCCTCCGTCGGATTTCTTTTGTCTGAGAACTTGCTGAGAGACTGCCGCTTTGCTCCATGAAATTTTTTTCAGAAACTGTTAGAGACAGGCAGTTGGAAACCATTCGATAGATTCAGTTGGATATCGGTGGAGATTCTGTCGGCATCACACGGATTAAGGAGTGTTAAAACCTTTTTAAAGACGGCCCACAGTGGCGGAGGGCGCACGGCATGCAGAGCGGCCATTCGATAGGCTGGATCAACCAGATCATTTCTAAACTGAACGCTGTGTTGATCCGGGACATCATGTGACTACCACAGAAATGGCAACAGAGCTGGACATAGCACTTTTGTGGTACATTCCATTATTACAGGAGATTTTGTAATGAAAGACGTGCAGAGGATTTCACGTGTCGGCATGAAGCCGCTCATGGCGCACAACAAAAAAACACCTCTGTGTTGGAAGTCTCACAGGACATGTTGGGGCATGTCCAGCTGTTACACAATTTCTCGGATACTCACTCGACTGAAAGCCATCAAAAGCCATCTGAATCTTCTGAATGGTTTCCAACACGGAGGTGTTTTTTTTTTGCTGCGCATCCTGAGCTGAGAAAAGAAATCCGACGGGAGGGGTGGACCAGTGCTCACTCAAAGCCTGCCCACAGGCGAATGACGCAACCGACAGGCGTGGAAAAACTCACGCATGCGCACGAAGGTTCAAGCTTGGCTGATATAATCACACGTGATTCAAATCCATATAGTTTTTGAAAAAAATAAAAAGGTACGATACTTTTTGGACAGACCTTGTATAATGTAAAATATAAATTCCATGTTAAAGATAGCGATTTTTCAATTTTCCAAGATTCCCACAGCATCATGCTGTGGGAACGTTTTCAGCGCCACGAACTGGGAGACTAGTCAGGACTGGGGGAAAGATGAATGCAGCAATGTATTCCTGGATGAACATCCTGGATGAAAACCTACTCCAGAGCACCTGGCCTCTGAGTGGGGCGACGCTTCATCTTTCAGCAGGACAATGACCTTAAGCACACACAGCCAAGATATCAAAGGAGTGGCTTCAGGACAACTCTGTGAATGTCCTTGAGTAGCCAAGTCAGAGCCCAGACCTGAATCTGACTGAACATCTCTGAAGAGACCTGAAAATGGCTGTGCACCGATGCTCCCCATCCAACCTGATGGAGTTTGAGAGGAGCTGCAAACAGGAATGTTCACAATTGCCCAAAGATAGGTGCAACTAGCTTGTTACATCATATTGAAGAAGACTTCAGGCTGTAATTGCTGCCAATGGTGCATCAACAAAGTATTGAGCAAAGGGTGTGAATTATTATGTAGATGTGAATTCTTAGTTTTTATTTTTAATAAATTTGATAAAATTTCCCCCAAAAAACCTTTTTTCATGTTGTCATTAAGGGGTGTTGTGAGTAGAATTTAGAGGGGGAAAAAAATCAGTTTACTCCATTTTGGAATAAGGCTGTAACATAAAATGTAGAAAGGTGCTGTGAATACTTTCTGGATGCACTTTACAAGCTGACAATGACCGTGGTTTAAATGTGCTACAGTAACTGCTGTTGATGCCAACCATTAAGGACGTGGTTAGGATCGACTGCTCGTAACAACAGTTAGCCTTCAATTAGTCGTTGCAGAAATGTGGTAAAAGTGATGCACCAGATGCACTGTACTTTGCATGAACATTTTGCCAAATTGAAGTATAATTCCACATTCATAATAACTTTTCATTTGTGCCTTGGATTTTCATCATTTCATCGTCATTTTATTCAATATTTTTTTCAGCCCAGACATGAACCTGCCCTTTTCCACTTTTACTGCTACAGTCATGACCTAAAATAAGCACTTTGGAAAAATTTTGAACAAGGACAAAACAGATAAGTCTATCAAAGAAGATACAATCTTGACATTGTAGCCTGTTCCAGCGAAAGAATCTTTCACTTTGTTATTACAGATATACAAAAGAACCTTTTAATGACTTGCTAAGCTTCAGACCTGAAAATGAAAATCTCTTGCACACCACAGTCTACTGTCTAACACTTTTTTGTTTTCTTTTAATCAGAGCTTTTCAGCCACAGGTAAAATTGACAAATTATGTTGAGTAACATTGTTAGGCTTAAGCTTATTTTCTAATGATGTGGGAGGATGTCAAGTTGGTCAGTTACAAAATGTTGGGAAGGTGTCGTAACACGGACCCACAACAGGGGGCGCTAATGAACGGACAATGGATAAGGGAAGGAGTAACAATTTAATGTTGCACAAGAACACAACGTAAAATAAACAAAGGTACTGCCAATCACACACAAGAGGATTGCGGGCAGGCTCGAAGATAGGAGACCTCAGATGAACGAAGAGCCGGGACCCACACCGCTTCTACCACCAACGGCCTGAAGAACACTGAAGCCGCCAAGCCCCGAGTCCCCAGGTGGTCTCTGTCCTCCGTTGTCGGCCCTGGTACTGCTGGCAGAAAAAACAGAAGGTAGTGAGTGTGAATCCTCACACCCAGCAACCTTGATTATTGATTCTTGTGGAGGGAGAGCCTCCACCTCCAATCATACACACGTGCAGCTCCGAAAATCCAGTCAAGGAAATACCACCAGGAAAAAACAGCTGCAAAACAGATCAGATTATTATTTGACGTATAAGTCAGCAGAGAGATTACCTTGTATCGTAGGAGATTTCTCGGCGAGGAGGTGGAGTCGCCACCCGGCCTTTATGGTGATGGTGATGATGAGATGAGTGACAGCTGGTGTTGAGGATGATTGACGGCTGTCACTCCCAGTGGTTCTGGCGCCCTCTTGTGCTTGAAGCCCGCACTCCAAGCAGGGCGCCATCCGGTGGTGGTGAGCCAGCAGTACCTCCTCTTCAGCGGCCCACACAACAGGACCCCCCCCTCAACGGGCGCCTCCTGGCGCCCGACCAGGCTTGTCTGGGTGTCGGTGGTAGAAATCGACCAAAAGGGCCGGGTCCAGGATGAAGCTCCTCTTCACCCAGGAGCGTTCCTCGGGTCCGTAACCCTCCCAGTCCACCAAGTACTGAAAGCCCCGACCCATCCGACGGACGTCCAGGAGCCGACGAACGGTCCATGCCGGCTCCCCGTCGATGATCCGGGCAGGAGGTGGGTCGGGTCCGGGGGAACAGAGCGGTGAGGTGTGGTATGGCTTGAGTTTGGAAACATGAAAAACCGGATGGATCCGCAGTGAAGCCGGGAGAGTTAGCTTCACTGCGGCCGGACTGAGGATCTTGGCGATGGGGAACGGCCCGATGAAGCGGTCCTTGAGTTTGTGGGAGGTCACCTGGAGCGGGATATCTTTGGTGGATAGCCACACCTCCTGCCCTGGTTGGTATGTAGGGGCCGGGGAACGCCGGCGGTCTGCATGGGCCTTGGCCCTCGTCCGGGCCTGCAACAGGGCAGAGCGGGCGGCCCGCCACACCCGGCGGCACCTCCGCAGGTGGGCCTGGACCGAGGGTACCCCGACCTCTCCCTCCACAAGTGGGAACAACGGGGGCTGGTAGCCCAGACACGCTTCAAAGGGGGAGAGGCCGGTGGCAGAGGATACTTGGCTGTTGTGAGCGTACTCGATCCAGGCCAGATGGTTACTCCAGGCCGCCGGGTGAGCGGAGGTGACACAACGAAGAGCCTGTTCAAGTTCCTGGTTCGCCCGCTCTGCCTGGCCGTTCGTCTGTGGGTGGTACCCGGACGAGAGACGCACGGTGGCCCCCAGTTCCTTACAAAAACTCCTCCAGACCTGCGAGGAAAACTGGGGACCACGATCCGAGACGATGTCCGACGGTATCCCATGCAGACGCACGACGTGGTGAACCAGGAGGTCTGCCGTCTCCTGGGCCGTTGGGAGCTTCGGGAGGGCCACGAAGTGGGCCGCCTTGGAGAACCGGTCCACTATCGTCAGTATGGCGGTGTTGCCCTGGGACGGCGGGAGGCCCGTGACGAAGTCCAGACCGATGTGGGACCAGGGGCGATGAGGCACAGGCAGGGGTTGGAGGAGACCCCTGGTCTTGCGATGGTCCGCCTTGCCCCTGGCACAGGTGGTGCAGGCCTGGACGTAGTCCCGGACGTCGGCTTCCAGTGACGCCCACCAGAAGCGCTGCTGGACTACTGCCACGGTCCTACGCACTCCAGGATGACAGGAGAGCTTGGATCCGTGGCAGAAGTCCAAGACGGCAGCCCTAGCCTCTGGTGGAACGTAGAGTCTATTCTTCGGACCGTTTCCCGGGTCCGGGTTCTTAGTCTGGGCCTCCCGGACGATCTCCTCCACGTCCCAGGTGAGGGTAGCCACGACAGTGGACTCGGGAAGGATGGTGTCGATGGGGTCCGACAACCCGACCTTGGCTTCCTCTTCGTGCACCCGGGACAATGCATCAGATCGTTGATTTTTGGTCCCGGGGCGGTAGGTGATCCGGAAGTCAAAGCGTGCGAAGAACAGGGACCAGCGGGCTTGCCTGGGGTTCAGCCGCTTGGCGGTCCGGATGTACTCCAGGTTCCGGTGGTCCGTAAAAACCGTGAAAGGCCCCGTAGCCCCCTCCAACAGGTGTCTCCACTCTTCTAGAGCCTCCTTCACCGCGAGGAGTTCTCGATTGCCCACGTCATAGTTCCGTTCAGCGGGGGTCAACCTGCGGGAAAAGTAGGCACAAGGATGGAGAACCTTATCGGACTCCCCGCTCTGGGACAGCACGGCTCCTATTCCTGAGTCTGAGGCGTCCACCTCTACTACAAACTGGCGAGTAGGATCAGGCTGCACCAGAACTGGAGCAGATGAAAACCGGCGTTTCAACTCCCTAAACGCGGCCTCGCACCGGTCCGACCAGGTGAAGGGGACTTTGGTGGAGGTCAGGGCGGTCAGGGGGCTAACGACCTGACTGTAACCCTTAATGAACCTCCTGTAGAAGTTTGCGAAGCCGAGGAACTGTTGCAGCTTCCTACGGCTCGTTGGTTGGGGCCAATCCCTCACCGCCGCAACCTTGGCCGGATCCGGGGCGACGGAGTTGGAGGAGATGATAAACCCCAAGAAGGACAGAGACGTGCGGTGAAACTCACACTTCTCGCCCTTCACAAACAGCCGGTTTTCTAACAACCGCTGTAGGACCTGACGTACATGCCGGACATGGGTCTCAGGATCCGGGGAAAAGATGAGTATATCATCCAGATACACAAAGACAAACCGGTGCAGGAAGTCCCGCAGGACGTCATTAACCAAGGCTTGGAACGTCGCGGGGGCGTTAGTGAGACCGAACGGCATGACCAGGTACTCAAAATGACCCAACGGGGTGTTAAATGCCGTCTTCCATTCATCTCCCTTCCGGATCCGAACTAGATGGTACGCATTCCTAAGATCGAGTTTGGTGAATATTTTGGCTCCATGCAGGGGTGTGAACACCGACTCCAAGAGGGGCAATGGGTATCGATTGCGAACCGTGATCTCGTTCAATCCCCTGTAATCGATGCATGGACGAAGTCCGCCGTCTTTCTTGCCCACAAAAAAGAAACCAGCACCCATCGGGGAGGTGGAGTTCCGGATCAACCCGGCGGCCAAGGAGTCCCGGATGTAGGTTTCCATTGATTCGCGTTCCGGACGTGAGAGATTGTACAGCCTACTGGACGGGAACTCACTGCCCGGAACCAAATCGATGGCACAATCGTACGGTCGGTGTGGTGGAAGGGCGAGCGCCAGATCTGTGCTGAAGACGTCAGCCAGATCATGGTACTCCCCTGGCACCGCCGTCAGATTGGGAGGGGTTTTAACCTCCTCCTTAGCCGTCATTCCGGGGGGAACCGAGGATCCTAAACACTCCCGGTGGCAGGTTTCGCTCCACTGCACCACGACCCCAGACGGCCAATCGATCCGGGGATTGTGCTTCACCATCCAAGGAAAACCCAAAATCACTCGGGAGGTAGAAGATGTCACGTAAAACACTATCTCCTCCCGGTGATTCCCAGACACAACCAAGGTCACAGGCTGGGTCCGGTGTGTGATTAGCGGGAGTAGAGTGCCATCTAGTGCCCGTACCTTCAAGGGCGAAGGCAGAGCCACTAGGGGGAGCCCCACTTCCTTTGCCCATCTGCTATCCAACAGATTCCCTTCGGACCCCGTGTCCACCAGTGCTGGGGCGTGAAGGGTTAAATCCCCACTCAGGATTACCACTGGGATTCGTGCTGATTTGCGGGAACTTCCCGTGCACATGTTATGGCCCACCCTTAGCCCAGTGTCTAAGGACGGGCGTTGGTGTTTGACCGTTTGGGGCAGTCTTTTAACAGGTGCTCACATGAGCCACAGTAAAAACATTCCCCGCGGGCCAGTCTCCTTTGTTTAATATCTGATCTCACTTTAGCCCTGCTCGTGTCCATAGCTTCGTCAGCAGGGGGAGCTGTTGCCACACGGAGCCCACCGGCAATGGAGCGTGAGGACGACGTCACCCCGTCAGACCCGGAAGAGAGAGGGACGGCTTGTGCCCGGCCACGCCCCCCGGCCTGCTCCCGACGGTGTTCATTCAAACGGTTGTCTAAGCGTATAACCAGAGTGACAAGCCCGTCGAAAGTCTGCGGTTCGTCCTTAGCCAGTAAATGCTCCTTCAGTACTGGAGACAGTCCGCTTATGAAGGCGGCGCGGAGCGCGACGTCATTCCAACCCGACCTCGCAGCCGCGATGCGGAAGTCGACAGCGTAATCGGCCGCGCTCCGACGCCCCTGTCTCAGTGACAGCAGCACGGTCGAGGCGGTCTCGCCTCTGTTGGGATGATCAAACACCTGTTTGAATTCCCGTATAAACCCAGCGTATGACGTCAGAAGCCATGACTGCTGTTCCCAGAGCGCTGTAGCCCAAGCGCGTGCCTCACCTCGAAGCAGATTAATTACATAAGCCACCCGGGTGGCGTCTGCCGCGTACATGACTGGACGCTGTGCAAAAACGAGCGAACACTGCATCAAGAAGTCTGCGCACGTCTCCACACAGCCTCCGTACGGTTCAGGAGGACTTATGTAAGCTTCAGGGGACGGTGGGGGGGGTAGTTGAACGGCCAGTGGAACATCTACATTAGGCCCCGGACCAGCAGGAGGAGACACTGCAGCGACGCTTGACTCGCGTGCTTCCACTCTGGCGGTGAGAGCCTCCATCCTCTGATTGAGGCTTGCATTTTGCTCAGTTACCAGCTGTAACTGAGCAGTGAAAGCGGTAAGGATTTGCTGCAGATCACTTACCACGCCTCCTGCTGACGCCTGCGCTCCCTGTTCTCCCATTGGCTGTTCAAGCTGTGGTTGACGCCCCTCGGGATCCATGACGAATGGCCGAGAAATCCTGTTGGGAAGGTGTCGTAACACGGACCCACAACAGGGGGCGCTAATGAACGGACAATGGATAAGGGAAGGAGTAACAATTTAATGTTGCACAAGAACACAACGTAAAATAAACAAAGGTACTGCCAATCACACACAAGAGGATTGCGGGCAGGCTCGAAGATAGGAGACCTCAGATGAACGAAGAGCCGGGACCCACACCGCTTCTACCACCAACGGCCTGAAGAACACTGAAGCCGCCAAGCCCCGAGTCCCCAGGTGGTCTCTGTCCTCCGTTGTCGGCCCTGGTACTGCTGGCAGAAAAAACAGAAGGTAGTGAGTGTGAATCCTCACACCCAGCAACCTTGATTATTGATTCTTGTGGAGGGAGAGCCTCCACCTCCAATCATACACACGTGCAGCTCCGAAAATCCAGTCAAGGAAATACCACCAGGAAAAAACAGCTGCAAAACAGATCAGATTATTATTTGACGTATAAGTCAGCAGAGAGATTACCTTGTATCGTAGGAGATTTCTCGGCGAGGAGGTGGAGTCGCCACCCGGCCTTTGTGGTGATGGTGATGATGAGATGAGTGACAGCTGGTGTTGAGGATGATTGACGGCTGTCACTCCCAGTGGTTCTGGCGCCCTCTTGTGCTTGAAGCCCGCACTCCAAGCAGGGCGCCATCCGGTGGTGGTGAGCCAGCAGTACCTCCTCTTCAGCGGCCCACACAACACAAAATGCTTCATTGTGCAGTGATTCAGGCAAAACCTTGAAATAAATCAGTTTGTAAGACTAAACTATGCGCAGAACATCAGCGCAAGCAGGTATACAGAGATGAATATGGAATTCTCTGCAAAGTTTTGCTTTTTATGTATTCTTTCAAAGTTACAGTAGTGAGCACCAGTGACACTAAAACCCTTACTATGCCGTTTAGCAAGACTATCTATTAAGATAGTAGTGTGACGCACAGAGAATGAACTCAACCTTTGAAACCCAACAGTAGATGTAGTGCAGCAGATAACTGAAACACTCCTTCAAATGATGATGCAAGCACCACATTAGGGACAAATACTCCTTAACCTTTACTCTTAAAAAAAAAAAACCCCAAAAAAACAAATGGCCACTTGAATTTTCAATAAGCAGCCAGGTAATGGCCAACTGAAGAATAACACAGATCAAAATTTAAAAATGCTCCAATCCTATTGGAAACTATATCACATTGTCTGATCATAGTTTCTCTATGCTGACAAAGGTCAATTTCAGTTTGTACAGGGGTCAAAAGTTAAAGTTCCTCCAATTTTAGTTAAAACAATGTTAAACAATGTCAATATCCATTGGATTCTATGACATGTGACGTATGTTACCCCGTAACATAACTAAGCATGACACATGGTGCAAACTATTACTTTTTAAAACCATATTAGCTCAACCTTTAATATGCATCACTTTTCAACAAATTGGAGCAACTTTAACTTTTGACCCCACAATTAGAGCAGGTAGCCTATATATAGGGTTTTTACTTTTTAAAATTCAATAGCAAAAGAGTGAGATGATACAAAGAGATCAAAGAGAATTTGTAGGATATTTCTAGGATTGTTCAATCTCGGCAGAGGTATATCCTCTACAAAGTCACCTTACAGTTTTAATAATTTTGCCATACTGGTGGCCTGTATGTTGAGGTCCAACAATCACTCTACATATGAGGAACAACAAAATGGATCAACATATGTGTCATATTTCACACAGGCCTTAAATAGTATCCAATGGTTATGAATGGCATTTATTAATATGGCAGCAGTCCTGGATAATGATAAAGTCAAATCTTTAAAAATGTAATGGCTGTCAATTTAGGCAACATGCTCTAAAAAGTGTTTCCCTTTATCCAGAAAATCTGTTGAAGTGATTCTTCCCTTTTTTGTGGACAAGGGGAAATGACAGATGTATAATGATTTGTACTGAAACCGAGTGGAATTGTGAAGACTAAAACAAACAGCCATTAGCAAAGCTGTACACAGATACATTCCCACTTGATTTCAAGTTCAAGTTTATTTGCCATTTGCAGTATTAAAACCACATTGGAAAAAGGGTGCAAGGAGCTCAAAAGATTTATCTTATTCCTTGTTATATCAGGCAAGTAAACAACATGTGTTCTGTAAAGGTAACATTTTTTAAGCTACAGTCACCTGTCGGATATATTTTGATGAAACTGGCTCAAAATGTGGGAGTTACAGCAGCGGAAGAATTCATTCCAGAAAATCAGTACTTAGTACACATAAGAACACATAATTACAGGTGATCCTTCTCATTATCAACCATCAGATATGCCAAAACCAATACGTCCTCCTCATCATCTACATCCTGCAGTGCCTCTTGAATGATCCCAAAGCGACTCCAACCCAGATGGGACATGTCAAATCCACAAATCAGAGGCACTCAGGGGGCATTTTAATCAGATGCCTGATTCACCTCAGCTGCAAGAGGAGACAGTCAAGGTTCTACTCAGAGCGCTTTCACTCTCACAGTACTACCATATTTTTTGGACTGTAGTCACAGTGGAGTGCAAGTCAGATGAGTCGAGAAATGCATCATGAAGTGGAGAGAAACACATAAGTTGCACCACAGTATAAGTTGCATTTCTTCTAAAAAAATATACACTACCCATCAAACATGTAAGTGGTACTGTATTTCACATAAATTAAAAACAGCAGGAGGGACCAACATGAAACAACTGGCAAACAAACAGGAAAAAGGCGTGGCTTAAAGGCAAAAATGAACTAATGAACAACAGGCGAGTGAAGTCAGGGGAAGCAGGAACAACAGATACACGTGCCAACTAAAGGAACACAAGGTGACTAAAAACTAAACAGACATCTACGGTGCGTACACAGTAAATTCACCAGTGTAAAACTCACAGTGACAAGGTTAAATTAACACTGCCATTGTACATATGGTCCCACTCTGGCCAGAGTGGGACCATAACACTGGTGATTTTACTGTGTAGAAAACAAAACCTAACAATAACAATAACTCATGAGAAGAACTCAAAACCAAGTACACTTTAACAATCATGGAACTCAAAACTGTACAAAGTGTAACATCATTGAAAAATGAACATGAAAAACAAAGAACACATAAGGAATCAAACAATAATCAAACTACAACAGGAAGTGCACAATAACGAAAAACTAAATAAAGGAACACATGCAGAAAATAAACATAGAACTCAAAAGTGAACAGAGCTCAAGCCAGTGGACAAACTGAGACAAATCTAAGAAACACGTAATGAAAACTGATGACCAAAACACACAGACATGATGAACTCAGGACAGGGGAAACATAATGACAACACAGACAAAGGACTGAACACAAAGCTAAAGAGAGACAGACCACAGACAGACAGAGGACAAATGACAAGGAGGACCCACACAGATGACTGACAAGGGAACACATACACTGAATACAAAAGCGGCACAGGCAGAAGACAATAAACACAGAAACAGACAGAGGAATAGACAGGGGACCGGACAACGAGGATACTAAGACATGAATGTAGGATACACCACAACACCAAGATATTTTGTTCCACAGGCAAAAGTGTTTCCCAATATACAACTATCCTATGTAATGTGCCTAACATGTGTCTGGCTGTCATTCTGTGTTTGTGTGTGTCTGTGGGGAGGTGGGAGGAGTTACAGCCCATATGTGACAAAGAGGTGGAGCAGGGTTGAAATCATATGACCTGGGAAGGACAAATGAAACCCAAATACAAGCAAGCTCAGCCAACAGGTGAACATGAGTTTGGGTGTTTATTAAATCGTATTTTGGGGGGCGTGCCAATGGTTCTCATAATGGTCTTGCTTTGGTGTAACCATTAAAAATGATGACACGCTTATTTCTTCAGTAATTGCAGATTAACTTGACCTTAGGTCCTCAAACTACCGATAGTTGCTACAAATGCTAATGGCATTAGGATCTCACCAACAAGCACAGGTAACAGACCAAGCTCAGCTCAGGTGTTTATTATTCATTTTTGGTGCCAAGCGGTTCTCATAACATTTTTGCTTTGGTGTATGCATTAAAAATTATGATCCAT
The DNA here is from genome assembly GCF_902500255.1 of Thalassophryne amazonica. NCBI lineage: Eukaryota > Metazoa > Chordata > Actinopteri > Batrachoidiformes > Batrachoididae > Thalassophryne > Thalassophryne amazonica. Next base: position 66,188,878 of record NC_047113.1, read on the forward strand.
TTATTTCCTCAGTAATCAAAAAAAAAAAAAAAAAAAAGGGCCTTCACAGTAGCTGCAGCCTGAACTGGCTTTTAACCAACTGCAGTGTGAACACACGAGCATAAAGAAAAAAACAAAAGCAAAAAGCGCCAAGACGAGCTGTCACTCAATGCAGCCGCAGAGTAAACAACAGTATATTCAAAGATAACTATTTTCCCACAAAATAAAAAAGGCAGCACCCATGGCCACAATTTACAGTCTTTTTTAAACAATCCATTCTCTTATTAATATAATATCCTCTCTGAATTTATTTTTTATGTTTTGCATCATGCATTCTAACCATTGGGTATAATACCTTATTGTCTTATGAATGCACAGAATCATAGATGAGACATCCTAACAGTAATAATTCAGTTATGGAAACAGCTTTGTAATGGGTACTAACTTGTAGATTTAACATTTTAAAGCCTTCTGCGTGACTGTGGTCCTGAATCAAAATAGTTTCTCAAGATAGCAATGTTTACCCATTTCCACGAATACTGTACCAACAATGACGGAAATGAGAAGACTTTGTCAGGATACCATTCAGCAGTGACACTCAAGAGGACAAGAAAGAACCTTTTGAAATAATACTTACCATTTACCCTTTCCCCAGGACTATTTCTAAAACCAGACAGAAAGACAAAGCGAGAGAGAGACAAAAATGTTTAAACCTGACTGACATTTTTTCACCACAGGAGACCTTTGATTTGTAATCGTGATATAGATAATAAATGCCATGCCGTGCACCCACATGTGCATTTTTTTATATAGCTCAGCAGCTTTCTTCCCCCATGCTCTTCTGTAATGTCTATTTGCCTGCTTAAGGGGTTTCAAATGATAAAAATCAGTAACATTTGGAGTCTCTGTAATGATTAAAGTGAAGGATGAAATCAGTGGTGGGCACAGATAACCAAAAAGTTAGCTTCGATAACAGATAATCAGCTCACTGAAAAGTTATCTTTTATAAAGCTAAACCGATAAACCATCCAAAACTTTATCGGAAGCTACAGCTAACCGATAACTTCCAGTATTGTGTCCAGTACATTTGCAACTACAAACAAGGTGATTTTAAGTTTTAACACAACGAGCATTGCTGGTAGCCTTAAAGGTGACCACAGACCCAAACAATGAGTCAGGACTTCTGTCTTTGTGCACCCTGTCCACTGCTGGAAGCTCCTGTTTACTACGAAGCTTGCAGCAGAGAAGAAGTTGTGGGGAGCAGCAAAGCTCAACTCTCTACTCAATAGCAGTGTTGCCTTGAGGTGCAGGTCTTGGAAAATAAAGCAGTGCTGACTTATGGTTTTGATTTATAAATAAAATTAATACCGAATAACTCCATTAATGTCAATTCTGTCATTTGTACAAAGTTAAAATATAACATATATCTTTTCATTTTAAATAATGCACTAATTCTGAAGTTTTGTAACAAACACAGACAGATGCCAAAGAGATTATGGGTAAAATGTGCCCCCGCTAACATCGATTGGTTGACTCATTCATTCGATGTCAAAACCAACACATTAATGTGAGGTGTGTGTTAGTGTTTACATGTAAATGTGCTTTTGTCAAATATGCCTTTTTTTATTTGTAAAAAAAAAAGTAGTTGCAAAACATTGCCAAGTTGTAATTAGACAACTGTCCGATATAACTGGTGTTAAAATAAATAGATCCCAGAGAATATATTCACAAGAGTTTTAGGCACAATATACAAAGAGTTTAATGTTGTTGTCCATGTGGAGCCTGATCAGAGCGTCTCAAATGCATTTCTTCTGTCGTGAATGTACTGAGATTACCCATAATCCACTTTGTGGAGACAGCACATCCACACTAAAACCTTCACAATTAGCGCATTACTTTAAAACTAAAACATATATATCTGATATTTTCACTTTATAAAACTCAAGACGTGACGTGAATTTAAATTAAACTTGTCAGAAATTAGTTTGGTTAAATTTTTTACCATAAGTTAAAACTGTATGCCTCTGGATGACTTGGGTGATATTGCCAGCGTATCAGTATGGGGTCAAAAGAAATGAGCTTTTTTATTTTTTGTGACCAGTTCTCCTTTGCTTGCAGAGGACAGACTGGTTTCTTCTGGAACCAGCTCTCCTTTGTTTGCAGAGGATAGAACTCCACATCTACTACAAACCATTTAACAGGTAAGTACTCAACTGATTTTTGATTTAATAAATGTTTGTAACTGTTAAGCTTTGTTCACCACATCTGCAAAAATATGTTAGTGGTCTAAAAATTATTGGACCAAAACGTATCTGAAGATAATTGGTCCGATGATGGTTTTCAGAGTTATCTGAAAAGCTAATCCAATAATGAAAACATTAGCTTCAATAATTAGCGGATTAGCGGAACTGTGCCCACCACTGGATGAAATATGCAACATGTGGTTTAAGACACCAAAGCTGACCACATCAGACACTATTGAATTTCTAAAAATATTTCAATACTTTCCATTTATTAACAGGAACAACAGGACTATAAAATGTGCCGATTGTGTGTTACTATATGTACCTGTTCTCCATACACTGACCAGTATCCAATTTGACAACTGGGGTAGTTCTGAGTAACCCGTGGGTTAAACTGTACTTGAACTCTCTGAACTTGAAACGCTGCCTAATGCTACTTTGCACCATGCACATGAATGAATTAAAAAGGTTTCCGAAGCTTGAACAGCTCCTCTCTTTGAATGACATAAGGTTTTAACAGTTTTTGTACTGATGAGCCGACACTGAGATCACAGATGACTGTGTTCATCACCTCATGTTGCTTTGAAGTATCACACATCAAGTGTGCGTTTCCATGCCCCTTTCAAAGCTAATAAATGCCGTTAAGTGGAATTCAGGCTAAAGAGACATCTTTTTAACAGCAGATGCATTGCAGCAATCTTGACTTTATCCATGTTCCCCTGAGTTAAAACTTAAAAGTTGAAATTCAGCCACAGAACTGACCGGGGATTTGGCAACGCCAAGATTCAACCGTGACTTTGAGCCACATCTGACACACAGCAATGAAATGTCAAAAATGCCGCCTTGGATTGAGAACATGTTGTATGGTTCATTGTTTACTCACTTAAGCCTCCTCCAGGAAGTTTCCTTCATCTTCTTTCCTTCAAGCATAAGCAGCTCAATTCTCGAGTTCTGCAAGAAGTGAGGAACGAGACCCGATGCAATGATCAAAGATGAGCAGTGAATGCACAGAAAGTGATAAATATATGTCCAACTTTTTGGGCCTCAAGGTTTTACTTCCTGCAAATGACTCAGCTTTTGAAGTTACGTTCACCTGAATGTCATGAACTGCTTAAATAAACTGACATACAACATTAGATAAGATGAGAATTTCACTCAGCATGAATATTGCAGCAGGGACATATTAGATGATCCATTAGGACAATTCACCACACAATCAGTCCATGATTACACATGATTGTAAAAAAAAAAAAAAAAGCCCAAAACGACAGACACAGCCCTCAACAACAGCCAAACAGCTACACTGAGCAGTCTCTGAGGTCACGATGCCGAGAGAGTCGAACTCGGCTCAGCCGCTGTCAAGGTGACCAATGACGAACGACAACAAATACCAAAAAAGTGTGCAAAATTAATCAATGAACTGAATTTTCAAAACACAACCAGACAAACAATGGTGCACAACACACAAGCCCAAAAACAATAACAAAACTGATAAACCTAAGTCTTCAAACTATGACAAGCAATTTTATAATTCTTGTAAAGCCTTTTAAAGCCGACTAAACTGCCAACTAATTTAATATGGTCAGGACAGTTACTCCAGAATACCTTTAACAGAAACGTGATGACTTTTGCAGTGATTTGGATCCCTAATTTATCAAAAAATAATGTTCCTCTCAAATTAGAACTGGAGTCCCTCAGTTTAAACACATACTGGACATGTTGTACCAAAAGCTTATTTTTAACTTGATACACAATCTGTATTGTGATCAACCAAGTCCCAGAATTTTAAAATATGTAAATAAGCAAATAATGGATTTGTTGGCTCACAATATGATTTGTTACAGATTTACAAATTTTGTTACAGATTTATACAGAAATACAGCTTATTCCACTATATGGCATAAAACTTGTGCTGAATCAACATACAGAGCCATCTTGGATCTGTTGTGGTGACCCCTAGTGAAAACAAGGGAGCAGCCAAAGGGATTTTCTGTCGTGCCAATGCAATCCGCTTTGTACGCTGAACACCGCATTTTGTCCCATTTGACACCACATTATATAAAATAATCACTTCATAGCCAATGATGCATTTTCTCTCAGAAGCTGGCTGACGAAACACTCTCTCATCGCTCCCAGAATCACAGAGAAATTATCTGCAACTGGAGCTTCTTTCATGCACATCATAAGATAGAGTTAATTATTTATAATATTTATGTTGTAATGGATTGGTTAAACAGTTGCATTTTCATTATTTTTTATTACAACCCCAATACCAATGAAGTTGGGACATTGTGTAAAATGTAAATAAAAACAGAATACAATGATTTGCAAATCCTCTTCAACCTATATTCAACTGAATACACCACAAAAACAAGATATTTAATGTTCAAACTGATAAACTTTATTGTTTTTGTGCAAATATTTGCTCATTTTGAAATGGATGTTTGCAACACGTTTCAAAAAAGCTGGGACAGTGGTATGTTTACCACTGTGCTACATCACCTTTCCTTCTAACAACAGTGCTTGGGAACTGAAGACACTCATGATTGTGTATAAAAGGAGAATTCCCAAAAGGCTCAGCCATTCTCAAGCAAAGATGCGGCGAGGATCACCACTTTGTGAACAACTGCATGAAAAAAAATAGTCCAACAGTTTAAGAACAATGTTTCTCAACATTCAATTACAAGGAATTTAGGGATTCCATCATCTACAGTCCATAATATAATCAGAAGATTCAGAGAATCTGGAGAACTTTCTACACGTAACCGGCAAGGCTGAAAACCAACATTGAATGCCGTGACCTTCCATCCCTCAGGTGGCGCTGCATTAAAAACTGACATCATTGTGCAAAGCATCTTACCATGTGGGCTCAAGAACACTTCAGAAAACCATTGTCAGTTAACACAGTTTGTCGCTACATCTACAAGTGCAAGTTAAAACTCTACCATGCAAAGTGAAAGCCATACATCAACAACATCCAGAAACACCACTGCCTTCTTTGGGCCCGAGCTCATTTGAAATGGATAGACGCAAAGTGGAAAAGAGTGCTGTGATCTGATGAGTCCACATTTCACATTGTTTATGGAAATCATGAACATCGTGTCCTCTGGACAAAAGAGGAAAAAGACCATCCAGATTTTTGATTTACACATTTTCTGTGCCAAATGAGCAGTGTTAAATGTTCATGTGTGTCACCTGGAATTTAGCCGACACCTGCCGCAAGAGGGATTGATGGGCTCGCACAGTGCACACACTTTCTTTCAGCTTCTGGTGTGCGCAAATAGTTGTAGCAACAGGTGTATGAGGCATTGGAAGCAGCTACGAAGTTACATGTTTTGCACACAATTCCTCTTCATGCGCACTTCATGGGCAAATCGACCAAATTCTCACTATGTGTGAAGGGGCTGTAAAGAAAATGTTAACCATAGTAATAGTATAGAAGTGGTCAGTAGATCCTGGAAAATATTTAAAGTGGAGTCACAGTTGTTGGACAGTATGTCTCATGGCCATGTTCTCAGTCTACTTGATAACTTCATATCTCTTCTGGGATGCCAAGATGCATACTGTCTGTTTGCTTACCATGCTACAGTTTTACTTTTACACATACCGGTTCGGATATACACGTGAGCAGTCAGTGCATGTAAATGTCAAATGCAACATTTTTCAGCCAATCACATAACTTTACTTATCCATGCTCAGGGCAACAGCCCACCCATCTGGGGGCAAGGTCGAGAGCAGGCGGAAGACGTAGGTAGAGTGCGGAGTAAAGGCAGCTTGCAAGCTGCCACAGCAACTCTCTGTTTAGTAAAGGCATCTTTTAATATGACATCTAAAATTGAAGTTTGTTTCCTGTCAGTCTGAGTCTTCTGAGTTTGCTTCCCACATTAAACTTCTAGCAGGTGGAAAAACCTCCAACATCATCCAGGTAAGATTACATTAAGGATTTCACAGGGGTAGAGTGTAAATGTGTCACTTTGCTGCCCTAACTTGTACTGAAAACCTGCGTGGTTCAAGGACTACATTAGCAGAAGTACATACTTATCAGTAAACGATGGTATAAAAATGCAGAATCCAAGCATTGCTATGTATAAGAAACATTTTTTTTTTTCCATGAACTGTTATTTGCAAAAATCTAATTCTTGCAGATGGGTGGTAATGAAATCCACCCACCACCTGAATAAGCACCAACAAATTTGCAATGACTGTACTCATCAAATACAGTCAAAGCAGACATACAATACTCTATGAGCTTCCGCTCCTCCTCTCCCTCCACCTCAGTCCTTCCTGCATCCTTTTACCAGATGGTGGTACACATTGTTATTGTGCTTCTGACAGCTTTCCAGCAAGGACAACCCGAGGCTTCACAGAGTGGGACTGGCTTCAGCTGATGTATGTAGTACTGTGATTCAACATCATCTCTCCCAAATCTCTTTGTCACTGCCGCTGTGGAAACAGCCAGCTCTGTCTGCATTCAGCGTGGACGGTAACCTCATTAGCCTTATCAATGCCTGGCTCCTTCCTCAACGGCTTAGTTTCATTAAAACCTTGGAAAATAAATACAAAATAGCAAAGTTTATGAAGAGTATTTACAGCTGTGACAGGTTACAAACACCATTCATCTATCTGTTAATGAATCCTCTCTGCACCCCCTGTAATTGTAGTGTTGCTGAATATCTTTCTGGGGCACATATAATTGAGAAGTCCTGTCAGGTCTACTGCTAGTACATGACTATCATACCAAACACACCGTACAGTGGTTTTCAGTTTGTGACAGGCCAGGATATACTTAACAAGACTCATTCAGAATCAATTTATGATTTGTAGCTCCAGAACTCATAACAGTTCTCCACGGCCAGAGTTAAAACTGGGTCATGCCATGTGAAATCAACAAGTGGATTCCAGTTCATGACCTCAGATTTGTTTCATTACCTGAGGCCAAAACATGACCATCAGGTATTGCGAAGATGTGTTTTTGTTTTGTTTTATAAGTGTAATCAAGGTTTACAATCAAAAATAGGCAAGGAAAAAATAAAGCAAAAAATAATTTTCCACACACATGCATTAAAAACACACAGCAAACTATAATAAACAACTGTTTTGACACTTTATAAACGTAATTTGAAGTCTTGTGTGAAAGTCTGTACAACAAAAAGGTTCAAACAATAAACACAAATGCACATTTTGAACAATATATACAAAATGGTCTATGCATTTTGTTGTCCATTGATATGGTAAACAGTGCTTTACACAGAGAAAGCAACAGAGTTATCCAGTAACATTCACATGCAAACTAGTGGAGCAATCCTGATAGTTACACACTCTTTGTTTGAGCATGTGAGATTGTCATCAGAGGCTCTCCATGTGCTCCTGCTTTCACTGATCACTGTGCGTAATGGCGCAGGGCACACCGAGTATGTACTAATAGTATGTACTCATTGGAGCTATTCAAACGGGCCAACTAGTAACATATCACTCCTGAAAACGATCTTTGGCTTTTCACATGAGGTAAATCTGCCCTACGATTGGATTTTGGAAAACCATGTCATGGTGAACCAATTCCGATTAGACACTCACATTGCACACGTCATCACACAGCTTCTATGAGGAGTACAAAGATGGTTAACTTTTCAGCAAAAAAAAGTAAGTTTCTATCTCATATCATTCAAAAGTTACTTATAATTTAGTAAGGCTTGGTCTTAGCCGTCGTACTGTATACGACGCCGTCGGCCCCAGAGGGTTAAACCTTAAGCTCCTTTCACACTGGGCCTGCATACACTTATGCTGGGTATCTAATAATGCAGGAAAGTCTGTCAGTGGGGAGAAGCTTAAGGAGGTGAGAGCGCCAAGGAGCTGCAGCCAGACTGTAATGAGCAGCTGCGCTCTGATTTCTCTTCTAGTTTCTTCCTGTGACCGCGGAGCTGCAGCCAATGATTGCCCACACGTGTGCGCATGATCTGTCTGTGAGTGGACGTGGAGATGTCCTACGTGAGGACACTGTTTTCGCGGTGGAAAGGGGCGGAGCATTTCGCCGGGGTTTTGAGCACCGTACTAGCCGCAAATATGCGAATAAAATGCCGCTAAATCCACCGAATAAAGTGGCGTTTTGACACCGTAGCATCTGGCACACGTCAGGCAACGGCGGTTAATACCCAGTTCTATCCTTTACAATCGCAGGTTAAGACGCGTGAGAACGGCGGTGTTCTGCTGCCGCTAATAATGCCCTGTGTACCGCTGGATTTATCCAGGCAAATCATGCGTTACTCCAGGAACTTTTGCATATAGGCACCGCCCCCAGAGTATCGGGGTGAATGTGAAGCATAATTGTAAAGCGCTTTGAGCATCTGATGCAGATGGACGGGCGCTATATAAATGCAGTCTATTTACCATTTTACCATTCATGACTTCTTTTTTATAAATCCATTTTCAGAGTCCTCTGCCTGACATATCTAGCCTCTGCAAATGATCACACTATTTTAGCACCTGAAATGACCAAGTGGTGTCATTTAGAAGTTCATTACATTTTATAGAAGAATGTTTTTTGTCCATGAAGGCTTTGTTAGTGCTTACTACACCCAAACTACTTCCGTTATGTGTGACAAATATTTAGAATGTCTTTTTTTAATGTAACAAGACTGACTGAATGGTGTCATTTCACACTTCATTAGTTATGCCCGGAGGATTCTTGATGTCCTGCATGAGTCACCAATCAAAAGGAGGATTTCTTTCCCGTATTGTCTTGTTGCCTGAACATGGCCTGAAAAATGTACTGATGAAGAGGTCCATTGCGTTCTACAGACTAATAATTTGGTAGGCCTACTGGGGGCATTTCTTGACCTCAGGATCTTCAACAACCTCACCCACATACTTGGACACAATCGCTTGTAAGACCATCGGTCCTTGCCTGACTTCAACCCACTTCCCTTACAGGCAGATCCTGATCACTTCATTTTAGGCATTAAATATTTGCCTCAAGCCTTCTGCAGCTAGAAAGTATTATAATATAGTGATTAGAAGACAAACATTAACTACAATGTAAGTGTACACTGTACAAGAACAAACATAAAAAAAGCATACATATCTTTCCAGGATCATAAATGACCCCACATATCCATTATCCCTGCCACACCAGTCCACCAGTTCCAATGAGAAACTATGATAAGGTGCAGGAGAAGTAGGTTGACAAATTCATGTAAACAAACATTTTTCCAATTAAAGACATAACAATGGTAAATATAAATATACAACTGTGTTCATAAATGAATGACCCCACTTTTTTGCTTGATGGATAAATACAAAGGAATGTGGCTGTTTTCACAGTATCCTGTGATGGTATCATTTTTTATTGAAGAAATAAGTACCCTGAATTTATAATATGAAGAAAATATGGCCCAAAGTGGGTCTGACCCCCAAAATGCCCTGTTTCAGTGCCCTTAATGGTCAAGAAAAAAGGTTTCATCTGAAAATATAGATTTTATCAGATCCCGATATCCTCTACAGCAGTGTTGCCACAGTTACTTTGAAAAAGTAATCCAATTACTGATTACTGATTACTCCTTGAAAAAGTAACTTAGTTACTTTACTGATTACTCAATTGTAAAAGTAACTAAGTTAGATTACTAGTTACTTTTTTAGTTACTTTTCCCAGCTGCCGACAACAACCCTCTGCCACCTCAACATGACAATGATACCTGTTTTGCCAAAACTCACTTTATAGTCACCCTTTCTTGACTTCAATGAAAATAAATACTTGTTTTATAAAAAGTAAAATAAAGACCTCTTTCTTGACCTCATATTTAACTGTTGACAGCACTGTAACAGTAAAACTTGCAATTTTGAACCTACATTGTTTATAAATGTAACTATTAAATTCTAACATTTTTCTAACATTTAAATTCTCTCTAAACATTTTACTTGTCGAAATTATTATTATTTTAAGCAATATTAGTAGTTGTAGTAAAAAACGGCTTCAAAACTGGACCTTTAATCTAGGGGTGTTGTGGGAGAGGGGGGCACATCCTTGCCCCACGCCCCCATTCCATCTAGATTCGCCCCTGCTTTGGCGTTTGAGCACAAAGAATGGATAACTGTTGGGAAAGTGTAGGTACACGGACCCACAACAGGGGGCGCAAATGAACGGACAATGGAGTAGGTCAAATAACAACACTTTACTGTTGTGAATGGGCACAACAAATACAACAGATTACAACAATAGACAAAGTCAATTCACAAAAGGTGTCGTGTGGGCAGGCTCGAAGATAGGAGACGTCTGTCCAAAGCAGAACCGGAACCACACGATTTCCTCCGCCACCAGACCCCGGGAATACTGGAGCTGCCAAGTCCCGAACTCCCAGGTGGCCACTGCCTCCGCGTGTCGGACCTGGTACTGCTGGCGAGGAACAAAGAAACAATTAAATGTGGGTGCGTTTGCACCCAGCAATCCGCACGGTAGGAAAACTACCTCCACCTCTCGTGGAAAAAGGAGTCTGCTAAACAACGCACAAAGTCACAAAGGTTAGTGTCTCACAGTTAGCTGAGTACGTTACCTTCCAGGTAGAACGATATCTCGGCAAAGAGGTGGAGATGACGTCTTGCTGATATACCGATGCTGATCCGATGACTGGTGACAGCTGTCATGGGTGATGAGTGTCAGCTGTCACCCCGGCTGCTCCTGTGAGGCGGCAGCGCCCTCTGGTGCCTGGAGCCCGCACTCCAGGCAGGGTGCCCTCTGGTGGTGGTGGGCCAGCAGTACCTCCTCTTCAGCGGCCCACACAATAGGACCCCCCCCTCAACGGGCACCTCCTGGTGCCCGACCAGGCTTGTCCGGGTGGCGGCGGTAGAAATCGGCCAGGAGGGCCGGGTCCAGGATGAAGCTCCTCTTCACCCAGGAGCGTTCTTCAGGTCCGTACCCCTCCCAGTCCACCAAATACTGGAAGCCCCGGCCCATCCTACGGACATCTAAGAGCCGGCGCACAGTCCAAGCCGGCTCGCCATCGATGATCCGGGCAGGAGGTGGTGCCGGACCCGGAGTACAGAGGGGTGAGGTGTGATGGGGCTTGATCCAGGGCACGTGGAAAAGGGGATGGATCCGCAGTGAGGCCGGAAGCTGAAGCTGAGTACCTTGATGATCTTAAACGGACCGATATACCGGTCCTGCAGTTTAGGGGAGTCCACTTGAAGGGGAATGTCCTTAGTAGACAACCACACTGCCTGCCCTGGCCGGTACGCAGGGGCCGGGGTCCGCCGACGGTCTGCATGGGCCTTCGTCCTCATCCGTGCCCTCAGCAAGGCAGAACGGGCGGCACGCCACACCCGACGGCACTTCCGTAGGTGGGCCTGGACCGAGGGCACACCGACCTCTCCCTCAACCACCGGAAACAAAGGAGGTTGGTACCCCAGGCACACCTCAAAAGGGGAGAGGCCGGTGGCTGACGACACCTGGCTGTTATGGGCATACTCGATCCAGGCCAGATGGGTACTCCTGTCACGCAACGCAGGGCCTGCTCCACCTCCTGATTGGCCCGTTCTGCTTGCCCATTGGTCTGGGGATGATACCCGGATGAGAGACTCACCGTGGCCCCCAGTTCCCGGCAGAAGCTCCTCCAGACTTGCGAGGAGAACTGGGGACCGCGATCGGAGATGATGTCTGTTGGGATCCCATGCAGCCGGACGACGTGGTGGACCAGGAGGTCCGCTGTCTCCTGGGCCGTCGGGAGCTTCGGGAGGGCCACGAAGTGGGCCGCCTTGGAGAATCGGTCCACTATCGTGAGGATGGTGGTGTTGCCCTGGGACGGCGGGAGGCCCGTGACAAAATCCAGGCCGATGTGGGACCAGGGGCGATGGGGCACGGGCAGCGGCTGGAGCAGTCCCGAAGCCCTGCGATGGTCAGCCTTGCCCCTGGCGCAGGTGGTGCAGGCCTGGATATAATCCCGGACGCCCACCAGAAGCGCTGCCGGACAACTGCCACGGTTCTTCGCACCCCTGGATGACAGGAGAGCTTAGAGCCGTGACAGAAGTCCAGGACTGCAGCCCTAGCTTCTGGTGGGACGTAGAGTCTGTTCTTCGGCCCAATTCCGGGGTCCGGGCTTCGTGCGAGGGCCTCCCGGACGGTTCTCTCTACGTCCCAGGTAAGGGTGGCCACGATAGTGGACTCCGGGATGATGGGTTCCGGTGGATCCGACAACTCCGCTTTGACTTCATCTTCATGTACCCGGGACAAGGCATCCGATCTCTGGTTTTTGGTCCCGGGACGGTAGGTGATCCGGAAGTCAAAACGGCCGAAGAACAGTGACCAGCGGGCTTGCCTGGGGTTCAGCCGCTTGGCGGTCCTGATATACTCCAGGTTCCGGTGGTCAGTGAAAACCGTGAATGGCACGGACATTCCCTCCAACAGATGTCTCCACTCTTCAAGAGCCTCTTTCACGGCAAGGAGTTCTCGATTGCCGACATCATAGTTCCGTTCGGCCGGGGTCAACCTGCGGGAAAAATAGGCACATGGGTGAAGGACCTTATCGGTCTTCCCGCTCTGGGAAAGTATAGCTCCTATCCCTGAGTCCGAGGCATCCACTTCAACCACAAACTGGCGACTAGGATCGGGCTGCACCAGAACGGGTGCAGACGAGAAGCGGCGTTTCAACTCCTTGAACGCGGCATCGCAACGATCCGAACAGGTGAAGGGGACTTTTGGTGAGGTCAGGGCTCTCAGGGGGCTAACTACCTGACTGTAGCCCTTAATGAACCTCCTGTAAAAATTAGCAAAGCCGAGGAACTGTTGCAGCTTCCTACGGCTGGTGGGTTGGGGCCAGTCTCTCACCGCCGCGACCTTGGCCGGATCAGGAGCGACAGAGTTAGGGGAGATGATAAACCCCAGGAAGGACAAAGAAGTGCGGTGAAACTCGCACTTCTCGCCCTTCACAAACAGCCGGTTCTCTAGTAACCGCTGCAGGACCTGACGTACATGCCGGACATGGGTCTCAGGATCCGGAGAAAAGATGAGTATATCGTCCAGATATACGAAGACGAATCGGTGCAGGAAATCCCGCAAGACATCATTAACCAATGCTTGGAACGTCGCGAGGGCGTTTGTAAGACCGAACGGCATGACCAGGTACTCAAAGTGACCTAACGGGGTGTTAAATGCCGTCTTCCACTCGTCTCCCTTCCGGATCCGAACCAGGTGATACGCATTCCTGAGATCTAGCTTGGTGAACATTTGGGCTCCATGCAGGGGCGTGAACACTGAATCCAACAAGGGCAATGGGTATCGGTTACGAACCGTGATTTCGTTCAGCCCCCTGTAATCAATGCATGGACGTAATCCGCCATCCTTTTTTCCCACAAAAAAGAAACCTGCACCCATCGGGGAAGTGGAATTCCGGATCAACCCGGCAGCTAAAGAGTCCCGGATGTAGGTCTCCATTGATTCGCGCTCAGGTCGTGAGAGGTTGTACAGCCTGCTGGACGGGAACTCAACGCCTGGAACCAAATCAATGGCACAATCGTACGGACGGTGGGGGGGAAGGGTGAGCGCCAGATCCTTACTGAACACATCCACAAGGTCATGGTACTCCACCGGCACCGTCCCTAGATTGGGCGGGACTCTGACCTCCTCCTTAGCTTGGGAACCGGGAGGAACCGAGGAACCTAAACATACCCGATGGCAGGTCTCGCTCCACTGAACCACTACCCCGGACGGCCAATCGATCCGGGGATTGTGTTTTAACATCCAGGGGAACCCTAGGATCACACGGGAGGTGGCAGGAGTCACAAAAAACTCGAGCTCCTCCCGGTGATTTCCTGACACCACCAGAGTTACTGGTGGTGTCTTATGTGTGATTGGAGGGAGTAGGGAGCCATCTAGTGCTCGCACCTGCACAGGCGAGGTAAGCGCCACCAGAGGGAGCCCCATCTCCCTGGCCCATCTGCTGTCTAACAGATTCCCTTCAGAGCCCGTGTCCACCAGTGCTGGGGCCTTCAGGGTTAAATCCTCATAAAGGATTGTAACTGGGAGTCGTGTGGCAATATGGGTGTGTCCCACGTGAATGTCTCGGCCCACCCCTAGCCCAGTTTCTAGGGGCGGGCGTTGGTGTTTAACCGCTCGGGGCAGTCTCTTACCTGATGCTCTATCGAGCCACAAACAAAACACGCTCCGCGGGCCAGCCTCCTCTGTCTATCTGGTGCCCTAAATGTGGCCCTGCTCGTGTCCATAGCTTCGTCAGCAGGGGGAGCTGTAACCACACGGAGCGTAGGGGCTGTGGAGCGTGGGGAGGGCGGAACTTGGTCGGAACTGGAAGGGAGAGGGACGGCGCGTGCCCGACCACGCCCTTCGTCTCGTTCCCGACGGCGTTCTTCTAACCGAATGTCTAATCGTATAACGAGATCAATAAGCCCATCTAAATCCCGCGGTTTGTCCTTAGCCACCAGGTGCTCCTTTAGGACCAACGACAGTCCGTTTACGAAGGCGGCGCGGAGGGCAGTGCTATTCCAGCCGGACCTCGCAGCCGCGATGCGGAAGTCGACTGCATAGGCAGCTGCGCTCCGGCGCCCCTGTCTCATTGACAGCAGCACGGCTGAAGCGGTCTCTCCTCTATTTGGGTGATCGAACACTGTTCTGAACTCCCTCACAAACCCATCATATGTCTGAAGGAGCCGTGAATTCTGCTCCCAGAGCGCTGTAGCCCAAGCGCGTGCCTCACCACGAAGCAGATTTATTACATAAGCTATCTTGCTGGCATCAGTCGCGTACATGACAGGACGTTGTGCGAAGACGAGCGAACACTGCATAAGGAAGTCCGCGCACGTTTCCACACAACCTCCGTATGGCTCTGGAGGGCTTACGTATGCTTCCGGGGAAGGTGGGAAGGGTCGTTGAACGACCTGTGGAACGTCACTGTTACGCACAGGGTCGACAGGAGGGAGAGCCGCAGCAGTGCCCTGAGGGCGCGCTTCCACCTGCGCGGCGAGAGCCTCCACCCTGCGGTTAAGGAGGACGTTCTGCTCGGTCATTAGATCCAACCAAGCCGTGAAAGCGGTGAGGATCCGCTGCAACTCACCGATCATTCCTCCTGCAGACGCCTGTGCGCCCTGCTCTTCCATTGGCCGTTCAACAGCCGGTTGACGCCCCTCGGAGTCCATGACGTTGGCCGAGATATCCTGTTGGGAAAGTGTAGGTACACGGACCCACAACAGGGGGCGCAAATGAATGGACAATGGAGTAGGTCAAATAACAACACTTTACTGTTGTGAATGGGCACAACAAATACAACAGATTACAACAATAGACAAAGTCAATTCACCAAAGGTGTCGTGTGGGCAGGCTCGAAGATAGGAGACGTCTGTCCAAAGCAGAACCGGAACCACACGATTTCCTCCGCCACCAGACCCCGGGAATACTGGAGCCGCCAAGTCCCGAACTCCCAGGTGGCCACTGCCTCCGCGTGTCGGACCTGGTACTGCTGGCGAGGAACAAAGAAACAATTAAATGTGGGCGCGTTTGCACCCAGCAATCCGCACGGTAGGAAAACTACCTCCACCTCTCGTGGAAAAAGGAGTCTGCTAAACAACGCACAAAGTCACAAAGGTTAGTGTCTCACAGTTAGCTGAGTACGTTACCTTCCAGGTAGAACGATATCTCGGCAAAGAGGTGGAGATGACGTCTTGCTGATATACCGATGCTGATCCGATGAGTGGTGACAGCTGTCATGGGTGATGAGTGTCAGCTGTCACCCCGGCTGCTCCTGTGAGGCGGCAGCGCCCTCTGGTGCCTGGAGCCCACACTCCAGGCAGGGTGCCCTCTGGTGGTGGTGGGCCAGCAGTACCTCCTCTTCAGCGGCCCACACAACAGATAACATTTATTTATGCAGAAACCATGACCAGATTTACAGGTAAGAAAGTTTTATTGCGTTTTCACATCATGTGGTCCTCAGAAAGAGTGTTTAGGTGCATTTGAGTGGAAAATAGTGTTAGTTGTTGACGCGTCGCTGAGGATCAGCTGTTTTTAACGACCAGATACAGAGCGGCTCAGCTCACAATTCTAAATAAAGGAGGAAAAAAGTATAAAAATGTCTTTGTAAAGCTCAGTGCAGCTGTGCTGATCACCACGCTTTAAGAGGTGAGGACGAGTCGAGCAGCTGCAAAAAACCGCGGATGAAAAGCTCACAGGGGGGTTTTGTTGGGGTTTTTGGGTTTGTGTGTTTTTTGTTCCTCCCCAGGGTTTGATGGGACGGTCCTCTGGGGGGGGGGGGGGGGGTGTTGGGTTGGGTATTGTGTTTTTCTTTTGTGTTTACCCCGGTGTGCTTCCCTGGGGTATGTTTGTGGTACTCTCTGGGGGGGATGCTGGGGGCCTTTTTTATTTGTGTTTTGTTTTTGTGTTTGGGGTTGTTTCGGGATGTTTTTTTTTTGTTTTGATGCCGGCCAGCCTTTCTTCCGCATCTCCTGGCTCTGCTGCCTGCTGTGATCTCTGCCCTCCTCCTGCTTTGGCCTTTGTTGTGTGGGGTTGTTTTTGGGTCTGGTTTGTGCGGTCGCCGGGAGGCTTCCCGTTGATGGGGGGGTACTGTTGTGTGTTGGGGGGGTTTGTCTGGACCAGGTTGGGTTGTTTTGTGTTTGTTTTCCTTCCCAGGTGATTTGGGGCTGTTCTCTGAGGAAACTGTGCTGCAGAAGAGTCTCTCTCCTCTGTTACGATGACTGGCTGCACTTGTTGCATTCTCGTGCGGCTCTCTATTAGGACAGTCCACGACACCTGTGATGTTCACGTGCAGATCTGAGGACTTCCAGCTGGTACCAATGTAGTGATGAAGAACTACATTTAAACCAGCAGTGAGTTGGATAAGATTGCCGGAGAATACGACCTTGTGACGACCGTGTGGGGACGCTGAGGGCCGTTTCAGAGTCTGACATCGCGCCTGTGAAGGAGGACGAGGGTGAGAGGCAAACGTTGTCAGCACATGACAGAGGTGAATATTCTGAAAAGTTTATCCGTGAATATAAATTGGCGTTTATACGCAGCTATAAGTAATTATTGGTGGAAATTGTTTGGCGTGCTCCTCACGGCAGTGGCGTGCGGATTAATGATCCTCCACTAGCTGTGAGCAGCAGCCTCTTTGAACTAAGTTTGAAACCAGACCTAAACGTGTAGCTGATAAGTTTGCCTCTAAACAATATTTCGTAGTAATAAGTGTTGAATAATCTCATCTCTGTTCCTCCTTCGCAGAGTACAGTCTGGGAAAGTCACCTGGGGGGGGGCTGTTGGCGGAACTCCTGAGTCCTGAACGTTCGGACTCCGACTGTTGAGACGCTGAGAGAGCGCGTCGCCTTTTCACCTCACCAGAACTTGAATTATGTAGTATTTCATGTATAGCACAAAGGGAGAAAAATAAATGTTTTCTTTTTGGAACTGCTTCTGATTACTTCATGCTGGGTTCAGTCAGATACTGGACCACTCCTCAATCCGCATCTTAACCCTAACAACTTGAAAACAACCAAAGTGGAGCAAAGTGCTGTGCAGAAAATAAAAATCATCATAAAAGACATAATTCACATAAAATTGTAGACTAAATAAAGCTGAAATAATTCAAATCCATAAAACATGAATAAAAATAATAACCTTATGATAAAAACAATAAAATAAAAAATGAATGAAGTCAACATCTCAAGTGTCAGAGGCCAAGGAGAAGAATTCACACCCTTTGCTCAATACTTTGTTGATGCACCTTTGGCAGCAATTACAGCCTCAGGTATTCTTGAATATGATGCCACAATATTGGCACACCTATCTTTGGGCAGTTTTGCCCATTCCTCTTTGCAGCACCTCTCAAGAGCTCCATCAGGTTTGATGGGAAGCATCAGTACACAGCCATTTTCAGATCTCTCTAGAGATGTTCAATCATATTCAGGTCTCGACTCTGGCTGGGCCACTCAAGGACATTCACAGAGTTGTCCTGGAGCAGGTTTTCATCCAGGATGTCTCTGTACATTGCTGTAGTCATCTTTCCCTCAATTCTGACTCGTCTCCCAGTTCCTGCCACTGAAAAACATCCCCACAGCATGATTCTGCCACCACCGTGGTTCACTGTAGGGATGGTGCCTGGTGCCTTGGACTTCCTGTTCCGGAGCACAGCGGTGTTCTGCTGTATCTGTTAGCTGTTTGAACTGAGCTGTTTGAGTTATTTGAATTAACAGTCTTTTTCAAGACTTTTTTACTTTTTACTTTTTTTTTTACTTTTTCACCGTGCTCCAACGCCTAAAGAAGACCTCTAACGGTCGAAACATCGCGACGGAGCACTTTTATCAGCTAACTTTCATCAGCGTTGGCAAGCTAACTAGCTTGCTAACGCTTTCGTTTTTATTTTTATTTTATTTTTTAGCACTGTTGTCGTGCTGCTCCACAGCCTGTCTAGTGGATTTTTATTTTATTTTAGCGCTGTTGTCGTGTGTTACCTGTGCTGCTCCACAGCCTGTCCAGTGGATTTTTATTTTATTTTAGCACTGTTGTCGTGTGTTACCTGTGCTGCTCCACAGCCTGCCCAGTGGATTTTATTTTATTTTTTAGCACTGTTGTCGTGCTGCTCCACAGCCTGTCTAGTGGATTTTTATTTTATTTTAGCACTGTTGTCGTGCGTTACCTGTGCTGCTCCACAGCCTGTCCAGTGGATTTTTATTTTATTTTAGCACTGTTGTCGTGTGTTACCTGTGCTGCTCCACAGCCTGCCCAGTGGATTTTTATTTTATTTTTAGCACTGTTGTCGTGCTGCTCCACAGCCTGTCTAGTGGATTTTTATTTTATTTTTAGCGCTGTTGTCGTGCGTTACCTGTGCTGCTCCACAGCCTGTCCAGTGGATTTTTATTTTATTTTAGCACTGTTGTCGTGCGTTACCTGTGCTGCTCCACAGCCTGTCCAGTGGATTTTTATTTTATTTTTTAGCACTGTTGTCGTGTGTTACCTGTGCTGCTCCACAGCCTGTCTAGTGGATTTTTATTTTATTTTTTAGCACTGTTGTCGTGTGTTACCTGTGCTGCTCCACAGCCTGTCCAGTGGATTTTTATTTTATTTTTTAGCACTGTTGTCGTGTGTTACCTGTGCTGCTCCACAGCCTGCCCAGTGGATTTTTATTTTATTTTTTAGCACTGTTGTCGTGCGTTACCTGTGCTGCTCCACAGCCTGTTCAGTGGATTTTTATTTTATTTTTTAGCACTGTTGTCGTGCGTTACCTGTGCTGCTCCACAGCCTGCCCAGTGGATTTTTATTTTATTTTTTAGCACTGTTGTCGTGCATTACCTGTGCTGCTCCACAGCCTGTTCAGTGGATTTTTATTTTATTTTTTAGCACTGTTGTCGTGTGTTACCTGTGCTGCTCCACAGCCTGTCCAGTGGATTTTTATTTTATTTTAGCACTGTTGTCGTGCGTTACCTGTGCTGCTCCACAGCCTGTCCAGTGGATTTTTATTTTATTTTTTAGCACTGTTGTCGTGTGTTACCTGTGCTGCTCCACAGCCTGTCTAGTGGATTTTTATTTTATTTTTAGCACTGTTGTCGTGTGTTACCTGTGCTGCTCCACAGCCTGTCCAGTGGATTTTTATTTTATTTTTTAGCACTGTTGTCGTGTGTTACCTGTGCTGCTCCACAGCCTGCCCAGTGGATTTTTATTTTATTTTTTAGCACTGTTGTCGTGCGTTACCTGTGCTGCTCCACAGCCTGTTCAGTGGATTTTTATTTTATTTTTTAGCACTGTTGTCGTGTGTTACCTGTGCTGCTCCACAGCCTGTCCAGTGGATTTTTATTTTATTTTTTAGCACTGTTGTCGTGTGTTACCTGTGCTGCTCCACAGCCTGTTCTGTGGATTTTTATTTTATTTTTTAGCACTGTTGTCGTGCGTTACCTGTGCTGCTCCACAGCCTGTCCAGTGGATTTTTATTTTATTTTTTAGCACTGTTGTCATGTGTTACCTGTGCTGCTCCACAGCCTGTTCAGTGGATTTTTATTTTATTTTTTAGCACTGTTGTCGTGCGTTACCTGTGCTGCTCCACAGCCTGCCTAGTGGATTTTTATTTTATTTTAGCACTGTTGTCGTGTGTTACCTGTGCTGCTCCACAGCCTGTCCAGTGGATTTTTATTTTATTTTTTAGCACTGTTGTCGTACCTGTGCTGCTCCACAGCCTGTCCAGTGGATTTTTATTTTATTTTACCACTGTTGTCGTGCGTTACCTGTGCTGCTCCACAGTCTGTCTAGTGGATTTTTATTTTATTTTTTACCACCGTTGTCGTGCGTTACCTGTGCTGCTCCACAGCCTGTCTAGTGGATATTTATTTTATTTTTTACCACTGTTGTCGTGCGTTACCTGTGCTGCTCCACAGCCTGTCTAGTGGATTTTTATTTTATTTTTTCCCGCCGTTGTCGTGCGTTACCTGTGCTGCTCCACAGCCTGTCTAGTGGATTTTTATTTTATTTTTTACCACTGTTGTCGTGCGTTACCTGTGCTGCTCCACAGCCTGTCTAGTGGATTTTTATTTATTTTTTCCCGCCGTTGTCGTGCGTTACCTGTGCTGCTCCACAGCCTGTCTAGTGGATTTTTATTTTATTTTTTACCACTGTTGTCGTGCGTTACCTGTGCTGTTCCACGGCCTGTCTAGTGGATTTTTATTTTATTTTTTTATTTATTTTTTTACCACCGTTGTCGTGCGTTACCTGTGCTGCTCCGCAGCCTGTCTAGTGGATTTTTATTTTATTTTTTGCCGCCATTGTCGTGCGTTACCTGTGCTGCTCCACAGCCTGTCTAGTGGATTTTTATTTTATTTTTGCACCGTTGTCGTGCGTTCGCTGTTGCCGTGCGTTACTTGTGCTGCTTCATGGCCTGTCTGGTGCCTTAACTAAAGCACTCCTTCTGCTGAATCACCTCTAAATTATTTACACATTATTCACTTTGCGTGTTTTTAGGAATCCACTAGGTTGCGTAGCTACTAGCTTTTAGCCGATTTAGCATGGCGGCTTCTCCTGTCTCTCCCGCACTTTTCTGCTCTGGTTGTGAAATGTTTAGTTGTTCCTCGGCTTCCTTTAGCAGTAACGGTACTTGTAATAAGTGCAGCTTATTCGTAGCTTTGGAGGCCAGGCTGGGCGAATTGGAGACTCGGCTCCGCACCGTGGAAAATTCTACAGCTAGCCAGGCCCCTGTAGTCGGTGCGGACCAAGGTAGCTTAGCCGCCGTTAGTTCCCTCCTGGCAGATCCCGTGCAGTCGGGAAAGCAGGCCGACTGGGTGACTGTGAGGAGGAAGCGTAGCCCTAAACAGAAGCCCCGTGTACACCGTCAACCCGTGCACATCTCTAACCGTTTTTCCCCACTCGACGACACACTCGCCGAGGATCAAACTCTGGTTATTGGCGACTCTGTTTTGAGAAATGTGAAGTTAGCGACACCAGCAACCATTGTCAATTGTCTTCCGGGGGCCAGAGCAGGCGACATTGAAGGAAATTTGAAATTGCTGGCTAAGGCTAAGCGTAAATTTGGTAAGATTGTAATTCACGTCGGCAGTAATGACACTCGGTTACGCCAATCGGAGGTCACTAAAATTAACATTAAATCGGTGTGTAACTTTGCAAAAACAATGTCGGACTCTGTTGTTTTCTCTGGGCCCCTCCCCAATCAGACCGGGAGTGACATGTTTAGCCGCATGTTCTCCTTGAATTGCTGGCTGTCTGAGTGGTGTCCAAAAAATGAGGTGGGCTTCATTGATAATTGGCAAAGCTTCTGGGGAAAACCTGGTCTTGTTAGGAGAGACGGCATCCATCCCACTTTAGATGGAGCAGCTCTCATTTCTAGAAATCTGGCCAATTTTCTTGGATCCTCCAAACTGTGACTGTCTAGCGTTGGGACCAGGAGGCAGAGCTGTGGTCTTATACACCTTTCTGCAGCTTCTCTCCCCCTGCCATCCCCTCATTACCCCATCCCCGTAGAGACGGTGCCTGCTTCCAGACCACCAATAACCAGCAAAAATCTATTTAAGCAAAAAAATTCAAAAAGAAAAAATAATATAGCACCTTCAACTGCACCACAGACTAAAACGGTTAAATGTGGTCTATTAAACATTAGGTCTCTCTCTTCTAAGTCCCTGTTGGTAAATGATATAATAATTGATCAACGTATTGATTTATTCTGCCTAACAGAAACCTGGTTACAGCAGGATGAATATGTTAGTTTAAATGAGTCAACACCCCCGAGTCACACTAACTGTCAGAATGCTCGTAGTACGGGCCGGGGCGGAGGATTAGCAGCAATCTTCCATTCCAGCTTATTAATTAATCAAAAACCTAGACAGAGCTTTAATTCATTTGAAAGCTTGTCTCTTAGTCTTTTCCATCCAAATTGGAAGTCCCAAAAACCAGTTTTATTTGTTATTATCTATCGTCCACCTGGTCGTTACTGTGAGTTTCTCTGTGAATTTTCAGACCTTCTGTCTGACTTAGTGCTTAGCTCAGATAAGATACTTATAGTGGGCGATTTTAACATCCACACAGATGCTGAGAATGACAGCCTCAACACTGCATTTAATCTATTATTAGACTCTATTGGCTTTGCTCAAAAAGTAAATGAGTCCACCCACCACTTTAATCATATCTTAGATCTTGTTTTGACTTATGGTATGGAAATAGAAGACTTAACAGTATTCCCTGAAAACTCCCTTCTGTCTTATCATTTTTTAATAACATTTACATTTACCCTGATGGACTACCCTGCAGTGAGGAATAAGTTTCATTACACTAGAAGTCTTTCAGAAAGCGCTGTAACTAGGTTTAAGGATATGATTCCTTCTTTATGTTCTCTATTGTCATATACCAACACAGAGCAGAGTAGCTACCTAAACTCTGTAAGAGAGTTAGAGTATCTCATCAATAGTTTTACATCCTCATTGAAGACAACTTTGGATGCTGTAGCTCCTCTGAAAAAGAGAGCTTTAAATCAGAAGTGTCTGACTCCGTGGTATAACTCACAAACTCGTAGCTTAAAGCAGATAACCCGTAAGTTGGAGAGGAAATGGCGTCTCACTAATTTAGAAGATCTTCACTTAGCCTGGAAAAAGAGTTTGTTGCTCTATAAAAAAGCCCTCCGTAAAGCTAGGACATCTTTCTACTCATCACTAATTGAAGAAAATAAGAACAACCTCAGGTTTCTTTTCAGCACTGTAGCCAGGCTGACAAAGAGTCAGAGCTCTATTGAGCTGAGTATTCCATTAACTTTAACTAGTAATGACTTCATGACTTTCTTTGCTAACAAAATTTTGACTATTAGAGAAAAAATTACTCATAACCATCCCAAAGATGTATCGTTATCTTTGGCTGCTTTCAGTGATGCCGGTATTTGGTTAGACTCTTTCTCTCCGATTGTTCTATCTGAGTTATTTTCATTAGTTACTTCATCCAAACCATCAACATGTTTATTAGACCCCATTCCTGCCAGGCTGCTTAAGGAAGTCCTACCATTATTTAATGCTTCAATCTTAAATATGATCAACTTATCTTTGTTAGTTGGCTATGTACCACAGGCTTTTAAGGTGGCAGTAATTAAACCATTACTTAAAAAGCCATCACTTGACCCAGCTATTTTAGCTAATTATAGGCCAATCTCCAACCTTCCTTTTCTCTCAAAGATTCTTGAGAGGGTAGTTGTAAAACAGCTAACTGATCACCTGCAGAGGAATGGTCTATTTGAAGAGGTTCAGTCAGGTTTTAGAATTCATCATAGTACAGAAACAGCATTAGTGAAGGTTACAAATGATCTTCTTATGGCTTCGGACAGTGGACTTATCTCTGTGCTTGTTCTGTTGGACCTCAGTGCTGCTTTTGATACTGTTGACCATAAAATTTTATTACAGAGATTAGAGCATGTCATAGGTATTAAAGGCACTGCGCTGCGGTGGTTTGAATCATATTTGTCTAATAGATTACAGTTTGTTCATGTAAATGGGGAATCTTCTTCACAGACTAAAGTTAATTATGGAGTTCCACAAGGTTCTGTGCTAGGACCAATTTTATTCACTTTATACATGCTTCCCTTAGGCAGTATTATTAGACGGTATTGCTTAAATTTTCATTGTTACGCAGATGATACCCAGCTTTATCTATCCATGAAGCCAGAGGACACACACCAATTAGCTAAACTGCAGGATTGTCTTACAGACATAAAGACATGGATGACCTCTAATTTCCTGCTTTTAAACTCAGATAAAACTGAAGTTATTGTACTTGGCCCCACAAATCTTAGAAGCATGGTGTCTAACCAGATCTTTACTCTGGATGGCATTTCCCTGACCTCTAGTAATACTGTGAGAAATCTTGGATTCATTTTTGATCAGGATATGTCATTCAAAGCGCATATTAAACAAATATGTAGGACTGCCTTTTTGCATTTACGCAATATCTCTAAAATCAGAAAGGTCTTGTCTCAGAGTGATGCTGAAAAACTAATTCATGCATTTATTTCCTCTAGGCTGGACTATTGTAATTCTTTATTATCAGGTTGTCCTAAAAGTTCCCTAAAAAGCCTTCAGTTAATTCAAAATGCTGCAGCTAGAGTACTGACGGGGACTAGCAGGAGAGAGCATATCTCACCCGTGTTGGCCTCTCTTCATTGGCTTCCTGTTAATTCTAGAATAGAATTTAAAATTCTTCTTCTTACTTATAAGGTTTTGAATAATCAGGTCCCATCTTATCTTAGGGACCTCGTAGTACCATATCACCCTAATAGAGCGCTTCGCTCTCAGACTGCAGGCTTACTTGTAGTTCCTAGGGTTTGTAAGAGTAGAATGGGAGGCAGAGCCTTCAGCTTTCAGGCTCCTCTCCTGTGGAACCAGCTCCCAATTCAGATCAGGGAGACAGATACCCTCTCTACTTTTAAGATTAGGCTTAAAACTTTCCTTTTCGCTAAGGCTTATAGTTAGGGCTGGATCGGGTGACCCTGGACTATCCCTTGGTTATGCTGCTTTAGACGTAGACTGTGGGGGGGTTCCCATGATGCACTGTTTCTTTCTCTTTTTGCTCTGTATGCATCACTCCGCATTTAATCATTAGTGATCGATCTCTGCCCCCCTCCACAGCATGTCTTTTTCCTGGTTCTTTCCCTCAGCCCCAACCAGTCTCAGCAGAAGACTGCCCCTCCCTGAGCCTGGTTCTGCTGGAGGTTTCTTCCTGTTAAGAGGGAGTTTTTCCTTCCCACTGTTGCCAAGTGCTTGCTCACAGGGGGTCGTTTTGACCGTTGGGGTTTTTCATAATTATTGTATGGCCTTGCCTTACAATATAAAGCGCCTTGGGGCAACTGTTTGTTGTGATTTGGCGCTATATAAAAAAAAAGTTGAGTTGAGTTTCCTCCAAATATGATGCCTGACATTCATGCCAAAGAGTTAAATATTTGTCTCATCAGATCAGAGATTTTTGTTTCGCATGGTCTGAGAGTACTTCAGGTGCCTTTTGGCAAAATCAAGGTGGGCTGCCATGTGCCTTTTACTAAGGAGTGGCTTCTGTCTGGTCACTCTACCATAGAGACCTGACTGGTGGATTGCTGCATAGATGTTTGTCCTTCTGGAAGGTTCTCCTCTCTCCGCAGAGGAATGCTGGAGCTCTGACAGAGTGGCCATCGGGTTCTTGGTCACCTCCCTGAAGAAAGCCCTTCTTCCCCAATCACTCAGTTTAGACAAGCAGCCAGCTCTACGTAGAGTTCTGGCAGATTTGAACTTCTTCCATTTACAGATGATGGAGGCCACTGTGCTCATTGGGACCTTCAAAGCAGCAGAAATGTTTCTGTGTCCTTCCCCAGATTTCGGCCTCAAGACAATCCTGTTTCGGAGGTCTACAGACAATTCCTTTGACTTCATGCTTGGCTTGTGCGCTGACATGCACTGTCAACTGTGGGACCTTATATGTAGACCAGTGTGTGTCTTTCCAAATCATGGCAAATCAACTGAATTTACCCCAGGTGTTCTCACATTAAGCTGTAGAAGCATCTCAAAGATGATCAGTGGAAACAGGATGCACCTGAGCTCAATTTTGAGCTTCATGGCAAAGGCTGTGAATACTTAAGTACATGTGATTTCATAGTTCATATATCATAATTTTGCAAAAATCGAAAAAAAAAAAAAAAAACTTTCACATTGTCATTGTGGGATATTGTGTCTCAAATTTTTTGAAAAAAAAAGAATGAGCAGATACTTCACTATTTTCTATTCAATTTTTTATTCTATATTTGTTTTATTGCCTGCTGCAATTAATTATTTTTAACTTATTTATTTATTTATTTATTATAGAGCATAACTTGGTGCCCATTTTTACTGTACAGCACTTTGGTTGACCACTGTCATTTTAAATGTGCTTTCGGAATAAAGTTTGAGTTGAATTTTATATTGTGGTGGATGTAACAATAGGCAGAAGAAACA
This sequence comes from Thalassophryne amazonica, assembly GCF_902500255.1. Taxonomy (NCBI): domain Eukaryota; kingdom Metazoa; phylum Chordata; class Actinopteri; order Batrachoidiformes; family Batrachoididae; genus Thalassophryne; species Thalassophryne amazonica. The sequence goes on from NC_047113.1 coordinate 66,215,508, forward strand.
CATGGTCATAGACTCTGAGCTGACATGAAGGGATCACAAAGATCTGACCGAATATCACAATGTGACATTTACCTATACCTGTCTCATGACATGACAAAGACCCTTACAGGGAAGTTTAGAAACCTTTGACAGTCTCATTTGATGGAAACAGTGTTATCGTGGCAAAGATATCTACTAGAAAAGTGCCTTTCTGGTTTTATTTATGCTCTTTTAGCTTATCTAAAATAATACTTTGTAAACTGGAAGTGCACAGAGTTCTTAGAGATTTTTTAAGCCCTCAGCTATAAAATTTACACTCCATGCTGACAGCTTTCAGCATAATGGATTCCTCTATGTGGTTGCACAAAAACACACGGGACTTGTGAAATTTTTCAAGTGGTGCAATAGTTAAACTTTACTAACCACGACCATGTGCTGTGCATAAAAGTCACAAAATAACCAGCATCTGTCCTTGAAAGCAGATGAGCGCTGCCCACTGAAAAGGACAAGCCACAGTGAACAGATAGCTCTTTGAATTTTACAGCTAAATTATGTCTTTTTACAAGGCCAGAAAAAATGGCAATATGGACAGGATTTTGAAACATGGTGCAAAATATTCACTGCAAATCATGGAAAGACCTTGCTATAGAAACTTAAAAAAATGTGAGGCATTCGCTAAATTGAAGAGTTATAGAATTACCCTTTTTTGCTAATTGCCCTCTGAATGGCAGTTGGCATCTCTGCAGTAAGTCGTAAGAGATCCACACCATTAACGGCTTTTGTGTTCTATACCTGCTTATTGACAGCATGAATGCAGCTGCATTGTCAGCAGCAAGCTGTCACCACTGAAGTCTCAGATCATGGCAAGTCTGGTTCTGCAACATGCAAATTATTTAATGCTTCGATCTTAAATATGATCAATCTATCTTTGTTAGTTGGCTATGTACCACAGGCTTTTAAGGTGGCAGTAATTAAACCATTACTTAAAAAGCCATCACTTGACCCAGCTATCTTAGCTAATTATAGGCCAATCTCCAACCTTCCTTTTCTCTCAAAAATTCTTGAAAGGGTAGTTGTAAAACAGCTAACTGATCATCTGCAGAGGAATGGTCTATTTGAAGAGTTTCAGTCAGGTTTTAGAATTCATCATAGTACAGAAACAGCATTAGTGAAGGTTACAAATGATCTTCTTATGGCCTCGGACAGTGGACTCATCTCTGTGCTTGTTCTGTTAGACCTCAGTGCTGCTTTTGATACTGTTGACCATAAAATTTTATTACAGAGATTAGAGCATGCCATAGGTATTAAAGGCACTGCGCTGCGGTGGTTTGAATCATATTTGTCTAATAGATTACAATTTGTTCATGTAAATGGGGAATCTTCTTCACAGACTAAAGTTAATTATGGAGTTCCACAAGGTTCTGTGCTAGGACCAATTTTATTCACTTTATACATGCTTCCCTTAGGCAGTATTATTAGACGGTATTGCTTAAATTTTCATTGTTACACAGATGATACCCAGCTTTATCTATCCATGAAGCCAGAGGACACACACCAATTAGCTAAACTGCAGGATTGTCTTACAGACATAAAGACATGGATGACCTCTAATTTCCTGCTTTTAAACTCAGATAAAACTGAAGTTATTGTACTTGGCCCCACAAATCTTAGAAACATGGTGTCTAACCAGATCCTTACTCTGGATGGCATTACCCTGACCTCTAGTAATACTGTGAGAAATCTTGGAGTCATTTTTGATCAGGATATGTCATTCAAAGCGCATATTAAACAAATATGTAGGACTGCTTTTTTGCATTTACGCAATATCTCTAAAATCAGAAAGGTCTTGTCTCAGAGTGATGCTGAAAAACTAATTCATGCATTTATTTCCTCTAGGCTGGACTATTGTAATTCATTATTATCAGGTTGTCCTAAAGGTTCCCTAAAAAGCCTTCAGTTAATTCAAAATGCTGCAGCTAGAGTACTGACAGGGACTAGAAGGAGAGAGCATATCTCACCCATATTGGCCTCTCTTCATTGGCTTCCTGTTAATTCTAGAATAGAATTTAAAATTCTTCTTCTTACTTATAAGGTTTTGAATAATCAGGTCCCATCTTATCTTAGGGACCTCGTACTACCATATCACCCCAATAGAGCGCTTCGCTCTCAGACTGCAGGCTTATTTGTAGTTCCTAGGGTTTGTAAGAGTAGAATGGGAGGCAGAGCCTTCAGCTTTCAGGCTCCTCTCCTGTGGAACCAGCTCCCAATTCAGATCAGGGAGACAGACACCCTCTCTACTTTTAAGATTAGGCTTAAAACTTTCCTTTTTGCTAAAGCTTATAGTTAGGGCTGGATCAGGTGACCCTGAACCATCCCTTAGTTATGCTGCTATAGACGTAGACTGCTGGGGGGTTCCCATGATGCACTGTTTCTTTCTCTTTTTGCTCTGTATGCACCACTCTGCATTTAATCATTAGTGATCAATCTCTGCTCCCCTCCACAGCATGTCTTTTTCCTGGTTCTCTCCCTCAGCCCCAACCAGTCCCAGCAGAAGACTGCCCCTCCCTGAGCCTGGTTCTGCTGGAGGTTTCTTCCTGTTAAAAGGGAGTTTTTCCTTCCCACTGTAGTCAAGTGCTTGCTCACAGGGGGTCGTTATGACCGTTGGGGTTTTACATAATTATTGTATGGCCTTGCCTTACAATATAAAGCGCCTTTGGGCAACTGTTTGTTGTGATTTGGCGCTATATAAAAAAATTGATTGATTGATTTGCTGAAAAAGTGCTGATGTCCACGTCTTTTCACAATTCCTGTGCTAGTCCAGACGACGTCCCGGATAAAACAGAGCATCCAGTTTCGAAATGAACGGCACATTCCACTGTTACGAGGAGTTTTTGTCATGAAAAGGACCTGACACTTCGCGCGTCACAATGGCAAGCGAGACAAAGAACACCTCCGTTTCGGAGTGCCAGAAGGACAAGCTGGGACATGCCTTTCAGTGCTTACCAGTAAAGTGCGTATCAGAGAAATTGTGGAGAGGTGGACATGTCCCAGCTTGTCCTTCTGGCACTCCAAAACGGAGGTGTTCTTTGTCTCACTTGCCATCGTGACGCACGAAGCGTCCGCTCCTTTCCATGACAAAAACTCCTCGTAACAGTGGAATGTGCCGTTCATTTCCAAACTGGAAGCTGTGTTTTATCCGGGACGTCGTCTGGACTAGCACAGGAATTGTGAAAAGACGTGGACATCAGCACTTTTTCAGCAAATTGAGACGGACGTTTGCACGGTGCCGCGACACATTTGCGCGGTGAGACAGACGGTGGTGTCGCGACGCGCAAAGCAACGCCGTGAAGAAGCATCACAGAACATGTTCTGGCATGTCCAGGCACATCCACAATTTCTTGGATAATCACTCGACTGAAAAACCACCGACAGCTGTCTGAACGCCATCTCAAACCCATCCTGTGAGACCAAAATGGTGGTGGTTTTGTGTCGGTCCAGCAGCGAATCCATCATGACGAGCGAAGCGTCCGCTCGGCTTTCCATGACAAAATCTCTTGTTAAAAGTGAAATCTGCAGGAAAATGGGTGATGTCCATCTCTTGTGATAACCAGAGAAAGTGCACACGATGGTCACGGATCCACAGAGCGATCCATTTAGAAATGAAATGGTCGTTCAGCCTGTCGATGGCAGCTGGAGTGCGGCGCGCCCCACAGCTGCTGAGGGGGTCCTTAAAGCGACAGTAACATCCCTTAATGAAGCCCATAAAATTTTCACCAAAAACCACCTGAATTTCTCGAATGGTGTCCACATGGCTGTGCCTCACAGTTTCTAAAAAAAATTTGATCAAGCAAAGCAGCAGTCTCTCAGCCATTTCCCTGACAATGAAAATCCGCCGAGGGGGGTGGACCACTCCTCACTCAAAGCCTGCTCACAGGCGAATGACGCAACCGACAGGCGTGAAAAAAGTCACGCATGCGCATGAAGGTTCAAGGTTGGCTCACGCAAGCACACGTGATTCAAATCCATGTTTTGTTTTTTTTTAAATAAGGTCGGATACTTTTCTAATAGACCTCGTATATATATATATATAAATATATATATATGACCATGACCCTGACCATGACCTTTGACCCAGCTATTGTAAAATCTAATCACCTCTAGGCATTTGTCCAAGTAATACTCTCCCCAACTTTGAAGGAAATCCATGCAGCTGTTTTTAAATTATCTTACGCACAGATACGCACCAGTGAAAACAACACTTTGCTATCACTGCTTCACCATCATGCAAGGTAACCAACACTGAAAGTGAGGAGAGATGACATTTGTGTGGGATGATACAGAAGTAAGGATGAGGTTTTTTTAGATCTGTTCTTCTTGTGAATTGAGCAGGCTGCTGCATTCAGGTACGTCACAGTGAATCTAGTGTGATTTAGTTGCCGTGTGATCATGATGTCCGCCCTGTTGCATCTCAACAAATCCACAGCTTTTCTCTGAGGCAGGCAGAGTGTGAGGTGGTTGGCAGTTTGCCCTTTGCTGATGAGGTGTCATCCAGAGATTTTCTGTGTGGTATTGTGCGTGGATGCTTGTGTGTGGGCAAGAACATCACCTGTGAACAACACGTTCCCCTGAAAGAAAGCTTTTGGAATGCATTTGACTCAAAAATCACAGTTTGCCTTTATGTTTATTTATGCAGGGAAGTTTGTCATTTTTTTCTTTTCCCCATAGATGGTGTTCACACTCATACAGTTATAGACATTCACTCTTTGGTGCTGCCCTATATGCCATGAGTACAGTTTCACCTAATTTTATTCATTGTTTAATCTTCAAAGGAATAGACCTTTAAATATGTTGAAAGTTCTACTCCACCCCCAATCAAAGTTTGTTCGGTCATCATTTAGAGCAAATGGTTAAGCAATTACACTTGACAAATCCTTTAAAGGGGGATCTACTCTTTCAAAGATTGCCAGAGCAGTCTGAGCATCTTCTCAAAGTGTCTTGGCAGAATTCTTCTGCCAAGACAACTAATCCCAGGATTCAGCTAAATTGTGAAAATTTCATCCTATGAAGTATAAAGTCTATTCTGGTCCATCAGCCCATCGGACTTTTGCTTATCCCTGGATTTGGGAAGTGAAGATAAATGAGTGGGTGTTTATTCTCTTGCTGGTTTCTTTCCTGCTTCGGCTTTCTCTGTCCCTATCTCGCTTGTCTGTCTCTTGGTTCTTGGTGGTGGGCATGCCACTGTTTGGCCACACCCTTGTTCTAGTGCTTTCCACACACCTGTTCTTCATCTGTAGCTCATCACCTGGGTGTATGTAAAATCCACTGGTTGCACTTGTCTCTCGCCAGATTGGTGTGCCTTGTGCCTCCTATCTCGCACTGTTCTTGTGTTTTCTCGTCCTGCCATTCTCATCGTGTTTTTGGATCGCCTGCCTGTTTGTTTGACCATGCCCTTGCCTGATGTGTTTTGTACTGTGCTTCTCCTAGACTGCCTTACCATGTACCGACCCCAGCTAACTTCATCATTAAACATTTTACTCTACAGAGCTGTGTTTGAGTCATGTAGTTGTGTCCAGCCATTTCTGTCCGCCACACTTGATAATTTTTGTGCATTGTTGTAGTGTAATTTATTATTGCTGTTTATTCTTTTATTATTGGAGCTTATTTTGTTTAGTATTCAATTCCTGATATAAGTAGTTATGCACCAGATGCACCAGAGGATAAGTCACATGACCTCCCAAACTTGTGGAAAAAAACCCTTACAATTTATACTCTGGAAAATACAGCAATTTAAGCCAACGTCCAACGTCAATCACAAGAACAAATCTGAGGTACCTTGGACATAAATGTACAGTCGGCATGCGTTGGAAAGACTGAAGCAGAGCATGCTGGGCTGAATTCTTCATCCAATAAAATCTTATTCATTTGAATATTGGTTAAAAAAGGACGGATATAAGCCACTTTAGTATGAGGGTTGCAAACACACCTGCTTTATATTCAGGAACACAGAAAACTAAAGGTCTAAAAGAATAGAGACTAATAAAATTATCAGAACAAGAGACCAAAAATGAAGAGTTATCTAATAAGCTAGATCAGAAAAAGTGATGGCACACCCACACAGGAGGTGTTTTAGCTATGAAATGCCACTTCACGACCGTGTTTACACACACACACACACACACACACACACACACACACACACACACACACACACACACACACACACACACACACACACACACACCACTGCTTGATTGACAGGTTCCTGAAGCTCTTCTTAGTTTCCTTACACCTCTTAAATTTGGACAACTTTCAGTACACCGTTATCACTTTCATTTCCTCTGCCAAGGAGACTACACTTCTGTCTTTGTTTTTTCTGTTAGCAGGAGCACACGAAAATGAACTCAGTCTTACGCAACACAGCCAAACCACCATAGTGTTATTAGAACAGCTTGATAAATTTGGGCAATAATCCAGGTGTAGATCGATAATATTATCACTTTAACATTGTAACATAAAGAGTTAGTCCATATTTTGGACTAAAAACTCATTAATAATAACAACTAATCACTCATTTGATTTAAAAAGAAGAGGTATGTTGCCCAGTTTTTTGTCCATAAATGCAAACCGGTCCAGATGCAGATCTAGAAGGTAGATTATCCCCCCCCCCCCCCCAAAAAAAACACAGAACCAGTTTTTCTGCAAAAATAATTACATTCCTCTACATATAAATAATTTACAGTACAGTCAAGTTTTTAAAAATTCTATTTGTAGATATTTAAAGAGCTCAGTCACGCAGTGGACAGGAGAACTCAAACATAATCAAGGCTTTCTTGATCTTAAATTGATTGCTAGTGACTTCAGTGTACTAATAAAAATAAGACAGATTTTCTGTACCTGAGTTCATAGCTGTTTTCAAAAATGTAAGCTAATTTGCATAATTTAATTAAATTAACTGCAAAGATGACATTAAAGGTTTAGGTAGATCAAAGTATGTTGCCCTGAGTACTGTTGGTGGCTCTAAAAGAGAGTTGCTCCTGTTTGAAGCCATTTTCAAAGATGCAAAATACAAACAGCAAGAATCATGACAAGAATCGCTCAGAGAATTAAAGAAAAATCCTCACTTTCAACAAAAGAAGCTCAAAGGAACAGAGAATGTTGTGTCTTAAATTGCTTGTCAATTAAAAGCACTGATTATTTTATTATTATTATTTTTTACTTTCATTCGAAAGAAAAAACACTTGAGAGAGTTGCCAAGTATCACAGCTGAACGATGGAGAAAATGCTGGTTGTGGATTGGTTTCATTAGAAAAATTCTCAATCAAAGGAAGAGACATCTGTGCTTTTTTCTCTCCCTGGGAAGATTAAGGACACTTCAGACGTCCATCAAGGGGAGCACAGCTGATGCCCCTCTTGGGTGATCTTAATGATTCTGTAGAGCAACTTTAAAATTATCCAAGTGAATATGTTTGATTTACAGGAGACACTCACTCAGTTTGTCTTTGGAAGAAGCCACATGAATGAGCACTAAAACATTTGTACCAAACAAGACAAGGGCTCCACCTTCTTTCACCTAACCATCTATTTAGCTTCTATTAGTCATTCTCACTTCTGGTTTCAGTGCAAGTGAAGAAATATTTACATTCTCATCTGGAAATGTAAAGGCGGAAGCAGTGAAGTGGTCACATTTCCGAGTGCTGCGGTGCGCTCTCGAGGTAATCTATCATCCACTGGAGACTGTCACATTTGCTGAACTTGCGGTTTTCCACTTCCAAAGCATTTTTTTACACAGTACAGGAGCCCTTTTTGTGATACAAAACTCCAAGTTGCTGAACAGATCGGCATTTTGATTTTTATTTTTTATTCAAAAGCGTATGTTCAATCTGTCCTTTTTGGGCTGACTTTTTAAATTTTGGAGTTTTCACCATAAATCAAGCCCGGCATACAATATCATATTTTTCAAGACTTCATGAGCAGTAGGATGATAACAATTGTATCTTAACATTTTCTTCATTTTCCAAGGGTTATGTATGTATATGAACTATAATAAACTAAAGCAGCAAGGACTTGCATGTTTCAATTATTTTCTGCTTTACTTCTGTCTTTAAAACTCAAGCAATTTACTGTGTACAGGGTGACCTCCCAAAAAAACAGAACCTATAAAAATTGCAATAAAATCATGCAAAGGTCCAGCAAATTTGCATGACTTTATTATGGTTTTTATATAATAAAAACTGTTGATTGTTGATGATTGTTCCAATTGTCTTGACCAAGACATCTTGGGGAAGACTACAACATGTCTTGGTCAATCAAGGAAAAAACATTTTGCCTGGAGGCCTATTTCACTAACAAATCATACAATCTGGAGCATAATTTGAAAGAACATGACATAATCGTTCACAGACAGAAGTGTAAATCCAGCAAATTTCTTGAAATTTGCTGGATTTACACCTTTGTAGGATTTATTAATAGTTTTATGGGTTCTGCTTTTTTGGGGGGGGGGGGGGGTCACAGTACAAGTAAACAATCTTGGTGTATGATCTTGAAAGTTAAATTCAAACAGAATAGATTGTCTATTGCACACAAGCATCATAGTGGATAATTTCAGTGTTAATTTTCTTTTTAAAAAAACATTTTCTCTTAGTATACGTATTGTTAATTCATATCATCACTTTTCTACGCAAGGGCCATGTTACAATTACTTTTACTATTATATTTAAAATACTCATATAATTGCCCACTTGGAGGTGTTTACATTTTTATGACATCAAATCAAATCTGAGGCAATTCAAACGGTGATTGAAAAGCACACATCTGCAGTAACAGTAGGTTAGTATGTACTAATAGACATTAAGTACATACTAAGTATTCAGATGCAGGGGTATTCAGATGCAGGGATTGAGAGATGGTACATAATTTTTGTCAGTTGTTTATATGGCCACAATTTTATGGTAGAGATTCACAGATATGATACAGCACTACAGATGATAATATTACTAAATACATAACTGAATAAATATAGTCACTTGAAAATTAGATTGATTCACTAAGGACTCAACAACCTTGGAGATTTCATTGAATGAATGAATGAATTTATTCAGCGCACACAGGTCAAAAAACAACAACAAACATACCATGAAAGAGAGAAATAAATAGTTCAACAATGCACCCATGTGCCTGAAAGGGTGTAGGCAGAAGCAAAAGCTTGTAAACACCTACCCCTTTAACCAAAATTAAAATTATACATATATAAAATTATACATATACCCATCATAACTGCTACAAAATATACATTCATCCATGAATTTGAATTAAAAAAAACCCACAAACACACAAGCAGCAGTGCACAACAGAATCAGAATACAATCAATCACAACAGAATCAATAAACCTAATTTAACATGCCATAGCAAGTAATCACATAATTTTGACAGACCCTTTTAAAACAACCCAAACTACCGAGTGTTTTTACATTATCCGGGCAATTATTCCAAATATTTACCTTTGACAAAAATACAATGACTTTTTTCGGTAGTTCAAATCTTTGATTTCTGAAATAATAATGTTCCTTATAAATTGTAACTGGAGTGATGGTCTAGTGGTGACTGGAAAATCACTAATCGCTAATCTTTAATCCCCTATTGCTCCTGGTGAGTAGTGAATGCCTTGTATGGCAGCATCCTCACATCTGTCAGGGCGGGCAGGAGCCCCTCACCAGGAGCGGCTGGACCCACAATGCAAACCCCCAGACTAGGCTTTGGTGTAGGAGAAATCATGGTCTTTATTCCAGGCTTGGTTTCAGTACACATGTAATCAGTCAGCATGGCAGAGGTACAAACAGGATCAGGCTGAGACGCAGTCACAAACGAGCAGGGTTCAGAGGCACAAGCAAACTCAGACATCCGGGATGAAGCAAAAGGCATGGTCGAGGTACAGAGCAAAGTTCAGAACACGGCAGGACAAAAAACAGGACTATGAAGGGCGCTGGAAAGTGTACTAAGACAACGATCTGGCCATGAGCTGTGAGACTGTGAGGGCTTAAATAACTGGTGGTGTAATCAGTGAAACAAGATGCAGGTGTCAGTGAAAGTTCTGGAAGGGGCGTGACCGGGGAAGACAAAGACTGTGCACAGCGCAAGAAAGTGAAGGCAGGAAAACACAGAGTGGAGTGATGAAAGAGACAAAGACACGTGAGCAGGTGCAAGAGTGGAAGTGGAAGAAAACACATAGCAAAAAGAGTCATAGTAACAGACAAGGACACAAGAGCTGGTGCAGGGGCAAACAAAGAAGATGAAGCAAAAACAGAAACCAAAGACAGATTAAAATACAACTATAACCAGGACAGAGCATGAATATGAGAACAGTAAACAAAACCAGACATAAAAGCATAACTGAAATCACAAATGAGAAGAGCCAAAACAAACTACTGAAAAACAGAGAATAAACAAACCCGGTGACTAGAGAATAATGCAATTAATAAAACAAGATAACAGATAAACAGAAAATGCAATAAATAACAAATGGAACATAATCAAATAAGCAGCACTGCAGATAAATAACAAAACCCTGTGACTAAAGTATAATAAAGTAACACAAAATAAATGGCAAACAGAATGCAATAAATAACTAAAGGAAAATAACCAGACAGGAAATACTTGCAGGTAAATAACAACCAAAAACTGTGACCAAAGCATAATACACACAATGTAATGAACAGAACTAAACTACAGCTACATAAGGAACCAAGAGTGAACAAATACGAGGATGACTGACTGAAACAAAACAAATGATAACATGAAAACCTGACAAGAACAAGAAACAAGACCAGCTGAAGCATGATTATGATACATGGCATGAAAGAGAGCACAAACGTGGAAAAAAGACTTCAAAATAATAACAGCCAGGCCCAACAAGGCTGAATCATGACAACATCGGGGTGAATGTGAGGCATTATTTGTAAAGCACTTTGAGCATCTGATGCAGATGGAAAAGCATTATATAAATGCAGGCCATTTACCATTTATTTACCATTATTTCTTGTGAAGTAAAAATATGGGATTTGTGTTAGATTTGTAGGTGGTTCACCAAACTCCAATACAGTAGGTCATGTATGGAATAAGTAATGAGTGATATAAAGTAACTAATAAGTATTGGGGGAGGAAGTCTGGTACTTTATACAAAATGGCAATGATCTTTGACATTTTAGATTTTACATAATTTATATGTGTTTTCCAACTTCAATTATCGTCAATTAAGACCCAAAGAAATTTCATTTCATTAACGGGTTCAATTTCAACATCACGTATTTGTAAATGTCTACATGTGTTCCTGGGCTTATTACCAAATACGATGCACTTTGTTTTACCAAAGTGAAGCGACATTTGTTAGACTCGAACCATTAACCTTAAACTTCTGTAGTTCCCTCGCCATCGTGTCCAGAACCTGTCCCAAATGATCCCCACTACAAAACACAGTCGTGTCATCAGCAAATAAAATACAACTCACCGACTTGGAAACCAAGCATATGTCATTAATATATAAAAGAAACAGCAAAGGCCCAAGGACTGAGCCCTGGGGCACCCCAAAAGTGCACCTCAAAAATTCTGAATTTATCCCACCAAAGTGATGCCTATTTTACAAGTAGTTTGCTGTCCAATCATGTGCTAATCATGATGCCATACTTCCATGATTTATCCAATAATACAGTATGATCAACAGTATCAAAGGCTTTCTATAAGTCAAGAAAACCCCTGTGGTGTATTGTTTGTTTTCAGTTGCATTTAGGATATGTTCCACAAAATCAATTACCGCAAGTGAAGTGGTATGATTTTTTCCTAAATCCATATTGTTGCTCATTTAGTATGTGATGTTTGGATATAAAATCATCCAACCTATTAATGAATACTTTTGCCAGAAAATTGAGGTAGGAGTGAGATAGGCCTGTAGTTTGAAAAAAATGTGTTTGTCACGAGATTTGAACAGTGGTACCACTTTAGCTATTTTCATTTTGGAAGGAAATCTGCCAGTCAATAGTGACAAGTTACAGATATAAGTTAAAGGTTTAATGATTGATTAATGATTTTTTTTTTTTATCAAAGATGTATCAAAATTATCCTGATCAGTTGATTTTTTTTTTTTTTTGCCTTTTAGTTTATGTACTATGTTTATTATTTCATATTACTCTGGATGGCATTTCCCTGATCTCTAGTAATACTGTGAGAAATCTTGGAGTTATTTTTGATCAGGATATGTCATTCAAAGCGCATATTAAACAAATATGTAGGACTGCCTTTTTGCATTTACGCAATATCTCTAAAATCAGAAAGGTCTTGTCTCAGAGTGATGCTGAAAAACTAATTCATGCATTTATTTCCTCTAGGCTGGACTATTGTAATTCATTATTATCAGGTTGTCCTAAAAGTTCCCTAAAAAGCCTTCAGTTGGTTCAGAATGCTGCAGCTAGAGTACTGACGGGGACTAGCAGGAGAGAGCATATCTCACCCGTGTTGGCCTCCCTTCATTGGCTTCCTGTTAATGCTAGAATAGAATTTAAAATTCTTCTTCTTACTTATAAGGTTTTGAATAATCAGGTCCCATCTTATCTTAGGGACCTCGTAGTACCATATTACCCCATTAGAGCGCTTCGCTCTCAGACTGCGGGCTTACTTGTAGTTCCTAGGGTTTGTAAGAGTAGAATGGGAGGCAGAGCCTTCAGCTTTCAGGCTCCTCTCCTGTGGAACCAGCTCCCAATTCAGATCAGGGAGACAGATACCCTCTCTACTTTTAAGATTAGGCTTAAAACTTTCCTTTTCGCTAAGGCTTATAGTTAGGGCTGGATCGGGTGACCCTGGACCATCCCTTGGTTATGTTGCTTTAGACGTAGACTGTGTTTCATAATTATTGTATGGCCTTGCCTTGCAATGTGGAGCGCCTTGGGGCAACTGTTTGTTGTGATTTGGCGCTATACAAGAAAAAAGTTGATTGATTGATTGATATTCATCAGTTTCTCTGGTAAATACTGAATCTGAACAGTTGGCCCTCATTGTCCTGTTTCCCAAGGGCTCATATTAGAAGGTACAAATGCATTTGCGAAATTTTCCCCACATAGGCAAAATAATCATTAAAATGATCTACTATAACTTTTCTTTAACCACTGTATCAGTATTTGAGTAAAAATGTTGGATAGTCTTGGACAACTTTTTTATTTTTGATGATTTCATTTAAGAGCTTCCATGCACCTTTGATGTTTTAATTTTTTTTCTCTCCAACAAATCACTGTAATACTGCCTTTTACAAGATCGCATAATATTGACCAACTTGTTTTATATGTCTTGTATTTACTCTCAGCCTCAATTCTTCTATGCTTTAAAAATTGCTTGTACAAAAGATTTTTCTTTTTGCATGTATTTAGCAGTCATTAAATGTTTTGATAATACTACATGGGTTCATTTGTATTATTTCTTAAGTTCAGTATAAATTTTGCATAACTGGAGCGCATATTTTATGGTTGTATCATTTGTTTCACTGTGTGAAAACTGTTCTTGTTCAATAACTATGGACACTTTATTAAATATTTTCAGAATACTAAATTGGTTATTTTGCATGTATTACTAAAGTTTATTCTGAATTATACACTTGAAAATCAGGGGTGTAGCTAACTTTGACCAGGACTGTAGCTCATATTTTATAACACCCCTCCCCCCACCCACCAAAAAAAAAAAAAAGCTAGGACTGTGTGGAAAATGCAAATTAAAAAAAAGTATCCTGCAGTATGCAATCCTTGCATTTCCTTTGACTTGTATCAATTGTAGACAGTACAAACACGATATTTGATGCTTTGCATAGGCAACTTCTTTTGTTAACATCCAATCCATTCAATCATAGATGTATTTAAGGTGTATAACACTTCAACAAAATGCTGGGTTGAGGCAGTTTGGGGTAATGAGTAATAAGGTTAGAAAATGTCATTTCAAACATGATGTCAACAGCTGATTGTAATAATGACCTGGAACAAAAGTAGTGTCCATGAAATGCTGAGTCTTTGGGGAACAAAGATGGGCAGATGATCTCCAATTTGCCAATAAATGATTAAGAATTATTGAAATGTTTACAAACAATGATCCTTAAAGAAGAATTGGAAAGAATTTGCATATTTCTCCTGCTACAGTTCAAAATATTAAATGGTTCAAAGAATGTGGAAGACTTTCACTGTGTAAAAGCCAGGGACACAAGCCTAAGATGAACACCTATGATCTCCGATTTTTCAGGCAGCACTGCATCAAGAACTGTCGTTCATTAATAGCTGATATAATCTCATAGCAAGGGGATCACTTTGGCAAACCTTTATCAAGCACTAGAGCAGGGGTGCCCAAGTTAAGTCCTCGAGATCTACCTTCCTGACACTCTTAGTTGTCTCTCTGTTCCAACACACCTGAATCCAGCGAAAGACTCATTAGCAGCTTTTAATGAGTCTTTCATTAGACTTGGTTTTTTCCCATGGTCTGCTTGTGTCAAACTTAGCAATTGGTGACTTTGTTTTTTCTGATCATGCACCAGTCTTTTTTAGTGTTGAACTCTCTTGTGTACCTGAGAAGTGCTGCGCATCTGTTAGACTCCGTCGGGCTTTTAACCCCCTCACTGCCGAACGTTTTTCTGCTGCCTTCTCTGCTGCCTGTGTGCTCCCCGTTTCACCCGCGGCTGATACGGAGGAGCTGTGCTGTCAGTTTAACTCCTCCTACCTTTCTATAATGGACTCTGTGGCTCCTCTAAAACCCAGGTGGTCTAAGTCTAGATCTGAACCCTGGCTTAATGAGAGAACCGGTGCTGCCAGATGGGAATGTTGCAGAGCTGAACGCAGGTGGAAGAAGGACAAGCTGCAGGTTTAATTTCTAATTGTAAAGAACCGTTGGGGCCACTATCAAAGCACTATCAAAGAGTCCAGAAGAGAGTATTTGTCACACATTGTAACGGAAAACTACAAGAACCCCCGTGTATCATTCAGAACAATTGACTCTGTCCTGAATGTACCACAGCCTGTTTGTCTGGAAACATCCACTGACTTATGAAACAGTTTTCTACATTTTTTTTTTTGTTTATTGACAAGGTTGCTTCTGCAAAAGCTCTCATTTCTCCACCCACCTTTGACCCCTCTGTCTCTGCTCCCTGCCCAGCCATTTTTAACAGATTTGAACCTGCGACTCTGTCACAGTTAGAGGATGTGGTGGCTCATTTGAAACCATCGGGTTCCCCTCGTGATATGGTCCCCCTGCGCTTTTTTAAAGAACTTTTTCCTACCTTAGGGCAGTCTGTTCTGAACATTATAAACAGTAGCCTATCCTCCGGTGTTGTCCCTGTTAGTTTTAAACATGCAGTCGTTCAGCCTTTGCTGAAGAAGCCTGGCCTCAACAACACTGAACTATCAAACTTTAGGCCTATCTCCAAGTTGCCATTTGTCTCAAAGATCCTGGAGAAAATTGTCTATGCACAACATTTAACTTGCCTTGATGAACATAACATCTCAGAGGTTTTTCAGTCTGGTTTTAAAATGTTGCATAGCACAGAAACTGCCCTTTTAAAGGTTTTTAATGACATTTTAATGGCAAATGATAGTGGCAACCATGTCATTCTTGTCCTGATTGACCTGACTGCTGCTTTTGATACAAGTGACCACAACACACTGATAAATCGTTTGCAGCAGCTTGTGGGCATCAGTGGTAGTGTCCTGGACTGGTTCAGGTCCTACTTAACTGGTAGGACTATGTGCGTTGGCCTCGGGGTTTGTGAATTCTCCTCCGCTCCACTTTTATATGGGGTCCCACAGGGTTCAATTCTTGGACCCATACTCTTCTCCCTGTATTTGCTTCCCCTGGGGTCCATTCTCAGAAAGCATAACATCAGCTTCCATTGCTATGCTGATGACAGCCAGCTATATGTCCCCCTAAAGAAAAATGATGCCTCTTCTCTTCAGCCCCTTTTGTCCTGTCTTGAAGATGTTAAAGCCTGGATGGCACTGAATTTTCTTAATTTTAATGAAAAGAAAATGGAGGTGATTGTTTCTGGGCCTAGCAGCTCCTGTTCTTCCTCACCTGTTGATCTGGGGTGTTTGTCAGCCTTTTCGAAATCTACTGTCACAAACTTTGGTTTTAAGATGGACAACAATTTTAAACTTGACCACAAAATCAGTGCAGTAGTTTCTTTCACTTAAGGCAGCTTGCTAAGGTTAAGCCTTTTCTTGCACAGCAGCACTTTGAAACAGCAATCCATGCTTTTATTACCTCTCGGCTGGATTACTGTAATGATCTTCATTACGGAATTAGCCAGTCTTCCCTTGCACGTCTCCAGCTAGTTCAGAATGCTGCCACTCATCTGCTAACTGGTGCACGTAACAGGGAGCACATTACACCTATCCTGGCCTCCCTCCACTGGCTGCCTGTGTGTTTTAGAATTCATTTTAAGATTCTTTTATTTGTTTTTAAATCTTTAAATGGCCTTGCCCCACCCTACCTCTCTGGGCTGCTTCATCTTTACGCCCCTGCTCGCCACCTCCGGTCAGCTGATCAGCTCCTCCTGGAGGTGCCGAGGTACAAGCGTATGCTCAGAGGGGACCAAGCTTTTTCTGTTGTGGCTCCAAAGATGTGGAACAGGTTACCGCTCCACATCAGGCAGGCTTCTTCATTTTCTGTTTATAAAACTAATCTTAAAACCCACTTTTATGTAATGGCTTTTAACCTAGAATGAGATTCTCAATCTGTTTTGGTTGTTTTAACTGTTTTTACTTTTTTTAGTTTTAATTATTTTTTTTTTTGGGGGGGGGGGGGGCTTATTTTTTATTTGTATTTTGTGGTTTGTTGCCTTTTATGTCCCCTTGTGTACAGCACTTTGTTTCAGCTGCAGCTGTTTTTTTAAAGTGCTTTATAAATAAAGTTGATTTGATTTGATTTGATTTGATTTTGATTTGGGTTGGTGCATCACACAGTGGAAATGCGTGTTGTGTTCATACAAATCAGTATTCCAGATCTTTTTTGGAAAAAATGGGCGCCATGTGCTCTGGACCAAAGGTAAAAAATACCACCGAGACCTATCAGCAACAAGTCCAAAAGCCAGGGTTTGTTAACAGGGTTGTGTTAGTTACATTGGCAAAGGTAATTTACGCTTATATGATGGCAGCATTAATCAAGAAAAGTACATTCAGCATTTTGAATGCCCTCAACAACACAATGCAAACCACATTCTGCACACATTGCAAAGGCTTGGCTGTGGAAGAAGAGAGTATAGTTACTGGATTGGCCTGCCTGCAGTCATTACCCATGCCCTAAATAGAATGTGTGGAGAATTTTAAAAACAAACAACACTGGTAACCCTATAGTGTTGCACACAATAAGACATGTTTGTAGAAAGAACGGGATAAAAGAACACCCGAAACATTTCATTGTTTGGTATCCTCAACGTCAAAACATTTTTTTCCCCAAAGTGTTTTGAGAAGGAAGTGGTAAATGCTTTAGCATCCCAACTTGCACTGCAGGACGGAATGGATATAAATAAATGAAATTAATGTGACCAAAAAAGAACCAAAGAAAAAAAAAACAGAAAATATCTTTGGTTCATACTGTCTGCAATGAAACAGAAGTTCATGTAAATGTAAGAATCACTGCTTCTTTTTTTTTGGGGGGGGGGGGGGGGGGTTACCAGAGGGCTATTAAATTGTTGTGCAAAGAAACTTGATTTTATTTTATTGTCATTTAGTTTTAAATGTGTCAGACTGCATTTTAAATGTAGATTTCTGTCAAACAAAGGATACCTTTGTTATTTTATGCAGACACACACACGCTGTGTCCAATCAATACCCAAACACAAAGTTACAAAGTAGCAACCTTGTTAAAGAAATATTTTTTTTAAAGAAGGAACTCCTTTGAATTTTAAATAAAGCTGTGTCAAAGTGCACAAATCAATATTCCTACAATGTCTGGGAAACTGGTTTAGATGCTGGAGTAGATCACACAAAATAGATGTCAATCCTGCAGGGAAACAGAGGGTGAAAGGTCAAGCAACAAAGAAAACATGCTTTATTCTGTCTGCAGCGGCTGTTAGAGACCATTATGCGAGGAAACTCCCATTGGATGCGTAAGGCTGTCCACGATTGGCTGGCCTCTGGCCCTCATTAGAAAAAGGGTACGACCATCAACACCACAACACCATGGCAGGATCAAAAATTTGTATTATTCAGCACAATGAGCAAACAGAGAAAATTATTTAGACATTAAAATGAGTTGCTAATGTTGAAACAGGATTTTATATATATATATATATATATATATATATATATATATATATATATATATATATATATATATATATATATAAAATCGGTGTACATCTAAATGTAGTGCATATGGCGTGCGTGTGCATCTACAATAACTTTTGTTATTCTGAACACTGCAAAAAAAAAAAAAAATCCTACATGAGGAAATCGGGCATCTGAGACAGCAAGATCTAATCTTGAAGGATGATGAGCAGAACAATCAACCTTCCAAATAAGTTAAGATGATGGCTCCTTTTCTTTTGACATGTTTATGATAGTTTGACAGGCGCACTCATTCATATTTACCTCAACATTCCACTTCATCCCCAAAAGCAGCAGTAGACACGCTGTGAAGCTGCAGCCGCGTTCCAACTGCAACAATGCCTACTGTGAGGACTTACATTTGCTGCCACTTTAAAGGCACTTCTGGATATTTTCATGGCAGAGGCACAAGCATGAAGGCAATTATACAGTGCCGGTGGCTTGAATGCATGGTGTGACCTTGGCTGCATGGCAACAAGGTGTTTGTTTTGATTAAATTCCACTTTTCCATTTATTTAAGAACAGCATGGCCAAGAGAATATTAGTGTCAAACAACGCAAAAAAAAATTCTTTAATTTGGATGTTGCATTGTCTGAAAACCTGTTATGGCCCATTTTTATGTGCAGCCCATGTCTAGTAATTTTTATTCACTTTATTTTATGAGGTTCTCATGATTGTTAGAGAATATAAGAAATTAATTCCCATCATGATTTCTTAATATTCCAGTTATTAAAACATCCCATATATATACATTTTATTTTATGAAAAACATAAAAGAAATGGACTGTACTTTTTATTTTTGCAATATTTTTCTCTTAAGCATTTTCGATAGCACTTATTTGAAATACAAAAGTGAAATAGTCGCTTAAACAAGGGAAGGGTGGGGTTGGGGGGGGGTGTTCCTGCTTGATGATCGGTGACCTTCTGATTGGTTGATGTTACCATATCTTCACAGAGCACCCAGAGCATTACATAAAATTGAACTTTAATCATGCCGGAGTGCATGCAGCATTCAGTTCTGCTCTCAGAAAAATGTACCCTCAAGACAGCAACAAAAGATTTTCTTTAAAACTCTTAAAACAAGTAAGTGATGTTTCAACTGCGGTTTGTTAGAAGGCACGTGGGAGGCTCAAATCCTTTCTCAATTTCACCATCTTTCATTAAAAACAGTGCAACCTTCCAATGTTCATGAGGAAAGTTTAAAATAGTGGGTTAATTATTCTTAAAAATAAAATAATCTAATTCTGTAAGGTTGTATTTATGAAGGCATTCATTACCCAATTAGAAATCAAATCATCATCAATGGTCTTGCTTTTCAGTTCTGATAGGATTTGAGCATCAAAGAATCGTGTATTGACAGTGCTCCAGTGAATCAGATTTAAAGCCAGCTCTCACACTCAAGGATATGCACTGGGAGGAGCACTGAAATGCTTCATCCCTGCACTTTCTGAAATGAAAAGTGCTCCTCATGGTATTTGTTCATCACAGCTATAAACAGCTAACAACTATCTTATAATGTACAGCAGTAAAAAGCACTTACCCTCAGCTGGAACATATCATCTGTTGAATCTGTTATCACACATTGTTTTTTTTATTTTATTTTATTTATTTAGCAGGTGTGGTGGCCAAGTGGTTAATGCGCTTGGTTTCAATTCAGAAGGCTCCGGGTTCAAATCCCACCCCTGCCACATTTCTCCATGTAATGTGGAGTTGCGTCAGGAAGGGCATAAAACCTGTGCCAATTCAACATGCGGATCCACCTTGGATTTGCTGTGGTGACCCCGAGTGCAAACAAGGGAGCAGCCGAAGGGACATACTATTTATTTATTTATTGTCACTATCGCGATGGATATTGAGTGGCCAATCAACTGACTGTAGAAAGAAACAGCAAAAATAAACTTCTGTTTCCGTGAGACTGAGAAGTTGTGCTCCATCTGATAGGCTGCCTGAAAATATGCTGCAGTGACGTCACAGCGCCTTTCTGAAAAGTTCAGGGATTTTCAGCTTAAAGCAGTCGGTGCTCTGAAGAAAGATGATGGGCATTGCACTTGTTCTGGAGATGGCTGCATGCAGCTGCATACACTCCGTTCTCATTTAGTGTAACTAAAAAAATAAGATGGTGGTGCTCAGGGGAGGGGGTTTGGGTGGTGCACAACATGGACACGGGCCTAACCATGAAAAAGTGATATGAAGATCACAGTTCTCCCACAAATGTTGTCTAGTGCGCAGCTTGATGACGTAACATGCCGTATTTGTACCATGTGGCATGTACAGAAAAAAAATGTAGCACACCAAAGTATAACTTTAGCACAACTTTGCCAGTTACGGAAAAGTTCCCAGAGATGGCATGGCAAATACAAGATTCAGGGCACATTGGAAATACAAGAGTATGCCAAAATATGTCAGTGATAGTGATAGAAAACAAAATTCAAGTAGGTTGTAAATCCTGGTATGGCAAAACAAGACCACAGAGGAAGGTCCTGTTCATTGTGGACACCTTCTTGGACCCTCTAAGTTTATCATTCATAATGTCACAGCCGTCGTGTCAATCCCTCCATGGCAAGAAAGATAGTCTCCTGATCAATTCCCGTATGGGATATTTGCATGCAGTTGTCAATCTCAAGACTCCTGTGTGTGAGTTTGTTTAACATGGGAGTGTCATTGCACACAGACAAACACATTATCTTTGACAGATCCATAGCCTGGTACAATGACTGGTTAAATCCCAGACAATCGAGGTCTGAGGACCTGCTGCAGCCTTCATCCACCTTCATAGCCATTGCGTTACAAGCAATCACCACCCCCGCCTGATCCGCCGTTGAGGACTTCTTGTTTCACCAGGACCCTGTTAGCCATCACATGTTCAGGGTTCATGTTGGGCCTTCATGGCCGCCATAGGGCATACAAGGTCCCCACCATGTTTCACCCCAACAGGCAATCCCCTACTTCATCAGTTATCCAGATGTCACGAGGTGCTGGACTTTGACACCCCAATGACAAGGTACCATGATGCTTATCTGTCAAAGTTGCTTAGAGTTACACTTCACCTCATCGTGTCTTGGCACAGGATTAGCGGTGACAAAGGGATGGATGGGCCATTAAAACATCTGAGTGGGAAGCAGCACAGAAACAATTCAGTTTGGGGTGGATCTGTTAAAAAAAGGGGCACTGCCACGAGAATGTAGCTGAAACACAGAAAACACAGAATGCAGGTTCAGCAGCATTCATCAATAACAGAAATGACTAAAAACACTTTCCGATTCCCACTTAAATGACACTTTACAACAGCGAGAACAGCAGGTCTGACACCTCCATATGAATATGGGACATTTGTTACTGTTTGATTGAGGACTCAGCGCTGCTGTCATAGCAGCTGCAGTCTTTTCTGCTCTGGGTCTCCAAATGACAAATTACAGCAGTGTGTTCAGTTACAGGAAGTCATCAGGATGGCACTCGCTTCATACTGTTTTTTCCTATTACATTAGAGTGCCTCAGTGTTGTGTTTTGTGTCAAAAAAAGTGAGGAGTATGAGCTAAAAAAGTAAATTAGTTTGGCAGTGAGGGTTTGCAACTCAAAGCTGCACCTAGGCATGCACACACACACGTACGCACAATGTCACTACAGTGCCAAGTGTCGCGTCTCCATGTATACCTTCTGCAAACGACTGTCAGCTAAATGCCAAAACAGGAACCACATTGTCATTTTATGGATTTTATGACAAGTTGATGCGTCTGTGGAGTCTTACGCAAACACGCGCAGCCAGACGTGTCACTTCCTTTGAACATCATTCCTTCTATTCTGCTGCGACTTTACACGTTCGCATTTATCATTTGACATCATTTGCATGCACCTTGGGGTCAGTCTGCCACTGTGCGTGGCGCTGTGCGAGGAAGTGATGTAAAGGCACTCAGATTACCTCCACAGCATATTACCTTGCAAAGGTAATTAGTTGTAAAGTATTTAATTTGAAACGACACAGACAAACGCACTCTTGCAATCACAATGTCAATTAGCTCAATCAGGTTGAGAGAATTGCTGCTTAGAAAGGTAAATTACATACATGTGTAATAAATCACTTGCATTTTGGACTTGATGAGCAAAATGATTAGCCATTTGAGCAAAAAAGAAAAAAAAAATGTAAAAAATATCAAACCTGAGTCTTTTTTTGGATTTTGTGATGGATCCCAGTATTCGATGAATGAAAACAGTCACAATCACTCTTGATGTGACTATAATTTAACTGAAAGGCTTCAGTGGGCTGATGGACACCCAGTGCACTCTAAACACCACAATATAAATGCACGAGTCACTATACTTATGTATTTAATGGCATGTTTGACTATGTGTGCTTTCATTATGAAGTGATTCATACCAATCTATCAGATAATATGCTAAACGATATACGCTTTGATCATAGCTTATTGGTTGTTGATAAACAAAAACTAGTGTGTTGCCCATGGGGATCCATGGGCTCTAGGTTGGGTAGTGTTTATGAAATAGGTAGCTGACATTTTTCAAGGGTGGTAATAAATTATGCAAAGTTTCTGAAATGATTTGGAATGGCATGTGAGTCCAGAATGTAATTATCAACGGCCATTGTTCAGTGTTGTTATGTAATATCCGTAATGTCTCCAAATATATTTGTCCTATCAACATTCCATTTTGACAGTGTACATCCTTGACCCAAAATACATAAGCATGCCAAACGGCAAATGTCAGCTCTTTCCAGTTTGTCCGTGATCGAAGCCATACACATGCACACACGCACGTATACACGTACACAGAGGCCACTTAGCTTTTAATATGTAGAATATGTATTTTGGACCATATTGTGAACTTTGACCAAACTACTCCAAAATCTAATTACCTGTAGACATCTATCCAAGTCATACTGCCACCACGTTTGCCCGATCTAGGCTTCTTGGTCTTCGACAGTGTTGCCACAGTCACTTTGAAAAGTTACTTTTTAGTTACTTTATGCATTCACTTCATTAGCAGCTTTATGCAGTTACTTTAGTAGCAGCTGCGGACAACTTGTTTCTCCGGGTCTCGGTGTAGTTAACTGGGACTATTTATTTATTTATTTATTTTAACCTAACCTATTGTATAAACCTTTGCAATATAAACTTTTGCAATGTGCAATATGTGTACCCCTGTGGCCATAGAATATACAAGGCACAGGGTTGGCAGCAGCAGCAGCGTTAGAGTATTAAGAAGGTGACAATGTGCATGTAGTGCAATGTTCACAGTTTGTTGGTGGATGTTGAACTGTTCAACAGTCTGACAGCATTCGGGTAGAAGCTGTTTGTCAGTCTGGACATTTTTGCCCGGATGCTGCACATCCTCCTTCCAGGGGGAAGGGGTGTGAACAGACTGTGTGCAGGGTGGGTGGAGTCTCGGAGGATGCAGTTGGCTTTGTCTCTACATCTGGAGATGTAGACGTCCCCAATGGCTGGTAAGCTGCATCTGATAGTCCTCTGTGTAGACTTCACCACCCACTGCAGCGCTTTCTTCTCCGCCACTGTGCAGCCACCATACCACATAGGGAGGCAGCAGGACAGGACACTCTCCACTGCACAGCTGTAGAAGGCCCTGAGGACCTCGGTGTTCACTCCAGCCCTTCCCAATTTCCTCAAAAAATAGAGACATTGGTGGGCTTTCTTGATGACAGCCGTGGTGTTGGTGTGCCAAGTGAGAGTGTTGGAGAGGTGGACTCCAAGATACCTGATGGAGGAGACGATCTCCACCGCTGCTCCATTGATGTAGAGGGCGGAGGGGGTGGTGGGGGCTGCGGAAGTCAACAACTATCTCCTTGGTCTTCTGGGTGTTGAGGATGAGGTTGTTGTCTCCGCACCACTGTGTCAGGTTCTCCACTTCTCGCCTGTACGCTGTCTCATCCCCTTGGCTAATGAGTGCGATCACTGCTGTATTGTCTGCAAACTTAACAACAAGATTATTCTTGTGCTGGGCTCTGCAGTCGAAGGTCATCAATGTGTACAGCAGTGGACTGAGCACACAACCCTGGGGTGAGCCAGTGTTCAGCATGATGGTGGAGGATGAGGTGGTGTTGATCCTGACACTCTGTGGCCTCCCAGTCAGGAAGTCCAGGATCCATTTGCACAGTGCTGAGGGGGCTCCTAGTTCAGCCAGCTTGGAAACCAGTTTCTGCGGGATGATGGAATTGAATGCAGAATTGACATCCAGGAACAGCAGCCTTGCATAGGAGTCCTTGTTCTCTGTGTGGGAGAGGGCCTGATGCACCACGGTGGAGATGGCATCAGCTGTGGACCGGTTTTGCCTGTACGCGTACTGGTGCTTATCTACAGTCACATTGATGGTCTGCTTCAGGTGCCTCATCACCAGCCTCTCAAAGCACTTTGTGGTAATGGGGGTGAGTGCAACTGGCCTGTAGTCATTGAGGCAGGATGGTGCAGAGGTCCTTGGTACAGGGATTACTCTCCCTGGTATTCCGTCAGGGCCCGGGGCCTTTCGGGGGATGATCCTCTGCAGCACGTTCCTCACCTCAGCTGTAGTGATGTTGCTGACTGGGGGGTCTTTGGGGGAGGGAGGGACTCGGGAGTGGGTGGTGGTGTTGGATGCCTCAAAATGCGCATAAATGGCATTCAGAGTGTCCGGGAGCGCTGGGTCTGCAGAGCACTGTGCTACATTGTTTTTGTAGTCTGTGATGCATTTGATGCCCCTCCACATGCTCCGTGGGTTGTTGGATTGGAGGTGGCCTTGAACCTTGAGGGCATATGTGGATTTAGCTCTTTTTATTCCCACTGACAAGTTCCTTCTGGCTGCTCTGAGTGCTGTTGCATCACTGTCTTTGAATGCAGCATCACAAATTTTCAGCAGGGAGTGCACCTTTCCAGTCATCCAGGGTTTCTGGTTTGGCCTGATGGTGATGGTCTTGGAGGTGGTCACATTGTCTATGCAGCTCCGGATGTAGCAGTGTACAGTCAATGAGTATTCCTCCAGGTCCACATTGCTCCCTGTTGTTGCAGCCGCTCTGAACATTTGCCAGTTGGTGGTCTCAAAGCAGTCTTGAAGCATGGACACAGGACCAGTTGGCCACAGAGATGGTCTTTGTGATGGTGCCCCTGCTTTTTGACACTGGACTGTAAGCATGAGGAGCGAGATGTGGTCTGAGGCGCCGAGATGGGGGCGGGGGGCTGCTCTGTAAGCTCCGCATATATTTGTATACACTTTGTCCAGCATGTTTTCCCCTGGTGTGGTGATGGTTACATGCTGGTGGAACTTGGGGAGAATATCTTGCAGGTTTACGTGGTTGAAGTCCCCTGTTACTACATACAGGGCATCTGGATGTTTATTTTGATGCAAGCTGATGGAGTTATGTAGCTGCTTCAGAGCGTTGTTAGCATTAGCTTCTGAGGGGAGGTAGACAGCCACAATAAACACTGCTGTAAATTCCCGCTGCAGATAGTGAGGGCGGAATTATTCTACAGCTTCAGAACAGTGTCTTTCCACCTCAGAACAGTTTGTGCACCAACCTTTGTTAATGTAGATGCACAGCCATCCTCCTCTGGTTTTACCGGAGTGCTGCTGGTCTCTGTCCGCACGGAAGAGTATCCGCTCATGTAGCTCAAAGACAGAGTCCGGCACGTTGCTGTTGAGCCACGTCTCTGTCAGGACATAAACACTGCAGCTCCGCATGTCCCGCTGATGTAATCTCAGTTGTAGCAAGTCCATTTTGTTATCCAGCGCACGGACGTTAGATAGAAATAGTGACGGGATAGCCAGTCTTCTGCCATTAGCTTTTAGCTTGTTTAGCAGACCTCTACATTTTACCCGTTTTCGCCTACGTGCGCAACGCTTCCTCTTGGGTCTGAACCAGATCCAGCTGTGACTCGCTCTCAGGATCGTCAATCTGCCGAGCGTTGCCTTTAGGTCCGGGTGGATTCATACATGACGGCAGTTGTTGTTTAGCCAAAGCAAATCTTTGGAGCTGTATTTTATGCTCGTTGTGTTTACTTGGAACACTAGAGCTGCTAACACCACTAAAACTACTATTTTTCTTAATGCCGCGTTCACACGGGCGCGATCAGACGCTACAAATTCACGTGGGTCGCCAGGCGACGGACGCGCCTCCTCGCCCGGTGTGTCACTCTGCTTGGGTGGACTTTCACTGCAAAAACTTTTCCCCGGTGCGTCATCAAATAGGAGGAGCTTCCATTCCGCTCGCCGGTGTTGTGAAAGTGTAGGTACACGGACCCACAACAGGGGGCGCAATGAACGGACAATAGAGAAAGGTGAATAACAAGTTTTACTGTTGTGAACAGGGCACAACCAATACAACAATTAATACTTTGTAAGTCGAAATCTGCTGGTGTTGTGTGGGCAGGCTCGAAGGTAGGAGACGTCCGTCCCCGTCGGACCGGAACCACCCAGATTTCCTCTGCCACCGAAAACCAGGAGTACTGGAACCGCCAAGTCCCGAATTCCCAGGTGGCCACTGCCTTCGCTCGTCGGATCCGGTACTGCTGGCGGGAAAGAGCACAAACACACAGGTATGGGTGCGACAGCACCCAGTAGACGGAGAGGGGAGAAGCCGCCTCCACCTCTTGAAATAATGAAGCAGGAAGGTGAGTACTTATCCAAGCAAGGTGCTTTCTGTAATCAGCTGTCCTGAAATAGTTTAGCAAGGTTTATCAGAGTCCTCAAAATATATACTAGCAGAGTAGGTTACCTTAATCTCAAGGCGATATCTCGGCACTGAGGTGGAGACGCTGTCCTGCTGATATACTCCGTCCTGAGTGCAGTCAGCTGTGTCTAGTAATGGGTGACAGCTGTCAGCCTGACAGCCTTCGTCGGCGGCAGCGCCCTCTGGTGCCTGGAGCCCGCACTCCAGGCAGGGCGCCCTCTGGTGGTGGTGGGCCAGCAGTACCTCCTCTTCAGCGGCCCACACAACAGGACCCCCCCCTCAACGGGCGCCTCCTGGCGCACGGCCGGGCTTGTCCGGATGGCGTCGGTAGAAGTCGGCCAGGAGGGCCGGGTCCAGGATGAAGCCCTTCTTCACCCAGGAGCGCTCCTCGGGGCCGTACCCCTCCCAGTCCACCAGGTACTGAAAACCCCGGCCCATTCGACGGACATCAAGGAGCCGGCGCACGGTCCAAGCCGGTTCCCCGTCGATGATCCGGGCAGGAGGTGGTGCCGGACCCGGGGTGCAGAGGGGTGAGGTGTGATGGGGCTTTATCCGGGAGACGTGGAATACTGGGTGGATCCGCAGTGAGGCCGGAAGCTGAAGCCTCACTGCGGCGGGATTGATGACTTTGACAACCTTGAAGGGACCGATGTACCGTTCTTGGAGCTTGGGGGAGTCCACTTGAAGGGGAATGTCCTTGGTGGACAACCACACTGCCTGCCCAGGACGGTACGTGGGGGCCGGGGCCCGCCGCCGGTCTGCATGTTTCTTCGCCCTCGTCCGGGCCTTCAACAAAGCAGAGCGGGCAGCACGCCACACCCGACGGCACTTCCGTAGGTGGGCCTGGACCGAGGGCACACCGACCTCTCCCTCGACCACCGGAAACAAGGGGGGCTGATACCCCAAGCACACCTCAAACGGGGAGAGGCCGGTGGCTGATGACACTTGGCTGTTGTGGGCGTACTCGATCCAGGCCAGGTGGGTACTCCAGGCCGTCGGGTGCGCGGCTGTCACACAGCGTAGTGTCTGCTCCAGTTCTTGGTTGGCCCGCTCTGCTTGCCCGTTGGTCTGGGGGTGGTACCCGGACGAAAGGCTGACCGAGGCCCCCAGTTCCCGGCAGAAGCTCCTCCAGACATGTGAGGTGAACTGGGGACCGCGATCGGAGACGATGTCTGATGGTATGCCATGCAGACGGACGACGTGGTGGACCAGGAGGTCCGCTGTCTCCTGGGCCGTAGGGAGCTTCGGGAGGGCCACGAAGTGGGCCGCCTTGGAGAAACGGTCCACTATCGTGAAGACGACGGTTTTTCCCTGGGACGGCGGGAGACCCGTGACGAAGTCCAGGCCGATGTGGGACCAGGGGCGATGAGGCACGGGCAGTGGCTGTAGCTGCCCTGAGGTCTTCTGATGATTGGCCTTGCCCCTGGCACAGGTGGTACAAGCCTGGACGTAGTCCCGGACGTCGGTCTCCAGGGATGCCCACCAGAAGCGTTGCCGGACGACTGCCACGGTCCTTCGCACCCCTGGGTGACAGGAGAGCTTAGAACCGTGACAGAAGTCTAGGACTGCGGCCCTGGCCTCTGGTGGGACGTATAGTTTGTTCTTTGGTCCGTTTCCGGGGTCCGGGACACGGGTCAGGGCCTCCCGGACGGTCTTCTCCACGTCCCAGGTGAGGGCGGCCACGATAGCGGACTCCGGGATGATGGGATCCGGGGGATCCGACGGTTCCGTTCTGACCTCCTCTTCGTGCACCCGGGACAATGCATCCGATCGCTGGTTCTTGGTCCCGGGGCGGTAGGTAATCCGGAAGTCAAAACGGCCAAAGAACAATGACCAGCGGGCTTGCCTGGGGTTCAGACGCTTAGCGGTCCTGATGTACTCCAGGTTCCGATGGTCAGTGAAAACCGTGAATGGCACGGCTGTTCCCTCCAACAGATGTCTCCACTCTTCGAGGGCCTCTTTCACAGCAAGGAGTTCCCGATTGCCGACGTCATAATTCCGTTCAGCGGGGGTCAACCTGCGAGAAAAATAGGCACACGGGTGAAGGACCTTATCGGTCTTCCCGCTCTGGGAGAGCACCGCTCCTATCCCTGAGTCCGAGGCATCCACTTCAACCACTAACTGGCGGCTAGGATCGGGCTGCACCAGAACTGGTGCAGACGAGAAGCGCCGTTTCAACTCCTTGAACGCGGCCTCGCACCGGTCCGACCAGGTGAAGGGAACTTTTGGAGAGGTCAGGGCTGTCAGGGGGCTAACTACCTGACTGTAGCCCTTGATGAACCTCCTGTAGAAATTAGCGAAGCCGAGGAACTGTTGCAGCTTCCTACGGCTAGTGGGTTGGGGCCAATCTCTCACCGCCGCAACCTTGGCCGGATCCGGGGCGACGGAGTCAGAGGAGATGATAAACCCCAGGAAGGACAAAGAAGTGCGGTGGAACTCACACTTCTCGCCCTTCACAAACAGACGGTTCTCCAACAACCGCTGCAGGACCTGACGGACATGCCGGACATGAGTCTCAGGATCCGGGGAAAAGATGAGTATATCGTCTAGATATACGAAGACAAACCGGTGCAGGAAGTCCCGCAAGACATCGTTTACCAACGCTTGGAAGGTCGCGGGAGCATTAGTGAGACCGAACGGCATGACCAGGTACTCAAAATGACCTAAGGGGGTGTTGAATGCCGTCTTCCATTCGTCTCCCTTCCGAATCCGAACCAAATGATACGCATTCCTAAGATCCAGCTTGGTGAACATCTTGGCTCCATGCAGGGGGGTGAACACCGAATCCAACAAGGGCAACGGGTATCGATTGCGAACCGTGATCTCGTTCAACCCCCTATAATCAATGCATGGACGAAGTCCGCCATCCTTTTTACCCACAAAAAAGAAACCTGCGCCCATCGGTGAGGTGGAATTCCGGATCAACCCGGCAGCTAAAGAGTCCCGGATGTAGGTCTCCATGGATTCGCGTTCCGGCCGTGAGAGGTTGTACAGCCTACTGGACGGAAACTCACTGCCTGGAACCAAATCAATGGCACAATCATACGGGCGGTGGGGAGGTAGCGTGAGGGCCAGATCCTTGCTGAACACGTCAGCGAGGTCATGGTACTCCGCTGGCACCGCCTTCAGATTGGGCGGGACTCGGACCTCCTCCTTAGCTTGGGAGCCAGGAGGAACCGAGGAACCGAGACACTCCCGATGGCAGGTTTCGCTCCACTGTACCACTACCCCGGACGGCCAATCAATCCGGGGATTGTGCTTTAGCATCCAGGGAAAACCCAAAACCACACGGGAGGTGGCCTGAGTCACGAAGAACTCGATCACCTCCCGGTGGTTGCCTGACACCACCAGAGTTACTGGAGGTGTCTTGTGCGTGATTGGTGGGAGTAGGGAGCCATCTAGTGCCCGAACCTGCACAGGCGAGGTAAGAGCCACCAGAGGGAGCCCTATCTCCCTGGCCCATCTGCTGTCAAGCAGATTCCCCTCAGAGCCCGTGTCCACCAGTGCTGGGGCTTTCAGGGTTGAATCCTCATATAGGATCGTGACTGGGAGTCGTGTAGCAATGTGGGTGTGTCCCACGTGCATGTTTTGGCCCACCCCTGGCCCAGTCTCTAGGGGCGGGCGTTGGAGTTTAACCGCTCGGGGCAATCGTTTGCCATATGCTCACTCGAGCCACAAACATAACAAGCTCCGTGGGCCCGCCTCCTTTGTGCTTCAGGTGCCCTAAATGTTGCCCTGCTAGCATCAGCTGCGTACATCACGGGACGCTGAGCGAAGACGAGCGAACATTGCATAAGGAAGTCCGCGCACGTCTCCACACAGCCGTCGTACGGTTCTGGAGGGCTTATGTATGCTTCAGGGGACGGAGGAAGGGGCCGTTGAACAACCAGTGGAACGTCATTCTCACACGCAGGGTCCTCGGGAGGGAGAGCCGCAGCGGCGCCCGGAGGGCGCGCTTCCATTTGTGCGGCGAGAGCCTCCACCCTGCGGTTTAGGAGAACGTGCTGCTCGGTCATAAAATCGATCCGAGTGGTGAAAGCGGTGAGGATCCGCTGCAACTCACCGATTACCCCTCCCGAAGCCGCCGCTGCGCCCTGTTCTTCCATTGGCCGTTCAACAGCCGGTTGACGCCCCTCGGGATCCATGACGCTGGCCGAGATATCCTGTTGTGAAAGTGTAGGTACACGGACCCACAACAGGGGGCGCAATGAACGGACAATAGAGAAAGGTGAATAACAAGTTTTACTGTTGTGAACAGGGCACAACCAATACAACAATTAATACTTTGTAAGTCGAAATCTGCTGGTGTTGTGTGGGCAGGCTCGAAGGTAGGAGACGTCCGTCCCCGTCGGACCGGAACCACCCAGATTTCCTCTGCCACCGAAAACCAGGAGTACTGGAACCGCCAAGTCCCGAATTCCCAGGTGGCCACTGCCTTCGCTCGTCGGATCCGGTACTGCTGGCGGGAAAGAGCACAAACACACAGGTATGGGTGCGACAGCACCCAGTAGACGGAGAGGGGAGAAGCCGCCTCCACCTCTTGAAATAATGAAGCAGGAAGGTGAGTACTTATCCAAGCAAGGTGCTTTCTGTAATCAGCTGTCCTGAAATAGTTTAGCAAGGTTTATCAGAGTCCTCAAAATATATACTAGCAGAGTAGGTTACCTTAATCTCAAGGCGATATCTCGGCACTGAGGTGGAGACGCTGTCCTGCTGATATACTCCGTCCTGAGTGCAGTCAGCTGTGTCTAGTAATGGGTGACAGCTGTCAGCCTGACAGCCTTCGTCGGCGGCAGCGCCCTCTGGTGCCTGGAGCCCGCACTCCAGGCAGGGCGCCCTCTGGTGGTGGTGGGCCAGCAGTACCTCCTCTTCAGCGGCCCACACAACAGCCGGGTCCGGTTGTCAGTCAAGCAAACATGACGGACCTTGATCACACGGAGCGAGTTGCTGTGGAAAGCTCCCAATACAGAGAGTATCATTATTTGCTGCAGGAGCTGTCTGGGTGATGGCCGCTTTCAGCGGTCCTTCCACCTCTGCGGGACCCAGTTTGAGGATCAACTGTCCCGTTCGCGCGCTCACGTAAACAATTAAAAAAAAGAAAAAGAAACTCCGCTGCTTGCTGCAGCTGGCTCTTCCCCCAAAAAACTCTGTCATAATTGCGTTTAGAAACCAGTCACCATTTGTTTTATTATACATCTGTGTAGTTAATTAATAAAATATTCTCTACAGTCGATTCGCTCGTGTGCGCACGTGAAAAAAAAAAGAAAAAGCTCCGCTCCCGCTGCTGCAAGTAGGGCTGCTGCTCGCTCCAAAAACTGTCGTAATTGTGTTTAGAAACCAGTCACCATTTGCTTTATTATACATCTGTGTAGTTAATTAATAAAATATTCTCTACAGACGTTTCACTCGCGCGCGCACGTAAAAAGAAAGAAAAGGAAAAAGCTCCGCTCCCGCTGCTGCAAGTAGGGCTGCTGCTCGCTCCAAAAACTCTGTCATAACTGTGTTTAGAAACCAGTCGCCATTTGCTTTATTATACAGCTGTGTAGTTAATAAGTAAAATAATCTCCAGGACGATTCGCGCGCGCGCACGTAAAATAAAAATAAAAAGAAACTCCGCTCCCCCTGCTGTGGTGCTGCTGTTCGCTCCAAAAACTCTGTCATGATTGTGAAATAAAGGACAAAAGAAACATAAGTCCTGCTCACAGGCTGCTACCAGATACAGGACATGTTCACATCTTCAGTCAAACTCCAGACATCTCCACGTCACTACATATTCAGTCCCTGATTGGTCATCGCGGCACGACGAAACGAAAAAGTTCAGATTTTTGAACTTGGGGAGGAGGGCAACGCGACGTGACGCAATATCACGCCACAAACGCGCAAAACGCTCAAAATCGCTTCACTCGTGTCCATCGCATCGCGCTGCGCGGTTTGGCGCCAAAACGCATCCTTACATAGGGATTACATGGCAACAAGTGGCTGCAGTTGCTCGCGTCGCGCTCGGTGTGAACGCGGCATAAGGACTACACCGGGAGCTAGAGAAGCTGCTGCGTCGATGTGCGCCGCCATCTTGAAAAAAATATATATACATGCCAGTGAAATAATACCATGCTACTGCTAGTAAACGCACAAACAACCATGTAACCATAACTTCAATTTCAATTTAATTTAAATTTAATTAGCTTATAATGCGCCAAATCACAGCAAAAGCCGTCTCAAGGCGCCTTACATAAAACAATTCAACATAAAATTTAAATAAATAATTAAAATGAATTAAAAAAATCAAATACATAAATAAAAACAGAAGTAAAAGAATGAAACAGATAAAAAATAAAAACTATTCATAAGAATGAGAATAAAAATAGTTTTTCAGTCTTGACATAAAAATGTCCACAGACTCCGACTGCCTCACAGTCGCAGGAAGACTATTCCACAGGGTGGGTGCACAATATGAAAAGGCTCTTTGACCTGCTGACTTCCAGGGCAGTAAGCAGAGAATCTTTTATTCCATGCCATCTCTTAATTCAGGTTTTACAGAAACACCCTCTCTATTAAACAAGGCACCCATCCAGTTCCTCACCACTAGGTATCCAATTTTCTTAAGTTCACATGATGTCGTCATATGATGTCATTTCTTTGCATGACACATTAGCACCAGGAGAGCAGAATCTATGCAGAAATTTCTATATCAACACATTTCAGCATCTCATCTAGTTCCTGAGAGATGGTTGAGGTCATCTGTCCTGCATGTTCTCCATGCCTACCTACTGCACAGCTGACCCCTAAAGTCTGGTATTTCTGAGCTCTTGATTGGCTGAGACAGCTGACTTGGTTAATTAGCAGTGGGTGGAGCAGGGAGAGTGAGAAAACGTGAAGGACAGGTGACGTCCAGGAGCAGGGTTGGTGACCCCTGATTTAGACAATAGCCACGTTTCTGGTACAGATTTGTGCAAAAGTCAAGCAATATTCTCAGAATGTCAGCAAAGGACAATAGCAAAGTTACAGCATTTCATTAACTGACAGAATGTGAGTGCTGGGTTTGTTTTCTCACGATATCTGTTAGTCAAGCGTGACTTGCAAGAACTGCAATTCCAAAAGTAATGGTGTCAGATCGGTAAGTCCAGATAAATATTGCCATTTCACTATTCTGATGTTATTATGATGTTATCTCTTATTAGGTTTAACAAGCTCTAAGCCTTATTTTGTCAATAAGTCAAGGCACGAATTTTCGAATATCATGAGATACTTTCTGTCGTGTGACCTGCAAAATAATTTCATTGCTGTTTTGCGAAAGAAAAGGTCTTCAAATTGCCTGAAAAACCACCCAATGAGTGTAAAATGTTTTGCAATTCTTTCTTCTTTTTTTTTTTTTCAAAATGCAAATGTCCATTAAACATATTTTCAATTATTACTCCAGGAGGATAATGGAAACCTGCCTACTGACCTCTGATTTGACTTTGGATTCTATGACCTTGAAGTGAACAGCGTTGAGAGTTTATCCACCAGTGGCGGCTGATGAAAAACAGTCTTGGTGGGGCTGCTGTGCCAATAGATTCCCTTGCCTTGTCCAGTACAGGCATTCAAGAGATCAGTCAGAAAATTACTACAATTCCACAATAATCATTCATGTCCTTCTCAAAATCAGCAGTTTTACAGATAAAGTTAACCATTTACAGCTATATTAGGCCCCATTTCTACTTTGGAAAGGAACAGTATCAAATACAACACTCAAGTTCTTGAGCAAAGAACATTTCACCATTTGACACCAATTACACACATAGTACACCAAACTGTACTGCACTGCCATTATCTTCAGACAAACAGATCCTGGGGTTCACAATGACACCGACCTTAACAAAATAGAAAATATCACCAAATTTACACACTTTCAAAATATGGAAAAATTCTTCAATTGACAAAAGAACATTATGTACATATTACAATGTTCACACCACCGAGAGAGAGAGAGAGAGAGAGAGAAATGTGTGTGTGTGTGTGTGTGTGAGTGAGTGAGTGAATGAGTGAGAGAGAGAGAGAGAGAGAGGTGTGTGAGAGTGAGAGAGAGAGAGTGTATGTGTGTGACAGTGAGAGTGTGAGAGAGAGAGAGAGAAAGTGTGTGTGTGTGAGTGAGTGAGTGAGAGAGAGAGCGAGAGAGAGAGTGTGTGTGTGTGTGTGTGTGAGTGAGTGAGTGAGTGAGTGAGTGAGTGAGAGAGAGAGCGAGAGAGAGAGAGAGTGTGTGTGTGTGTGAGAGAGAGAGAGAGAGAGAGAGAGAGAGCGAGAGAAAATTAAGGTAATATTTTGCATGAACATTACTGAGTGGAATGGAGGCAAACTAAAGAAGCTTGAAAAACTTAAAAAAGCAAATTAAGTATACAAAACCACTTAATTAAATGCGTTGCTAAACCTGGGTTTGTCTTACTATAAGTGTCTTGTGTGAACTCAGTGGCTGAGTTAGAATTTCTTTAAAAAACATGCAAATTGCTATTTTAGGGTTTTGTTTTGTTTTTAAACTGAGCAAATAATTTGTTTTAGAGTGTGGAATACTCCAAAGAATATTTCACTTCTGTGGACGGATCCTCATAACTTGTAAAGTGAAATCAAAATGTCAGCATGACTGCAGCTTTGAACACTGTTACAAACAGCCCCGGCCTCCCCTATTACCATTATAACTGGTCTGCTGTCCCAATAAAGATCACAGCTTTGACCCCTTAAAACAAACAAAAAACATCACTCATTCGTTTTATCTTAAATTTTCATCCTCGTTTCCACACCAGGAGCAACATTCGGGAATAAATCCGAGCAGCTCGTCAGCTGACCTGAAGAGGTGGATGCGCTCCTTTCCATCCGCGCAGATCAGCAGCCTCCGTGACGTGTGCGCGCTGACAGTGTGAATGAAGCCTGACACGGTTTATAACGAGTCAGACAAACGTCTCTCCTCCAACCGGGATGTGCAATTGTCATTAAACCACGAGAAAGATCTGATGTGCGCACCTCCATGCGCCTCCAAAAGGATCCCCGCCAAACTTTGGTGTCATTGATTTGATTAGTTTTGTCCCGTTTTAAACCTCCGAAGAGTTCTTCAACTTACTCCAGCAAAACACACGGAGACAAAATAAAATAAATAAATAAAATAAAAATAAATAAATATAACCCAAACGTCGTCGTCACCATCATCTCTTCCTGACTGACTGACAGCAGCAGCTGCAGCATCACGTATATCACTGACTGTAATCTAACGTTCCCGCATTTTTGTAGCAAGGGCTAAAATTCCGGCGCCCCAAAGCCATTAATTTTGGCAATGTTGATTTGCCAAATATTTATTAATTTTCCCTAGCAACTACATACAATTGGTTATTTCGCTGCACTTCAAGGGCGCTTGAATGAGCGCCCAAGACGAGGAATGATACGTTCTCTGCTTCTGTCGGTGGAAATGCACTGTTGAATGAGAGTCAGTTGGAGGAAGTGTTGTTTTAATCATTCATATTACATGTAGGCACATACTATTAAGTAAAACTGACATTGATAATACTTTTTAAATATATATTATGACTTTTCCTCTCCACATCTAGGAGGGCAGCGCCCGAGCGCCCCCTATGGGCCAGCCGCCACTGTACCACCAAGTTTGATTAAAAACACTGTTTTGAATGTCACTTCAGACGGAAAAAGACAGAACACTTTGCAAAGAGACTAAAAAGAATTTTTAATAAATGAATTGCAGAGAGCACATTAATCTTCAACTAATGTAAAGTATTGGTAGCTTGTGAAGCAATTTTAGGTTTAAAGACCTGAGAGATCTGTGAAAAGTTTATAAAATTGTGTAGTTGGAGATCTCAGAAGTTTTCAGGAGGTCCTAAAGAGCACAAAATTAAACACTGATGAAATACTTGAATTACCATCCTGATTAACCTCTGTATTAAGAAATCCACAAGCTTTTTCATATAATTTGAAAGTGACTGTTTTAAGAAAGGTGGGGGGGAGTCCAGTTATAACCCCTTGAAGAGGTCAGACTAGAGTTATTTTCTGTCTTGCATATCTTCATACGGTGTGCTGCCAATGTGTGAAATTTCATTGAAATCCATAAACGTTTTAAGAAAATTTCACTTACAAGGTTCATGGCAGACAGACATACTGAAAGGTTGATACATATATAACACCCCACCACCACCACCACGCAAGATTTTGCTTGCAGAGGGTATAAAGAAGTAAACATTTACCAATTACTTTTTGAGGTCTTGTCTATTCTTGTACAGACAAACATATACAGAGGATCCGATTGGATGAGGCTGTACCTGCTGTCATATGACATCATTCCAGAGATCACCAAGAGGCCACACTCACTCTGCAAGAAGAAAAAAATGATAACTAGCAGCTGTTTGCAGAGATCATCACAGCTGTTCCGAAGGTCCCATTCACACTATGATGTGAGGTGGCTGACGCTGCCCAACATAGCCAGTACTTCAAAATGTCTGTGAAACGCCAGATATTGGGCTCTCCGTGGGTCCATATTTCCCTTCTTCACTGCAGGTCAATGTAGCTCTGTGGAGGGTGATGTACTGGCGGAGCTCAATGTTTGACGATGGTCCACTGACTTACTATAGGATGTACTTCAACTTTCAGCATTGGAGGGCAGTTGAACCAGTGGTGTGCGCCACGGAGCAATAGCACAACATTGGCAGAGCTGATCATTGACTCTGTGTTTGTTAGGTGACATAGCATATATAAACTCGACAGCACTGTGCGATTGCATCACTTGCTACTGGTATGTTGTTGCGACAGGTTTGACATGTTTCTTCATAGTTCGTCAGTTGTATCCAGTCAAACCTCTGACATTGGCCAGCAAAGGTGACTGCAGCAGTCACTGCATACTAGCGGAGGTGACAGTGGTAGCGGAGCTCAAGTCTTGCCTGTATTTAGCATGAATGTCAACCACGATGCTGGTTGACGACAGTCAACTCTTCACTCTCCGTTGGCAAATGCTGGTGTCGCAGACCGAATGGTCTGCCCCTACAAACTGGTCTGCCCTGCCTCCACTGCGCATGCGTCATTTCGGAATCTCTTCACCCAGAGCAATCAAATGGATTAATGGGATTATTAACCATCAGACAGTGTTGCCACAGTTACTTTGAAAAAGTAACTTAGTTACTTTACTGATTACTCAATTGTAAAAGTAACTAAGTTAGATTACTAGTTACTTTTTTAGTTACTTTTCCCAGCTGCCGACAACAACCCTCTGCCACCTCAACATGACAATGATACCTGTTTTGCCAAAACTCACTTTATAGTCACCCTTTCTTGACTTCAATGAAAATAAATACTTGTTTTATAAAAAGTAAAATAAAGACGTCTTTCTTGACCTCATATTTAACTGTTGACAGCACTGTAACAGTAAAACTTGCAATTTCGAGCCTACATTGTTTATAAAGGTAACTATTAAATTCTAACATTTTCTAACATTTAAATTCTCTCTAAACATTTTACTTGTCGAAATTATTATTTTAAGCAATATTAGTTGTAGTAAAAAACGGCTTCAAAATTGCTCCTTTAATCTAGGGGTGTTGTGAGGGGGCACATCCCTCCCCCACAACCCCATTCCATCTGGATTCGCCCCTGCTTTGGCGTTTGAGCACAAAGAATGGATAACATTTATTTATGCAGAAAACATGACCAGATTTACAGGTAAGAAAGTTTTATTGCGTTTTCACATTATGTGGTCCTCAGAAAGAGAGTTTAGGTGCATTTGAGTGGAAAATAGTGTTAGTTGTTGACGCGTCGCAGAGGATCAGCTGTTTTTAACGACCAGATACAGAGCGGCTCAGCTCAGAATTCTAAATAAAGGAGGAAAAAAAGTATAAAAATGTCTTTGTAAAGCTCAGTGCAGGTGTGCTGATCACCGCGCTTTAAGAGGTGAGGACGAGTCGAGCAACTGCAAAAAAACCGCGGATTAAAAGCTCACAGCTCACTTAAAGTGGGCAGTTCAGTCGAACCCCGACCTCCTGCCCACAGACCAAGTTTAATGCTGTTATCGACCCACAATGAAAAATAATAGTAACGCACAGTGACATGGAGAAGTAACTTTAATCTGATTACTGATTTGGAAAGATTAACGCGTTAGATTACTCGTTACTAAAAAAAGTGGTCAGATTAGAGTAACGCGTTACCGGCATCACTGCCATCAGATGACAAGGTAAAACCTCTTAAATCATTCTAAAGTCAGTTTTAAGCAGAAACGAGGTAGTTTTAGGCAGAAACGAGGTGAAACGTGGTGACAGTGTGAAATGACCAATGTGCAGTGAATGCATCAGCTAGCAGCTCATGTACCCGTGTGAGATAAAACTCAAGGATGACTATAATGATCTTCAGTAGAGATAAACAAGAAGCTAAATAAAGCCACTGGAGGTCTTCGTTGTTTTCAGCTTGCACTTTTGAAAGGTTACAAAATGAGCCATGCAATTTTGATAATTAATTGCAGACTTTGATACAATTCTGTCATGTTTTTGGTGTCATCACGCTCATCTAATTTGATTTTATAGTCACATGAAACTTGCTCCCTGCACTAGATGTAATTTGTTTTGTGTTATGTGAAGGTTACATATACTTTTTTTAGTTCTACTAAAAGAGACCGAAGTATTCAGATGATAAAAATGTGCACAAACAAGCAAAGCTAAATAATATGATTTTTTTTTCTTCATTATCAGCATTATGACACATCTAGGAAGGGATGATGTTTAAGGTTGAGTTTGTACATCTGTCTCTGTTTGTCTTTACACAGTGCAACTAAACAAATTAACAGATTTGAATGAAAGAAATGAATGAATGTGCAAGTGAAAGTCAAAAAATAGCTTGCAAATGTAAATACAAATACACAATATAAATACCAGACATACTGATTAATACTGGTTTACTGGCTACTTCTGTTCCTCTCATTCCCATACCCATCTTCCTGTTACTCCTCCTCCCCCTGAGTGAGGAGTTGTGCAGTCTGATGGCCTGAGAGACAAAGGAGTTTTTCAGTCTGTTGGTCCTGCACTTGGGAAGGAGCAGTCTGTGGCTGAAGAGGCTCCTCTGGTTGCTGATGGCAGTGTGCAGATGGTGACTGGCATCATCCATAATATCCAGCAGATTGTCCAGTGTTCTCTTCTCTGCCACTATCACCAGAGAGTCCAGCTTGATGCCAACCACAGAGCCAGCCTGTCTGATCAGTTTGTCTAGCCTGGATGTGTCCTTGTACATGCTGCCCCCCAACATACCACGTTGTAAAAAAGCATGCTGGCTACTATGGACTGGTAGACCACCAAAGGAGTTTCCTGCAGATGTTAAATGACCACAATGACCTTACAGGCATAAGTAAGCACAGGAACCGAAAGATTTGGACTTTCATTCTCCTTTAAAGATATCACCATCAAACACTTCGTCTAGTGACCCTCATGACTCCATGAGCTCTACCCAGGCATCTTCTGATCTCAAAGGCTGAGGACCTGTATTTGTTTTGGTCCACCAGATCTGGATTATTAGCTGGATCTGATGACGTTCACCAATGGATAGACAATCATGGGATCCTGAACACTCAACTTTGAACCTGGCTGTTTGGCAACC
Organism: Thalassophryne amazonica; assembly: GCF_902500255.1. Classification (NCBI taxonomy): domain Eukaryota; kingdom Metazoa; phylum Chordata; class Actinopteri; order Batrachoidiformes; family Batrachoididae; genus Thalassophryne; species Thalassophryne amazonica. The sequence continues at coordinate 66,256,081 of NC_047113.1, forward strand.
TTTGATGGTGATCATTAATGGTCGTGTGGCTGATTAAGTCGAGACATCCTCAAGACGTTCATGCAATTCTCCTTGGAAAAACAGGTTTCGTTTTCAGAGCAGCACTTCGTTACTTAGCATTTCTAAAAGCAGACATTTCTTTGGCTTGAACTGAACAGCACAATATTATCACTGTTTGTGGTGTGTTCCTGGTCAGCCTCCCACATCCTGTAGGCGAACCGTGAGATGCAGGTGAGACTGGAAGGCCATCTGGAGATGCTGTTTAGTTTCATAGTGTGAAGACTCTGCTGGACATTAATTGTCTGAAGCCAGAAAAAGCCTCAAGTTTGACAGCTTTCAAAATGTCTTCAGCACAGTCATCCCTGTAGGTGGGAACAGCTGGAGAACTGGACATAAACATGCCGGCTGCTTTTAAGCTCCACTTCACACTAAACAAAAAAAACAACAACTTGGTATTAAAGTGTAATGCGAATGCTCTACAAACTCTACTTATGTTCTTTACCAGGAAAGTCCTCATTATTCAAACATTGATGTGGTATTCGGGAGGCTAGAGTGCACACAGCATTTTACTGTATTAACACAGGCTGGGCCTCATATTTACAACAAATATGTTTTATTTAAAAAGCATCAGGAGAGTACTACGCTGAAAACCACAGTTGGTCCTGCCAACACACATTTCACTTATTTCATAGAGTTTCTGTGTGCAATGTAAGAACTTCCTTGCTAATCTTCTAAAAAGCTGCATTTCTGCAAATTATAAATTGTTTCTGCAATAAAGCATTTCTAAATGGGACTTGTAAGAGGAAAAAGCTACTAAGCCCTCACTGTTGCTATGCAACCACAGAAAACTCAGTGGAAACATTCAAACTACTCAAGTTTGAGAATATGGGCTTTGTTTGCATTCAAGATATGCTAAGCATTATTAGGATGATGCAACAGAAAATTGTGCATTAATGCAGAGCTTGGGAAGCATACTTTATGAAAAAAGTAAATTAAGTTTGGCAGCATTAGAAAGGTCTGGTAACATCCTATTTATTTAAATGGTGTTGTGGCCACAACATCCTTATTACATGCACAAGAGCCAAATGTGTGTCAGGTCACGTCTACACTATGCAACCGCATTTAGTCTTGGATGGCAACCACACAGGCACACAACCAGTCAATCCCCCCACCTCCCAAATGTAGCCATTTATCTGCAGCAGCCAAGAGCAACATGGGCATGACCATGGCCAGTTGTAGAAGTTGTAAACATTGAGACACTTTCATGCCGGATCACGTCCAGATAAATAGACCACATGACCAAAATGTTGTAAACACATTCCCTCAGACTGTAAGATGTACTCCTGATATTAATGTACCCATGCAACCATAACCATTCATGAGATTAAACATCATTTAAGCAGTAATCCAGGATGTTCCCAAGTGTCTTTCTTTAGGAAAGACATATCTCAATGGCATTCTTATAACAGTACTCTAAAATAGCCCTCCCAGTTTGCAAGAAGTGTTTGGGTAGATGAAGGGAATCATTCTTGAAGAGTGAACGGAGAGCAAGGGAACTCCAGCTTTCTGCCAGAACTACCTCACAGGTTCACTCTGTTTATCAGACCTTGTTTAATGTTGAAGGTCCAAGTCTTTAGGGTCCTGGTGCTTCTTGTCTTACTCTATGGTTGTGAAACTTTAATACCAACTGGTGATTTAAGGATATGACTGGATGACTTTGATGCCAGGTCGCTTTGGAGGATCCTTGGATATCACTAGAATGACTTTGTGCCAAACAAGCAGCTACTTAGGGAAATTCAGATAAGTATCACTTGCATTATGTCGAAGTGTCAGCATTGACATTTTGGCCATGTGGCACATTTCTCTATACATGATCTAGCACATAGGTGTCTGATGGTTGAGGACTTCTGTGGTTGGAGAAGGCAACGGGGATGCACACACTTCATCTGGCTGTGACAGGTAAATGGATACTTTTGAGAGGTGGGGATGGACTGGTTGTCTGCATGAGTGGTTGCCATCCAGCACTCAAGGCATGGTATCATGGATGGAGAAATATGCAAAAGCAGAGCATGGTGTCAGACTTTATTAGTTTAAGGTAAATATGGAAATAAATACTTTTGAAGTGGATCAAAACTGATTAATGATTTAGGTGGGCACCAGAAGATTTTCAAATTTCAATGCGGGCGCTAACGTTCTTGAGTTTGGGAATCCCTCCACTTACAGTGAGGAAAATAAGTATTTGACCACCCTGCAATTTTGCAAGTTCTCCCACTTAGAAATCATGGAGGGGTCTGAAATTTTCATCTTAGGTGCATGTCCACTGTGAGAGACATAATCTAAAAAAAATCCGGAAATCACAATGGGCCTCGTATCAACGTGCGTACGGCGATATTTGAGCGTATATGGGGTGTACGCCAAAATGGCTGCGCCACTTGGCATTTATCAATGTGGTCGTTGGCGTACGCTGCGCTGAAAATATACACCAGGTCGAGAGGTGGTGTAAATTATATGCCAAAATGAACCAGCGCTGGAATCCACATAAAAATTAAAATGATCAACATGATAAACAGTGCCATCATACAAATCAATGCATATGTTACATAAATAACACTTTCCTGATTATACTACATAATAATCAATACAAATCCTGCTTTTGCGGGATTGCTGATCTATCGAGCACGATCCGTGGCTACATACAAAACATCATACTCTGGGGGTGCTCTTCTGCAAAGGGGACAGGATGAGTGCACTGTGTTGAAGGGAGGATGGATAGGGTCATGTATTGCGAGATTTTGGCAAACAACCTCCTTCCCTCAGTAAGAGCATTGAAGATGGGTCATGGCTGGGTCTTCCAGCATGACAATGACCCCAAACACACAGCCAGGGCAACTAAGAAGGGGCTCAGTAAGAAGCATTTCAAGGTCCTGGAGTGGCCTGGCCAGTCTCCAGACCTGAACTCAATAGAAAATCTTTGGAGGGAGCTGAAACTCCAAACCTGAAAGATTTGGAGAAGATTTGTATGGAGGAGTGGACCAAAATCCCTGCTGCAGTGTGTGAAAACCTGGTGAAAAACTACAGGAAACGTTTGACCTCTGTAATGGCAGACAAAGGCTACTGTACCAAAATTTAACATTGATTTTCACAGGTGTTCAAATACTTATTTGCAGCAGTAACATACAAATAAAATATTAAAGAATTATACATTGTAATTTCCGGATTTTTTTTTTTTTTTTTAGATTATGTCTCTCACAGTGGACATGCACCTAAGATGAAAAGTTTAGACCCCTCCATGATTTCTAAGTGGGAGAACTTGCAAAATTGCAGGGTGTTCAAATACTTATTTTCCTCACTGTATGAATTAAGTAATCACTAGATCACTAGATATAGCCTGAAAATTCCCGCTGTTAGCATTCACACTGGTAGATGCCCTCAATGAGCTTCAATTACAATGTAGATTTCAACATGTTCCCAATTCATTTTTGTCATCAGTCAAAGGTGAGAGGTCTCATCTTGCCATTACTTTTGCAAAAAGTGTGCAGCAATTTGGACCTGATTGGCTTAATAAGAGAAAGTGAGGACCACACAACCTGCAAACCGACAGAGTAATGTACAGTCCCAAAGCTTTATGTGCCAGAACTGTAACTGAGAATAATTATTGCTTTCAGAACCTGAATAGTAAGTCCCTTCGGCTGCTCCCTGTTTGCACTCGGGGTCGCCACAGCAAATCCAAGTTGGATCTGCATGTTGAATTGGCACAGGTTTTACGCCGGATGCCCTTCCTGACGCAACTCCACATTACATGGAGAAATGTGGCAGGGGTGGGATTTGAACCCAGAGCCTTCTGAACTGAAACCAAGCGCATTAACCACTTGGCCACCACCCCTGCTTTTTCAGAACCTGAATAATTTTAGAAAATTGTTTTATAATCTTCGCAATCACTGGGTGACTACATGGTTAAAACTGCACTTTAAATAATTTTTAAACACCATTTTGCAAGCAATATGCAAATTGACCTGTAACTATGCTACTCAATCATATTTACATAAAACAAGTGATGTTACAAGTGTGTAGCTTTAATGAAACTGGGTGTTAATTCCAAAAAGCAGTATATGTGGACCATTTGAATTTGGTTATTTTACTGGCATTTAAGTGACGCTATTTAAAAATTGCAAACTGGAGTTTCCAAAAACCACAAGAGTCTGGAAAAGTTAACGATGTACATTAGCTACAACAAGCACATCTCTTAAAAAAAAAAAAAAAATATATATATATATATATATATATATATATATATATATATATATATATACTGCACAAATCCCAAGAGGTATTACACACAGTAAACAATATAATGAATCCACAATCTCAAGTAGGTGCATGCATGTAATTGCATGGCGCTGACATGTACCAAACTTTAATTACTGACAGACTGACATTGGCTCTTCCAAACCACCTCAGCTAGCAACTTCCATTCAACAAAAAAGCCAGTGAAATGAGATGTCTGTGTTTCTAGATAGGGAGAAAATTAATTATGCTGCCTTAAAATGCCTTCACACGGCTACATTTCTCACCTAGTCCCACTGCAACCACCGCCAAGGTCCTTTCATCAATAGTCAATCAAAACATAAAAATTCCAAACTGTAAACATCACTCAGACTCCTGCCACTACTCTTCTATTCACTTCGATGTCTGAGCCAAGTGCATGTTGCTGGTCAATATGTACATCCTATTATGGAAAACTGATTTTACCTTGAATTTGTGAGATTTTAATTGTTGCATTTGAAAAGAAGTGAACATTACCTCAGATACATGAATTCATCAGTGTATAGCTGATAGAAACACTTCAGAATGAATGCATACCGAAGAGCAAACACAAGGTCTTGCACGCATCATGTGAGCATTTCTGCAATCTATTACCATAAGAAATGTTGATGATATTTATATGGCAATCCACAAAACCAAAGTGAGACAGGCGGAAATGTGACATTTGAAAAGAAATATTCACCAACAATAAAATCAGAGTTCCCTTAATGCTTTTTTTGCACATCTATTCATGGGGCAACATGTGTCTATATGGAGACTGGAGTTTTCCAGCAACCAGATTTCCAGATGTGGCATGATGCACTATTTCCCCAAACAACCAGATATTGTCATGTTTGACCACTGATAGGTCATATAAAATAAAAATCTACCCACAGTGAGTGTTAGTGTATGCGGCCAATTTGAGTACAGTTAATAGAAGGAATCGCAATGACATCACGCGCTGGGCAGGGCCCAGACTAGTAGGCAGAAAACTCTTCTGCAGCCACCGACTGTGTGCACTCGGTGATCTGTCACACACTGACAGATCAGTACTGTGCATAAAGAACACATCAGATCCAGATGGAAGACAAACAGTTTTAAAGATTTTCACTTTGCAAGCATTTATCCTCAAGGATCAGATGTGGTTTGGCCCAGAATTGTGTCCAGTACAGGAGGTAGATGGGATCACATGTGCTCACCCTGTGTTCCACCTGATCGCATTAAAAACGCACCTCCCCCCCTTCTGTTCTTTTTATTTCTTTTTTCTTTTGGTTTTCTCTGTGCAGCTCCACATTTAGGTGATGAACTGCGACTGAAGTTATTATGAAGGCTGCAAACTACGATCTGATTTTCGGTTTGTTTTTCTTAAATCAAACGCAGTTTAACATGTGCAAAAGAGTGATTTTGCAGACAAACGGACAAATACAAAGTATAAAGTTAGACTCACCGGCATCAAAATGACTGTAAGCTGTGGAAGAAATAAAACCAGCAAGAAGAAACACAGAGGCAACTATCCAGGAACCCAGGGTTCGGTTCTAGCTGGTCTGGTGGCTTGTTAAAAGGTAGAAATGTACGAATACATATATATATATATATATATATATATATATATATATACGAGGTCTATTAGACAATAAACCAACCCTTTTATTTTTTTTTTAACTATATGGATTTGAATGACGTGCGATTCCACCAATCATGCTTGAACCCTCGTGCGCATGCGTGAGTTTTTTCACGCGTGTGGGTGACGTCATTTCCCTGTGGGCAGGCCTTGAGTGAGATGTGGTCCCACCCTCTCGGCTGAATTCCTTTGTTTCACATGCTGCTCCAGACGGCGCGTGTTGCTTTATCAAAATTTTTTCTGGACCTGTGAGGAATATCCGAGTGGATACTATTCGAGAAATTAAGCTGGTTTTCGGTGAAAAGTTTAACGGCTGATGAGAGATTATGGGGTGTTTCTGTCGGTGTAAGGACTTCCCACGGAGCGGGACGTCCTGCAGCGCTTCCAGGCGCCGTCGTCGGCCTGTTTCGACCTGAAAACATCCTAATTTAAGGCTTAATTCACCCAGGACGTCGTGAGAGAACAGAGAAGATTCAGAAGAGGCCGGCATGAGGACTTTATGCGAACATTCCACTGTTTAAGGACATTTTTAATGAAAGACGTGTGCGCAAATTCGCCGAGTCGTTTCCGTGACGACTCGGCGAATCTGTGTGCGCCGCGACAGGAAAAACACCTCCGTGTTGAAAACCATTTGTAAAAATTCAGGCGGCTTTTGATGGCTTTCAACAAGTGAGTAACTGAGAAATTGTTTAACAGCTTGGGCATGTTCCAACTTGCCCGTTAAGGTTTCCAACGGAGGTGTTTTTCCTGTCGCGACCCCCCGCGGTCGGGTCCGGCCCGACATGCGACTCTGCCCACACGTTCTTTCATTACAAAATGTCTGTTAACAATGGAATGTCCGAATAAACTCCTCATGCCGACTTCTTCTGAAAGTTCTCTGTTCTCTGACGACTTCCTGGGTCAACAGAGCATGAAATGTGGAAGTTTTCAACTTGAAACGGTGAGATGCTGCCGCCTCGAAGCGCAGATCGCCGTCAGGCGCCGTGGGCCGTCCTTACGGCGACACTACCAGACCAAAATCTCTCATCAGCTGTTAAAATTTTTACCGAAAACCAGCTGAATTTATCGAATGGTGTCCACTCAGTTGTGCCTTACAGTTTTGAAAAAATTTTGATCAAACAAAGCAGCAGTCTCTGAGCCATTCCTAAACAATGAAAAAAACGACGAGAGGGTGGGCCACTCCTCACTCAGACTGCCCACAGGCGAATGACATAACCGACAGGCGTGAAAAAACTCTCGCTTGCCCACGAGGGTTCAAGCATGTCTGATATAATCACACGTGATTCAGGCGCAAAACCCTGTATCTCCACCAGACCACTCTTGTTTTAAGTAAGGATATTTACCTGATGGAACCTGGTATCTCCACCTTCAGTTTGTTTGCAAAATTCAGTATGTCCATCAGTTTAATGTACGCTAATGTTGCATTTACTCATAGGCAGTACGTGTTACGAATGTCATATTTGCGTCATTCTTGGCACATTCCTGACATTCTTAATGTGACTTAATGCATCTGAATAGGTTTCTTAATAGTGCGTGATATTCATGATTTTTGTGGAGCATGTTTTTGGCTGTCAAAAAATCTTATGCTTCGTTTACACATAACGACGGCATGTTACGAATGCCATGAAGTATACATTCTTGGCTGCTGATCACAAATGTGATGATTCGGGGCAGAGGCGTCAGGTCTCCTCACGGTCCCCACGGTCAAGAATAATGTTCTGCCGGACTGCAACTCCACCTCCCCGCCGAGAAATCAGCTACCTTGGAGGTAATTTCTCTGCTGAATTTAAACTGAGTCATAGTCTGATCTCTTTTGCAGCCATTTTCCTGTGGTGTTTCCTTATCTGCTGGATTGGCGTTTGGTGTGATTAGCGACTGCTTCGCCTCACACCCCAACCAGATAAGTGGTTAAACAGGAGCTGCACGAGTGTGTGATTGGAGGTGGAGGTGCTCCCTCCCAAAAGAACACAGACTGTGGGATTACTGAGTGTGCATACTCACACTCACCTGTGCTGTTTTTGTTCTCTGCCAGCAGTGCCAGGTCTGACAGCTGGAGACGGTGGCCACCTGGGGACTCAGGACTTGGCGGCTCTGGTGTTCTTCAGATGGGTGGCGGTGAGGGCCGTGTGGGATCTGGCTCGGTTCTGGACGGGCATCTCCTATCCTCAAGCCTGCCCACACGTCACCCAACGTGTAATTGACTGTAGTTCCAAACTTGTTGTCTGTATTCCGTTGTGCACAATTTACAACATTAAATTGTTACTGTTTTGGCTTATCCATAGCCCGTTCATTTACGCCCCCTGTTGTGGGTCCGTTTTCCTACACTTTCACAACAAAAAATATTAATATAGGCTACTTTGTGTGTTCAGCTATATGTGTGTATGTGTGTGCACACATCTGTGATCTGTGTGAACTTGGTGATTCATGTAAACATCCAGTGATGGCAAACAGGGAAATAATATATCAGCCTTGTTCACTGTTTTCTTCTCAAAAGCACCGCCTTCAGTACGAGCAAAGTTTTCCACCTGACTTTATATCATCAACAAAATGAAGAGCAAAAAAACGGTTAAAAAATAAATAAATAAACAAATAACCCGACCAACCGTAGTGGAGGTAGTGACCGACGCAACAGGAGCCATTTTCAGCTCTCTCTTGTCAAAAGCACCATGTAAGATACAAAACAAGTTCACCAAGTCATTTTAAATATCAGACCAACCGAAAAAGAGGCGAGCTGAAGAAAACACAGTACTGACAGAGCAATGTGAGGCAGAATCCAGCCAATCACAGAGAGAGATCCTGTCTGTGTGTGAGAAGCTGCAGAGAGACATGTCTGTGTAGGGCAGGGCTTGCGCTGTGTGTGACTGGCCAATCACAGAGCCTGAAGACAGTCAGTTAGCTAATGAGAATTTTCCTTCAGCACGAGCACAGATATTGATGAGTTTTATGCCGATCATGCTCGTGCTCATCAAAAATGCTTTATCCGTACCGGATACTTGTCTGAAATGAGTATCCGGCTCAATCCTACATATCACCCTTAAAAAAAAAAGCCAGTGGTTTTTATTCGGTCTTTGCAGAAGGTTCATGTGCACTCTGTGCACTTATTCCAGATTCATTAATTTTATGCCGCTTACCCAGGTCCCGGTCACAGTGGCAGTAGACCAAGCAGCTCACCCCACACTTCCTTACCCTCTGCCAAGCCCTCTAACTCTTCTTGGGGGAATCCTGAGGTGTTTGCAAGCCACATGGCAAATATAATCCCTCCAGCATCTCCTGGGTCTTCCCTGGTGCCTCCTCCCACTTGGACATGCCTGGAAGACCTCCTCACCAGATGCCCAAAACACCTCAGCTGGCAACTTTCAATGCAAAGAAGAAACAGTCCCTCCCAAATAGTCAAGCTTCTCACCATGTCCCAGAGTGTAAGCACAGATACACAACAAAAGAATCTCATTTCTGACGCTTGTGTCCACAACCTTGTTCTTTCAGTCATTACCCTAAGCTCGGTGAGGACAATCAACTGTTAAATTGAGAGCCTCACTTTCTGGCTCAGCTTCTTCTTCACCATGATGTTCCAGTACAGAGTCTGAATAGGAATCACTCCAATCAGTCTGTAGAGCGGATACTCAGTCTTACAACCACTTATGAACAAGAAACAGAGACAACTGAACTTCCTGGATTTCTGATTAGATTCATAACAAAATTATATGCTCAAAAAAACAACATAAAAACCTATCTGAAGTTTGCTGATTACCTTCAGAAATTACAGAGGAGCATGTGTAGGATGATCTCTGCCAGGATATGAATCATGGCCCATTTACATTTTGCATTTTGTCAGATCAGATCACAAGTGGACATCACACTAAAATGTAAAAGGCCACCATGACATACTGCGAGGAGACTATCAAACTATTTGCTAAATGCTAATCTGTTCCGATGCAGCTGCAGCATGGACATAATTCCATCCTCACTGCAGGACATACTGTAGTCGTGATTGTTTCACTGACAGAGTGCAAGTAAAACAAAAAATTAAACAAGCACATAGTGTGCACCAACCCACAGTGCCCTGGGCAATAGCTGATGAGCTTAACAAAGTGACAAAGTGATGCTTTTCTACAGAAGGCTTTTCCAGTATTGTTCAGTAAGCTTGACTTATTGGCCCCAAAAATCAATGAGGTTCTTGAGATCGCCATGCTTAACAAACATACCAAGTTTGGTTACAATCAGGCAGTTACTTTTTTCTATAAGTTATTGCTCCCAAGACTTTTACAAACTACATTTCAGTGAGCTTGAGCTTTGACCCCAAAGCCATGCGTAACACACATACCAAGTTTGTTCACAATCAGGCAGCTAAACAACAACAACAAAAAAAGGTCAACGTCAGTTATTGCTCCCAATATTTTTACAAAAATAAACACTCCAATGAGCTTGACCTTTGATTCCAAAACCTTGTGGTCACCATGTGTAACATACATATCAAGTGTGGTCACAAAAAGGTAATTGGGAAAGAAGCTATTGCCCATGTTTGGTGACAGTCAAACACTGAAAAAATAAGTTATTGTGCTCTCAAGATTTTTCATAAAGTATGCTACGGTAAACCTGTCGTTTTTCACCTTTTGACCCAAAAATCAATCATCTTCTTGAAGTCACTATGCATAATACATATACCAACTTTGATGGCAATAGGGCCAGTGCAGCTGAAGTTATTCCCTCCCCATTCAGCCCCCCCTGTTGAGAGAGAAGCTACTGCAGATGAGGGTAGACCCACACCTAGTCTCCTGGATAACAGACTATCTCACCATGAGACCACAGTTTGTGAGGCTGAAGGACTGTGTCCCTGGGACTGTGATCAGTAGTACGGGTGCCCCACAAGGAACTGTCCTCTCTCCTGTTCTGTTCACCCTCTATGCCTCAGATTTCAGCTACAACACTGAGCTATGACACATGCAGAAGTTTTCTGACGATACAGCTATTGTGGCATGTGTTAGGGATGGACAAGAAGGGGAGGACAGGAACCTGGTGAAGGACTTTGTTGAGTGGTGCAGGGCAAACGACATCCAATTGAACACTTCCAAGACCAAGGAGATGGTGGTGGATTATAGGTGGTCCAGATCCCCTTCAGTCCCAGGCTCCATTGTGGGGGTCAATGTGCAGGTTGTTCAGTCCTACAAGTACCTGGTGCTGCATCTGGACAATAAACTGGACTGGACAGCTAACACAGATGCACTCTACAAGAATGGGCAGAGTCAACTTTATTTCCTGAGAAGGCTGGGGTCCTTTAACATCTGCAGTAAACTCCTACTGGTGTTTTATCAGTCTCAATGCCAGCGTTCTCTTTTATGTGTGGTATGTTGGGGCAGCGGTGCCAAGATGAGGGACACTGGATGTATTGACAGACTGGTGAGAAAAACTGGCTCTGTGGTTGGCACTGAGCTGGACCCTTAGCATCGATAGCTGAAAACAGGACCCTCAGCAAACTCCTGTCAATCATGGACAATAAGCGCCACCCCCTACACAGCACACTAAACAGGCAGAGAAGCCTGTGCAGTGGCAGACTGCTCTCTCGCCGTCATGCTCAACAGACAGGCTGAGGAAATCCTTTGTTCCCCGGGCCATTCCGCTTTTTAACTTTTCCCTGAAGGGGCAGGGAAATATGCATTGAAAATACTTACTGTGTTTTTAAGATTTATCCCTATCTGGTTGTTAAGTGTGATGTAAAGAATCATGTGATTTTCAACTTCCGGCTCCAAACAAAAAAGGCACGCTGTCATTAACATTGAAAACTGCATTGAGACGCTCTGATCAGGCTGCACTTAAACCGCTGCACATGGACAACAGCATGAACATGGCAACATAAAACTCTGTATATTGTGCCTAAAATGCTCCTGGATATATTAACTGGATTTTAGACATTGTTATTACATTTGTTTTATGTAAAAATGCCAGAAGCTCAGGTTGTTTCTCCATTATTTTCAACAGGAGTTGCTGTGAGCTGCGATCACTTCCTGTTCATGTCGTTCAGGGGGAAAGTGAAGTTTGCACTTTAACGTCCTGTTTTTTGTAACAAATTTTTTTTTCATTAACAGACATGTATATTTTACCTGTGCATAATTAAATATAGAAATTAAAAGAAAAAAAATGTTTTAAGTGTTCTTACCTTTGAAACAGATGAATGCGGTTAACGGAGGTGGAGGCGGAGAAGGGAGGGACGAGGTTTGCTCACAATATAAACACAAACTAAACTTAAACTGTAGATCCTTCAAAGGATCATACAGACATAACTTTAACTGTAAACTTGCAGGTCTTTGGAACCGGAAACAAATTTATCATGTGATGCATTATGTCAGAGCTTATCAAGTGGATAGACTTACAGTATGGACACATTGACCCACCCTTTGCGCTGCTCCCCTACTGTTACACAGTGACTGAACGTGGAATGTACCCTCACCATGAATGTCCATTCTACTGGTGTTTGTGCTTTTTCCTTGTCCTTGTGTGTGTTGAATGTACTGTGTAAGTATGTGTCTTGAGCTTTGGGGTGTTTACATTTCCTTTTGGATCATTAAAGTATCTATCTATCTCATTCACAAATTATATCACATGACGGACTGACTGCCTGCACATCACACTCTCATGAGCGCCACTCGCTTAGCTTATGACAAGCTAAAAGTGGACGCTCTCATTATGGCCGAAAAACTTTCCAGTTTCTGGGGATTCTGTGTCAGTACGTGCCCGCAGCCGACGTGCTTGATGAATTCCTGCACAAAAAGTAGTTCCCAGATAATTGTGATATATTCCTGTGAAATAATGAGTATATCTCATCTAAATCAACTCTAAAACTTACCAGTAATAAAATTATAAAGATAATTGAAGTTTTAAGAGTGGCTGTAATAAATATATACGAAACGTAAAGTTTATGAGCAACTTCACCTGTTATCGCTCAAGCACACTGTAAACATTGACACGATGGAGTGTGATGCGAAAGAGTTCAGAAAGATACGATTGGAATGGTTTGGTTACCATTTACAGTTGGCGATGAAAGACTTGGGTGTTAACTTTGTGTTAAAGTCAGAACAAGAAGCTGCACTGAAAGAGATCTATCTGGGACCAAGAGACACATTCTGTGTGTTGTCGCTTCAATGAGAGCTTCACGCTGAGCAGGGTGGAGATTGTAGTCCAGCGAGCTCAATCTGTGTGCGTGAGTTATCCCACAATTCCATACTAGCAGAGATGTCGGTCCAATGAGAGCGACACTTTGAGCAAGGGTGCCTGCACAATGCACGTCATGCCCACTGGCTACGCTAGATGATTGCAGTTCCAGGTAGCTCATTTTTCTGCTGGGGATGAAAATGGAAAGGGGACAGTTGTGTTCACCTGGCTGCAAATATTATAGAGCAGTCAGAATTGTGCTCCCCCTTGGAACAAAATTATCATGAATATGCGTGGGATTTAATGAGGTTTTTGACGAACGACAAGGATCACATACCTGTCTTGTCTGCGTAGAACAAAAAATGGTGGTTTTTGTATTGAAAAAAAAAAAAAACAGCTACATCACCATAACTTCTCCAGCACAATTAATTTACTGCACACGTGTGAAAATTTCAGGGAATCAAAATCGAATAATCAGTGTAAAGCAACTCTGAACACCAGCCAGCCCTCGAGAAACTATTAGTCAACATTTGAGAAACGACTCCAGCATAACAGCTACTGTATCTGCAAATCAACATATACGTGGTCTATTAGAAAAGAAACCGACCTTTTTATTTTTTTCAAAAACTATATGGATTTGAATCATGTGCGATTACATCAGACAAGCTTGAACCCTCGTGCGCATGCGTGGGTTTTTTCACGCCTGTCGGTTGCGTCATTCGCCTGTGGGCAGGCTTTGAGTGAGGAGTGGTCCACCCTTCCCCTCTATTTTTTCATTGTTTAGGAATGGCTCAGAGACTGCCGCTTTGCTTGATCAAAATTTTTTCAGAAACTGTAAGGCACATCCGAGTGGACACCATTCAAGAAATTCAGCTGGTTTTCGGTGAAAATTGTAAGGGCTGATGAGAGATTATGGAGTGTTACTGTCGCTTTAAGGACAACCCACGGAGCCGGACGGCGCGCCGCGCTCCGAGCCGCCATCATCAGCCTGTTTCGAGCTGAAAACTTCCAAATTTAAGCCTCTGTTGACCCAGGACGTCGTGAGAGAACAGAGAAGTTTCAGAAGAGGTCGGGATCAGCAGTTTATCTGGACATTCCACTGTTAAAGGAGATTTTGTAATGAAAGACGTGCGGACGGATTCGCGCGTCGGCAGGCAGCTGCTCATGGCCCAGCCGCACAGAGAAACGCCTCCGTGTTGATAACCATTCGTAAAATTCAGGCGTCTTTCGAAGGAGGTGTTTCTCTGTGCCGCCGGGCCATGAGCAGCTGCCTGCCGACGCGCGAATCCGTCCGCACGTCTTCACTGTAACATGCAATATAAACAGAAAAATAGCTTAACAATGCATATAACGCATTTTTTTAACACCGGGAAGCGTTTACCTGAAAATATGAGGAAATAATCATGAGAGTTATTTCGGGTTGTTTCTCTCAAGCAGAGGTTCATTGCAGTGAGGAGAAACCCAGCGACATCCCTCCAGTGGTGTGGGAAGACATTACAAGTTAACAAAAATAAAGGATCCCAGGATTACTAGATGATTTCCGAGAATGCGATCACAATTCCTTTGAATAGAATTACAAAACATTTAGAAAAAATAAAGAATAACGTACTTTTAACCAACTCTTAACTTTATTTATATTGTTCTGAAGGCTTTTATGTAAATGTATATTTATTACAAGCCTTTTTAATATTTGAAGCACTTTACTATTTTTAACTATTTCTATTCCCTACTGTTTTTAATATGACATCACCTTATGAGTAATCATTATTTATAGGCAGAGAGCTAATCACTGTTTATTGGTACTGAGTGTAGTATTAAAGGCGTGCTACCCTTCTAACCTATCACACTCACATCCATTGTTGCAACTATGCGTCTTTATTTTTATTTTACAAGTTTATTTTTAAGTTACAGAAAAGGGCAATAAGAATCATCCATAATGTAGGCTTCAGAGATCATACGAGTACACTGTTTTTACAATCCAAAATACTTGTTGGGGAAAGTGTAGGAGCACGGACCTACAACAGGGGGCGCAAATGAACGGACAATGGATAAAGCCAAATACAACACTTTACTGTTGTGAAAATGCACAACAACAACAACAGATTACAATAGTGAGTCAAATACAAGATGTCATGTGGGCAGGCTCGAAGATAGGAGACATCAGTCCGAAGTCGAACCGGAACCACATGATTTCCTCCGCCACCGAACCCCGGGAATACTGGAGCCGCCAAGTCCCGAACTCCCAGGTGGCCACTGCCTCCGCGTGTCGGATCTGGTACTGCTGGCGAGGAGCAAACACAGTTAGAAGTGGGTGCGTGTGCACCCAGCAATATGTACGGTGGAAAACCACCTCCTCCTCTCGTCGAATAAAGAGTTCACAAAAAACGCTCAAGCAACAAAGGGTTATTATCTCACAACCAGCTGAGGTACGTTACCTTCAAGGTAGAACGATATCTCGGCAAAGAGGTGGAGATGTCGTCTGGCTGATATACCAATGCTGATCCTGTTGAGTGGTGACAGCTGTCAAGGATGATGAGCGTCAGCTGTCACCCTGGCTGCTCCTGTTAGGCGGCAGCGCCCTCTGGTGCCTGGAGCCCGCACTCCAGGCAGGGCGCCCTCTGGTGGTGGTGGGCCAGCAGTACCTCCTCTTCAGCGGCCCACACAACAATACTAAAATTTAGAGATCTTGCAGAATTTAAAACTTTACAAATTATTTTAAAAGTGAAACAAAACCTACTATCAGATAACCTCCAAAAATTGTTTAGTGAAAGAGGGAGATTACAATCTAAGAAGGAAATATAATTTAAAAAAACAGTATGCTCGTACAACAATGAAACAAATGTGCCTTACGAGACATGGGGTGGATTTATGGAATAACCTAACTGAGGACATCAAAGTATGTACTACAGTACATCAATTCAAAAGAAATTTAAAACTCAAAATATTTAAAAAAATATGAAACTGAATAACATAATTCTTAGTATACATACAGATGTGCATGTTTGTGGATCTAAACTGTTATATTATTTGGGCATGACGAACGTATGGGAAATATGAATGCACACGAGTTGCTCATGATACATGTGTGTGGGAAAAAAGGAAAAAAAGAAAAAAATAATAATATATCATCAAGGTTAATTGAATATAGGTAAATGTGCGTGCATGCATGCATGGGCTGGGTGCCCATGGGTGCATGTATGTGGGTTAAAAGTGTTATACTGTCAAATCTCATTGAATCTAGTGTGTGTATTGGTGTATGCAAGGGTATTTGTGTATAGAGGTAGTGTATTTATGTAAATACATGTTGATATGTATAATGCAAGGTGTGTGTTTATATAGGTATATATGATCTCAAAATTTTTTTTATTTATTCTTGTCTGCGTAGTCGAAAATAAAACATGTGAAAGGGGGTAGAAAATATAAGTTTTACTTCATTCTACTCCCTTTGAGTAATGTACGGATTTTCAAAGATGAATGTGCGCAATGTATAAATGTTTTTAACTTGCTCAATAAAGTATTCATTATGGGAAAAGAGAAAACAGGTTTTGCAAAGTATTATTTTTTTTTTTTGTCAAGTGCTATCGTGAGGTTATTGCCTGAATACCTATATAACCATGAGTGGTTCTCAAACCATCTTATCGCTTCCTGAATGTGCTGAACAACAAGAGCATTTTATTGTATAACGAACACTACTCAAAGTTAGCTAACCTTAATGAACGCTAACTGTGGATAGCTAGCCTGTGGTCAAGCTAAATACAAGAACTCTTTTATACCCACTGTTATTAGTTTTTTTTTAAACACTATCACGTGAGTGTAATTTACATTTTTGTTTCTTATTGTTTTATGTTGCACTATTATATCCACTGCCTGGTGAGTCTTCATGTTATATTTAAGGTCATGTTATGTTTAAGTCTATGTATGTATGAGTTAATAAATAACAGATTGCCCCATCTGAGATAATAAAGACACTTTGACACCATGATACCTTGAAAGAATTTTGCTGAGCTGTATCTTGTACATTATTCCTGTGAATTTTTACTCCTATTAACAACAAATTTAGGGAGAAGTGTTTGGCTCTTCAGGGAAGAAGAAAATTAATCTTCGGCAGAGGAGCCCAGATCGGCAGGCGACAAAGCAACACAGCCATTAGAGCTGAGGAGGAGAAGGCCAAATGTGCTTGTGGTTGTAGATAGATTGCAAATGAGTATGCCGGGGGGATGACAACTCCCCTCTGCTGGAGCGTCCGGTGGATGATCATTAGTGGGCTGGGTTTGATTGATATGGCACATTTCAGATGGCAGGTGGACAACTCATCTCAAAATGGCATTCCCTGGTGATTAATCTCATTTTAAGATACAGCTGGAGGAGTAGACACATTCTAGATGGGCTTGGGTAAATTAAAGTGTATAATGATGCAGCGTCTGCAGCCTGAGGTATTTGAATCAAGCTGAAGTAGGATGACAGCATTTGGCATTGTTCGATATCAACAGCCAAGGCGGACTGTCGATCCTGACGAATGTACACAAAGAGGCACAAAGCAAGCATCCGATTAATAATGCAACCTACCACTGCAATACAGTACAGTGTTGAGGTGCTGCATGGAGATACAAATACTTCAGTCATCACGTTCCTAAAACTGGCAGAAAATTGATTAAATCTCTTGAGCGTTACTTGGAAATCAAACGCAGTGTTTCGCTTGGAGAAGGCACTGATGTTTGAAGAGGCCATCTGGAGGAGTGAGGTAAGTTTACGTTCAGGGGACTGATCTAAAGCAGCGTTAAGTGCTGATAAAGATAATGTGTGGCGAGCAAAACAATTAACCTTGACAAACAGAGTTGGAAAAAAAAGAGAGAGTAATGCAGGGAAAGGTTCCCAAGGTTAATGGTTTGGGAGGAAACACTTTATGCCCTCAAGAGATTATAGGTTCTAGAGGATGTCATTCTACGAGTAAAATGAGATGTTTGTGCTTTGGTTGCCATAACAGTTAGCCGTATAAAGAGGACAGAGAATCTCTTTATATGAATAGCAATGTGTTCATTTCACAGAGACAAAAGCGATTGGACTCGTTATGACATCTCATTTGGATGGGCTCAGCCAAAGAGCTGAAACGCTGTGGAGTAAAGTGGTAGGTGTGAATCCCACAATTCAGTTAACATGTTTTTCTGAAGCTGAAAAACTTTGAAAGCTCATTTTCTGGAGGATGTTTAATTGAAACATAATAAAGAGCTTGTTATTTGTATTTAATTTCTAAAGAGTTCTCAAATATTGTACAGTGTTCTGATTTGAAATGTTTCCTTCCTGGCATCCGTCTGTCTGAGGGAGATGATGGTGTAGAGCACAGTTTATTTGTTTTTTGTTTTGTTTTGTTTTTTGTTGTTTTTTTTGTTCTTTTGGCTTTATTGTTTGTTTTTTGTACACATTTCAATTTATTTCATTTATATAGTGCCAAATCACAACAAAGCTGCCTCAAGGCGCTTCACACAAGTAAGGTCTAACCTTACCGACCCCTAGAGCAAGCACACAGGCGACAGCGGTAAGGAAAAACTCTCTCTGATGATATTAAGGAAGAAACATCAAGCAGACCAGACTCAAAGGGGTGACCCTCTGCTTGGGCCAT
Organism: Thalassophryne amazonica; assembly: GCF_902500255.1. NCBI lineage: Eukaryota > Metazoa > Chordata > Actinopteri > Batrachoidiformes > Batrachoididae > Thalassophryne > Thalassophryne amazonica. The sequence goes on from NC_047113.1 coordinate 66,274,764, forward strand.
GCTACCAACACAGTTGACAATACAAATATACAGGAAATTTTTGTCTTTTGTTTCTATCTGCACTTGCGCAAATGACTTATCAGTCCAATGCTTGACTGACAATCTCTGCTACATTTGTTGCTGTGATGCCTGCTGAGGCTGCCGCTGTCACTCCTTCAACCTAGCTTGTTGCTCAGCAAGGCCTTGGTTCCTCTCCTGTTCAACCCTCTGTGCAGCTGTTCTGAGAGTAAGGTGCAAGGCTGCACGGTGTTCTGCACACTGCTCCTATGTGTTGACATTCATGCTGCACATTTTCATGTCCTTCTTGCAGACATCCTTGAAGTGTAGGCGTGGTCAACCAGCCAAATGAGTGCCCACTGCCAGCACACCATACAGTAGATCTTTAGGAATGCGGCCGGGATCCCTTCTCCTGACATGGCCAAGCCAACTAAGGTACTTTTTGCCAAGAATGGTGAACATGCTGCTCATGTTGGCGCATTCCAAGACCTCTGTGTTGGGCACAAAGTGTGTTGCCAAGGCTGCATTGTCGGCAAAGAGCATCTCACAGATCAGTACCTAAACAACCTTGGTCTTGGCATGAAGGCGGGAGATGTTGAAGAGCTTGCCGTCAGCCCTGGTGTGAATGTACACTCCCTCGCTGCAATCCTTCAAGGCGTACTGGAAGAACATGGAGAAGAAGATTCCGAAGAGTGTTGGTGCATGGACACAGCCCTGTTTCACCCCACTGCTAACTGGAAAGGCATCTGATGTTGTGCCATTGAAGCAAACTGTACTGTGCATGTTCTCATGGAACAAAGAGACCACTGCAAGGAGTTTTGTGGGACAGCCGATGTTCTGCAGGAGCCCAAAGAATCCACTTCGACGGACCAAGTCGAAAGCCTTAATTAGGTCTATGAAGGTGATGTGGAGTGGCATTTGCTGCTTTTGACACTTCTCCTGCAGCTGACATATTGAAAAGATCAAGTCCACGGTAGACCTCCCAGCTCAAAAGGCGCACTGGGTAAACACGTGAGGCCAAGGTTTGTAGATGTGCAAAGGCAACATGGGAGAAGGCTGTCACAACAGTGCTGAGAAGGGAGATGCCTCGATAATTATTGCAGTTGCTTCTGTTGGTGACTATGCTCACATCTCGCATGTCCTGAGGAATGTGTCCCTGTTCTCGGCAGAGGCAGAAAAGATTGTGCAGGGTGCTTTAGCAGCACAGGTTTCCCACTCTTTAAGACTTCTGATAGGATACTGTCACTCCCTGGGGCCTTCTGACTAGCAAGGCAGTCAATGGCTTTTCCAAGCTCTTCCATGGTTGGTGGCATGTCGAGCTCTTCCATAATTGGCAGATCTGGGATGTCTTTGAGGGCTGTGAATGTGACATTGTTCTGGGTTGTGTACAGCTCTAGACAGTACTCAGTTAGCGCTGCAGCTGCTTCCCCTGGTCTGTGATGACTTTACCTGTCTTTGACTTGAGTGGTGCAGACTTGGAGGTGGATGGGCCTGTTGACTTCTTGATGCCCTCAGACATCCCCAGTGTCAGCAGCTGTCTTTATACTGCTGCAGAGATTCACCCAGTATGAGATGGCACAGTGGCGGGCAGTTTGCTAGGCTTTTCCCTTGGCAGCTTTGAGGGCTTCTATTGTGCTAGGACTGGGTGCTCTCTTGTAGGCCAGGAGGGCTCTACTCATGGGTTCAGTCACAGGTGTCTCTCCCAGGCGTTTATGGAGTGATGGATGAGATGAAGAGTGACAGCTGATGACGACCTAACGGGTCGCACCTGGTGGTGCCAACAGGTCCGTGCGCCCTCTGCAGGGCATAAAGGTGCCAGCATGGCAGGGTGCCATCTGGTGGTGGGCCAGCAGTACCTCCTCTTCAGCGGCCCACACAACAGGACCCCCCCCCCCCAACAGGTGCCTCCTGGCGCCCGCCCCGGCTTGTGTGGGTGCTCCCGGTAGAAATCCGCTAGGAGGGCGGGATCCAGAATAAAGCTCCTTTTCACCCAGGAACACTCTTCTGGGCCATACCCCTCCCAGTCTACCAGGTATTGATACCCCCGGCCCGTCTGACGTACGTCCAGTAGCTTCTTGACGGTCCAGGCAGGTTCCCCATCGATGATCCGGGCAGGAGGTGGCGCCGGTCCAGGGGGGCAGAGGTCCGAGGTATGGTGTGGTTTAATCTGGGACACGTGAAAGACAGGGTGTATACGCAGTGATGCTGGGAGTTGCAATTTCACCGCGGACGGACTGATCACCTTGACAATCTTAAACGGTCTAATAAAACGGTCCCCTAGCTTTGGAGAGTCTGTCTGCAGAGGTATGTTCTTAGTAGAAAGCCACACCTCCTGCCCGGGCTGGTATGCAGGGGCTGGGGCTCGTCAGCGGTCCACATGGTCCTTAGCCCGCGTCCGGGCCTTCAGGAGAGCAGAGCGGGCTTTCTTCCACACATGACGGCATCTCCTGAGGTTAGCCTGGACTGAGGGCACCTCGACCTCTCCCTCAACAGCAGGAAAAAGCGGTGGTTGGTATCCTAGGCAGACTTCAAACAGGGAGAGGCCGGTAGAGGACAACACTTGACTGTTGTGTGTGTACTCAATCCAGGCCAGGTGTTGACTCCAGGCCATCGGGTGCGCGGATGTGACGCATCTCAGGGCTTGTTCGAGGTCCTGGTTAGCCCGCTCTGCTTGACCGTTGGTTTGGGGGAGGTACCCGGACGACAGGCTTGCCATGGCCCCCAGCTCCTTACAGAAACTCCTCCAGACCTGCGAGGACAACTGAGGACCACGGTCTGACACTATGTCCGTCGGGATACCATGCAGATGCACGACGTGGTAGACCAGGAGGTCTGCAGTCTCCTGGGCAGTCCGGAGCTTAGGGAGGGCCATAAAGTAAGCCGCCTTCGAGAACCAGTCCACTATCGTCAGGATGACTGTCTTTCCCTGGGACACAGGGAGGCCCATGACAAAGTCGAGTCCTATGTGCGACCAGGGGCGACGAGGCACAGGCAACGGCTGGAGGAGCCCCTTCTCCGGTTGGTGAGAAGCCTTGCCCCTGGGGCAGGTGGTGCAGGCTCGGATGTAGTCCCATGTGTCATTTTTGACTGACGGCCACCAGAACCACTGCCGAACCACTGCCACGGTCCTTCGCACCCCCGGATGGCAGGAGAGCTTGGAACCATGACAGAAGTCCAACACGGCAGTCCAAGTGTCTGGTGGCACGTACAGTCGATTAGGTGGTCCACCTCCCGGATCCGGGTGTCGGGTCAGGGCCTCCCTGACTACTCCCTCCACATCCCATGTGGGGGTAGCGATGACAGTGGACTCAGGCAAGATGGTGTCAGGTGGGTCCAACAGCCTGGCTTTAACGTCCTCTTCGTGCACCCGGGACAGGGCGTCAGACCAGATGTTCTTAGTCCCGGGGCAGTAGGTGATTTTAAAGTTAAAGTGGCCAAAGAACAATGACCACCGGGCTTGCCTGGGATTCAGCCGTTTGGCGGTCTGAATGTATTCCAGGTTCCAGTGGTCGGTAAGAACCACGAACGGGACCACAGCTCCCTCCAACAGATGTCTCCACTCCTCGAGGGCCTCTTTCACAGCCAGGAGTTCCCGATTGCCAACGTCATAGTTCCGTTCGGCGGGGGTTAACCTGCGGGAGAAATAAGCACAAGGGTGGAGAACACTATCGGACTCCCTACTCTGGGACAATAAGGCTCTTATCCCTGAGTCAGAGGCATTGATTCGCATTCAGGACGTGAGAGGTTGTACAGTCTGCTGGATGGATACTCAGCGCCTGGAACCAAATCAATGGCACAATCATACGGTCGATGCGGGGGCAGGGTGAGTGCCAGATCCTTGCTGAAGTCGTCAGCAAGGTCATGATACTCAGCCGGCACCTCCGTGAGATTGGGGGGGACTCTGACCTCCTCTTTAACTTCATCACCAGGTGGCACCGAGGATCTTAAACACTCCCGGTGGCAGGTTTCACTCCACTGAGCCACAACCACAGATGGCCAATCAATCTGGGGATTGTGCTTTACCATCCATGGAAAGCCCAAAATTATCCTGGAGGTAGAAGGTGTTACAAAGAACACATTCTCCTCCCTGTGATTCCCAGAGACAACCAAGGTTAAAGGCTGTGTCTGGTGTGTGATTTCTGGTAGTAGGGTGCCATCTAGCGCCCGTACCTTTAATGGTGAAGGAACGGCCACCAGAGGGAGCCCTACAGCCTTAGCCCACCTACTATCCAGTAGGTTCCCTTCCAATCCTGTGTCAATTAGTGCTGGAGCGGTAAGGGTTAAATCCCCACAGAGGATTGTGACTAGGAGTCGTACGCATTTGCGTGGGACAGCCGTGTGGTTTGTATGGCTCACTCTTAGCCCAGTCTCTAAGGCTGAGCTTTGTTGTTTAAGCCGCAGTAAACACGCTCTCCACATGCCAGCCTCCTTTGTTTTACTTTCATTTTCGCTCTGCTCGTGTCCATAGCTTCGTCAGCAGGGGGAGCTGGTGCTACGCGGAAAGCTCTGACTTTGGAGCGGGGAGAGGACGGCGCTGCTTCAGACCTGGATGGGAGAGGGACGGCGCACACCTGGCCACGCCCTTCGTCTCGCTCCTGCTTGTATTCCTCTAACCGATTGTCAAGACGAATAACTAGATCGATAAGCCAATCTAAATCCCGCGGCTGATCCTTAGCCACCAGATGCTCCTTTAGTGCCAAAGACAGCCCATTTACAAAGGCGGCGCGAAGTGAGACTGAATTCCAACCCTCCGTTGTCCCTGTCTCATTGACAGCGGCATATTAGAAGCAGACTCGCCTCTATTGGGATGATTGAACACCAGTCGAAACTCCCTTATAAACTCAGTCTAAGTAGAGAGGACCCGTGATTCTCATTCCCAGAGTGCTGTAGCCCAGGCGCGTGCTCTGCCCCGAAGTAAGTTAATCACGTAAGCCACCCGGCTGTGCTCTGACACGTACATAGCGGGCCATTGTGAAAAAATGAGCATGCACTGCATCAGAAAGTCCGCACACATTTCAACACAACCACCGTACGGTTCCAGGGGACTTACATAAGCTTCGGGCGACGAGGCGGGGGGACCTCTGAACGGCCACTGGATTAACTCTGTTTGGCGGCTGATCCAGTGGAAGGGGAGCGGCTGCAGCCATGCCTGACGCGCGCGTCTACCTGCGCGGTGAGAGCCTCCATCCAATGGCTGAGGTGAGCGTCCTGCTCAGTTAATAAATCTAACTGAGCAGTGAGGTTAGACAGAATGTGCCGCAGCTCACCCAGTGATCCTACTGGTGGATCCTGCGCACCTTGCACTTCTATTGATCGGTCATTAGGTGGTAAATGCCCCTCGGAGTCCATGACGTGGCCGAGTTATCCTGTTGAGAAAGGGAATGCACGGACCCACGTTAGGGGGCGTAAATGAGCGGTCAATAGGAATTCCAATAAATTATAATTTATTATGCAAAAGTGCAAACAGGGTTCCAAATATGCAAAATCCAATTAAGTAACAAATGGTGACACGTGGGCATGCCCGAGGGTAGGAGACGCCTATTCAGAGAAGAGCCGGGACCCACGTAGTTCCACCGCCAGCCGGAGGTCTGCAACACACCAGAACCATCAAGTCCTGGTACCCCAGGTGGCCACCGCTCAGGGCTGGAGCAGGAGCAAAAACAGATTAGGTGGGTGTGTGTACACCCAGCAAACAGTCAGCAAAAACACAGCAATTCTCCTGAGGGAATAAATCCAGATACTCCCAGAGTACAGAGGAACTGGAGAACTTGCAGTGTCAATGGTTATACTCAGTAAGTCAGAAGTAAGGAGTGGAGACGCCAACTCCTCCAACTTTCACAAACCCAGCTACAAGCTGCAAGTATAAGTCACAAATGCAAAGACTTCAGTACAATGAATGTGCGTATTTCACAAAATGGCTGAGTAGGTTTACCTGTATGGTAAGCTGACTAACTCGGCAGAGTTATGGTGTCTCTCCCAGGCTTTTGTGGAGTGATGGATGAGATGAAGAGTGACAGCTGATGACGGCCTAATGGGGCGCACCTGGTGGTGCCAACAGGTCCGTGCGCCCTCTGCAGGGCATAAAGGTGCCAGTATGGCAGGGCGCCATCTGGTGGTGGGCCAGCAGTACCTCCTCTTCAGCGGCCCACACAACAGAGGAGCCACTTTGTATCAATTAACAACAAACCCTTTTTCTGAAACCTTTAACTGGGTCACTTAGCTGGTCTGTTGAAAAGGTGGTTCGGAGGGATCCGCCCATCTGTCCGTCATGCTCACTTGGGTCAAGGGGTTAACTCAGCATTGTCTCCAGGCGATCCCAAAAGCTTGTGTCGGCTTTACCGACAGGATGGCAGATGGTTTGAAATCAGCACCGTTGTCAGCTTGCAAGAACCCAGAGGCGGAAGGTGTTTGTTGAAAATGGTTTCTGGTAGCTTTTTAAAAGGTTGTTGGAGCCAGATTAAAAGTCTTCATGAATTTAGGAAAAAGTTAAAACTTTAAAAGCATTGAAAAAACAAAATAGCCGACAGAAAAGGAGAGTCGCTTTTCTGCAAATTCGCTATTAATTTGAAAAGTTCAGCTCGGACGTTCTCTTAAAAATTCAAAAGACTTGACGCACCTTGAAGCCTCAGGTTAAAACTTTGTTAAAATGATCAAACATGAACAAAGAATGAATGCCATGTGGTAGCCTTAGCTTATCTTAGAAATGGGGCCTTGGCCCCAGAATAGAAATTAAACATTTAACAAAGAAGAGAGAGAAGAAAAAAAGAAGCGTTGTATGCAGAGAAGAGAGGGAGAGAAGGAAGGGAGAGCGGCAAGACTCTGTTCTAACTTTTTAAAGGGGACGTCACCAAACTCCACCCATTTAGGGTGTGTAACTTTACAGAAAGCTTCATGTGGTCACAGTGCAGACACAAATTATTCAATTATTTAAACACATTAACTATTTTGACATATTATCTGTTCTGAGACACTCGAATGGATACACATTATTAATAGTCAGACACATCCTTTGGATAAACCAGAATATTTCACCATCAACAATATTAATAATGCAGTCACACTTAAACACATATCAGTTACAATAACACGTCAATAAAATGGAATGATTATATGCAAAGCATTTCGTTTTCATTAATCAATACCAAGCAACAGCAAAACTCCACATGCATCAGTATTGAAATTCCAATAAAGCAGTCCAATTAGGGTAAAATCATTTTCATCAGTTTCTTGGGAAGGCAGAATGGTCTTCATCAACTAGGTTCTGCTAAAACGTGAGTCAAACTTGCAAACAGACTATCCCATGGTGCTTGTAGAATCTGCAACCTCCATTTCTTTACTAGTCCGAAATATCTTTCATGTGTTAGGATATATCTGCAACCATCCAATGTAGCAAAATCACTCATGTGCAAGTGGAGTACCCTATACTCTGAAGTACCACTGAATGCTTTGGACTTTTGAGTTAACCAAGATCACAATGTATATATCATGACTTCCACCATCCATGCACCCAATACTCGGGGTTGCACAGATAAGTTCATCAGGCAACCTTACAGCAGCGCAAGAAAGTTGTCAACTTTGTCACCTAGTCACGAAGCACTCATAGCACCAAGGGTGGTAATGCCTGGGATACTTTTGCCCAGCAGCTTTTCAGAGCAGGTACAGTACAATGTTCACCAATGTTTGAAAAATCCACTACTGTGATTTGTCAGAATTGCAAACATTTGCAAATGTTCTACCTGTGAGATGTCCTCGTACACAAAACATTTGCACTTTCAATTTTCTGTTCCTCCACGCATGTGTGTAGTATTACTAGCCCAACTTCTTGTACCACTGAGCTACTTACCATGTCAACAAGATTACTTACAGCTCCCAGGAAACAGATGTGATTACTTTTATAAATAATACAAATAAATAGTATTCTAGGCTAACAGGGTGACAAGTGTCTACATTGTAGATTTTTTACAAGGATGTAGCACTGACTTCCGTAGGACCACAGGACTGTACAGGTAACCATTCCTGAATGTTGGTCAAGAAAGCGTATTAGTGTAGCAGCATGACAGTAAAAACTGGCCTTAATGATGCATTCTGTTGGACTCTGAGCTCAGAAAAAAATTTAAAAAGAGCCCTGACTAGCAAAAGTGTAATGGAGTGGCCATTCAAATTGAAATTTCAAGTCTGAAACTTGGCCATGTAGACCAAGTTTACATAATTGACAGTAATATGAATGGTCACACAGTGACCAGTCAGCAGCATGACTTTCAGCAATCTTTACTTGTATGTAGTGTTGATGGTCAGTTTTATGCACTAAATTTATTTGATGAATACTGATGTGAGTTGTGGATGTTGGTGTTGCTGTACAGTGGTGAGTCCCAAATCTGTGGCTATCCCTCTCCCAAGATGGTGGATGGAAAGTATCAAGGAAAAAGGTCAGTGTCCCTTTCCTGAGCAGATGCAATGGAATGCCTTTAGACTGGAAGTCAGAAATACCAACTCAGAATTCACGACTTCAAACTTGCAATGGAACCTGGCATAATTGGGCAGTGGGTTGGGTGTGCTTTTTCCCTGACATGGATTCATTCACATTATTCCTTTGCAACCACATATTTTCCATTGGTTTTACAGTGACTCCTCACAGTCACTCATTCTCTCTCTCTCTCTCTCTCTCTCTCTCTCTCTCTCTCTCTCTCTCTCTCTCTCTCCTCTCTCCTCTCTCTCTCATTAGGGTAAATCATATAGAGTGTCCGGCTGCATTTTGACATAGCCTCATAACAGATTCATAGGAATAAATTATATTTCAGGAGGTCATCACTGAAATTATGGTGCCATTTGGCTCCTGTTCTTAAAAAAACAAAAAACAGTAATGTTCATTACTGTATTTGACAGCTGTGGAATTTAGATATTTCACATTTAGATGAAAGCTTGTGCTTTTAACTTCGATGGAGGGCTTGGAAACTGGAAAAAAAATGAACTGTTTCATCTCCACTTGACATGATTTTGCACAAGCAAACATCAGGCTGAAGAAAGTCTAAAAATCAGACTTTAACAACCAATTCTCACTCGGAGAACACTGTGACCTTTAGATGCCCTCATCATCTCAGCTTCCTCGGCATTATTCCCCCCCTAAGAACAGAGACAGTGAACAAATGTTGATTTAACTCAGCTCTGGCTGAGAGACTACAAAAACTGACATTGTGGCCTCACAAAGTTCCCATTCATTGCACAGCTCTTTGCAGGATTGCAGTTGTTTGTTTGGGTATTGAATATTGTGTATTTCTAGCCAGTGGTGGATACAGTTCTGCTAATCTGCAAATTATTGAAGCTAACATTTTCATTAGCAAATTAGCTTTCCTTATAACTTTGAAAACCATCAGTGGACCAATTAGCTTCCAATAAATTTATTTCAGATAACTTTTAGAATAAAGCTTAACAGTTAAAAACATTTGTAAAGTCTGAAATCAAAGTTTTTAGTGCCTGTCTGTTTTGTAGCAGACAAACAGCCATAAATGGTAGAGCTCTATCCACTGCAGGCAGAGGACAGCTGACTACCAGAGAGAAAGGAAGCAGGAGGGAGAGAAAAAAAGATATTTTTTCTTCATGCCATACAGGCCTGCCGGTCATCTCACTGGAGTCTTACACAGGCAGACAGTTCTGACTTATGGTTATAATTTTAAACAGACTAATTCCGGACAGGTTTTTGAAATTAACATGACATCTGTTGTTTTACAAAGTGAAAATATCACTTATATGTTTACAAAGTGAAAATATCAGTTATATGTTTTAGTTTTAAAGTAATACACTATTTTTGAAGGTTTTAGCATTTAGACACACATGCCGCATTGCATTATGGGTACATTAGTTTCCTGATGTCAGTGGTTGGCTGGCCAGTAGATGGCAGTGTTCATGGTAGTATGCCACACATTCACTAAAAGTACAGATTTATTGTAAAACCCACCACACGTTTCAGTAGCTGTGTGTTATTCCATCCAGCCAGTATTTGATTACCAACCACGTAATCAAATACATGCAGATGGATATCATCATGACAAGATGATATCTAGACACTGAATGACAGCAATGGGATTCTACTAGATCTACTAGTAGAATCCCAGTAGAGACTCCAATCGGGCCCCCCACCCCTCAAGCCCGGCTGCGTGGGACTCTGCTGTGGCCTACACTCACCTTGCCTCAATTCGGATGAAGGACAGCTCCAAAGTTTAGCACACATAAAAAATATCAAATGTATATGTGCGGTTGTTTTAATTCTGATGTGTGCCATTATTGCGTTCAACTAGTAATAATTGTGGATTAATTGGTGTATTTTGTCTGAGGTAATTGGGTGTGAAGATAATTTTGTTGCACTTCTAAGTGTAATAACAATAAATGACCATCATCATTATCATCATCAAACTCTACTAGTATAGTTTCTGTTGATTACAAGCTCTTACTTTCTTACTGTGATCACTTCAGCATGGTGTGGCTCAAATGTGAAGTTGATGACAGATATTTTTCTAATTTCCACAGTAAGGTATTGCTGTCATTCAGTGTCTAGATATCATCTTGTCATGATGATATCCATCTGCATGTATTTGATTACATGGTTGGTAATCAAATACTGGCTGGATGGAATAACACACAGCTACTGAAACGTGTGGTGGGTTTTACAATAAATCTGTACTTTTAGTGACTGTGTGGCATACTACCATGAATATCCAATTCTACCAAATCACAGTTTCTACTTTGACATAGCCATGGATTCCACAAAGATCACAGCAGAGGTGGGACGAAGTCACCATCAAGTCACTCTCAAATCATGAATCAGCAAGGCCCAAGTCAAGTCTCAAGTCATAATGACCACCAACTGTTTGCAAGCTGACTTGAGACTTGACTTGGGACTTGCAGACTGATGACTTGAGAATGACCTGGCAGTGACTTTGTCCCACCCCTGGATCCTTAATGCCCCTAATCCAAAGTGTCCCATGCAAAGTCTCTTTAAACAAACTCCACACATGACTAAGTGCAAACCTTCTCCTGCAGCCACTGATTGTGCATTAACAACCTGCAGCAATGCTTATTTGCAGTCAAGAAATGGCCACGTTTTGTGCTTTGCTCCTTTAACCTCAGTTTGTGACTTTCTACGGTCTTCAAGAAAAGTAACTATAGTACATCACTGTTCCCCAGTTGTGTGGAAGCTTCTGTCTAAATGCTGTCATAAAACATAAATGAGTCCTTTGTTGATGCTAGAATATTAAAATATTAGTTTTTCAGTTTGTAATGAGTATTGGGATGCAGATTCTGGAGTAGTCTGTCTACTGAGATGAAAATGTGCGATTCTGTGCAGTTATTTCAATCCAGATTTGTACTGAATCATTGCCTTCATCTCTATCTTAAATTAGTTTCATTACTGGGGAGAAAGACTGTTTCATCACAATCAAATTCTGGATGACGGTTGTGAAGTATTGGATGTTTGTCAGCTAACACATTACCATTTTGTCTCTTAATCCACTTCAGTGAACCATCATTATGGCTGAGTGATTTCCAGACCCGGCATCATGAGTAGGCCTTAGGGTGCCTTGGCCACTCTCTGAGTCAGTTGGGACCACCCTGGATGCACAAGCCTGTCATTCGCCCACCACAACAACAAAAAACTAATCTAAGGCTACCATAAAATTCCCATATAGATTGATTCATAATAATACTGATAAAATATTAATTATTATGTTATAACCTAATAGTAATCAAGTACACAGGTTCATTGTACGTTCTTTTATGGAGTTTTGTTATTGTTTGTGTTGTCATTCTGTGTGTCGAATCAAATTCATTCATTCAAAAAGTACACATTCAGATATAGTTGCAGCGGAAGTTACTGCAGCAATCCGACCGACTAGTCCAGTTTTACTGCATGCCCACATATGGCACACATATATGACAAATAGAATATGAAACCTGTCTTTACACAAAACAATGAATACGAGATCTATGCCAGAAGAGTGGATCAAAAGACATACAGGCCAGGAAAAAAAACAAACAACCCATGAATCTTCATTAATAGGCCTAAATGATGAGTGTTCTTCTACGGCACAGGAGAGGATACAAAATCACTGCATCTCTAATACTGTGCAAGCATAAATTCCTCAGAGTTTTGTGGGTGCGAGGTGACTGGACTATTACACATCACGGGAATAGGCAAGGAGTGAACTTGTCGTCAAGTATTATAACTGTGCATGAACTGTGGCGGCTGCGTGCCAGTGCACAAAGTAAATTTTGAAATGATTAAAAATTTCTGGCACCCTTAATTTAGTATCAGTTGTGCAAACTAGTCGTGACAATTGCACATTTGGGAGGTGATGGTCTATGTGGTTAAAGTGCTGGGCTTGAGACCAGATATCCTCGGTTCAAATCCCAGCCTGATGGAAAATCACTCAAGGGCCCTTGGGCAAGGTCCTGAAGTCCCCTGGTTGCTCCCGGTGTGTAGTGGGGCACCTTGCTGGCAGCAGCCTCACATCCGGGTGAATGTGAGGCATTGATGTGTAAAACACTTTGAGCATCTGATGCAAATGGAAAGGCGCTATATAAATGCAGTCCATTTAACCCATTTGAAAACAGGTTCTCTATATCAGTGTCATTGCTTTTCAACTCCATGGATACAGAGGATCTGAAGCTCCAGCATCATAAGTCATGAACATAAACTTTTATTTTAGGATACTACATGGAACTTTTCACCTTGAGGCAAATAAGTGAAAAGCCATTTCCTGTAAAACCCCAAGACTCAGTGGGTACTTTCATGCCCCAACACTTGTCATCTATCTTGATGACCTGTCTCCTTTAAACACGATACAACCTGAAGCTACTCAAGTGTATACACAATCCATAATCTGAGACTTATTCCCACATTGTCAAATCGTGACATGTTGTCAGAGCCCCTTGACATCACAATATCCACTAAATACTGAACCAAGAGGGAATTAATGTTACAATGTAAATAGAAGTGCTTGTGAATATCAAAGTAAGCCTAAACATAAACCTTCACCTTTACCATAATCATATTATAATATGGCTACTGTTTGTGTATTTGCTGCCCCACTACTTCCACATCCTTTGATTAATTTCCACCAAACATTATATGGAGATGACTGAACTTCAGAAGTGGTCTTAAAGAATTTCTGTTGGCAAAGGTCAGAAAGTTTCAAATTTTCATCAATTTTTCAAACATATTTGGACAAATGCGTCAAAACTTCGGTGGATGTGGTGTAGAACTGATCTGGCAAGGTCGGCTAGATGTTAATCATTTGGGTGATGGTCAAGGTCACTGGGGTTGAATGCCAGATTGGAGTATCACTATCTCTATACTACATATAATGTTACTAGTGATGGTAAATTAGTCACTTATAACTTCTATATAGGCAGTTAATCAGGTCGCTTACATGAGTTTACATTAAAATGCCAAACTATGAATTAATGGATGTGTAGCCTTTGAAATGGTTCAAAATCCTTGGTAAATCCATTGATCTTTGTTACTGCATGCATCAGTGTCAATGATCGTCATGTTTTTGTGCCAAGTATTTGTTGTATAAGATCACTGAACCCATCCAATTAACCTACTTATATATAATTTCCAATAAATGTTGACTAGTAGCTAATTTTGGGTTTTCTCATTTCAGTGTCAACACAGCAGATCCAAGGTAGATCTGTATGTTGACTTTACACAAGGTTTGTGCAGGATGCCCTTCCTGACACAATTCCACATTACACAGACAATGGCAGGGCTTTCCATGAACTGGAAACTTTCTGCGCTACAAACAAGCACACTTAACCGCTGAAGTAGTAAAACCAACAAATATTTTGACTATCCTGTCTTTATCATTATGTTAGTAAAGCGGTTTAGAGGTAAAATTTATAACTGAATAAGCATTCAATCCTGTAACCTCTTTCAGGTGTATAGCAGTTTAGTTCCAGAGAAAAATACATCATCTGCATATTGTTTGATAGCCATTAGTCTCTTTCTGATAGTCATTTTTCAGCTCTCCAGTCACACCTACAGTTAAACAATTGCATATCAAGTCAACAACTCCATTATATATATATATACACGAGGGTAGGCTGAAAAGTTCTAAGGCTCACTATAATGCAGTTAATGCATTACTCCTTCATGGGGAGCCTTAGAACTTTTCAGCCTACCCTCGTATATATATATATATATACACACACACACACACACACACACATTTTATTGCAAAACCCCTCCCATATAACAGAAATCCTCCGATATTATAGCAAAATAAAGGTTCTCATTAAACACAGAGTTGGAAAGGTGGCCCTGATTGATGAGGTTGATATGGTTAATGAAGTCAATACCGAGTGCATCGTGAACTTTGCATGGAATCATTAAAAATTAAATCACGATGGGCATGCCATGGGTATTTTAAGGTCATATTATACACTCGAAACACTCACCTAAATTATCCCATATGGAAAATGCAAAGATTTCCTTTAATGTTATTCAGATTAACAAAGGACCACTTAGTTTTGAAAATGTGGAGGGAGAAATAAAATGACAACTCAGTAATCAATATTAATTTTGAATAGTTTGTTTTGTTTTTTTAAAATCCTCCATCTGATTCAGATTTCTTTGCTACAGGTTGAAAAGTGATTGTTCCCAGTCATTCTATATTTATTCAGTTGGACTGGATGTCCATCACATTGTGAAGTAGGATTGTTCGATCAATAAACAGACATGCAGGCTGTCTCCAGTCAAGGTTCACGACTGTAGTTTAAACCAACTATGATTATATAAGTTGCCGCCGTTGAAAAATTAGGTTAGATGTCATTTCTGAACGCCAACCTGCACAATTCCACACACACTGCTAATGTGAAGGAACTTTTTTTACAGAACCTTTTTCCTCTCAGTTTCATTTGAGCCTTTTTCAAATTTCTCTTGTGCATTATAGTCGTGTCCATCATGGAAGGTTGTGCATTTTAAGCATTGTCAGGCTTGTTTAAATTTTTAACAAGCAGGGGGAAAAAAAAAGACTGAGAAGCAGGAAGAACCTCATCTGAACCACAAGTTTATTTCCCATGAAATGTGCTAGTGATGTGGAATACTCTTTTGTTTTGAGTTTTGTGATGCTTTTTGACCCCTTTTATCAATAGCGTGCATGCTTTAGCTTTCACAGCCAGGGTAATCTACACTATCCGTGTTTAAGTTCCAAGTTGGTTTACTCTGCTGTACTGTCATAGTACTGGCTTTGTCGACAGCTATTGCATTTTTTTTCCTGAAGGCTCCTCTAGTTTATTTGAGCTCTTCACTGAAGTATTCTCATTTCAAAGATTCATGTCAATCAATAACAATTTTCAGTTATGCCCCACCGTTTGTCTTGATTAAAATGTAATTGGGAAAATAATCAACTGAAGAGTTTGTCGTGGAATGGACCAACAGGAACTGGCTTCTGTGTGTCCTCAACAAAGAGTCATCTAATTTTGTGGCAGGTGTGAAGGTAATTGAACACCACCAGAACAAAGGAACAAGAACAGAAAATAAACGAGAATGGCGCAAACATCAACCCACATTTTGCATGAAATTGTCACATATAAAGAAGAGTTGGGGAGGTGGGTAGGTGGGGGTCCACCCCCAGCCAAACAAAAATATGAAGACTAAAGAAAAGAAACTTAGACCTACTGCTGTACTTACGCTTCATGTTAGGTGTAGAAAAATACTCAGATTAAGAAAATGTTTGACCTTTTTACTTGATTATATTTGATAAAAATGTGACTGTCTGTTGACTTAAGTCATTGTTAACAGTTGCAAAACCTAGCCATATTACTTTGTATATCACTGCCTTGTTCAGAGTAATGAGAGATATGGTTTACAATAAAAATGCATACTTTACTTTGCAAATTTGACTTTATGTTGGTATTCACAATGAAAAGACTTGCCTACTACTAGTATCATATTTATTTTTATATTAGTGACAATATTATGCTGTCATTCCATGAATGAGAAGACTGCCCAGTTGCGATGACTCAACCCCCACTCCAACCACCACCACCAAAAGTTTCTGGATCCACCCATTTCTAGTACATCTTTTGTGATTAAATGCCTGAATTAAAATGGTCAGCCTCTGCAGTGAAAAGCCAGACAAATCTGCTTACACCACCAGTGGTGCATGCTCCATTTTACTAGAGTCAAAGAGGGAAGGGCTCCTTTTTAGCTCCATTTTTAACCAAAAGTGCAGTTTACTTCTCCATAGAAATGAAGGGGTGAAATGAAGCTTAAAGCCTAGGATCTTAATTATTTTGTAAAGTTATCTGCAACACCAAACACCTCTGTCCAACAACCTCCTGACACCATAAGTTGTTCTTGTGTCATTAATAGTTTCCCCACAGTGGAGCAAGTAGTTGAGTGGATAAGGAGCTGGCATGTCAATATGTAGACCTGGGTTCAAATCCCACTCATGCAACCTGTCTTTGTCCTTGGACAAGACACTTAATCTACATTGTCTTGGTCCACAGAGCTGTAAATGGGACCCAGCCTCAGCTGTGGAAGTAATCTGCATTGGACTAGCATCTCATTCAGAAGAGTTGTAGACTCTCATCCGCTTGATGCTGCGGAATCCGGAAATAAGCATGGGCACCAATGGGCCTCAGGGTCTGTATAGGACTTACTGCAGTGTCAAGGACAAACCCATACAGGCAATACCCATATGATATTGCTGCATGCCAGATTCAAAAATGGAAAAGTCTTTCAGGTCAACGTTAAATTTCAGTCCTTTGTTGCATACAGTCAGGTAGTAGCACCTTGTTTATTCAATTCAAGTTATTTAATTTATATAGCACCAAATCAAAACAAAGTTGCCACAAGGGGCTTCACATGAGTAAGGTCTAACCTTACCAACCCCTAGAGCAAGCACAGAGACGACAGTGGTAAGGAAAAACTCCCTCTGATGATACTGTGGAAGAAACCTCAAGTTGACCAGACTCAGAGGGTGACCCACTGCTTAGGCCATACTAACAGTTACAAGATTTTTACTAAGTTTTACAAAGCAGAAAAACAGAAAAAAAGGAAATTAAAATATCAAAAACAAGATGCAACTGTTGAGATGACCACACAAGCATTTATACCACAGGCAGGGGGTCATGCTGGACCAGCATTCATCCATCATGCCATCAGTGGGCCTGTCACCACAGCAAACTTTATTTCAAACACAGACTGCAGTACTCTGCATCAGCTTCAGCCATAAATGTACTGCATTTACATAGCACTTTTCCATCTGCATCAGATGCACAAAGCGCTTTACAATAATGCCTCACATTCAACCTGATGTCAGGGTGCTGTCATACAAGGTGCTCACTAAACACCGGGAGCAACTAGGGGATTAAGGACCTTGCCCAGGGGCCCTTAGTTATTTTCCGGTCAGGCTGGGATTTGAACCAAGGATCTCTGGTCTCAAGCCCAATGCTTAACCACTAGACCAGGGGTGCCCAAGTTCGGTCCTTGAGATCTACCTTCCTGACACTCTTAGTTGTCTCCCTGCTCCAACACACCTCAATCCAATGAAAGACATTAAAAGCCTGCTAACGGGTCTTTCACTGGATTCAGGTGTGTTGGAACAGGGAGACAACTAAGAGTGTCAGGAAGGTAGATCTCGAGGTCCGTACTTGGGCACCCCTGCACTAGACCATCACCTCCCCTAGGCATGGTATCTCATGGTACGTCCTGGTCAGTCCAGCGCCCTGTAGTTTGCAGCTGTCAGTCTTGTGCAACATGATCAGCACCTCGGACAGAGACAAAATCAGCAGAATCAGTCAGCCAGAAAAACTACACCTAAGGTATGAGTTCACCAACAGTACATCGACTGGAAAGCAGAGAGAATACTAAGGTGAGGTTATATTTTGTTTGGAAAAACAACCTTTTCTTAAAACACAGAAAATGTCATGTTTTCCCCCGTGAGTCCGTGGGGAGTGCAAGAGAACACAGAACAACAATAATAATAATAATAACTGTCTCGGCTTTCAGTGCTTACCAGTCGAGTGAGTATAAAAGAACTTGTGGAGAGCTGGACATGTCCCAACTTGTCCTCTAACACGCCGAAACGGAGGTGTTCCTTTGTCTCGCTTCATCAGCGAATCGGTCGTGACGCGCGAAGCCTCCGCGCGGCTTTCCATGACAAAATCTCTTGTTAAAAGTGAAATCTGCCGGAAAATGGCTGATGTCCAGGTCTTGTGATAACCAGAGAAAGAGCACACGACGGTCTCGTATCCACAGAGCCGTCAGCTTAGAAATGATCCAGTGGTTTGTGCCGCATCGTCGCAGCTCGCAGCGCGGCGCACCGACCGTCCTTTAAAGGGGTCCTTAAACCTGTAGTTAAAGTCCTTATTCTCTGTGAAGCCCGTAAAAGTTTCACTGAAAGCCAGATAAATTTTTCGAATGGTTTCCAGGTGCCAGTCTCTAACAGCTTCTGAAAAAATTCTGATGGAAAAAAAGTCCTTTTCATTCCGCCATTTCCAGACAATGAAAATCCGACGAGGGGGCGGGACCACTCCTTCCACAAGGAGTGCTCACAGGCGAATGACGTCACCGACAGGCGTGGAAAAACTCACGCATGCGCACGAGGGTTCAAGCATGTCTGACGTAAAAACATATGAATGAAATCCATATAGTTTTTGAAAAAAATAAAAAGGTACGATACTTTACGGACAGACCTTGTACACACATATAGCTGAACACACAAAGTAGCCTATATTAATATTTTTATTGTATATGGCTGCATACAGTATTTGACACTTTCTCACTGCAGTTCATAAAAATAAATTTGTCAGTCGAACAACCTCTTTCTCTCCCTCTCACACAGTCACTCAGTCACACATACACACAGACAGACACACACACCTTAATCAATATTTTTTTAACTTTGCGTGGAAAAAAAGTGCCAAGAATGTTAGGTAGTAAAAATAAATCATTGAAAAAAATCACAGTTTGATCATAAAATTTAAAAAAAGTTGTGTATGACAACTCTTGTTCATGTACGAGGTCTATTAGAAAAGTATCCGACCTTATTATTTTTTTCAAAAACCATATGGATTTGAATCACGTGTGATTGCGTCAGACAAGCTTGAACCCTCGTGCGCATGCGTGAGTTTTTCCACGCCTGTCGGTTGCGTCATTCGCCTGTGAGCAGGCTTTGAGTGAGGAGTGGTCCAGCCCCCTCGTCGGATTTTCATTATCAGGAAATGGCGGAATGATTTGGGCTTTTTTTCCATCTGAATTTTTTCAGAAACTGTTAGAGACTGGCAGCTGGAAACCATTAGAAAAATTTATCTGGCTTTCGGTGAAAATGTTACGGGCTTGGTAGAGAATAAGGAGTGTTACTGTCGCTTTAAGGACGGCCCCCAGCGGCTGTGGGGGGCGCTGCGCTCCGAAGCCGCCATCGACAGGCTGAACGACCATTTCATTTCTAAACGGATGGCTGTCTGGATCCATGACCATCGTGTGCCATTTCTCTGGTTATCACAAGAGCTGGACATCAACCATGTTCTGGCAGATTTCACTTTTAACAAGAGATTTTGTCGTGGAAAGCCGAGCGGAGTCTTCGCGCATCATGATGGATTCGCTACTGGAGCGAGACAAAACCACCTCCGTTTTGGTCTCACAGGACGGCTTTGAGATGGCGTTCAGACAGCTGTCGGTGGTTTTTCCATCAAGTGATTATCCGAGAAATTGTGGATGTGCCTGGACATGCCAGAACATGTCCCGTGAGGCTTCATCACGGCATTGCTGTGCGCCATGCGGCACCGCCGCGACGCGCGGAATTCCTCCGCATGTCTGTCTCAATGTGCCGAAAAAGTGCTGATGTCCATGTCTTTTCACAATTCCTGTGCTAGTCAGACGACGTCCCGGATAAAACACAGCATCCAGTTTGGAAATGAAGGGCACATTCCACTGTTACAGGAGTTTTTGTCATGGAAAGAGGAGCGGAGGCTTTGCGCGTCATGGCGGTGCCGCATGGCGCACAGCAACGCTGTGATGAAGCCTCACGGGACATGTTCTGGCATGTCCAATTTTCTTAAATCCTCCAAACCGTGACTATCCAGGGTTGGGACCAGGAAGCAGAGTTGTAGTCTTACACACCTCTCTGCAGCTTCTCTCCCCCTGCCATCCCCTCATTACCCCATCCCCGTAGAGACGGTGCCTGCTCCCAGACTACCAATAACCAGCAAAAATCTATTTAAGCATAAAAATTCAAAAAGAAAAAATAATATAGCACCTTCAACTGCACCACAGACTAAAACAGTTAAATGTGGTCTATTAAACATTAGGTCTCTCTCTTCTAAGTCCCTGTTGGTAAATGATATAATAATTGATCAACATATTGATTTATTCTGCCTTACAGAAACCTGGTTACAGCAGGATGAATATGTTAGTTTAAATGAGTCAACACCCCCGAGTCACACTAACTGTCAGAATGCTCGTAGCACGGGCCGGGGCGGAGGATTAGCAGCAATCTTCCATTCCAGCTTATTAATTAATCAAAAACCCAGACAGAGCTTTAATTCATTTGAAAGCTTGACTCTTAGTCTTGTCCATCCAAATTGGAAGTCCCAAAAAACAGTTTTATTTGTTATTATCTATCGTCCACCTGGTCGTTACTGTGAGTTTCTCTGTGAATTTTCAGACCTTTTGTCTGACTTAGTGCTTAGCTCAGATAAGATAATTATAGTGGGCGATTTTAACATCCACACAGATGCTGAGAATGACAGCCTCAACACTGCATTTAATCTATTATTAGACTCTATTGGCTTTGCTCAAAAAGTAAATGAGTCCACCCACCACTTTAATCATATCTTAGATCTTGTTCTGACTTATGGTATGGAAATAGAAGACTTAACAGTATTCCCTGAAAACTCCCTGCTGTCTGATCATTTCTTAATAACATTTACATTTACTCTGATGGACTACCCAGCAGTGGGGAATAAGTTTCATTACACTAGAAGTCTTTCAGAAAGCGCTGTAACTAGGTTTACGGATATGATTCCTTCTTTATGTTCTCTAATGCCATATACCAACACAGTGCAGAGTAGCTACCTAAACTCTGTAAGTGAGATAGAGTATCTCGTCAATAGTTTTACATCCTCATTGAAGACAACTTTGGATGCTGTAGCTCCTCTGAAAAAGAGAGCTTTAAATCAGAAGTGCCTGACTCCGTGGTATAACTCACAAACTCGTAGCTTAAAGCAGATAACCCATAAGTTGGAGAGGAAATGGCGTCTCACTAATTTAGAAGATCTTCACTTAGCCTGGAAAAAGAGTCTGTTGCTCTATAAAAAAGCCCTCCGTAAAGCTAGGACATCTTTCTACTCATCACTAATTGAAGAAAATAAGAACAACCCCAGGTTTCTTTTCAGCACTGTAGCCAGGCTGACAAAGAGTCAGAGCTCTATTGAGCTGAGTATTCCATTAACTTTAACTAGTAATGACTTCATGACTTTCTTTGCTAACAAAATTTTAACTATTAGAGAAAAAATTACTCATAACCATCCCAAAGACGTATCGTTATCTTTGGCTGCTTTCAGTGATGCCGGTATTTGGTTAGACTCTTTCTCTCCGATTGTTCTGTCTGAGTTATTTTCATTAGTTACTTCATCCAAACCATCAACATGTTTATTAGACCCCATTCCTACCAGGCTGCTCAAGGAAGCCCTACCATTATTTAATGCTTCGATCTTAAATATGATCAATCTATCTTTGTTAGTTGGCTATGTACCACAGGCTTTTAAGGTGGCAGTAATTAAACCATTACTTAAAAAGCCATCACTTGACCCAGCTATCTTAGCTAATTATAGGCCAATCTCCAACCTTCCTTTTCTCTCAAAAATTCTTGAAAGGGTAGTTGTAAAACAGCTAACTGATCATCTGCAGAGGAATGGTCTATTTGAAGAGTTTCAGTCAGGTTTTAGAATTCATCATAGTACAGAAACAGCATTAGTGAAGGTTACAAATGATCTTCTTATGGCCTCGGACAGTGGACTCATCTCTGTGCTTGTTCTGTTAGACCTCAGTGCTGCTTTTGATACTGTTGACCATAAAATTTTATTACAGAGATTAGAGCATGCCATAGGTATTAAAGGCACTGCGCTGCGGTGGTTTGAATCATATTTGTCTAATAGATTACAATTTGTTCATGTACATGGGGAATCTTCTTCACAGACTAGGGTTAATTATGGAGTTCCACAAGGTTCTGTGCTAGGACCAATTTTATTCACTTTATACATGCTTCCCTTAGGTAGTATTATTAGACGGTATTGCTTAAATTTTCATTGTTACGCAGATGATACCCAGCTTTATCTATCCATGAAGCCAGAGGACACACACCAATTAGCTAAACTGCAGGATTGTCTTACAGACATAAAGACATGGATGACCTCTAATTTCCTGCTTTTAAACTCAGATAAAACTGAAGTTATTGTACTTGGCCCCACAAATCTTAGAAACATGGTGTCTAACCAGATCCTTACTCTGGATGGCATTGCCCTGGCCTCTAGGAGTCATTGGAGTCATTTTTGATCAGGATATGTCATTCAAAGCGCATATTAAACAAATATGTAGGACTGCTTTTTTGCATTTACGCAATATCTCTAAAATCAGAAAGGTCTTGTCTCAGAGTGATGCTGAAAAACTAATTCATGCATTTATTTCCTCTAGGCTGGACTACTGTAATTCATTATTATCAGGTTGTCCTAAAAGTTCCCTAAAAAGCCTTCAGTTAATTCAAAATGCTGCAGCTAGAGTACTGACGGGGACTAGAAGGAGAGAGCATATCTCACCCATATTGGCCTCTCTTCATTGGCTTCCTGTTAATTCTAGAATAGAATTTAAAATTCTTCTTCTTACTTATAAGGTTTTGAATAATCAGGTCCCATCTTATCTTAGGGACCTCGTAGTACCATATCACCCCAATAGAGCGCTTCGCTCTCAGACTGCAGGCTTACTTGTAGTTCCTAGGGTTTGTAAGAGTAGAATGGGAGGCAGAGCCTTCAGCTTTCAGGCTCCTCTCCTGTGGAACCAGCTCCCAATTCAGATCAGGGAGACAGACACCCTCTCTACTTTTAAGATTAGGCTTAAAACTTTCCTTTTTGCTAAAGCTTATAGTTAGGGCTGGATCGGGTGACCCTGAACCATCCCTTAGTTATGCTGCTATAGACGTAGACTGCTGGGGGGTTCCCATGATGCACTGTTTCTTTCTCTTTTTGCTCTGTATGCACCACTCTGCATTTAATCATTAGTGATCGATCTCTGCTCCCCTCCACAGCATGTCTTTTTCCTGGTTCTCTCCCTCAGCCCCAACCAGTCCCAGCAGAAGACTGCCCCTCCCTGAGCCTGGTTCTGCTGGAGGTTTCTTCCTGTTAAAAGGGAGTTTTTCCTTCCCACTGTAGCCAAGTGCTTGCTCACAGGGGGTCGTTTTGACCGTTGGGGTTTTACATAATTATTGTATGGCCTTGCCTTACAATATAAAGCGCCTTGGGGCAACTGTTTGTTGTGATTTGGCGCTATATAAAAAAAAATTGATTGATTGATTGATTGATGTCCAAGCACATCCACAATTTCTCGGATAATCACTCGATGGAAAAACCACCAACAGCTGTCTGAACGCCATCTCAAAGCCGTCCTGTGAGACCAAAATGGAGGTGGTTTTGTCTCGTTCCAGTAGCGAATCCATCATGACGCGCGAAGCCTCCGCTCGGCTTTCCATGACATACGAGGTCTGTTAGAAAAGTATCTGACCTTTTTATTTTTTTCAAAAACCTGATGGATTTGACTCACATGTGCTTGCATGAGCCAACCTTGAACCTTCGTGCACATGCGTGATTTTTTTTCACGCCTGTCATTTGCTTCTAAGCAGCCTTTGTGTGAGGACGGATGGAGTCTCACATCATTTTTTCTTTGCAAGGAAATGGCAGAACGACTGGAGCAGCGCGACTGCATCAAATTTTGCACAAACTGGGCAATAGCCGGGTGGAAACCATTTGGATTATTCAGATGGCTTTCGGTGACGTTCCTCTGGGCATCACACAGATTAAGGAGCGGTACAACTGGTTTAAAGACGGCCGCACAATGGTGGAGGGCGCGCTGCGCTCCGATCGGCATCAACATGCTGAAATGACCAGATAATTTCCAAAACGAACGCTGTGATGATGTGGGACCATCGTGTGATTATCCGAGAAATTGCGGAAGAGGTGGACATCAGCACTTTTTCGGCACATTCCACTGTGAAAGAAGATTTTGCCATGAAAAGAGTGGCAGTGAAATTCATCAGCACGAAGCTGATGGCGCAGCAACAGCGCCTCCGTGTTGAAGCCTCACAGGACATGCCCTGACATGTCCAGCTTGTCCACAATTTCTCGGATAGTCACACGACTGAAAAGCCACCGAAAGCCATCTGAATCTTCCGAATGGTGGAAGAGCTGGGCATGTCACAACATGTTGTAACATGCTGCGCCATCAGCTTCGTGCCGATGAATTTCACCGCCACTCTTTTCATGGCAAAATCTTCTTTCACAGTGGAACGTGCCGAAAAAGTGCTGATAATAATCACTAATAATAACCACATGACGGTCCCACATCACCACAGAGTTCACTTTGGAAATGATCCGGTCGTTTCAGCGTGTTGATGCTGATCAGAGCGCGGCGCGCCCTCCAACGTTGTGCAGCCGTCTTTAAACCAGTTGTACCACTCCTTAATCTGTGTAATGCCCAGAGGATCGTCACCGAAAGCCATCTGAATAATCCGAATGGTTTCCACCTGGCTATTGCCCAGTTTGTAGCAAAATTTGATGCAGTCGCACTGCTCCAGTCGTTCCGCCATTTCCTTGCAAAGAAAAAAATGACGGAAACGACGGAAAAACGAACAATAAATATAGTAACTTCTGATCAATCCATATCAATTTCAGACTTAAAATAATGTACTGATTTAAGCCCTAGCCATTTCGGCTTAAACCAGGCCCACTTCTGGTTTAGGCTCCGCCCACTAGGAGTACAGCTATGGATACAGATAATTTAGATGGTTGAACAGATACAGATAGTGGTGTACTCGTTCATCCCTACCTACAGCATTGCACAGCAAAATGAACAACCTTCTTTTCAAAAACAGAGTTTTTAAGCTTGCAGTCCAGAAATCTGCCCAGGTGGGGCACCCAGTCCCACACATCCTTGGTCTGAGCACAAACATGTAATAATGTAACTCCATGGTAGAAATGGAGAAATTAAAGTTAGTCCATAAAGCAAGCATTGGGGTTAATCCTTAATCATTCAATGTTGTGATGTAACTGATCTGATAATCATCCTGGGTGCAGAGGTTTGCAAGCACATACACCCCCACTCTGCCTTCACGGCAAGTGTACTTAAGTAATGTAGAACAGTGTTAAAGCACTGTTTTCTTGTTTTCAGCTCCATATGAGAACAGGTCCATGTTCAATTCAGTTCACAGAGACGTAATTGTGTTTCTCCAAACACTCTCAAGGTTGGCTTCAGATAAGAAATAAACCGGTCATTGTTTTCCCTCTGGAAGCAAAATTCTTTCACACAGTCAAAATATGAGATCACTCACATTTTACAGAATGCAGAAGCAGCAATTCATTTTGAACAGTACAATCATTCAACTGTACATTACTGATCAGCATAGTTCAAACATAAATGTATAAACCCTTTGATTATAAACAGAGGCAACAACAATATTATTTGCAGAACACATCTTGACCTCATAACCTTTGAACATATCATGAAACATCATGTCAGGCATTAGTCATGACTTTATTAAATATGGTCAATGGCTGACATGTTTTAAACGAACATGTTGCACCCTATTTAAGCATATGTTATTTATGAAAACCTTAAACCCAAACATTTTACTGATTTGAGAGTTAACAAATCTGTCAGCAGTTCCACATATTCAATAGAATTTATTATAAGCACACATTTCAATCATTAATTCAAACCGCATAATATTGTATCATTTCAAACCATCATAAATCAGCTGAACACCTATCAAAGCATAGGCATACACATTTTCATTCATTCGACATCATGATAAAACCCTTAAACACATTATGGCACAAGTATACACTCTATTCAACTTCATTCATTCAATACAATACCTAGTTCATTTAAACCGGCATCGTGTGCATACTTCTAAACATTTGTTACTTTTTGAAAATAATGAACACAAAACCTTTTTTCAGTTTGGTAACTTTTAGCATTGTTAGCATGCAAAGCTAATTATGAGTAAAACAGCATATATTTTCATTTATTCTTTACAATTTACACACAAACAAAGCAGAGTTTGCAGCTAGCTACCAGCCTGTGATGTCACCATGATAATGTCCACTAAATGTTTTGTAAATCCTTCCAGAGGTGTTATCAGGTTACAAAACAGCGTTTTTGGCTTTAGAAGTGTTTATTTCTGGCTAGCTTTTACATAATATAAAAGAAAGGTCTTATTTCTAGCCAAAAAAGAAGCCAATTTAGCAGCTAGCGACACCAGGAAGTGGTGTCACCACGCTAATGTCTGCAAGATCATCACACTAACCGCAAGATGATACTATAAAAGATAGGAGCAGAATGTGACTTTTTAAGCTCTTAAAATAACTAAATAGTCCGGTAGTAATAGGACTGGACTTATGCTGAGAGATGGACAGGCAGACGTATAAGCAGATGGACAGACAGATGGACGAAAATCCTTCGCAATACCCACTGGCCATATTTGATGGCTATGGGTAAAAACAGTAGCACTGTTTGATTAGCAGTGTTACTGTGACACGGTGCAGTAAAACAGCAGTTAAATACATTAAGGCACCGCTTTTATTGCTCGATACTAAATGCTAACTGAATGTCTTAATGTAAAAATGTAAGACAATCATCATTATGGAGATGTTTTTTAAGAGAATGTAATGCTTAAATGACTCGAGTAATTACAGGGAGTTAGCAAACTGGCTCCATCTGTAGAAGAGTAAATATAAGGATCTTCAGAGGGAAAAACAACAATAACAACAAAAAAAAAAACACTTTGGCAGAATGCTTTTGGAAATTCATTCTTAAAGTTTAAGCTGACGTCATATGCAGAAAACTGATACAAGTAAGTATTCAGCCAGTTAGATGACAGAAACTTGAGGGGCGGTTAAAAAGTAAATTTGCTATTCAGAGACAAAACATCCGAGTGGAAAGGAAAGATGATCCGAGTGACTTACTGTGAAATGATTGTTGGTGCCAGATGGGGGCTTGACATTGATTTTCTTCTTGGATTTATTTACAGGCGTAGTCATAACTTTGCAAAGAATGGTAAAAAAAAAAGTAAATAAAGATAAAAAATGTGCTGTGCAGGATCTATGATGTTGTATTTCACATTAACTACTTTCAAGAATTACACATGAAAAAGATGAAGTGCAAAATAATGACAATAAAACATTATAACAGTCCAGCTGTTCAAGTTGACACTCCGGAAGTGACATAAGCCATCAATTGTTCATCCATGAGCAGTAATCTTCTCCTGTCTATTACAGAGTGCTGCTGAGAAATAAGGAACACAAAGAGCTACGTGATTTCTCAAATAACCTCCTTTGTCACAATCCAGTAACTTTGTCTGAGCTGGCACCAAATTACAATTCTAACAATTTCAATGGATTTCCTTATTGTTGACATTGCATTCTGCAGTCAAAACCAACTGAGGAATGATTTGTTTACTCTTACAGGAAGCTCAAGGGACTTTCACACTGAATACGTCAGATGCGTCAAATGCATCAAAAATCGGTCTAAAAAGCATTATTTTCAATGAGACGCAATGCTTTTTAGATGTGTCAGATGCGTCGCGTCAAAAGCCGAGCTAAACCGACGCTTCTGACAGGAGCGCACATTGCGGCTTGTCGGCAGGCTGACGCGGTCAAAGTTCAATCCAATCCAACTTTCGATGCTCTGAGCTGTGACATACCTTTTCGTTGTCTAATAGGAACGACGTGTCTGGCCAAAACACGGAAGACTAGTGGAAGAACCACTGCTCTCTACAAAACGGACGGTGTAGAAACCAATGATCTGTGCAAAACGGATGGTACAGGAAACCACTGATCTCTACAAAACGGATTGGTACAGAAACCAGATCTCTACAAAATGATCGGTGCCGAAACCACTGATCTGTGCAAAACATACGTGTCCCAGGACCAGGGCCGGCCCAAGCCTTTATGGGGCCTTAAGCAGAATTTCATTTGGGCACCCCTACCATCACCTCAGCACCAGATGCCTCATATTCCATAGGCTACACTGTTATGTGTGTAGCGTACCCACAATCACTAGCATATTTGTAATTATCTACATCATACAGGTGTCATTCTGTTTTAACCTTAAAGGGGTAGCAACTCATAAATATGTTTTAATTAACTTCTACATACAGAGTGATGTATAAGTATGGCTCATTAATTAACTATTTGAAAGTAACATCAGCAGGCAGGAGGACGGCATTTATAGTAAACACGTTAAATAGTTTAATTTCTTTCAGATGTGCAATGGTGTGCAAAATGTTCAATGTCCAAATACAAAATAGTATCAAATGACATTCACATTATCTTACAGAAAAATTAAGTTGTAATCAAAATTAAATACTTAAATAATAAATACAATACTTAAATAATCTCCAATGATGAAAATCCACAATGATAGAAATCCACATCTGTCGCTATGGGCGGGCCCTAGGGGGCAGTGCCAGCCCAGTGATATGCTTGGGCCCGCCCCAGCCCGCCCACCCAAGCCAGATCACAGTCACAGATCTCAAATAAATAAATAGATAAATAAAATCCTAATTTCATTTAATTGTACTTGCTTTGGGTTAAAACGGCCAGTGTTGCATAATCACTAAGATATTAAATATATTAAAACCGTGCGAGTTTGTTGGAAAGTTTGTCTACGTATGTAATCACGTCAGTGTTGCCCAGCAACAATCAGTTACCGCGTTTATGGGGGGAAACGAAGTGTGAGTTTTTTGCCAGCAGACAGCAGCTAGTTTTTGTGCTTTCCTAAATGTGGATATACGTAACTGGTTTTAAAACCCCAACATTGGTAACTTCGGATAAACCAACACATGATGTCGTTGGCAAAGAAAACCCTGGACCCATTTCTACCTCCGTGGATCCTGCACTGACACAGGGTGGACAAAAGAGAGGACAGCGTTGGCACTCTACTCAAAGTAGGTCCAAATTTTTATTGTGTGTGTGTGTGTCAGAGGTGATTGCTCTAAGACTGCAAGGGAAACTCAGCTTCTCCTAAATTGTCAAAAAAATAAGTGATCCAATATATACTGTTGTGTGTACATGTCACTGACTAAATATGCGCTACAACGCGCTCATCTTTTGTTCACAATCAGCTTCTTATCACTGGTAATGATGCGGCTTTCCTCTCACTCAAACCCGCAGCTTCACAGTGGTTTAAACAGTGTGGACGCTGAGCGTCCACAGAGTTCAATAGCGAAGCAAAGAGTGCAGCGAAACGAGACGAGTCATTGGATAAATGCTGGGCTTTGTCCCGCCCATCGGACGCTCAGCGTGTCTGGGATCTATGGGGCAGTGGGCTGGCCTCGGCTGGCCCGGACGCTCAGCTTCTGCATGATGATTGGATGATCTGTCTGAGGCTGAATCCCTTTTTGATTGACAGCGAAATGAGTGAATCAGCGATCTTTTCGTGTAAACATCCATGGGAGCATTTTTTAATTTTCATTCTGTTCTGAGTTGAACCGGAGACTTTCCTAATCCTCTTAGCGGCATTTTCTTTGTTAAAAACGACTAGCGACAAATCGAGCTTCTATTTCTGGTGGGGTTTTTTTTATTTTTTTTTTGTAGCTGCTTGTGTTTGGAGACTGACTTCTATCACTCTTTCTGACTTCTATCGCAGTTTCTGTCCCTACCGAGCAGCGGGTGCTGCTGAGCATCTCCACCATCACAAAGCACTCACAGGTGGACAAACTTCACACTAGCCTCACGCCAGTCCCAGCTAGCAAGCTAGCTAGGTAGCAAGCTGCACATAATGGCAGACAATTTGAATGTTGTCGACCGGATTTTGGCGAAGCCATTTGATAGTCTTCCTTAACAAAGAAAAACTTAGAGTTAAACAGCATGGCCGATCAACTCCTCAGATTAATTTGGTGCAAAAGGTGGGGAAAAGTAACAGGTCTTTTAAGCTGTCCCGCTGGCTGACTGGAAGTGCTGTAACAAATAAAATGTACTGTTTCTTGAAAAGGAACAACTCAGCCACATGGGGTGTGCAGCCACTACATTCAGAGTGCCGGTCCCAAGCCCGGATAAATGAGGAGGGTTGCGTCAGGAAGGGCATCCGGCGTAAAACAAGCCAACCCAACTATGCAGACTCAGAATCGAATTCCCATACCGGATCGGTCGCGGCCCGGGTTAACAACGTCCGCCACCGGTGCTATTGCCCAACAGGGTGCCGGTGGAAATTGGGCTACTGCTGGGCGAACACGACGAAGAAGAGGAGGAAAACGTTGCCACGAACAGCGGGAGAAGAGGAAAACTAGAAGGGTGGAAATGAGAGTGGGGACTTTGAATGTTGGTAGTATGACTGGTAAAGGGAGAGAGCTGGCTGATATGATGGAGAGGAGAAAGGTAGACATATTGTGTGTGCAAGAGACCAAGTGGAAGGGAAGTAAGAGCAGGAGTATCGGCGGTGGGTACAAGTTGTTGTACCATGGTGAGGACAGGAAGAGAAATGGTGTTGGGGTCATTTTAAAGGAAGAGTATGTTAAAAGTGTGTTGGAGGTTAAGCGAGTGTCTGACAGAGTGATGAGTGTGAAGTTGGAAATTGAAGGGGTGATGATGAATATCATCAGTGCATATGCCCCACAGGTAGGTTGTGAGATGAAGGAGAAAGAAGATTTCTGGAGTGTATTAGATGAGGTGGTGGAGAGTGTGCCCAAGCATGAAAGAGTGGTGATAGGAGCAGACTTCAATGGGCATGTTGGTGAAGGGAACAGAGGTGATGAGGAAATAATGGGTAGATATGGTATCAAGGATAGGAATGGGGAAGGACAGATGGTAGTTGATTTTGCAAAAAGGATGGGAATGGCTGTGGTGAATACCTACTTTAAGAAAAGGGAGGAGCACAGGGTAACATATAAGAGTGGAGGAAGGTGCACACAGGTGGACTACATTCTTTATAGGAGATGCCAGCTAAAAGAAATCACAGACTGTAAGGTGGTAGCAGGAAAGAATGTCACTAGACAGCAGAGGATGGTTGTTTGTAGGATGACTTTAGAGGTAAAGAAGAAGAGAGTGAGAGCTCAACAAAGGATCAGATGGTGGAAGCTGAAGGAGGAAGACTGTTGTGTGAAATTTAGCGAGCAGGTGAGAGAAGCACTAGTTGGAGGGGAAGCAATTTTGGACAACTGGAAAAGTACTGCAGATGTGGTGAGGGAGACAGCTAGGGCAGTACTGGGTATGACATCTGGACAGTGGAAGGAAGACAAGGAGACTTGGTGGTGGAATGAAGAGGTCCAGGAAAGCATAAGGAGAAAGAGGTTGGCGAAAAAGTTTTGGGATAGTCGGAGAGATGAAGAAAGTAGGCAGGAGTACAAGGAGATGCGGCGTAAGGCGAGAAGAGAAGTGGCAAAAGCTAAGGAAAAGGCATATTGCGAGCTGTACAAGAAGTTGAATAGTAAGGAAGTGGAAAAGGACTTGTACCGATTGGCCAGACAAAGGGACAGAGCTGGAAAGGATGTGCAGCAGGTTAGGGTGGTAAAAGATGCACATGGTAATGTGCTGACAAGTGAGGAGTGTGTGCTGAGAAGGTGGAGGGAATATTTTGAAGAGTTGATGAATAAAGAAAATGAGCGAGAGAAAAGGCTGGATGATGTGGCGAGAATAAATCAGGAAGTAAAAGAGATTAGCAAGGAAGAAGTGAGGGCTGCTATGAAGAGGATGAAGAGTGGAAAGGCAGTTGGTCCAGATGACATTCCAATGGAGGCATGGAAATGTCTAGGAGAGATGGCAGTAGAGTTTCTAACCAGATTGTTTAATAAAATCTTGGAAAGTGAGAGGATGCCTGAGGAGTGGAGACGAAGTGTGCTGGTTCCTATTTTCAAGAACAAGGGTGATATGCAGAGCTGCAGTAACTACAGAGGCATAAAGCTGATCAGCCACAGCATGAAGTTATGGGAAAGAGTAGTAGAAGCTAGGCTTAGAAAACAGGTGAAGATCTGTGAGCAGCAATGTGGTTTCATACCGAGAAAGAGCACTACAGATGCAATGTTTGCTCTGAGAATACTGTTGGAAAAGTACAGAGAAGGACAGAAAGAGTTACATTTTGTGTTTGCGGACTTAGAAAAAGCTTATGATAGGGTGCCAAGAGAAGAGTTGTGGCATTGTATGAGGAAGTCTGGAGTAGGCAGAGAAGTATGTTAGGGTAGTCCAGGACATGTACAAGAATAGTGTGACAGCGGTGAGATGCGCAGTCGGAATGACAGACTCATTCAAGGTGGAGGTGGGATTACACCAAGGATCAGCTCTGAGTCCTTTCTTGTTTGCAGTGGTGATGGACAGGTTGACAGACAGGAGTCCCCATGGACTATGATGTTTGCAGATGACATTGTGATCTGTAGTGAGAGTAGAGAGCAAGTTGAGTCTAGTCTGGAAAAGTGGAGATATGCTTTGGAGAGAAGGGGAATTAAAGTCAGTAGAAGCAAGACTGAGTACATGTGTGTGAATGAGAGGGAGCCCAGTGGAATAGTGCAGTTACAAGGAGTAGAAGTGGTGAAAGTAGATGAGTTTAAATATTTGGGGTCAACTGTTCAAAGTAATGGAGAGTGTGGTAGAGAGGTGAAGAAGAGAGTGCAGGCAGGGTGGAGTGGGTGGAGAAAGGTGGCAGGAGTGATTTGTGACTGAAGAATATCAGCAAGAGTGAAGGGGAAAGTTTACAAAACAGTAGTGAGACCAGCTATGTTGTATGGTTTAGAGACAGTGGCACTAACAAAAAGACAGGAGGCAGAGCTGGAGGTGGCAGAGCTGAAGATGTTGAGATTCTCTTTGGGAGTGACAAGAATGGACAAGATTAAGAATGAACATATCAGAGGGACAGCTCAGGTGGGACGGTTTGGAGACAAAGTCAGAGAGGCGAGATTGAGATGGTTTGGACATGTGCAGAGGAGAGACCCAGGGTATATAGGGAGAAGGATGCTGAGGATGGAGCCACCAGGCAGGAGGAGAAGAGGGAGACCAAAGAGGAGGTTCATGGATGTGCTGAGAGAGGACATGCAGGTGGTTGGTGTAACAGAGGAAGATACAGAGGACAGGGTGAGATGGAAACGATTGATCTGCTGTGGGGACCCCTAACGGGAACAGCCGAAAGACAAAGAAGAAGTTTCTTGAAAAGGAACGGAGGGTAGAATTTACGTATAAATAAACCAACACATTTTATGACGTAGGCCGAAATTGAGCTTCCCCTCCTTGAAGGACCAGCATCCACCACAGGTGTGTGTGTGTGTGTGTGTGTGTGTTGGCAATTGGTACTATTGCAACTGTGACCCCTCTGTTGGTTGTTTTGAAATGCACCCGCCGTGGTGTTTTTTTTTTTTTTTTTTTTTTTTAGTTTGAGATGCTGTTTGTCATCTAATACATCATGTGCACACTCAGTTGGTGGTGGTGGTAGAGGTGTGTGTGTGTGCTGGCAATTGGTAGCTACCCCTCTGTTGGTTGGTTTGAAATGCACCCGCCGTGGTATTTTTTTGTTTGTTTAGTTCGAGATGCTGCGTGTGATCTAATACGTTATTTGTACTTGTGTGTATGCGTGCGTGCGAACATGTGCGCGCGTGTTTGTTTGTTTGTGTGTGTGAGAGAGAGAGAGAGCACTGGTCCAGTCATGCTTAATGTGATGATTATTGTGAGGGATTAGGGCTGCATGAATAGTGCAAATAAGCAAAAATAAGCTATTAATAGTGGTGCCTACCTGGTGGAATTCATAAGCCCCCCCTTAAGACTGAGATCTGGCGACGGGACTGTAGAAATCCACAACATAGCAATGTATGTGCATAGCAATGCACAAACATTGCACTGGGGGCTATTGCTTTAACTTTGGCCTGCAAACCATTGAGAGCTGAGCTACTTTTCCCCACTTTTTGCACCAAATTAATCTGAGGATTTGATCTGCCCTGCTGTTTAACTCTAAGTTTTTCTTCGTAAGGAAGAGTATCAAATGGCTTCGCCAAAATCCGGTCGACAACATTCAAATTGTCTGCCATTATGTGCAGCTTGCTACCTAGCTAGCTTGCTATCTGGGACTGGCGCGAGGCTAGTGTGATGTGTGTCCGCCTGTGACTGCTTTGTGACGGTGGAGGAGCTCAGCAGCACCCGCTGCACGGTAGGGACAGAAACTGCGATAGAAGTCAGAAAGAGTGATAGAAGTCAGTCTCCAAACACAAGCAGCTACAAAAAAAACCCACCAGAAATAGAAGCTCGATTTGTCGCTAGTCGTTTTAACAAAGAAATGCCGCTAAGAGGATTAGGAAAGTCTCCGTTCAATTCAGAACAGAATGAAAATGCTCCCACGGATAGTAGAGAAGCTTGAATCTTCGACTGGACTGGGTTGCTTGACGTGAGGACGTTTCGCTTCAAATCACAGAAGCTTCCTCAGCTAAAATTCTTGCTCTGGTAGTCTGATTTCTGTCTTGACTCTTGTAGAGAAGAATAAACCAGAAGCCAACAAAAGCTGGAGTTTTTAACCTAACAGACCCCTCCTACCGAGAGGCCGACTGCTATAGGCTAGTGACTAAACAATAGCTCTAATTAGCACCTATTGTGCACTCTCCTAATGATGGGATGGAAGCCTCCCCTGATGGCTCCCTTGATGACTCTCCTGATGACGTGAATGACTCATTACCATGAACAAAAGACTGAAACTGCTTTGACCTGAGTACCCCATTGTAAACAGGGGACAAAACGTGTCTGAGACCCGCCACCCAGTTAAGGCTGGGTTTCAACTGTTTTACAAAGAATGCTTCCTTGACACCTCTCTCAAACCATTTCTTCTCTCTGGCTAAGATTTTAACTTCCTTGTTCTCAAACGTGTGGTTAGTGTCTTTCAGGTGGGGATGAACTGTAGACTGAGGTCCACTGGCGACCTCTCTGCGGTGCTGGTATAGCCTCTTGTTTAAAGGTTGCTTAGTCTCACCTATGTAGTGTTCATTACAGTTTTCCTGACATCTGATAGAATACATTACATTGCTCTGTTTGTAACTAGGGATGCTGTCCTTAGGGTGAACTAATTTCTGTCTCAAGGTGTTAACCGGTTTAAAGTAAACTGGGATTTTGTGCTGTCTGAAGATCCTCTATAGTTTTTCCCCTACTCCTGCTAAATAAGGGAGAGACACTCCTCTTATTCTTGTCTCCGTCTCCTGTCTATCTGGTCTCTTTGTTTTCTGGGACTTCTGCACTTTGTCCAGGGACCATCGTGGGTACCCACATACTGTCAGGGCTTTCCGTACAAGTTGTTGTTCTTTAGCCCTTCCCTCTGCAGTTGTGGGCACCTGTAGGGCTCTGTGTTGAAGAGTCCTGATCACCCCGAGCTTGTGTTCAAGGCGGTGGTTTGAGCCAAAGAGCGGATATTGGTCAGTGTGAGTGGGTTTTCTGTAAACCTCTGTCTGGAGCTGCCTGTTCTCTCCAATCATAACATCACAGTCCAAGAAGGCTAAGTGGTTGTTTCTGGCATCCTCACGAGTGAACTTGATATTGGAAGCCATCGAATTGATGTGTTCTGTAAAGTCCTCGACCTCCTGTTGCTTGATTTTAACCCATGTGTCATCAACATATCTGAACCAGTGACTGGGAGAGATGCCCGTGAACGACGTCAAGGCTGTCTTCTCCACTCGCTCCATGTACAGATTGGCCACAGTGGGGGATACCAGAGACCCCATCGCACAACCATGGATCTGCCTGTAGTAATTCCCCCTAAACAGGAAATACGTGGTGTTAAGACAGATCTCCAAGAGTTTATGTGTTGTTATGTTTATGTTTACACCAAAAGATCACTGATTCGCTCATTTCGCTGTCAATCAAAAAGGGATTCAGCCTCAGACAGATCATCCAATCATCATGCAGAATCTGAGCGTCCGGGCCAGCCGAGGCCAGCCCACTGCCCCATAGACCCCCAGACACGCTGAGCGTCTGATGGGTGGGACAAAGCCCAGCATTTCTCCAATGACTCGTCTCGTTTCGCTGCATGCTTTGTGTCGCTACTGAAGTCTGTTTAAAGCACTGTGAAGCTGCGGGTTTTGAGTGAGAGGAAAGCCGCGATAAGCTGATTCTGAACAAAAGTTGAGCGCGTTGTAGTGCATATTTACCCAGTGACATTTACACACAACAGTATATATTTGATCACTTATTTTTTGACATTTTAGGGGAAGCTGAGCTTCCCCTGCAGTCTTAGAGCAATCGCCTCTGACTTTAAGACACCTAAAGCACTTTACACTAAACGAACGGAGCATTTCGCAAATAATGACAACAAAAATTGTAATATTGGACATGCAAACCTACCTTTGTCTTGTTTTTTCTCGTGTTCCTACTTCTTTTTTCTTTTCTCCGCTCCAGAGGGATAATTTATTTTCTGAGACATGACTTGCACTCACTTCTTTCCTCACGATTAGTCATCGACCACCTGACCCAAGCAGTGCATCTAAATTTGCCCAATGGTGGCAACAGCCAACAGGAGTCATCAATTAACCTAGTATTGGTATTTTGTCAAATTAATTTATTTTTTTCGGATGTAATACAATTTCGTTTAAATTATTCAATATTATTTTAATTTTCATGTATATATTTACTTTTTTATCACAACGTCTCGGTGCTCTCGGGGCCCCGTGGTGGCGTGGAGGCCCTAAGCGACCGCATAGTTGGCGTATGCCTTGGGCCGGCTCCGCCCAGGACTGCTCATTTATGGAGCAGTTTTCTGAAGAAAAATCCTTCAAAATGTTTTTTGTTGTTGTTTGTTACCTCAGAATTTCTGATTACTGTTAAAAAACACTTGTAATTAAAATAGCGAAATAAATCTAAATGGTTCTTTAGAAACCTTAAATTAAAACCACCTGTTATTTCAGATTAGATCATTTCTTGTTTAACATAACAACATTTATTTTTAGACAAAATAACATGGAAATTTGTACATTTTTTTAAGTCTGGTAGATTATTTATATCTCATTTCAACCAGAAAGACATTGTAAATAAATACAAATGTTTATTATAAATGCAACAGGAAATAATTTAACAATGACTGCAGCGTGATTGTAAAGTAGGATTTCTGTGACATAAACCTCATGATGATTTTTTATATATATATATATATATATATAGTCATTTCAACTTGTAATTTCGCCAAAATATGTAATTGCCTTTAATGTTGTTATCAGGACAGAGTCATTTCTAAAATATGAATTTGAGCACAATAAGTGGAGTGCTTCTACCTGTGCAAATGTCTTTTGACTTTGATTCGTGGACATTTTTAATGATCCGTTCATTTATTGTTAAAATATAAAATGAAACATCTTTTTAAAAAAATAATAAAATAGTTGCTGTTGAAAGAGCCTTTTATTTAGAAGCAGGTGATGTTATGCTGGATTCTTGGGACCAGATGAAGGTCTCTTCTGCAGCTTTGAACTCAGGCGGTGTTTCTGAAGACACTTTGTCCTATTTTGAAGAGCAGAGATGTTTTCTTTCGACTGGACTTCGTGGTGTTCAGATCATCAATGGAAGTTTGGTTGTCTGCACAGCAAATGTTCCTGATTGGGACAAATAAAAATATTTCTTTAAATATAAAGAAACACTAAACAGTTTATACATAAAAAAGGAAAAAAAAAAAAAAAAAACGGGAAAAAAAACGATGGAAAAAAAAACGCCAGAAAAAATAAGTTATTTAAAGTTGAGCTTTTGTGGTGTCTGAAAAAAGCTGTAGCTTT
Organism: Thalassophryne amazonica; assembly: GCF_902500255.1. Classification (NCBI taxonomy): domain Eukaryota; kingdom Metazoa; phylum Chordata; class Actinopteri; order Batrachoidiformes; family Batrachoididae; genus Thalassophryne; species Thalassophryne amazonica. The sequence goes on from NC_047113.1 coordinate 66,312,734, forward strand.
ATTTGGTAAAAATAAAAAAGACTGAACCATTTGAAAATTAAAGCGTTCACTCATCCCCCCGGCTGCCTGCCTTAATTTAATTAATTTAATTAGCTTATAATGCGCCAAATGACAGCAAAAGCCGTCTCAAGGCGCCTTACATAAAACAAGTCAACATAAAATTGAATAAATAATTAAAAATGAATAAAAAATTCTAATACATACATAAAAACAGAAGTAAAAGAATAAAACAAATAAAAATAAAAACTATCCATAAGAAAGAGAATAAAAATAGGTTTTGAGTCTTGACTTAAAAATGTCTACAGACTCAGACTGCCTCACGGTCACAGGAAGACTGTTCCACAGGGGGGGTGCACGATATGAAAAGGCTCTTTGACCTGCTGACTTCTTCACCCTGGGAACACAGAGAAGTCCCGCATCCTGCGACCGCAAAGCCCGGGCCGGCACGTAGAGTTCTACCAGATCAGCCACATAAGATGGCGCCAGTCCATGAACAACCTTATAAGTCAATAACAAAACCTTAAAATCTGCTCTCACAGAGACAGGGAGCCAGTGCAAAGATGCCAAAATGGGTGTGATATGTTCAGACTTTCTGCTACGTGTCAGAAGTCTGGCGGCAGTGTTCTGAACCAGCTGAAGACCCCTAATGCTGGACTGTGGTAACCCTGAAAATAGAACATTACAATAATCTAGTCTAGAAGAAACAAAAGCATGAATCAGGGTCTCAGCATCAGCCATGGACAGGATGGGGCGGATCCTTGCTATATTTCTCAGATGGAAAAAAGCAGTCCTAGTAACATCCCTGATGTGGAGATCAAAAGACAACGTGGGATCAAAAATTACCCCAAGGTTCCTCATTTTGTCTGTATGATGTATGACACAGGAACCCAGGCTGAGCGCCAGATGGTCAAACTGATGCCGATGTCTCGCTGGACCAAAAACCATCATTTCAGTCTTATCAAAGTTTAAAAGTAGGAAGTTACTAGACATCCAACTTCTCACTGATAGAAGACAGTCCTCCAGGGATTATATGGGAGTGATATTTCCCACAGTTATCGGCATGTACAACTGAGTATCATCAGCATAACAATGAAAGGCAATCCCAAAACTCCGCAGTATACGCCCAAGGGGTGCCACATACAGGGAGAAAAGCAAGGGGCCTAAAACAGATCCCTGTCAGCTCTCATGTCAGCAAGGTCAGAGGTAGTGCCATTATACAAGACACATTGAGAACGACTGGACAGATATGACGTCAACCAGGCAAGGGCACTTCCAGTAATACCAAAAAAATTCTCCAACATATTGAGCAAAATATGATGATCCACGGTATCAAACGCAGCACTGAGATCTAACAACACCAAAACCGTAGTGGTGTCTGAGTCCATTGCTCGCAGAAGATTATTCACAACTTTAGTGAGCGCTGTCTCTGTGGAGTGATATTTCCTAAAAGCAGACTGCAGCAGCTCAAAAAGATCATTCTCAGTAAGGTGGTCTATGGGCTGCCGTGAAACAACCTTTCTAAAACTTTGGAACAGAATGATAGATTTGATATCAGCCTGTAATTTTTCAATACACTAGGGTCAAGATTAGATTTCTTAAGTAATGGTTTAATCACTACTGATTTAAAACATTTCGGAACAGATCCAGAGGTTAATGACAGATTAATAATTTCCAGCACAGTCGGCCCAAGAGTGGGCCACAGGTCCTTAAACAATTTTGTTGGTATAGGATCAAATAAAGGTTGTGCTATTTGTAGACGCCACAAGTTTCATTAGCACGCCCAATGAAATACTATTAAATTCTATCAATCTAGGTAACACCTCAATGGTAGCGCCCACCTCCGTAGCAGGTTTTAATGGCTGGGCCAAGGCGTGCTGAGATATGCTCAGCTTAGTATGTTCTATTTTCTTCTCAAAATAATCCAAGAAATCCTGTGCTGAAAAGGGAGAACGACTAACAGGTGGCTGCCCGTGAATAAGAAATGCGACCGTGTCAAACAAAAACTTTGAGTTATGTTTCTTTTTACTGATCAAATCAGAGTAATAGGTCTGCTTCGTGGCCAGTAGTCCACGCTTATAATCTAAAATAGCATCCCGCCACACAAGGCGGAACACCTCTAATTTGGAATAACGCCATTTCCGTTCCAAACCTCTAGCCTTCTGCCTGAGGTCACGAAAATAATCATTGAACCAAGGTGACTGTGCCTTAGGAGGGCGTGACCTTAAAAGAGGAGGGCAATCTTATCAAGTGTAGTTTTAAGCGTTAAATTTAGACTATCCGCGAGGCTGTCCACTGATTTAGCATTCTCAGATTCAAAGCCTAAAATATCAGGTAGTCTGGCCTCAAGTTCAGTCATAGTTGAGGGTTTAATACGACGCTGCAGTTGTAGACAAGGTTGTTGTTCCACTGAACGTGGCAGCGTAAATGTAAACCTGATAAATGAATGGTCAGAGACTATAGATGCGAGAGGCAAAATGTCAATATTTGTGACAGCAAACCCATGTGCAAGAACCAGATCCAGGGTATTTCCACTAATGTGTGTTGAGTCCTGAATGCATTGCTGGAATCCTAAAGCATCCACAATTTGCATAAATGATTTGCTAAGGGGATCAGAGGGCTTATTTATATGAATGTTAAAGTCACCAATAATCAAAATGTTATCTGCACTAGTTGACAAACTAGAGATGAATGCACCAAATTCATCTAAGAAGTCAGAATATGGGCCAGGGGGCCTATAAACAGTGACAATATAACATATTTTGAAAATGTTTACATTCTTGTTATCATATACACACTATTATTATTATTTCTACCTCTATTTGCCATTTGATTTTTAAATGGACCACAATGGAAATAAGTGTTTTCACTTTCTTGTGTCATCCATGTATTTTTAACATATTTACAATTATATTATGTACTTACATTGAGCTTAAATTACAGCAGGTGTTTTTAATTTGACAACAAAGGCACATACATTAAAACACTACACATGGTACCAACATGAAACTTAAGTAATTCATGGCAAGAGCAACATGAGACTTAACTAAACTGACTAAACCAATTGAGCTCCAAAAACACAAATCAATAACGCTAACAACACTGTTAAACTAACATAAACTGTATTATCCACATTTACAACCTCAAAACCCCCAACTCCAATGGTGCATTGCAGCAAAATGTCCATTGTTTAGCTATAATTGCTCATTTGTCCAAAAATATTTGTCCTATTAACTTTCCATTGTCACACAGTTCATCCTTGACCCAAAATACGTAAGCATACCAAACCAAAAATGTCAGGTGTCCCAGTTTTTTCTGTGTGATTTAAGCCATACTCACGCACACACACACCCTTGCACACAGAGGCCACTTGGCTATAATCATAGTAATAATAGATATTTCAAAGTTGAGTCTACAATTTGGTAGAATTGGAGATCCTACTAATAAAATCTCTGATCAGAAACTGTACCAGTAGAGTCTCCGATTCCGCCAGTAGATTCTCCGATCAGAGACTCAACTAGTATGGACTCCGATTCTACCAAGCCATTCATTATCATGACAAGATGATATCTAGACATAGAATGACAGCAATGCCTTACTGTGGAAATTAGATAAATACCTGTCATATCAACTTCACATTAGAGCCACACCATGCTGAAGTGATCACAGTAAGAAAGTAAGAACTTGTAATCAATGGAAATTCTACGAGTAGAGTCTCCGATCAGATTCTCGACTGGGATTCTGCCAGTAGATTCTCCAATCAGAGAATCTACTAATACTACTAAATCTACTAACACTACTACTAGTAGAATCTCCGATTCTACCAAATCGCAGACTTTACTTTGACATATGTATTAAAAGATTATTAACCAACCGGGAGGTCTGTACGGGGAAATATCACACCGGCTTGTTGTCAGTATGGACCGAGCATTAGCAAGGTCTGTGTGAACAACACGAAGATCTGATATCCCTGTACAACCCGAGCAAGTGAGATTAATATTTTGTTTATTATATGGCTATTATATATAAACATGCAAACTTACAGTATCGCCCGATTATAAAAGCTGCTGATGGCTCGTAGTCAGACCTGTTTGCTTCACCTCCACGAAGAATTTGCTAACAGATGGTCTGGTCTGGTAAACTTTTAATCTGTGTGGTTTTTCAAATGCTGTTTAGATATTTATGAAGTATGTTTATGTCTGACTTGCTTTTTTTGTAATTGGGTTTTTTTTGCCTCCTGGTTTGTAATGAAAATACGTGGACCGATTGTCATGGTAACCGGTCTGGATATGGAAAATATTCAACTGGTAATCAGCCAATCAGGGCGCGTAGTGTCGCAGCCATATATATATAATATATATATAGAGGAGAGAGAGAGAGAGAGAGAGAGAGAGATGAGAGAGAGAGAGAGAGAGAGAAACACATTAACACCTTGACAGAGAATTTAAAGTTTCCCATCTACCTAACCTGCATGTCTTTGGATGTTGGAGAAAAGCCAGACCACCTGGAGGAAACCCACGCAAACACAGAGAGAACATGCAAATGCCACACAGAAAAGCCACAGGTGAGAACTGATCCCATGGCCTTCTTGCTGTGAGTCAACAGTGCTAACCGCTAATCCACCATGCTGTCGTCTGATTCTGTTAATCATAGTCAGTAACATTTGCCTGGGAAGATATTTTGAATTTTTCATGTATTTCTCATTATTAGAGCTCCTCTGTTACCAAAATTTATGGTTCTTGTGGACAAATATACGAGGTCTGTCAATAAAGTATAGGTCTTTTTTATTTTTTTCAAAAACTATATGGATTTCATTCATATGTTTTTACGTCAGACATGCTTGAACCCTCGTGCGCATGCGTGAGTTTTTCCGCGCCTGTCGGTGACATCATTCGCCTGTGAGCACTCCTTGTGGGAGGAGTCGTCCAGCCCCTCGTCGGAATTCTTTTGTCTGAGAAGTTGCTGAGAGACTGGCGCTTTGTTTGATCAAAATTTTTTCTAAACCTGTGAGGCACATCGAAGTGGACACGGTTCGAAAAATTAAGCTGGTTTTCCGTGAAAATTTTAACGGCTGATGAGAGATTTTGAGGTGATACTGTCGCTTTAAGGACTTCCCACGGAGCGAGACGTCGTGCAGCACTCCCAGGTGCCGTCGTCAGCCTGTTTCAAGATGAAAACCTCCACATTTCCAGGCTCTATTGATCCAGGACGTCGTGAGAGAACAGAGAAGTTTCAGAAGAAGTCGGTTTCAGCATTTTATCCGGATATTCCACTGTTAAAGGAGATTTTTTTAATGAAAGATGTGCGGACGGGTCCGCGCGTCGGGACGCAGCCGGCGCGGTGCGGCGGGACAGGAAAAACACCTCCGTGTTGATAACCATTTGTAAAATCCAGGCGGCTTTTGATGGCTTTCAGTGGAGTGAGTATATGAGAAATTATTTAACAGCTGGACATGTTCCAACTTGTCCTTAAGGCTTCCAACAGAGGTGTTTTTCCTGTGGCGGAGCGTCACGGCGGCTGCGAGCCGACGCTGCAATCCGCCCGCACATCTTTCATTAAAAAAATCATATGAATGAATATAGTTTTAGTTTTTGAAAAAAATAAAAAGGACCTATACTTTATTGACAGCCCTCGTATAGTAGATCTCTGAGGACAAGTAGTGTATTGTGCAAATCACAAAATACAATTTATATGTCAAACCTGATTTAATGCTAAAGAAGCTGTGATATGCATGAAACAGGTTTGCATTTAAACCAAATATTATTTAACATAAACTACACTGACATGCCATGCATTTACAGATGCTTTTTGATATTATTGCAACAGGGAACAGAAATGAGGAAATGACAAAGGTTATAACCATCCCATGCCTGTATTAACACATCAGCATCATCCTCACTCCCTGTGACTCTCTGTGGTTAGCCAGAAATCAAGAAAGTGAAAAGTTAGTTGTTGAAGATTTCCATTTTTAGAAATCCAAGTTGGCCACCATGTCGACCTTTGGACAAGGAGGAAAACAAAGGTTTTTTTTTTTGGATTCCTCATTTCATAAGCTTTTAAAAATGTAGCTTCCAAAGTTATGAACTTCTCAAACAAAATAAGTACAAACTGCAAACCACATTTCTCTGGAGACAAAGAAGAAAATGTGTCAGTTCACCTCCAGAGATTGTTTTACTCAGGCTGTGACTGTAAACCAACAGAACCCAGCTTCTTGCTCAGTTGGCTCAAAAACTACTTCATTCACCTCCAAATTTCTCCTGAACCCACTCAACTATCATGGCTGCTGGCACCAGGCAGGCACTACCCCAGCTCTTCACCTTGAGGGATCCCGGGGAGATTAGCTTCTCTGGAGCTAACTGATATGGACTGGAGGCCAATTTCCTCTTGGCTAATTAGCTTGGCGACAGTACTAGTGGCCATCCTTATCAGCCCCGAAGCCTTCTGCTTCCTGCCCGTTTTGTCCGGCAGCACATGCAGTGACACAGACTGCCTGAAAAGTTCTGTGGCAGGAATTCTTCTTGTTAGCTTGATACTAAATGCTAAACATTCTTGAAGCACATGCAACTGTCATCTCAAAGAATTATACATGAAAATTCAGTAAGGTATATCTTATATATTATATTCCAATTCTAAGGTGGAACTAGGCCAGTATACAAAGGTATATCTAAATATCTAAAAAGGAAGAGTAAAATAGGAGAGTAGAAAAGAGTAGAGTAGAGCCACTTAGGTGCCTGGTCTTGAGAACCAGGGATGGTAGGTTAAAAAGTTTTTTTTATCCCATGGGAACTCTCCCTACCCACCCAAGCAGCTCAAGAAAAAGGTATATATAATATAATAAATAATAAGACATAAGAAGGATAAGACATCACAGGAGAAGATTATCAAACACAAAAGAACCAACTATTTTGTAAGTTACGATGAACGTTGCTAAGGCCAGCTAGATAAGCTAACGTTAGCTGTTAGGTATAACTAATTGTACCCCACTCCTCCAATATTTACTAAATATAATAATATTAAAAAGGGGGGAACAAGGAAAGGTAAGGCGTGTAGAAATGTACATGGAGACATAAGTACATATATTTGCAGAAAAGAGAAAAAAGTGGCCGTTTTAATCACCAAACCTGCATGTCAAGAAAAATAATCAACCAAGATGAGCCTGTAGCCTTGAAACAAGACAGCCTGATTGTTTGATTACTTGTTAAATTATTCATTGTTAAATCATTATTTGACTTGTATTATCCATGTATTTATTTTTTCAATTAAATAATTAAATAAAATAAACATTTAGGAGTACACCTTCTCTAGCATTTCACCGAAGTTTTAGAGAATCTGTTATAGCGCAGTCCTGATAATACAAAATGTAACAAGACACAAACACTGGAAAAATAAATCAGCTTCTTCCAGCTGTTCCTGTTAGGGGTCGCCACAGCAGATCAAACATTTCCACTCACCCTGTCCTCTGTATCTTTCTCTGTCACATCAACCACCTGCATGTCCTCCCTCAGCACATCTATAAACCTCCTTTTTGGCCTCCCTCTTCTCCTCCTGCCTGGTGGCTCCATCCGCAACATCCTTCTCCCTATATACCCTGTGTTCCTCCTCTGCACATGCCCAAACCAGCTCAGTCTCAACTCCCTGAATTTGTCTCCAAACATCCCACCTGAGCTGTCCCTCCGATATGTTCATTCCTAATCCTGTCCATTCGCGTCACTCCCAAAGAGAATCGCAACATCTTCAGCTCTGCCTCCTGTCTTTTTCTTAGTGCCACCGCCTCGAAACCGTACAACATAGCTGGTCTCACTACTGTCTTGTAGACTTTCACCTTCACTCCTGCTGATATTATTCAGTCACAAATCACTCCTGCCACCTTTCTCCACGCACTCCACCCTGCCTGCACTCTCTTCTTCACCACACTATCCATTACTTTGGACAGTTGACCCCAAATATTCAAACTCATCTACTTTCACCACTTCTGCTCCTTGTAACCACACTATTCCACCTGAATTAAAAGAGTAAAAAGCATAGTAACATGCTATGCCAGTATGCTGGCCATACGAAAGGGAAAATAAGTGCATCTGGACTGGACTTGAAAGTCTCTAGAGAATCTCACTGTTTTATTGACGCAGGGAGAACATTCCACAGAACAGGCACACAATAACTCAGTGTACTCAGTGTTGCTCCTCCTGACTTTCATTCCCCTGCTCTCCAGAGCATATCTCCACCTCTCCAGACTAGACTCACCTTGCTCTCTACTCTCACTACAGATCACAATGTCATCTGCAAACATCAGCATCCATGTAAAGTCCTGTCTGATGTCATCCATCTACCTGTCCATCACCACTGCGAACAAGAAAGGACTCAGAGATGATACTTGGTGTAATCCCACCTCCACCTTGAATGAGTCTGTCATTCCTACTGCACATCTCACTGCTGTCACACTATCCTTGTATAGTTGTCCGGCACTACCCTCACATACTTCTGCCACTCCAGACTTCCTCATACAATACCACAACTCTTTTCTTGGCACCCTGTCATAAGCTCTCTCTAAATCCACAAACACACAATGTAATGCCTTCTGGCCTTCTTTATACTGCTGCATCAGTATTCTCAGAGTAAACATTGCATCTGTAGTGCTGGTTCTCAGTATGAAACCATATTGCTGCTCACAGATCTTCACCTGTTTTCTAAGTCTAACTTCTACTACTCTTTCCCATAACTTCATACTAAACCTGATCAACTTTATACCTCTGTAGTTACTACAGCTCTGCACATCATCCTTGTTCTTAAAAATAGAAACCAGCACACTTTGTTTCCACTCCTCAGGCATCCTCTCACTTTCCAAGGTTTTATTAAACAATCTGGTTAGAAACTCCACTGCCATCTCTCCTAGGCATGCCCATGCCTCTCCTGGAATAACATCTGGACCAACTGCCTTTCCACTCTTCATAGCTGCCCTCACTTCATCCGCTCTCATTTTCTTCATTCATCAACTCCTCAAAATATTTCCTCCACCTTCTCAACACACTCTTCTTGCTTGTCAGCACATTACCATGTGCATCTTTTACCACCCTATCCTGCTGCACATCCTTTCCAAGCTCTGTTCCTTTGTCTGGCCAATTGATACAAGTCCTTTTCTCATTCCTTACTATTTAAGTTCTTGTACAGCTCACAATATGCCTTTTCCTTAGCTTTTGCCACTTCTCTTTTCACCTTATGCTGCATCTCCTTGTACTCTTCACTACTTTCTTCATCTCTCCGACTATCAAAACATTTTTGCCAACATCTTTCTCCTTATGCTTTCCTGGACATCTTTGCTACACCACCAAGTCTCCTCATCTTCCTTCCACTGTCCAGATGTGACACCCAGTGCCTTCCTAGCTGTCTCCCTCACCACATCTGCAGTACTTTTCCAGTAGTCCAAAACTGCTTCCCCTCCATCCAGAAAATCTCTCATCTGCTTACTGAATTCCACACAACAGTCTTCCTCCTTTTGCTTCCACCATCTGATTGTTTATTAAGCTCTCACCCTCTTCTTCTTTACCTCTTAAATTTACCTACAAACCATCATCCTATGCTTTCTAGCTACACTCTCCCCTGCTACCACCTTGCAGTCTCAAATTTCTTTTAGCTTTCATTTCCTACAAAGAATGTAGTACACCTGTGTGTATCTTCCTCCACTCTTATACGTTACCTCGTGCTCCTTCTTTTTCTTAAAGTAGGGATGCACCACAGCCATTTCCATCCATTTTTGCAAAGTCAACTACCATCAGTCCTTCCACATTCCTATCCTTGATACCATATCTACCCATTACTCCTCATCACCTCTGTTCCCTTCACCAACATGCCCATTGAAGTCCACTCCTATCACCACTCTTTCATGCTTGGGTACACTCTCCACCACCTCATAAATTCAAATTCAAATTCAAATTTATTAATTTATACAGCGCCAATTCACGATGAACTCATCTCAAGGCGCTTCACACAACATAAAACAACAACAACAAAAAAACTGAATTAAAAACTTAAAACACAATAAAAAGATGACCATAAAAGAATACAAGAATAAAAACACATCATAACACTAATGATAAAACAGGGAAAACAAATGAGTCTTTAAACGTGACTTAAAAGTCTCCACAGTATCAGACTGCCGAATGTGTGCCGGGAGATCGTTCCACAGAGCTGGAGCATGGTAGGAGAAAGCTCTGTGACCGGCAGACTTTTTATTCACCCTGAGAACACACAGAAGTCCTGCACCCTGAGAATGCAGGGCCCGAGCTGGTACATAGGGGCTTACCAGGTCAGCCAGATAGGGAGGTGCAAGTCCATGAACAATTTTATAAACTAATAACAGTACTTTAAAATCCGATCGTGCAGCAACTGGAAGCCAGTGCAGGGACGCCAAAACAGGCGTAATGTGGTCAAACTTTCTGCTTTGTGTCAAAAGTCTGGCAGCAGCATTTTGAACCAGTTGAAGACCCCTAATCCTGGACTGCGGTAAGCCAGAAAATAGAGCATTACAATAGTCCAATCTAGAAGAGACAAATGCATGAATCAAAGTCTCAGCATCAGCCATAGACAGGATGGGACAAATCTTCGCTATATTTCGCAAATGGAAGAAAGCAGTCCTCGTAATGTTTCTAATGTGGAGATCAAAGGACAACGTAGAATCAAAAATTACTCCAAGGTTCCTCACTTTATCCGTATGATGTATAACACACGAACCTAAGATAAGTGCTAGCTGATCAAATTGATGCCGATACCTCGCTGGACCAAGAACCATAACTTCAGTCTTATCAGAATTTAAAAGTAGGAAATTACTAGACATCCAACTTCTTACTGATACAAGGTAATCTTCCAAAGATTTTATGTGAATGAGATTACCAGCAGTTATTGGCATGTACAATTGGGTGTCATCAGCATAGCAATGAAAGGGAATCCCAAAGCGCCGCAGTATATTCCCAAGGGGTGCTACATAAAGGGAAAAAAGCAGGGGGCCTAAAACGGATCCCTGCGGAACCCCAAACTTCATGTCCCTACAATCAGATGAGGTGCCATTACACAATACACAGTAAGAACGACTGGACAGGTATGACGTCAACCATGCAAGAGCAGTTCCAGTAATCCCAAAGTGATTCTCCAGCCTATTGAGTAAAATATGATGATCCACAGTATCAAACGCAGCACTAAGATCCAACAGCACCAAGACTGTAGTGGTATCTGAGTCCATTGCTCGCAAAAGGTCATTCACTACTTTAGTAAGTGCTGTCTCTGTGGAGTGATATTTTCTAAAAGCGGACTGCAGTGGCTCAAAAAGATTATTGTCAGTGAGGTAGTCCATGAGCTGTCACGAAACCACTTTTTCCAGGATTTTAGAACAAAATGATAGATTTGATATCGGTCTATAATTTTTCAATACACTAGGGTCAAGATTGGATTTCTTAAGTAATGGTTTAATCACTGCAGACTTGAAACATTTATGAACAGATCCAGAAGTTAATGAGAGATTTATCATTTTCAGCACAGTCGGTCTAAGAGTGGGCCACAGGTCCTTAAACAGTTTTGTTGGTATAGGATCAAATAAACAGGTTGTGCTTTTAGTAGACGTCATGAGCTTCATCAGCACGCCTAGCGAGATACCATCAAAATCTGTAAATCTGGGTAACACCTCAGTGGGCGCATCCACCTTCATAGCAGTATGCGGTGGCTGGACCAAAGCCTGCTGAGATATGCTCAACCTAATATCCTCAATTTTCTTCTCGAAATAGTCCAACAAGTCCTGTGCTGAAAAGGGAGAGTGAATAACAGGTGGCTGTCCATGAATGAGAAATGCTACAGTTTCAAACAAAAACTTTGAATTATGCTTGTTTTTATTGATCAAATCAGAATAATAGACACGCTTTGTAGCCAGTAGTGCATGCTTATAATTTAAGACAGCATCACGCCATGCAAGGTGGAACACCTCTAATTTAGAACTACGCCATTTCTGTTCCAAACTTCGAGCCTTCTGCCTAAGGTCATGCAAGTAACCATTGAACCAAGGTGACTGTGCCTTGGGAAGGCATGGCCTTAAAAGAGGAGGCGCAACCTTATCCAGTGTAGCCTTGAGCGCTGAATTCAAGCCATCTGCAAGACTATCCACTGATTGAACATTCTCCAAACCTGAAGCCAAAATTTCAGGCAGTCTGGCTTCGAGTTCGGTCATAGTTGAGGGATTAATGCATCACCACAGAGACAGACAAGGCTTTTGGTCCACTAAACGCGGCAACATAAATGCACACCTAATAAATGAGTGGTCAGAGACCACCGAGGCAAGAGGCAAAATGTCAGTGTTCGTGATAGCAAGGCCAAGTGTGAGAACCAAATCAAGGATATTTCCACTAATGTGCGTTGAATCCTGAATGCATTGCTGGAATCCCAACGCATCCACAAGTTCCATAAATGACTTGCAAAGGGGATCAGAGGGCTTATTTATATGAATGTTAAAGTCACCAATAATCAAAATGTTGCCCGCACTAGCTGACAGGCTAGAGATGAATGCACCAAATTCATCTAAGAATTCAGAATATGGGCCAGGAGGCCTATAAACAGTGACAAAATAACATGACTAATTTCCATACTTCTGACCCTGACAATATGTAGCATCATGAGCAGAGCAGAGAGTCAGATGCTCAAACGAATTATATTTATGACCCCCAGCAGTCAATAAGGTAAACCTGGATTTATAAATCAATCAATCAATCAGTTTTTTTATATAGCGCCAAATCACAACAAACAGTTGCCCCAAGGCGCTTTATATTGTAAGGCAAGGCCATACAATAATTATGTAAAACCCCAACGGTCAAAACGACCCCCTGTGAGCAAGCACTTGGCTACAGTGGGAAGGAAAAACTCCCTTTTAACAGGAAGAAACCTCCAGCAGAACCAGGCTCAGGGAGGGGCAGTCTTCTGCTGGGACTGGTTGGGGCTGAGGGAGAGAACCAGGAAACAGACATGCTCTGGAGGGGAGCAGAGATCGATCACTAATGATTAAATGCAGAGTGGTGCATACAGAGCAAAAAGAGAAAGAAACAGTGCATCATGGGAACCCCCCAGCAGTCTACGTCTATAGCAGCATAACTAAGGGATGGTTCAGGGTCACCTGATCCAGCCCTAACTATAAGCTTTAGCAAAAAGGAAAGTTTTAAGCCTAATCTTAAAAGTAGAGAAGGTGTCTGTCTCCCTGATCTGAATTGGGAGCTGGTTCCACAGGAGAGGAGCCTGAAAGCTGAAGGCTCTGCCTCCCATTCTACTCTTACAAACCCTAGGAACTACAAGTAAGCCTGCAGTCTGAGAGCGAAGCGCTCTATTGGAGTGATATGGTACTACGAGGTCCCTAAGATAAGATGGGACCTGATTATTCAAAACCTTATAAGTAAGAAGAAGAATTTTAAATTCTATTCTAGAATTAACAGGAAGCCAATGAAGAGAGGCCAATATGGGTGAGATATGCTCTCTCCTTCTAGTCCCCGTCAGTACTCTAGCTGCAGCATTTTGAATTAACTGAAGGCTTTTTAGGGAACTTTTACGACAACCTGATAATAATGAATTACAATAGTCCAGCCTAGAGGAAATAAATGCATGAATTAGTTTTTCAGCATCACTCTGAGACAAGACCTTTCTGATTTTAGAGATATTGCATAAATGCAAAAAAGCAGTCCTACATATTTGTTTAATATGTGCTTTGAATGACATATCCTGATCAAAAATGACTCCAAGATTTCTCACAGTATTACTAGAGGTCAGGGTAATGCCATCCAGAGTAAGGATCTGGTTAGACACCATGTTTCTAAGATTTGTGGGGCCAAGTACAATAACTTCAGTTTTATCTGAGTTTAAAAGCAGGAAATTAGAGGTCATCCATGTCTTTATGTCTGTAAGACAATCCTGCAGTTTAGCTAATTGGTGTGTCCTCTGGCTTCATGGATAGATAAAGCTGGGTATCATCTGCGTAACAATGAACATTTAAGCAATACCGCCTAATAATACTACCTAAGGGAAGCATGTATAAAGTGAATAAAATTGGTCCTAGCACAGAACCTTGTGGAACTCCATAATTAACTTTAGTCTGTGAAGAAGATTCCCCATTTACATGAACAAATTGTAATCTATTAGACAAATATGATTCAAACCACCGCAGCGCAGTGCCTTTAATACCTATGGCATGCTCTAATCTCTGTAATAAAATTTTATGGTCAACAGTATCAAAAGCAGCACTGAGGTCTAACAGAACAAGCACAGAGATGAGAACACTGTCCAAGGCCATAAGAAGATCATTTGTAACCTTCACTAATGCTGTTTCTGTACTATGATGAATTCTAAAACCTGACTGAAACTCTTCAAATAGACCATTCCTCTGCAGATGATCAGTTAGCTGTTTTACAACTACCCTTTCAAGAATTTTTGAGAGAAAAGGAAGGTTGGAGATTGGCCTATAATTAGCTAAGATAGCTGGGTCAAGTGATGGCTTTTTAAGTAATGGTTTAATTACTGCCACCTTAAAAGCCTGTGGTACATAGCCAACTAACAAAGATAGATTGATCATATTTAAGATCGAAGCATTAAATAATGGTAGGGCTTCCTTGAGCAGCCTGGTAGGATTTGGGGTCTAATAAACATGTTGATGGTTTGGATGAAGTAACTAATGAAAATAACTCAGACAGAACAATCGGAGAGAAAGAGTCTAACCAAATACCGGCATCACTGAAAGCAGCCAAAGATAACGATACGTCTTTGGGATGGTTATGAGTAATTTTTTCTCTAATAGTTAAAATTTTGTTAGCAAAGAAAGTCATGAAGTCATTACTAGTTAAAGTTGGAATACTCAGCTCAATAGAGCTCTGACTCTTTGTCAGCCTGGCTACAGTGCTGAAAAGAAACCTGGGGTTGTTCTTATTTTCTTCAATTAGTGATGAGTAGAAAGATGTCCTAGCTTTACGGAGGGCTTTTTTATAGAGCAACAGACTCTTTTTCCAGGCTAAGTGAAGATCTTCTAAATTAGTGAGACGCCATTTCCTCTCCAACTTACGGGTTATCTGCTTTAAGCTACGAGTTTGTGAGTTATACCATGGAGTCAGGCACTTCTGATTTAAAGCTCTCTTTTTCAGAGGAGCTACAGCATCCAAAGTTGTCTTCAATGAGGATGTAAAACTATTGACGAGATACTCTATCTCACTTACAGAGTTTAGGTAGCTACTCTGCACTGTGTTGGTATATGGCATTAGAGAACATAAAGAAGGAATCATATCCTTAAACCTAGTTACAGCGCTTTCTGAAAGACTTCTAGTGTAATGAAACTTATTCCCCACTGCTGGGTAGTCCATCAGAGTAAATGTTATTAAGAAATGATCAGACAGAAGGGAGTTTTCAGGGAATACTGTTAAGTCTTCTATTTCCATACCATAAGTCAGAACAAGATCTAAGATATGATTAAAGTGGTGGGTAGACTCATTTACTTTTTGAGCAAAGCCAACAGAGTCTAATAATAGATTAAATGCAGTGTTGAGGCTGTCATTCTCAGCATCTGTGTGGATGTTAAAATCGCCCACTATAATTATCTTATCTGAGCTAAGCACTAAGTCAGACAAAAGGTCTGAAAATTCACAGAGAAACTCACAGTAACGACCAGGTGGACGATAGATAATAACAAATAAAACTGGTTTTTGGGACTTCCAATTTGGATGGACAAGACTAAGAGTCAAGCTTTAAAATGAATTAAAGCTCTGTCTGGGTTTTTGATTAATTAATAAGTTGGAATGGAAGATTGCTGCTAATCCTCCGCCCCGGCCCGTGCTACGAGCATTCTGACAGTTAGTGTGACTCGGGGGTGTTGACTCATTTAAACTAACATATTCATCCTGCTGTACCCAGGTTTCTGTAAGGCAGAATAAATCAATATGTTGATTAATTATTATATCATTTACCAACAGGGACTTAGAAGAGAGAGACCTAATGTTTAATAGACCACATTTAACTGTTTTAGTCTGTGGTGCAGTTGAAGGTGCTATCTTATTTTTTCTTTTTGAATTTTTATGCTTAAATAGATTTTTGCTGGTTATTGGTGGTCTAGGAGCAGGCACCGTCTCTACGGGGATGGGGTAATGAGGGGATGGCAGGGGGAGAGAAGCTGCAGAGAGGTGTGTAAGACTACAACTCTGCTTCCTGGTCCCAACCCTGGATAGTCACGGTTTGGAGGATTTAAGAAAATTGGCCAGATTTGTAGAAATGAGAGCTGCTCCATCCAAAGTGGGATGGATTCCGTCTCTCCTAACAAGACCAGGTTTTCCCCAGAAGCTTTGCCAATTATCTATGAAGCCCACCTCATTTTTTGGACACCACTCAGACAGCCAGCAATTCAAGGAGAACATGCGGCTAAACATGTCACTCCCGGTCTGATTGGGGAGGGGCCCAGAGAAAACTACAGAGTCCGACATTGTTTTTGCAAAGTTACACACCGATTTAATGTTAATTTTAGTGACCTCCGATTGGCGTAACCGGGTGTCATTACTGCCGACGTGAATTACAATCTTACCAAATTTACGCTTAGCCTTAGCCAGCAGTTTCAAATTTCCTTCAATGTCGCCTGCTCTGGCCCCCGGAAGACAATTGACAATGGTTGCTGGTGTCGCTAACTTCACATTTCTCAAAACAGAGTCGCCAATAACCAGAGTTTGATCCTCGGCGGGTGTGTCGCCGAGTGGGGAAAAACAGTTAGAAATGTGAACGGGTTGGCGGTGTACACGGGGCTTCTGTTTAGAACTACGCTTCCTCCTCACAGTCACCCAGTCAGCCTGCTTTCCCGGCTGCTCGGGATCTGCCAGGGGGTAACTAACGGCGGCTAAGCTACCTTGGTCCGCACCGACTACAGGGGCCTGGCTAGCTGTAGAATTTTCCACGGTGCGGAGCCGAGTCTCCAATTCGCCCAGCCTGGCCTCCAAAGCTATGAATAAGCTACACTTATTACAATTACCGTTACTGCTAAAGGAGGCCGAGGAATAACTAAACATTTCACACCCAGAGCAGAAAAGTGCGGGAGAGACAGGAGAAGCCGCCATGCTAAATCGGCTAAGAGCTAGTAGCTATGCTAAGCTAGCGGATTCCTAAAAACACGCAAAGTGAATAATGTGTAAATAATTTAGAGGTGATTCAGCAGAAGGAGTGCTTTAGTTAAGGCACGTAAAGATTACACTGGGAAACAAATCATAATCTAGATAACTAGATCAATCTAACTGCGCAGATTAAACAGCTAACAGATACAGAAAAACACCGCTGTGCTCCGGAACAGGAAGTGATACAATACCGCAGTGAGAGCCAACCACTGAAATGAAAGCAACACCCCCGTCTTGCTTTGCACCACGAGACATGTGACCAAATGTGTACCCTGGTGGGCAGGCCTCATTCAGAGGAAGAACAGCTGTGGGTTTGAGCCAGGTTTCACATAACCCAATCATGTCCAAGTGATGATCCATAATTAGATCGTTGATCAACAGGGATTTTGAGGACAGTGATCTGATGTTAATGAGACCCAAACTGAAGACTTCTGTCAGTTTGACAGACTGACATCTTTGAATAGGCCTGAGTAGCTTAAAATCCACTCCACATTTTCCATCCAGCACCCGGAGAGTGTCAGAAACCGCTGTCGTCACATCAGGACTACAAGTCTCAGAAGCTGCAGTGCTCTGATGACGTGGGCGCCAAGCGCCGATGCGCTCAGCTGACCAGATAACCGGCACAGACGACCCAGTCTGATGGAATACAAACTTTCTCCGGGAGCCTCTGTGGATGCAGCGACGTTGGCGGAGCAAACCAAGCTCTCTGATAGTGAGAATGTCCCGAGGGACACTGTTGTTGTTCAGTCCCTGTAGCTCAGCTGCAGAGTAGCTTAGCATCGCGCTAGCCGAGGGAGTGACATGCGGCGTCATGCAGTGCAAAAAAGGCACTAAACAATTAAAAATGGTTAAAAATGCACACTGAACGACCAAGAACCACATCAAGTGCATACCCAAAGATACAAAATCACACTCAAAAGCACTAAAAACCAAGTTACAAATGAGAAAAACTGGAGAAAAACAAGAGGAGCGGCGAACACACAACGCCAGTCTCACACAATGTCATCTCATCCAGCTTACCCGAAAAAATCTTATTTCTTCTTCATCTCCCAACCTACCTGTGGAACATATGCACTGATGATATTCATCATCACCCCATCAATTTCCAACTTCACACTCATCACCCTGTCAGACACTCGTTTAATGTCCAACACACTCTTAACATACTCTTCCTTTAAAATGACTCCAACACCATTTCTCTTCCTATCCATACCAGGATACAACAGCTTGAACCCACTGCCTATGCTCCTGCTCTTACTTACCTTCCACTTGGCCTCTTGCACACACAATATGACTACCTTTCTCCTCTCCATCATATCAACCAGCTCTCTCCCTTTACCAGTTGTACTGCCAACATTCAATGTCCTACTCTCACTTCCACCCTTCCAGTTTTCCTCTTCTCCTGTCTGTGGACATGTTCTGAGATTTCACAAATTTAAGGTTAAAGCCTTGCTTCTTTTTACCCTCCTCATTTGTCCGGGCTTGGGACCGGCACTCAGAATATACTGGTTGCACACCCAGTGTGGGTGTGTTGGAAAACCAAATCAACATGAGCAGAAAAACTCTGCGCAGCACAGGGTCCATGACTGCAAATGCCAAAGACATGATTGACTCAACTCAGGGGAGTGAAGTGATGAGCTGATGATCATCCTGAAATGTGGACAATGATGAGTTCATGGCCATTGGTAAAAAGGGACATGAGCAGCAGCAGGAAATAAATCATTGGGCAAGCGTTTGAGGCACTGTTAAATTGT
This sequence comes from Thalassophryne amazonica, assembly GCF_902500255.1. NCBI lineage: Eukaryota > Metazoa > Chordata > Actinopteri > Batrachoidiformes > Batrachoididae > Thalassophryne > Thalassophryne amazonica. Next base: position 66,331,632 of record NC_047113.1, read on the forward strand.
CTTATTAAAATGGTCCTTATCAAAATGTTAATCTGGATTTATAAGAAGTTGCTAAATCTGGTAATCTGGTCATTTATACTGGCAAACATTTGTCATCTAAAAAAAACATGAAGCCGATCATTTTAATAACGAAAAAAATTGCAGATCTTATCCTGTAAAGGTTGTTTGGAAATAGGTTTTATGAGGCACAATCAGGCATATTATTTATGACACCAATGTTGAAGCACCAAATCTTGCAGTTCCTTCAGTGGCCATTTGAAGCTGGCTCTAAAAGCGAGTCACACCCCATAGATGTTTGCTCCACTGATACACCAATGGTATTGCCAATACACCAGTACTCAAGCCGCCCAATATAAAACCCACTGCCTGGTCTGCAAAAAATGTGCCTTAATCAAACACCCAAACCCAGATTAGCCTGTTAGCATTACCTTGTTTACTATGAGATGGGAGGCAAGTTCAGGCTTCCTTCCAGAACAGATCACACTGGGCTTTCCCACATTTCACCACATTATTATTTATTGAATTAACTGTACGTCAGGCTGAGTTATTTGGCTGTGCCAAATTGGCGACATATGGAGCCACCCAATTTGAGCTTTCTAACCCACTCTTCAGAAACACCCATAGGTGACATCACAGAGTGAGAGTAGGGTAAGAGCTTGTTTTAACTGGATACCAGTTTTGTGACGGACCCTGCAAGATTACTCATTTAAAATGTTCTGGACAGAAAGGTCTGGCAGGAGAAAGTAACAAACAATTAGTCTCAGCATTGTCAACATAATGTACTTTTGGACAAAACTATTCTGCTCAGCTAAGTGATCACAAGCTGAAAAGTGGTTCCAAGGAGCAGAGCGGTGGCGTAAATGAACACACAGCAGAGCTAGTATCCAATACGAGGTTCGTACAAAGGAAACATTTGCCTGTACAAATGACATTTAGTTCACATGTGTATTTTAAATGTCTCACTTCACTTTGTCCTCGCTATTTGACATCCGTCTCACCCACACTGAACTTAAATGCTGCCACTGAACAAAAATATGCATTGTGTGAGTTTCCTTCAGTGTGCAGGGAATCTTCAGCAAAGCTTTTTCTAATTCATGTAATCCTCAGATATGGCACAGGCGCAGCATGTCGCCAAAATGCACTAGCGCCCTCAAATAGCTCCTCAGTCCCAGAACACAGACAGTAAGAGCCTCTGGGTAATTTCACACTCCGTTATGATTGTGCTCTGAAATAATGCTGGGTTTAGAGAGCAGTGTGGTTTGACTTAAGAGAATAAAATTATCCCAGTGCTGCTGAAACTGTACTTTACCAAAAATTGACAATTACTGAGAACTACTTCCATAACATTATTAAATTTAACGAATAGTGTCTGACTCTAACCCTAATCCTAACCCATAAATGTTCCCATTGCACAATTACCTAACTAAGCTTTTGAAGCTTCTGATTAGTAAGAATGGTGTCACCATTTCTGCAGCACCCTCTAATAGTCACAATGGAAACGGTATGTGTCTCACCCATCTGTTGTGTCAGGCGGTCTGTCAAACTACACTCAACAAAAATATAAATGCAACACTTTTGGTTTTGCTCCCATTTTGTATGAGATGAATTCAAAGATCTAAAACTTTTTCCACATACACAATATCACCATTTCCCTCAAATATTGTTCACAAACCAGTCTAAATCTGTGATAGTGAGCACTTCTCCTTTCCTGAGATAATCCATCCCACCTCACAGGTGTGCCATACCAAGATGCTGATTAGACACCATGATTAGTGCACAGGTGTGCCTTAGACTGCCCACAATAAAAGGCCACTCTGAAAGGTGCAGTTTTATCACACAGCACAATGCCACAGATGTCGCAAGATTTGAGGGAGCTTGCAATTGGCATGCTGACAGCAGGAATGTCAACCAGAGCTGTTGTTCCTGTATTGAATGTTCATTTCTCTACCATAAGCCGTCTCCAAAGGCGTTTCAGAGAATTTGGCAGTACATCCAACCAGCCTCACAACTGCAGACCACGTGTAACCACACCAGCCCAGGACCTCCACATCCAGCATGTTCACCTCCAAGATCGTCTGAGACCAGCCACTCGGACAGCTGCTGAAACAATCGGTTTGCATAACCAAAGAATTTCTGCACAAACTGTCAGAAACCATCTCAGGGAAGCTCATCTGCATGCTCGTCGTCCTCATCGGGGTCTCGACTTGACTCCAGTTCGTCGTCGTAACCGACTTGAGTGGGCAAATGCTCACTTTCGCTGGTGTTTGGCACATTGGAGAGGTGTTCTCTTCACGGATGAATCCCGGTTCACACTGTCCAGGGCAGATGGCAGACAGCGTGTGTGACATCGTGTGGGTGAGCAGTTTTCTGATGTCAATGTTGTGGATCGAGTGGCCCATGGGGTGGTGGTGGGTTATGGTATGGGCAGGTGTCTGTTATGGACGAAGAACACGGTGCATTTTATTGATGGCATTTTGAATGCCACAGAGATACTGTGACAAGATCCTGAGGCCCATTGTTGTGCCATACATCCAAGAACATCACCTCATGTTGCAGGCAGGATAATGCACGGCCCCATGTTGCAAGGATCTGTACACATTCTTGGAAGCTGAAAATGTCCCAGTTCTTGCATGGCCAGCATACTCACCGGACATGTCACCCATTGAGCATGTTTGGGATGCTCTGGACCGCGTATACGACAGCGTGTACCATATCCAGCAACGTCGCACAGCCATTGAAGAGGAGTGGACCAACATTCCACAGGCCACAATTGACAACCTGATCAGCTCTATGCAAAGGAGATGTGTTGCACTGCATGAGGCAAATGGTGTCACACCAGATACTGACTGGTATCCCCCCCAATAAAACAAAACTGCACCTTTCAGAGTGGCCTTTTATTGTGGACAGTCTAAGGCACACCTGTGCACTAATCATGGTGTCTAATCAGCATCATGGTATGGCACACCTGTGAGGTGGGATGGATTATCTCAGCAAAGGAGAAGTGCTCACTATCACAGATTTAGACTGGTTTGTGAACAATATTGAGGGAAATGGTGATATTGTGTATGTGGAAAAAGTTTTAGATCTTTGAGTTCATCTCATACAAAATGGGAGCAAAACCAAAAGGTGTGCGTTTATATTTTGTTGAGTGTAGTTTAAGCAAGGATATATGTAGTTAGTCAGTGCATAGGTCACCCCACTGACCTTTACAGTGGTAATTACAGCTGGGTAACTTTGCTATATCCCAAATAAATCGAGCAATTAATTGCAGAGATGTATTTGTTAAATCCAACAGCCACATCAGTGTTTTAGAATTTAGGCTGATTAATGTTGTTTATCAAAGTTGAACATTCAACCTATCTGCTGTGATTGTAGTGAAATTATTTAAAATTTGTTCTGAAATTATGACCAACCAGTAATCGAGGTCAAATAGCAAACTGCTGTGCCATGAACCCATGCAGCCACACCAGGCTGCATGTTTATGTTAAAAAAAATACAAAAAGGGACAAACCCAAAGGCTTTAATTGGGCTTCTTTTTTTTTTTTTTTGATCATTGGCTGCTGGGGCATCACTGGGCGACATGCATATATTAATGTCAGACCACAAGAATAGTAGGGCTCTATAACACTTTCCGTGGCCATTCAACTTTAATAGGGACACGTAACTAATGCAGTTAAACATGTTGCAGGTTTCACTTCAGTCCAGACCACCAGAGCTGGATTAAATTTCTGAAGCAGATTGATTTGCAAAGACTTGAGCAAGGACTTTCATGTGATCCTGCATCATAGGAAAGAGAGGCATGGCCTGGGAGAATGACAGTGCAAACAACTGCATTACGTGACTCGGTGGATGTCGTCCTGGCAAACAGTGCAGGATTACAGACACACAAAGGACGTCAAGGCAACCTAATGCTCAGTCATTGAAAGCCATCTCAGTTAAGCTGTGGTTGGACAGGTGCCTGGGAGCTGACAGATTGCCTCTTCCCAACCCCTCTCCACCAGGTGACACTCCTATTTTCCCAGTGGAAAAAAAACTTCAGAATTTTAGGAGCCCTAAATGGAGTTTGTTTGTGGTCTTCAATAAAAAGAGAGTTACAAACTCAACAAGGCAAGACGTCTAATGGAAGTATCTTTACTATTTGCTGTTTTTAGAAAATTTCCTTTTACCCATATTTGCTGTATTACACTGCAATTTTTGATTCATACTATTGCAAAACACTGCAGATAATCCACTCTAACCTAGCCAAAATTTCCCAAAATATTTAGACATGCAGTTATTCATTTTTTAAATTAAATCAAGTATAAAACATTTCCCATATAACAATACCTAAATATTTTAATGGGCTTGTTTAGTAATAGTATTTTGTGAAATATGAGTTGAAAATTAAAATATACTCTATCATCATTGCAGCCATTACTAATCTGTCATGCCAATAGTCTGTTCAATCATTATTCTTTATTGTGAAAATACTGACAAACATGTTACAATTTCATTATGTGTGTATATATATATATATATATATCACTTCTGTACCTTAATGATTTGATGTCACTTCTGCACTTAAGAACTTTCACTTTAATTCTTAATGGTTACTGGGCAACCAATAATTTAATGCTTTAATCTACTCTCTTTATTTACTTATCTTTTACGGTTACTGGGCAACCAATAATTTAATGCTTTGATTTATTCTCCTTGTCAATTTATCTATTACAGAATTCAGCTTTAATCATTATTACTCAAAATCTTAGTCAAAAAGAACTTTCACTTTAATTCTTTATGGTTACTGGGCTAATGCTTTAATCTATTCTATTTATCTATTTATCTTTTATGGTTACTGGGCAACCAATAATTGGATGATTTAATATATTCTCTTTATTTATTTATCTATTACAGAATTCAGCTTTAATCATGATTGCTAGAAATCTTAGACAAAAACAACTTCCACTTTAATTCTTAATGGTTACTGGGTAACCAATAATTTAATGCTTTAATCTATTCTCTTTATTTATCTGTTACAGAATTCAGCTTTAATCATTATTGCTAGAATTCTGAGACAAAAAGAACTTTCACTTTAATGTGTGTGTGATGCTTTAATCTAGTGTGGTGTGTGTGTGTGTGTGTGTGTGTGTGTTGTGTGTGGGTGTGTGGTGTGTGTGTGTGTGGTGTGTGTGTGTGTGTGTGGGTGTGTGTGTGGGTGAAAGATGCTTTTTATATCAAAGCATTTCCTTTCACCATGGTAATTTGTTGACAATCCCTGAGCTCCCTTCTCGCAGCCAGCTGCATGTCAAAGAATGGAGGACGTCTCATTTGGGTGAGACACCTTGTGCCCCTCCCTGGAGGAATTTCATTCATCCAGGAACACCTTAGGAGACAACCCACACTGTGTCCAATCACATACACCGTCTGCGGTTACAAATCGGCTGATTTTCAATTATGACTCAGGAATTCTCACGCTTATTTTTCCTGAGGGTTTGGAAGCAATAGAACTGCATAAAGACATTTTCTTTGTGGATGTGCAGTATGAGGTTCTGAGCGAAGCAGTGGTCAATGTGGCACCTGTCGTAATCATAATCAGGGACAAAGAAGGGATCACATCTGGTCAGATGCACGTTTGTCTGGGGGCCCCATGCCCCGCCTCCCTGGAGGAATTTCATTCATCCAGGAACACCTTAGCGTAAAATCCACAGTTTGTGTATGATCACAGTGCACCCTCAGCATTTACATGTGCAGAGAAGCTTTGCTGCATGAGCACGACGCTTCTCATTGAAAATGGGTTTTAGAGCGATGCGCAATGTGTTTATGCCCTGAATGCATTCGTTGTGAAAGGCAACACAGGTGTTGCAGTTGCAGGCAGTAATGGTCCAAAATTCAACGGGAGCAGGGCAGGCAGGAGTGGCTGCGGGACAAAGAAATGCTCCCACACAGGGCTCTACTTTAACACTTCCAGCCTAAAAATAAAATGTGCTCCCTTAGAGCAACGCAAGGCCCCTCCACAAATCTGTGCCTGGCGCTGGGTCTGAAGAAGCGATTATTCACACTTTTAAAGCCACACTAAATTAAATTTTAAAACGTTAATGTAGCTGCCAATAACTATTTTCTAAGAAAAGATTTGGTAGTTCAGTGGCGTACTGTGCAGAAAATGAAGCAACACTCCATGTGTGTTATCTGAACTTTTCTGTCATTGTCAGTGCATGCATGAGATTCCCGTATGAACACATTGGGTGCATGTGAATCCCACCCAGTTAAACCATTGCCCTTCCAAACAGTTAGAAAAAGACAGTAACATTCATTCATATAGTTGTTGGTTTCAAGATGTGGGACGCTAGCAATGCTCCTGAAATTGCGTCATGTTCAGAGGCTAAAAATGCATCTGACCAAGAATGTGGTCGGACTATAATCATGAATACTAAGACCATGTAAAAGCAATCAAACTAAACAAGCAAAGAATCACACTCTGGGGAAAAACCTTCTTGAATTTCTAATTTGACACAAACACTTTTCATCCTTGCAATCAAAATTACAGTTTTATGCAAATGTTTGGGCACCCCTGATAATTTTCATGATTTTCCTTTATAAATCATTGGTTGTCTGGATCAGAAATTTCAGTTAAATCTATATACATAAAGGGCTAATTCTGTCTGTCTGTCTGTCCGGGATAAACTCCCAAAGTATAATATGTAGCCCTAAAAACTATATATATTCTGACTCCTCATGACATGGGGAACAAACTGGTACCATTTTTTAAAAAGTTCTGGGCAACCAATAATTTAATGCTTTAATCTATTCTCTTTATCTGTTTATCTTTTATGGTTACCTGATGTCATCAAGAAAGCCTGAGAACAAAAATTATAAAGCGGTCAGAATTCTACTTCCACTCCCCTACCCCCATCCTGAGGATGTCATCAAAAGCCTGAGTATAAAAATGAATGAAGATGAATGAATGAATGAATGAATGATATGAATGGATTTATTCGGCACACACACAAATCCGAAAGAACAGAAACATACCAATAATATGAATGTTATATAAACAAGCCTGTGAGTCCGAAAGGCTGTGGGCAGAAGCAAAGCTTATCAACGCCCACCCCTGCTACAATGAGTCCAACAATTATAACAGTCATAACAACATATACACAAATTCACAACACACTACATATCAACACAGACATACACTTCAATATTCAATTACATTTCAAATCATGTATAAGTATGTTATGTATAAAGCACCAAATCACAGCAAACCTGGCCCAACTCACTCCATATTAACTCTGCTGACCCCCAGAGCAAGCACTAGGCAACTGTGGTGAGGAAAAACTCCCTCTTAGGAAGAAACCTCAAGCAGACCAGGCTCTAGAGGGTGACCCTCTGCTTGGGCCGTGCATATATACCTGTATACGTACAGACATACACACACATTATGTACATATATACACTTATACACACACATATACACACTCACATATATACCTATATACATACCCACTAACACATAATATACACTACATATATATACACATACATACATTTATACCTACACATACATATACATACCCCTACACATATACACATATATATACACGCACACATATACATACATACACACACACACATGTATACATATATACACATACATACTACATATATGTATATACATATATACACAGACATATACACGTACATATACATACATATTGACTGATTGATCATTTATTTTGAGTTTTACAAAATAAGCATTTCTTTGACATCTACATTTACCCACATTGGGTTGAAAAGAACAGGAGATACAAACATACACGCATACATACCCGCGCACTTAACCCGAAAAGGGGTGGGATGAAGACGAATTTATTTAATCCCACCCCTAAATACCCATACGTTATTACGACTACCGAGTGTGACCAATATTCCTTTTTTATTACTATGTAATTGATATCATATATTAGTGATGAGTATCTATAATAATAATAATAATAATAATGATAAAAACAATTCCCACCATAATAGACAGTAATAATGACAGTAATTATTGTCAATCAAAACGATTTTTTGTTTTTTTTATTTCTATTATTATTATTACTACCATTTTTTTTAATTGCTATTGATATTGCTGGTGTCATTCCTTAAGCCATTTTTATATGTCAATAAATTCCCCACATTTACTCAGAAAATGACTATTTAAAAGGACTATTCTTGTGTGTGTCGATGGTAATTCTGTCTCAATATACATATATATATATATATATATATATACACACACATCATACATGCGGACATACATACACAAAATACACACATACATCACCTATACACACATGTATACACAAAATACATATACATATATACAATTATGCTACATTCATTTTATTTTATTAATTTAATTACCTTAACTTTTTTTTTATTAATTTATCATTATCATTATTATCATTATTTTCTTTTCTTTTTTTCCCTTCCCCTCCTTCCCCATTTGTCATGTGTGTGGTGCATTAAAAGATGCAAAGTATTTTGTAAACCTGCTGCCAGAGAGGGGTCGCCCCCTGACACAGGTCTGCCCTTTGCTGAATGTCCTAGGCTCTGCATTAAAAGACAAGGTTTTGGAGTCTGCTGGCAGAAGGGGGAGACCTTTGAGCAACAGACCCCCACTTGCCGACCCTGATCTGGTGATAATGATGTAAGTGATGTAAGAGGGGGAAACAAGGAGGAAAGAAAAGGAAAAGTCTTTTTATGTATCAATAAACTTACATATGTACATATTTATATAAATGTAAACATAAATATACATATGTATATACATACATACACACCCACATATACATACATATTATACATACACATATATACATACACACATACACACACGCATACACATATATATACGCATACATATATACATACACACATACATATACATGTTTCCCCCTCTCTCTAAGTTATTACCATCATCACCATACTTCTATTTGACTAGCATTTCAACTACAGGATCATGATGTATAAAAATAATACTTTTGACCATGGTTACGACACCGGCAATAACAGGTATTATGCAAATATGTTAACATCTATTATATTAACAAACATATAGTAAGATTTTATTATCATTATTATCTTTTTTTTATAATATAGTTTACAATTATGGCTATGATATATATAATTAAACTGATGTACAGGATAATTCCAGGTATTTATGAAAGTTTGTGTGTCCTAGCGAGACCCCTTCTATTGCTGACAAGGCAAAAAAGCAAAGGTAAATTAACTAGAAATAAATTAAAAAGACGTGATGATCACACACCTCTCTCCTCATTCATGTATTTCAACAGAACCATTTCTTTTTTATCGTTTTTTGAATTGATGGATGTTAGGACATCACTTGAGCTGAGGTGCCAAACTATTCCACAGCTTAATGCCACACACGGGGACACAGAAACTTTTCCTGGTAGTTCTCACTGCCTTGACTTTAAAGTTACCACATCCCCTCAAGTTATAGCTTCCTTCTCTCTGGGTGAAGAGACTCAGAATATTACTGGGTAATGAGTTTTTACTGGCTTCATATAATAATTGTGCAGTGTGAAAATTAACCAGATCTGGCATTTTCAACAATTTGGATTGCAAAAATAGACTATTTGTGTGATCAAGATATCCTACCTTATAGATGATTCTTATTGCCCGCTTTTGGATTATACAGAGGGGATGTAGCAAACTTTTGTAATTGTTACCCCAGATTTCTATACAATATGTTAAGTAAGGAGAGATTAAAGAACAATACAATAAATATAATGCATTATGATCCAGAAAATATTTTGCTTTGTACATAATAGAGACATTCTTGGAAACTTTTTTATGTATGTGGCTGATATGAGACTTCCAGCTTAATTTACTATCGATGGTTATCCCTAAAAATTTGACTTCTGACACTTTATCTATTTCGACGCCATCTATATTTATTGGTAAATTAGAATTGACATTATGATTTCCAAAAAACATTACTTTAGTCTTTTTTATATTTAGGGATAATTTATTAATATTCAACCAAGTTTTCAGCTTAATTAATTCACTATTTACCACATTAATACATCTGCTATAGTTATCACTGGAATAGAATATATTGGTATCATCTGCAAATAATAATAATAATTGTGACACATTAAATATGTCATTTATATAAAGATTAAAAAAATGTGGACCCAGTATGGATCCCTGTGGGACCCCACAAGGGATGCCCAAACACCCAGATTTAAATGCACCCATCTGCACAAACTGATGTCTCTCCGTTAAATAGCTTTGAATCCAGTTCCAAGCCACTCCCCTGATACCATATCTTTCCAATTTATTGAGTAGAATTGAGTGATTAAGTGTGTCAAACGCTTTCTTTAAATCAATGAATATTCCAACTATATAGTTTTTACTATCTAAGGTGTTTGTAATCTCTTCTATTGCTTTAATTATTGCAAGTGAAGTTGACCTACCAGACCTAAACCCATATTGACATTCGTTAATTATGTTATATTTTTCTATAAAGGATCCTAACCTGTTGTTAAAAAGCTTTTCTAAAATTTTGGAAAATTGTGGAAGTAGAGAGACCGGTCTGTAGTTTGTGAAGATGGGAATGTCCCAGTTTGAAATGACAAGTTACATATATGCGTCAGCGGTTTTGATATGCTTTTGATTATTGTTTTTACTAGCTTCATATCTATGTCATAACAGTCAGTTGATTTTTTATTTTTACATTTATTAACAATATCTATTATTTCAGCTTCACTAACACTGGAGAGAAACACTGTGTTTGGATTGATTTTTATGAGTGATTCCTGCTCCTTGTTACAACCATCGGGAATTTTTGCTGCCAAGTCAGGTCCAATATTAACAAAGAAGTTATTAAAACCATTAACTATGTTATTACATATTATAGATGTCCTTGTTCTTATCAATAAAATAATTTGGATAAGAATTACCTCTTACCTTATTTTTGATTATAGTGTTAAGAATTTCCCAGATTCTCTTGGTGTCATTTTTATTATTATTTAATAGATTGGTATAATATAATTTCTTGCTGGCTCTGATTATATTAGTTAGTTTGTTTTTATATAATTTATATCTATGTTCAGATTCTTTTGTCCTTAGTCTAACAAATTGTCTGTATAATGTATTCTTCTTTTTACAAGCATTTTGTAGACCTTTTGTTAACCATGGACTTTTGGCAACAGTACTGTTTTTGTTGACTTGGCGTATTGGACAGTTTATCTCATATAATGAATTGAAAATGTCTAGAAATTTATTGAAGGCACAATCCACATCATTCTCCCTATACACAGTGCGCCAGTCCTGTTTTGTTAAGTCATTATTGAGGTGATCTATTGCTTTTTGGGTTCTTACTCGTTTAAATGCAGAGTATTGGGGTTTTACCTGAAAATTACAATTGGAGTCATACACAGTGAACACAGGAAGATGGTCAGTTATGTCACAAATCAATAAACCACTTATATTTTTAGTTTCTATGTTGTTTGTGAAGATGTTATCTATTAGAGTTGCACTATTCAATGTAATTCTGCTTGGCCTGGTGATAACTGGGTATAAGCTCATGCTGTACATTGTGTTTATAAATTTGTCAGTTGATGTGTGCCTATTGGGGTTTATTAAATCAATGTTATATTCTCCACATATAAATATTTTTTTTGTTATTTATTGATGAAAACATTCTGTCCACCCAGTTTGTAAATGTAGCCATATTTGAGCCTGGCGCCCTATATAAACAACTTATAATAATGTTTTTCTTGTTTCCATTATAAATTTCTATTGATATACATTCTAACACATCTTTTATTGTTAACGTCATACTTTCTATTACCTTAAATTTAATATTTTTCCGCACATATATAGCAACACCTCCACCTCCTTTATTCACTCTGTTGATGTAGTTTAGATTATAACCATCCAACTCAAATTGTATTCCTTTTTGCGCATTGAACCACGTTTCTGAAATTGTTATTATACTAAAGGGTTTTGTAAACTGCTGAAGAAATTCTTTGATACTGTTAAAGTTTGTGTACATACTTCTGCTGTTAAAGTGGATAATTGATAATTTACCTTCTGTTTTAACTGTATTATTGTAATCCTGTTCCGTACAGTAGTTGCAATGAACGGTATCAGTCGAAAAAAACATTATCCGGGTCTATTTCGTTTTCCAAATCCATTATCTTATGTTCGGTGTACTCAGTTGCTTTTAATTCCAATAATTCCTGGTTTATTATCCTCTTGTATTATTTCATCTCCTGAAGTAGAGATTATGGGTTTTGATTCAATGCTTTGTGAAGTAGAACTAGTTTTTTTTTTTTGTTTTTTTTGTTTTTTACTTTTTATTTCTCCATACATTATTGACTCATATTTCATATTTTTCCAGCTCTTTTATGTCCTTAATAACCAGCACCTTAGCTACTTCAGGAGACCCATTCAGTTTAATGAAGACTTTACAATTCCTGACCCATGTATTCTGAATTTTGTTTGTTTTCCTTAAGTATCTGGCTTTTTTTAGCAATGTCTGCATTTGTTTTTGTCAAGTGATCATTCAAATAAACATTCGTACCTTTCAATTTTCTTCCTTGCCTCAACAATGTGACCTTATCCTTTCTGTTGAGAAACTTCATGATAAGCACAGGAGGAGTGCCTTTCTTCGTAGGGAGAGGGTGACAAGCTTCAAGACAATTTACGTCCAAATCAATGTCCCTGGACGCCAGGACCGCGGCGACCTGTTGTTCCACAGAGCTCTCCTCCATCTCGCCAGGTTCGAGATCACTGCCCGCGGCCACTGCGTGGGCATATGAGCGGGGTTTAATCTTTAAACCAGTCACAACCACATCATTAATCCTTGAGTACTGCTCCAAGTCCTCAACTCTCTTCTCGAGAGCCTCGATCCTCTTGTCTTTGTCCTCTAATAAGGCTCGTAGTTGCGCGACTTCCTCCACTAGCTTGAGTATCTTGTCCTGCTTATTCTTTATGTCAGCTACGTCCAGTGACACTAACTCAAGCGCCTTTTTAACCTCCTCCGACTCCTCCACCACCGAGCTTTTCTTTGGTCCCATTTTGTAGTGATTTCATCTTCGGCTGTTTACCCTGCTCGGTACCTCACCTGGTAGCAGCGTGGCTAACCGCTAGCCCCAGTCCCAAACCGCGCTGAAAGTTACTGTTTTACATAAGTCCGAGGTCCAATATCCTTTTTTTTACGTTGTATTTTTATCCATAGCCATTGTCCGTTTAGTCCGATTCCGAAGAAAAAAATTATATAAATAAGTTTTCAAAGTTTCTTTTCACGCTGCTCACACTCGGATAACCCGGAACTCCTCGGATCAAACCCGGAACTGGAAAAGGACATGGGAAGCAGCATTATTAAAATTAAAATTAAAATTAGAAAATGGTCAGAATTCTAATCCCATTCCCCCCTCCCATCCTGATGATGTCATCAAGAAAGCCTGAGTACAAAAAGTGTAAAGTGGTCAATTCTAATTCCACCCCACCCAAACTATAATATGTAGCCCTAAAAACTATATATATTCTGAATCCTCATGACATGGGGAACAAACTGGCACCATTTTGTTTTTAACTTGAACTGAAAATTACCCCCAAAATAGCCTTTTATGTAAGAAATAGCCTTTTATGTAAGACCATACAGTGTTGTATCATGTGGTTTTTCAACTGTTCTCAACTGTTAAGCACCTGACTGTCCTGTACAACACAGTTTGCCTTCCTGTCTGAATACAATCAACCAAAGAAGTTATTTGATTCAACATAGTATTATATTGAATCTGTAAAATATAATTACCTTTGGTGTATAATCCAGTACAGTTTGAAGATTTGCTGTCTGAAAACCTTGTATTTTCACCATTTATGACAAGACAGAAAAATCTGGCAAGACACATATCAAGAAAGACATCTTTTACTTCCTAAAGACAATTAAGGGTAACCAATAATTTAATGCCTTAATCTATTCTCTTTATTTATTTATTTATTTATCTATTACAGAATCCAGCTTTAATCATTACTGCTAGATATAATCTATAGATCTATTACAGAATTCTGCTTTAATCATTATTGCTAGAAATCTTAGACAAAAAGAACTTTCACTTTAATTAATTCTGCTTTAATCATTATTGCTAGAAGACAAAAATAAGCTGCTAAACAACTCTCAAATGACCTGAAAACAAAGACTGTTCAACATCATGGTTTAGAGGAAGGATACAAGTTACCTCAGAGATTTCAGCTGTCGGTTTCCACTGTGAGGAACATAGTGAGGAAATGGAAGACCACAGGCACAGTTCTAGTTAAGGCCCGAAGTGGCAGGCCAAGAAAAATCTCAGATAACCCACAGACCTGCTCCAAAGACCTACAAAATGATCTTGCTGCAGATAGTGTCCAGAGGACTCTGATGAAGATGTCCCTCTTGTTTGTTCAGCACCTTAATAAATTTTTCAGCACTTATTTCTGTGTTGCACCAGCTGCTTTTTTCGTTTACAAGTCAGTCCTACCTGGTTGCACTGGATTTTTTGTGCTGCACATAAGCGCGGAGAACTCTCTTTTTTTTTTCTTTTTTTTTTTTTTTTGTTTAGCATCTATTATATGTTTGACCCACTTCATTTTTTCAATGTTCACTGATCTGTTGAATGGCTTTATTTTTTCGACATAAAGTTTTCAAATCATTCACAACTAATGTGACATTTCACTACTTGGGAAAGGGCACAAATTATGTTTTCCCCTTAATAGTTTTTCTACAAAGGAATTGGTTCAGGGCCAGACAAAGTTCTGCTAAAACACTGTAGTCTATTATACTCAGAAATCATCAAATGGGCTCCTGTTTTGCCAAATGGCATTCATCGATGTAATCACATTTTGAGCTGATCTAAAAAAGCCTTTTTTTTCCTGATGTAGGAACTGAATAGAAGCTCTTTTATTCTTTAGTTTAAATAGGAGGCCTTTGGTGGTCTTTGCTACATCACTCTATTCCTACAGAATCTAGAAATATACACCGGCACCAGTGGGCCACAGGGCTTCCATAGGATGTACTTCTACAAAACTGACAGCATAAATATTGTCAGTGAAGCATATTAAAGTTCCATTTATTGATTTTAAGGAAAGTGAAGCTTCTTGATGGATGCCTTTGTTACATTTGGAAATTGACTTCATGTTGGTCAGCTGTCATGGGTCATGGATCACACTTGCCTGCGCATGCCATCACGAGAAATTTTGTGTTAATATAGTTCATTTTGTTCTCCCTCTTTGTTACATTGAACAAGTTTCTCTGTTGCACAGTGCAGGGTTCTTCTCTGGGCTTAACTTAAGTTTACTGTTCTCCTTCTCACCGCCCACCACAATCTCTGGTTGTTATGTTACTTCCTCTCTCTCAGTCAACCATTGTTCTCTGGTTTGGTTTATTCAACAAAGCATTCTGCCATTTTTCTGTGTTGGCTATTTCCTCTCTGTGCTTAGGGCAACTTGTGTCTTGTCAGGTTTACATTTAGTTTGATGCACTCTTGCGGCTCTTGGTTTTTCTCCATGTCTTTTGTGTCCTTATTGCATCCCCCTCCATGATCTTAGTTTATTATTAGTTATTTGTGATCCCAGCTCTTTGTTTTTCATTGTCATGATTTCCACAGGTGTGACTCTTTCTGGGTTTTCATCCTTCCAGCTCCTTATATTGGCCCTCCCAAAGTTAATAGACAATAATCCTTAAAAGGTGACTCTTTTTACTTGTCCCCTGCCAGATCGCCATGGTTCCACCCCAAATTCTTGCATTCTCATGTTTCCATTGTTTTCTAGTGAGCATTATTCAGTATTTCTAGTGAGTATGATTTCAAGTGTTTCTCTCACTCCCCCATCTTCAACCACTTATTCCAATTACTCACAGGGGGCTGGAGCCTATCCCAGCAGTTCCAAGTGTTTATAGTGAGTAATATTCCCAGTGTTTCTCATATTACCACCAGTGCTTTGTAGTGAGTATTATTCCCAGTGTTGTCCAGTGAGTATTATTACCAGTGTTTCTGGGGAGCATTATTCTCAGTGTAATACATCGTGGACGATTCTGTGGTCTTTGTGGAATCAATGGATACTCTGATTGCAGCACTTTAGGAGCTGTGGGAGGAATCACAGTGTTTGGGCTTGACATTGTGCTCCATCACAACTAAGTCCCAGGCTTTTAATCACTTCTTGGACTCAGTCATCAGAAGTGCATCTGTTTCGAGAGGCACCGGGAAGAGCTTATGGAGTGATGAGATCACTGAACAGAGGTGTTTGGACTTTCAGACATCTTTGCAAGTGAACCAAGGTCCAAGTCTTTAGGGTACTGGTGCTACCCGTCTTGCTGTATGGTTGTGAGAGTTGGATGCTAACTGACCTAAAGTGACAACTGGATGTCTTTGGTTCTAGGTCTATTCTGAGGATGCTTGGGTATTGCTATAATGACTTTGTATCAAAAGTGACTAGGATAAGGTGAATTACTTGCATTATAAGGGAGCATCAGCTTCAACATTTTGGCCTTGCGGTCCGTTCCTCTGTGCATGAACAAGTACACAGTGTTGAGGACCTCAGTAGCAGGAGAGAGCCAAGAGGATGCCCATGTCTCTCCTGGCTATGGCAGATACAGTAGATGGTTATTTTCGAGTTGTGAGAATTAACCAGTTTTCTGCCTGGGTGGTGGCTATCCAGGACTCAAGGTGGTTCCTTGATGTCATGGATGTGGCTAAGTGCAGCACCAACACATGCTCCCAGACTTGCCTAGACTTTCTCATGAATATTATTTTCAGTGTTCCTAAGTGAACATCATGAGTCCAGTGATTCCTGGGACTTCAACAGTGCTACATTTCCTGACTTCTGAGATTGCTAACACCTTCTGAACACTGTCACCACTATTGGATTGCTTCTATGCAACTGACTTGCTGCTGCCTTTGTGGAAATCCCTCCTGAGATGCCCTTGAAAAGACTGTCCCTAAGTGACCTGCTCTGCTGTACACCTAGCTTTAGCTTGCCCAATTGGAAACTCAGTCATCTGAACTACATTCTTGTGTTTTGACCCAAGCTGTTCTGGTCAGTAATAAATTCTGTTAACACTACTCCAGATTGTGGTTCAATGTGAAGAGGTCCACAGTCTGGCCTGTGACAGTTGGCAAATATAACTACAAAAAAAAAAAAAAAAAAAATCTCAAATAGCAAAACAGGAGGATGAGAACTTTTGCCTCAAGGAGATCAACATCCATCCTGACCTGTCATTTGTTATATGTTATGCAACATCAACTCTGTTTGGAGTACAATTAAATACACTCCAAGCAGCCCACAATGTTGTGCAAGTGTCATTGTGAGCTTCCAATCAAAACAACTGCCATTTTTACGCCCAGTGTCCATCTTGTGTCAATAACAAATGTACTTACTATTGTACACATACTGTGCTTGTGTACACCCTGAGGCACACAAGTAAAATAATTATCTCTGGATTTGCATATTCACTCGTATAGAAATAATGAATGTTTGTGAGTGCAATGGTAAGAATATTTCATTCGGTGAAAGATGAAATGTTCCATTCAACTCGGCGCATGAATGAAAAAATATTCATTATTTGTTTTGTATAACACCTAATCCTTGTCATTTGATACTTTATTAATTTATAAAGAAGAGAAAAGGGACTTACATTTTGGTGTGCATCACTGGTCCTTTGAGGTCAAAAGGTTCCAAACAGTCCAACATAAACTTTAAATAGCAATTCAATCAATGAAAGTTAATCATTTTTGGTAATATCAACATCTCTCACAGTCTTAAAATGACGATGTCGTCCATACCTGATGCTGTGCATTGACTACTTCTTGTACAGACTGTCGTCTGCTTTCCTCAGTTCAGTGAAAAATCCTGACAGAAAATGTCGAGCTCTTCATACGCATGCTGGATTTGTTTTGTTTTGTTTTTTTTCATTGGAAGAATGAGCACCACCAATAAGCTCATTCAAATCATCTGTCACCAAAACAAATCCCGCCATGTTTTATTTTAAACTAAGCGCCGTCGGCATGTCAAAGGTTGAGAGTGCGCTAGTGTGAGAGTCCGGTCCTTCAATGCTTGATTGCTGCTGCATGCAAATGCAATGCATCATGTTTTTATGTTAAGGTGGTCATGGCATGCAATAGTGCAAAATGTCCAAAATTGCACAGTAAATGGAACAAAATTGTAAATGGGACAAATGATCAATATCACGTGACATAGAAACCACCAATCAAATGACAAGGATCTATTTAGATGTAGGTGGAGAGGTAGTGCTGCCCCTGGATTTGGTTACTGTGCATTGCTTTTGTTCTAAAATGACTGAATTAAAGCTCAGTTTAAATAGTATAAAGTCTCACATTCCTTTATTGCATGTAAAAACCAATAACCTGTTCGGGCGCAGCATGTTAATCAGTCTCCTCTCACATTTACAAGTACATTTGTCACCATTGCCTTTAAATACCCATAAGAATCTTATCAAACCGAACACTTACGCCGTTCTATCTGAGACAGATTCACATTAAATATGAAGCAGCTACAGAGAGAATGAATGTGACACCACAGATTTGAATGTAAATTCAATAACCCATTTTGCTATGAAAGCCTCATACGTATAAGAAAATGGCAGTTAAGGTGGTATATATGTTAGGAATGGTTAACAGCTCTATGTAAGGCGTTTCTAAGAATTCACTTAAGTTGTCATCTGCAGGAACAACAGTTTATGCTGATGCCAAAGATTTAAAGCAGGTTAATCGAGTCAGCTGTACAATATAGTAATTACACATGGATGAAAAGCAGCTGGGGTGCATTAATTTTCAGATACATACAACACAAATACACTGCAAGAGGCGCGCGCACACACACACACACACACACACACACACACACACACACACACACACACACACACAAAACCAACAACAGCAAAACATGTTAGAGAAGCTTGAATCTTCGACTGGACTGGGTTGCTTGATGCAAGGATGTTTCGCTTCTAATCACAGAAGCTTCCTCAGCTAAAATTCTTGCTCTGGTAGTCTGATTTCTGTCTTGACTCTTGTAGAGAAGAATAACAGAAGCCAGCAAAATCTGGAGTGTTAAACCTAACCAGACCCCTCCTACCGAGAGGCAGACTGCTATTGACTAGTGACTACCAATTGCTCTAATTAGCACCTATTGTGCTCTAGTTAGCACCCTACTAATGGCAGGGCAGCTGTGCCTCCTAACAATGGGACAGATCTGGTAACTTGCTTCTGAGGGATTGTTTGTTGCTGTGACGCTACTCTGAACTTCACACTGTTGTACACGATTCTTTTATTTCTGTTTAGCACTCTTCTGGTTATTAATTGTATCTACTCTGAACGTTATTTAACAACAGTCCTGTTGTGAATCACTAGCAGTTAGCATTCGCTAGCAGTTAGCTTTCGCTAGCTAGGTCGACTCCTCCCCTCCCCCTGTCGTTACTTTTTATAGCTGTTTCTTTTTTACCCGTTTAGTACTTCTGTTTGTTTTTCAGTCGAACTGCTGTGAATTTTAAGTAATTATTTTACTCCTGTGTAAAATCTTATGAGTGGCTAGCATTTTCGCTAGCGGTTAGCTTGCGTTAGCTATTTCGGTCCCCCGTCATCATTTTTTCATTTCATTTTTTTTATACTTCTGTTAGTTAATTAACTGTTTAGTTTAACTTGTGAATTTTAACTTAGTACTTTGCTCTTGTGTTAATTTTAGGAGTGTTTGTTTTTTCTCGCTAGCTAGGTTGACTCCTCCCCTCCCCCGTCCTTATTTTTATAGCTGCTGCTTTTTTACCTGTTTAATACTTCTGTTGGTTTTTCAGTGTAACTGCTGTGAATTTTAATTAATTTATTTGCATCTGTGTGAGCCTTAGGAGTGGTTAGCTTATCCATTATTGGTTAGCTCGTGTTTGCTTGGCTACATTCTTGAATTTCTTAGTGCACAAAGTACACTACAAATCCTACTTTACACCCTACGTAAATCCTGCGTGATGTTGGAAGATGGGGTGGCTCTTTTAGAGAGCCGTGTCCGTAAGTTAGAGCAGCTTCTTAGCTCAGTGGAGTTAGATGTTACGGGCACTCCAGATGAAGTTAATGTTGGGCCGGCTAGCGAGCCCATTAGCATCAGCGTAGAAACGCCGGCTGTGGAGGACGGCTTTCGGACTGTGGCGAGGCGGAGGAAGCCCCGTAGGTCTTGGTGCCCGGTTGTGGCACCCCGATCACACTCGCCAGTGCGAACTATGAATCGGTTCTTCCCCTTGGATTTGCCTGATGTGAATTCTCTGAGCCCACAAGTGACTTCCTCTCCTGTCTCCAGGCCGAAACACCGGACTTTAGTGATAGGGGATTCTATCACCCGCAAAGTCAGGTTACAGATGCCGGCTGATGTTAAATGTATTCCTGGGGCCAGAGCTCCCGACACTGCATCTCATCTTAGGGTGCTGACGCTGCAGAAGGGAAGACAGACGAAGGAACATGACATGAAATATAGTCACATAGTTATTCACGTTGGCACCAATGATATCAGGATGAAGCACTCAGAGGTCACAAAAATGGACATAGAGAGGACTTGTGACCTTGCCAGAAAGATGTGTCAGCATCAATTAATAGTCTCTGGTCCCCTCCCCTCCCAGGGTACTGATGAGGTGTTTAACAGGCTGACATCATTAAATAGGTGGCTGGCGCAGTTTTGTAGACAGCAAAGCTTTAGCTTTATTGATAACTGGCCTTCGTTCTGGGGCTGCCGTGGCTTGTTGATGCTGGACGGCCTCCACCCTACTAGGGAAGGTGCCGCCATCATGTCTGCGAACATAGATAGCGCTCTACAGGGAGGGGAACATTAGGAATCTACAGCAGGCCACGGAGCAGGTGATTAGAAACCCTGCAAGGCTTATGACAAATGTGGGTGTGGAATCCATTAGCTTAGCGGGGAATTTAGTGCAGAAAATCCACTATGGTGATAGTGCAGTTTATCTGCCAGGGAGGGAATTTCAACAAGTTGAGACTGTGGCCTGCTTCCGTAGTCGTGTCCATAAAAATCATAGAGGGATATGCTATCCAAACTTAATACCCATTACTATATTGGATGATGTTGAAATTGAGGATGGCCCAGTGGATGTTCCAGCAATAGCAAAGATTTCATGTCTGCTACCTACAACGTGCGTGGAATGTCTCAAACCTAAACCTACTTCTAGGGATCTTATATATGCTACTCTGGAACCACCCCTAAACCCAAACAGTTCAACTGTCAACCCCACTGAGGTCCTTAGACTGGGTCTCATTAACATAAGATCTCTGTCCTCAAAATCATTGTTGATCAATGATCTAATTATTGATCATCATATTGATCATCATTGATCCTTCCAGGCTGTTGCTCCCAGGCTTTGGAATGGTCTCCCGCTCTTTCTGCGCTCACTGGACTCTGTCGACACTTTAAAAAGCCAACTTAAGACCTTCTTTTTTACACAAGCTTTTGCTTAGCTTTTGGGCTGCTTTGCTATCCTATGCTATGTTTTTAAATGTCTCAGCCATTGTCTGATGTATTGTGTGGTATACTGTGCTTTTATGTTGTGAAGCACCTTGTGGATCTTGTCTGTGAAAGGTGCTATATAAATAAAATTTACTTACTTACTTACTATCAATTAGATATGATTGGGCTATGTGAAACCTGGCTTAAACCTACAGCTGTCCTCCACTTAAATGAGGCCTGCCCACTAGCATATACATTTAGTCACGTCTCTCGTGATGCAAAGCAAGGCAGGGGTGTTGCTCTTATTTATAAATATAACTCGTTTCAGCATCTGATTCTCCGCTCTGCTCAGGATATTACACATTGCCAAGGTCAGAAGAATAAAAATCAGTCGTATTACTTTGCCACTGTATATAGGCCTCCTGGCCCATATTCTGAATTCTTAGATGAATTTGGTGCATTCATCTCTAACTTGTCAACTAGTGTAGATAACATTCTGATCATTGGTGACTTTAACATTCATATAAATAAGCCTTCTGATCCCCTCTCCAAATCATTTATGGAAATTGTGGATGCATTAGGATTTCGGCAATGCATTCAGGATTCGGTGCACATTAGTGGAAATACCCTGGATCTGGTTCTCACATGTGGTATTGCTGTCACGAATATTGACATCATGCCTCCTACATCAGTGGTGTCTGATTACTCACTTATTAAGCTTACAGTTTCGCTGCCATGTTTAGTGGAACAACAACCTTATATATCATTACGGCGATGCATCAACTCCTCAACTTAGACTGAACTCAAAGCTAGACTGCCTGATGTCTTAGCTTCACATTTGACAAATACCCAGTCAGTAGACAGACTGTGGATAGTTTGAACTCAGTGCTCAAAACTACACTCGACATGACTGCACCACCTGTGTTAAAACCACGCTCCCCCAAATCACAGTCACCTTGGTTCAATGATTATCTGTGTGACCTCAAGCATAAAGCAAGAGGTCTAGAATGGAAATGGCATCATTCAAAATTAGAAGTATTTCACCTTGCGTGGCGTGATGCTATCTTAGACTGTAAGCATGCATTATTGGCTACAAAGCAGACCTACTACTCTGATTTCATCAACAATAACAAGCATAACTCAAAGTTCTTGTTCAACATGGTGGCAACACTTATGCATGTACAAACACCTGTATTCACTCTCCTTTTACAGCACAAGATTTCCTGGATTACTTTGGGAAGAAAATAGAAGACATCAGGTTAAACATATCCCGGCATGCCTTAACCCAGCCACTACACCCTGCTACTGAGGTGGGCGCCACTAGTGCGGTATTACCTAGATTTACAGAATTTGATAGTATATCACTAGGCGTGCTGACAAAATTCGTAACATCAACAAAAAGCACCACCTGTTTATTTGATCCTATACCAACAAAACTGTCTAAGGACCTGTGGCCCACTCTTGGGCCAACTGTGCTGCAAATGATTAATCTTTCTTTAACTTCTGGATCTGTTCCTAAATGTTTCAAATCTGCAGTGATTAAACCATTACTTAAGAAACCTAATCTTGACCCTAGTGTATTGAAAAACTATCGGCCGAAATCAAATCTATCATTTTTCTTTAAAATTCTGGAAAAAGTGGTGTCATGGAAGCTCGTAGACTATCTTACTGAGAATAATCTCTTTCAGCCACTGCAGTCTGCTTTTAGAAAATATCATTCCACAGAGACGGCTCTCACTAAGGTGGTGAATGATCTTCTGCTTACAATGGATTCGGACACCACTACGGTTCTGTTGCTGTTAGATCTCAGTGCTGCATTTGATACAGTGGATCATCATATTCTACTTGATAGGCTGGAAAATCATTTTGGGATTACTGGGAGTGCCCTTGCATGGCTGACGTCATACTTGACCAGTCGTTCTCACTGTGTTTTGTACAGTAACACTACCTCTAACCTTAGTGACATGAAATTTGGGGTTCCACAGGGGTTTGTCTTAGGCCCCCTGCTTATATAGCACCCCTTGGGCACATATTGCGGCATTTTGGGATTACCTTTCACTGCTATGCAGATGATACTCAGTTATACATGCCGATAACTGCTGGTAATCTCGTTCACATAAAATCCTTAGAAGATTGCCTTGCAGCAGTGAGAAGTTGGATGTCTAGAAACTTCCTACTTTTAAACTCTGATAAGACTGAAATGATGGTTCTTGGTCGAGTGAGACATCAGCATCAATTTGACCAGTTAACGCTCAGCCTCGGCTCGTGTGTCATACATCACATTGACAAAGTGAGGAACCTTGGGGTAATTTTTGATTCTTCGTTGTCCTTTGGCCTCCACATTAGAAATATTATGAGGACTGCTTTCTTCCACCTGCAAAATATAGCAAAGATTTGTCCCATCCTGTCTGTGGCTGATGCTCAGACCCTGATCCATGCATTTATCTCTTCTAGATTGGACTACTGCAATGTTCTATTTTCTGGTTTACTGCAGTCTAGCATTACGGGTCTCCAATTGGTTCAAAATGCTGCAGCCAGACTTTTGACACGAAGCACAAAGTACAACCACATTACACCCATTTTGGCATCCCTTCACTGGCTTCCTGTCCCAGTGAGATTAGATTTTAAGGTTCTGCTACTAACCTATAAAATTATTCATGGACTGGCACCTCCCTATCTAGCTGACCTAATTAAACCTTATGTACCGGCCCGGGTTTTACGTTCTCAGGGTGCAGGACTACTTTGTGTCCCTAAGGTGAATAAGAAGTCTGCGGGTCACAGAGCTTTCTCTTATCGTGCCCCTGTTCTGTAGAATGATCTCCCTGCGTCAATAAAACAGTCAGATTCTGTGGAGATTTTCAAGTCCAGACTTAAGACGCACTTATTTTCCCTTTCATATAGCTAGCATACTGGTACAGTTTTGTTTTACGCTTTTTACTCTTTTAATTCATTTATTAGTAATTGGAGCTGACTGCGGCCTCAACTTTACCTAAATTCTGGGTCTTTTAGTGAAGTTTAGGGCTAGTGGCCAGCAATCACCTTAGTATTTCTCTGTTTTTCTTGTTTAATGCTGGCAAGTTATACAGAATTTTTTGTCTTTTTGATGCTTGATTCTGTTTTTTTCTCTCTATTTAAGGTGCAGCTCCATCCAGAGATGGGAGTTGTATTCGTGTTGGCGATCCTCCTGTCCTGTGCGCCAATAGCATTTCTTGTATATTAGTCCGTGAATTGTTCTGTAATTTATGTTTGTAGCATGGCCCAAGCAGAGGGTCACCCCTTTGAGTCTGGTCTGCTTGAAGTTTCTTCCTCAGAGGGAGTTTTTCCTTACCACTGTTGCTCTGGGGGTTGGTAAGGTTAGACTTTACCTGTGTGAAGCACTTTGAGGCAACTCTGTTGTAATTTGGTGCTATATAAATGAAAATAAAATGAAATTGAAATTGACTGACCCCCCTCCTGATGATGTGAATGACTCATTACCATGAACAAAGGACTGAAACTGCTTCCTTTGTTCATGGTCCTTTGTTCATGGTAATGAGTTATTCCTGTCGTCAGGAGAGGCATCATTCCCAGCGTTAGGAGGGACAGCTGCCCTGTCATTAGTAGGGTGCTAACTAGAGCACAATAGGTGCTAATTAGAGCAACTGTTAGTCACTAGCCAATAGCAGTCTGCCTCTCCGTAGGAGGGGTCTGGTTAGGTTTAAAACTCCAGATTTTGCTGGCTTCTGTTATTCTTCTCTACAAGAGTCAAGACATAAGTCAAACTACCAGAGCAAGAATTTTAGCTGAGGAAGCTTCTGCAATTACATGTGAAACATCCTCACGTCAAGCACCTCAGTCCAGTGAAAGATTCAAGCTTCTCTACTATGGAAACCACTTGGACAACTGAAAGCCTACACAGAAGCAAAACATGTTGTTTGCAGTGGTATAAGAGGAAATGGATTCCCAATTCCCCAGTGATGCTGATGATGGTTTAATTGCCTGTCCCCTGGAAGGCCATGACCCAGACGTCTAGACATAATAAGCAGTAAACAGAGGCCTGTTCCCAGCTGGGATGGCAGAATGATTACAGGCAAGACACAGCTGGAAAAAAACGTAGGTTTGTGTCCCCAAGTGGCTCTGCATCTGAAAAATTGTCAGCAAAATTATTTAAGCGGTGTTCTTGTGTTTGTTTGTTGTGCCACACTCGTGTTAACTTTCAGTCTTATCACTTATGAATGAATGAATGAATGAATGAATGAATGAATGAATGAATGAATGAATGAAAACTGTTTATTTTGAACATTTGATACAACAACAATTACAAGATAGATCAGTAAAGACAACAACAAAAAAGTTCCTACTGTGTACCCAACATGTCCGAAAAGGGGTAGGGTGAAGCATCAGCTTATTTATCCCTACCCCTTCTTCCCCACAACCAGTAATACCCTTTGCCACATATACACATAGATTCCTACACACCTAAACCGATATCAATATATATATATATATACATATGCATACACATACACATATATATATACATACACACATCAACATACATACACATATACATACACATATATACACATATACATATATACACATATATATACACAAACATAAATATACACCTACACATACCTACTTACATACAAAATACTATATATTTACAAGCCGAAGCAAAAAACAAAAACACCCTAACCCTCATTACCCTTCCTCCTCCCTATACCCAGAAAAAAACATATTTTTGTACCGCTGTTTGAACTGGTTCATGCTTGGACATTGCTTGAGCCCCACTCCCAATCTCCCACAGACAGAAATACAGAAACCTTTTAATGTTGTTCGTGCCCACTGATGCTTTAAATTAAATTTCCCCCTCAGACTGTAATCCCCTGATCTGTTAAAAAACATATTTTTAATATTTGCTGGAAGTAAATTGTTTATTGCTTTATACACAATTTGTACTGTTTGAAAATGAACCAAGTCTGTGAATTTTAAGAATTTGGATTGTAAAAATAGTGGATTTGTATGATCTCTATAGCCAGTATTATGAATAATTCTTATAGCTCTTTTCTGCATTACTGATAGTGATTGTATTGTACCTTTATAAGTATTACCCCATACCTCTGCACAGTACTGTAAATATGGTAAAACCAGTGAGCAGTAAAGAATGCGGAGTGAGTTGTGGTCCAGAATATGTTTCGCTTTGTTTAGAACTGAAATGCTTCTTGACAGTTTACTTTGTATATGTTTTATATGAGTCTTCCAGTTTATCTTATCATCTATTATCACCCCCAGAAACTTATTTTCATGTACCCTTTCAATATCTACCCCCTCGACTTGTAACTGAACCTGTATGTCTGTATTACAATAGCCAAATAACATGTATTTTGTTTTACTTAAGTTTAATGATAATTTGTTTCTGTCAAACCATATTTTCAATTTTCCCATTTCTATACTGATCCTCCTCAGTAACTCCTGCAAATCCCCCCCTGAACAAAAAATGCTTGTGTCATCTGCAAATAATACTAATTTTAATATTTTGGAAACATTGACAATATCATTTATATAAATTAGAAACAGTTTTGGACCCAATACTGACCCCTGTGGGACGCCACAAGCATTGTCCAAGCATGATGATGTATATTCCCCCAACTTCACAAACTGTTTTCTGTTACTTAAGTAGCTTCTCACCCAGTGCAACACCAACCCCCTAATCCCATACTGTTCAAGTTTATTGATTAATATGTCATGATTAATTGTATCAAAAGCCTTTTTAAGGTCTATAAATATTCCAACTGAATGTAATTTGTGGTCTATGGCGTTTGTAATCTCCTCAACTGATTCTATTAATGCAAGTGATGTTGAACTATGTGCTCTGAATCCATATTGACTATCAGTAAGTAATTTATGTTTATTTATGAATTTGTCTAATCTATTATTGAATAACTTTTCTAATAATTTGGAAAATTGTGGAAGCAAAGAAACAGGTCTATAATTTGTGAAGTGGTGTCTATCCCCAGTCTTATACAGCGGCACAACCTTAGCTATTTTCATTTGATTGGGAAATTTACCGGTTTGAAATGATAAGTTACAGATGTATGTTAATGGTTCTACAATCCATTCAATGACCTGTTTTACCACCACCATATCAATTTCATTTAAATCGGTAGATGTTTTATATTTACAATTATTCACAATGTCTATAATTTCATTTCCATCCACTGCTGTGAGGAACATTGAACAGGGATTTCTTTCTATGAGATTATTATCCCAATCCTCAGATTGGGAATCGGGAATTTTTTCTGCCAAGCTTGGTCCAATATTTACAAAAAAATTATTAAAACCGTTGACTACCTCATCCTTATTTTCCTTCTTGACATTATTATCAATGAAATACTGAGGGTAACTCTGTTTTTTATTACCATTTTTGATAATGCTATTTAATATATCCCATACTCCTTTAATATTGTTTTTGTTATTATATAATATGTTACTATAATATTCCTTCCTACATACCCGTATAATATTAGTTAATCTATTTTTGTATTTCTTATATCTATTTTCTGCCTCTTTAGTCTTT
The DNA here is from genome assembly GCF_902500255.1 of Thalassophryne amazonica. NCBI lineage: Eukaryota > Metazoa > Chordata > Actinopteri > Batrachoidiformes > Batrachoididae > Thalassophryne > Thalassophryne amazonica. The sequence goes on from NC_047113.1 coordinate 66,359,671, forward strand.
AGTTTTATGAATTCTCTATACAGTGTATTTTTCTTATTACATGCATTTCGTAACCCTTTCGTCATCCATGGTCGAGCTTGGATTTTTTGTTTTCTGTAGTCTTGTTTAATTGGACAATTTTTATCATATAATGAGGTAAATATTTGTAAAAAAGTTTCATATGCACTATCAACATCACTTTCACTGTATACCTTTTCCCAGTTTTGCTCCTGTAAATCCTTCTTTAGTGTGTTCATGTTTTCCTCTGTCCGCACTCGCCTGTATTTTATTTTCTCCTCTGGCTGATTCCGCCGATGGTTTCTATTATAAACGATGAAAACTGGTAGATGATCACTAATGTCATTGATTAATAATCCACTCACAGTGTTATTCTCAATATCATTGCTAAATATATTATCAATTAAGGTGGCACTATGGGATGTAATTCTGCTTGGCCTGGTGATTTTTGGATATAAACTCATACTGTACATTATACTGATAAATTCATCTGTTATTTTATGCTTATTTGGATTGAGCAGATCAATATTTAAGTCACCACAAATGAACACAGTTTTTTGATTAGTTTTTGAGAACATTTTTCCCATACAGTCAGTGAATGTTTCAATACTAGATCCTGGTGCTCTATATATACAGCTGACTAATACATTTTTGCTTTTTTCTTCACATATTTCAATAGTTATACATTCTAATAAGTTATCAATCACAGTTGTCATATTGTCTACTATTTTATAATCCATGTTCTTATCCACATACACAGCCACTCCTCCTCCACTCTTATTTTTTCTGTTTACACAATTAAATTCATATCCATCCAGTTCAAAATCCATTCCTTTATCTTCATTGATCCATGTTTCTGATATAGCAATTATGTTAAATATTTTTTAAACTGACTTAAATATTCTTTAATGTTGTTAAAGTTTGCATATAGACTTCTGCTGTTGAAATGGATTATTGATAATTTGTTATCCGTTCTAATTATCCGATTAAACTGTTCATCTGTATAATAGCAACAACTGTCATTGATGAGGACGTTCTATAGATGCCTTTATGGTGTCAACTCTCACACGTAATCACGTTCTCATTGGGGAGGCCGAGATTTCATTGTCAGTGTAAACAAGCGTTTGCGGGTGGTGGAGTGGACAAGCAACAAGCAACTTGTTTGCAACACTGCATCGTTATGGAGGTGAGTTCAACCAAAATATGTATTTAGGTGTTTAACTAAGATAATCGTGAGTCTTTAATGTGAGTTTTATTATTTAAAAAAAGCGTGTTGCTGTTAAGGTTGCGTGTTGAGAAACGGTTCTTTTCAGGTATCTTTAAGAAATTATTCAATCCATGGACATCAGTTGACTTTTTGCTTGTTTTATTTCGCTTTATCTTAATTTTTCCCCACTAAAACCCTAAAGAGCATATATCTGTGAGTAATACTTACCTTTTTTATGTTAAACCGACCTGTTATGGTCTTCTGAAACAGTTGATAGATGTATTTTACAACTTAAAAATGGGACAGATGCTAATGCGTTAGCATGTCTATGGCGTTTACAATGTTAAAGTTAGCATTAAGCCGAGCCACTATCAGGCCTCCCTCCCCATCGCTGCAAAGGATTCTGGGATAGTATAAAACCGTGAATAGAGGTTAGCTTTACTTTGAATTGATGCCGATACAGCAGCTTGCCAAAGGCCGGTCAATAATATCACTATCCACATACTACTTTGGTATGCTTGTTTTTTTTTTTTATACCATGGTATCTTCACACTGATATACAATGTGGCCATACCCCATTTAATAGCAACACCGCCACACCTCATGACGGAGACAAAGTTGGATTGATTTGTTTCAGTATCCTATAACACTACTTCGCTTGCTAACATCTTGCTAAGATGTCCTGTAAATCAACTCTAAAGCAATATCTGATTACAAAAACAAGGTTTTCCAGGAAGAGATAGAGGACTTAGCAGAGGATAGGGAAGTGTTGGATGAGCTGCTTGGTCTTCTGCCAGTGAGAACTGGACCCAGATAAGCGGCAGAAAATTAAAGAATGAATGATTTTGAACCTGATTTTATTTTGGGCAAACCGGGCTACTAACCTCAGATCAAGTGCCAATAATCAACCATAGCACCCTCCAAAATCATGTTATATGGATACTTTTAATGTCAGTTATTTTTAGAAAGTCCATTCAGTCTCCATGGAGTTACAGCCAACAGTCCTGACACAAACACAAAATTAACCAAATTTCATTTCCTTCTGTTCTCTTAAACTCTATATAGTTATTATTCAAAAATAGTAATTGTAGTTCTTTTTGTTTGTATTTTTTTACTACTACATGGCTACATGGTGGCCCAGTGGTTTGTGCAGTTTTAGAGCAGCAGGTTCTTGATTCAAGACCACCTTTTCCCAATCTCTATGTAATGTGGAGTTAAGTGAAAGAGGGCATCTGGCATAAAACATATGCCAAATAAACACACAGAACCATATCAGGTCTGCTGTGGTGACCCCAAGTAAAAGAGAGAGAAGCCAAAAAAAAAATTAATAGAATTTTTAATGCATCCCTCTTCTACATTGATCACAGAATGCCCAATATTTCTTAATGTTTGAAAATCTTGAATGTTTTGAAAATGATTTCCAAAAAAAAAAAAAATCCATCTGCATCTTAAGCCTCTGTCAAGATAAATGGTTTCTATTCCAGTCCAATTTCAGTCTTTTCTCCACTGTTAATTGCTTCAGCAGTTTTTGAGTAACGCCTGCAGTGTTGCCTGGAGGGTGCTGATAGGCACGTTTGCACCCATGCCCTCCAAACTAAACTGCAAACTAAATTTAACACCTGTGATTAGTGAAATTCTGTTGGATTCATGAACATTTTCAGCATTCTGAGTGATCCCGTCTGCACCTCTTTCAATGATTTATGTAGTTTTATGTATAAAATATGCAATGCATTACATACAGTACCCAGAGGTGTCAAGTAACGAAGTACAAATACTTTTTAGGTATTTATACTTTACTCCATTACTTATTTTTCTGCCTACTTCTGACTTCTACTCATTACTTTTTCAAACAAGTATCTGTACTTTCTATTCCTTACATTTTTTTTACAAACAGCCGCGTTACTCTTGGCTTCAGTTTAATGTATATACATATATATATATATATATATATATATATATATATATATATATATATATATATATATATATATATATATATATATATATTTCACGTCATGTGCGCCTGTAATCAACTTTTCTGCAGCGCGGCTTTGCTTTGAACCGTGAACCAATCGAAGCAGTGGTTCGCAGATTGAAGCAATGCTTCGACCTATTGCTTCGTTTATTCTTTCTTTCTTTCGCTTAATTTTCCCCCGCTAAAACCCTAAAGAGCATACGTCTGTGAGTATTATTTACCTTTTCTATGTTAAACTGACCTGTTATGGTCTTCTGAAACAGTTGATAGATGTATTTTATAACTTAAAAATGGGAGCGATGCTAATGCGTTAGCATGTCTATGGCATTTTCAATGTTAAAAGTTAGCATTAAGCAGTTGCAGCTGTCATCACGTTCGGGTGCATTTGTTTTCAAATTGTAATATTTCTTAAATTTATTTTTGTTTATATATTAATAATCTAATGATTACTATATACAATTTTAGAGAAAGAGGCAAAAAGAACCTGAATAGAAACACAACAGAAAATATAAAAGCAACTAACAATGAACATACATAAATAAATACATACATTCATACAGAAATAAGTGTTTCCTGTGAACACCTAGTGACTCTTACACCTCCACTTCATCCCTGTCTTATTTAAGTTTAATGACAATTTTTTTTGGTCAAACCATGTTTTCTGTGTTAATTTCTTCAGTGATTTCCTCCAGAACTATCTGCCAAACTAGAAAACTGCTGCATCCTAGTAAGAGCAGAATACTACTGGAATGAATATGAATAAGGAAAGTTGTGGGTTTTTTTTTTTTTTCCTTCACTAAATGGATACTGCACTCACTGCAGTTTATTGTCTGGAATAGTCCCAGATTGCATTTCAGAGCTTCTAGAATTGAAACATTTTCGTGCAGGTGGTGTTGGGGGTAATTTTGGGTTTTGGGTCTTGGGCCACATGTAGAACGAATCAGTTTTTAAATTAAGTTTTCAATTCATATAGTGGCATCTACCTTTTTTTTTCTTTTTTTTTAAAGGTTACTTTATACTTTTATACTTTAAGTAGGTTTTGGAGCACATACTTTTTCACTTTTACTTGAGTAAAGAGGTCAAGTTGATACTTCAACTTTTACCAGAGTGTTTTTAAACTGCAGTATCTATACTTCTACTTAAGTAACAAATGTGTGTACTTTTGACACCACTGACAGTACCACCATAGAACAAAAAAATTGTAGAATGGGAAAGACAAGAACCGTATTACACTTGTTTTTGTTTGTTTTAATTTTGTGCAAGAAACAATAGTGTAGTGGTGTACCGATACTGAACTGGTCCAAAAAATTGGACTCTCACAGGTTCCAAGCCATAAAAGGCTATTACATCATCATGACACCCCTGCTAAATCTTTTTGGAAACCCCGCTGTAACCAAGGTAACAAAACACACATATCCAAAGTAGTTGGCCCCGCCCCATGGAGTGTAGCTAAAAAATGCTGCTCTTACAAACTATTTTAATCAGCCAACACTTCCCTCAGAACTCAACATAGTTTATTGAAATAATGAAGATTACATACACATCCAGTGTTGCCACAGTTACTTTGAAAAAGTAATCCCATTACTGATTACTGATTACTCCTTGAAAAAGTAACTTAGTTACTTTACTGATTACTCAGTTGGAAAAGTAACTAAGTTAGATTACTAGTTACTTTTTTAGTTACTTTCCCCAGCTGCCGACAACAACCCCCTGCCATCTCAACATGACAATAATACTTGTTTTGCCAAAACTCACTTTATAGTCATGCTTTCTTGACTTCAATGAAAATAAATACTTGTTTTATAAAAAGTAAAATAAAGACCTCTTTCTTGACCTCATATTTAACTGCTGACATCACTGTAACAGTAAAACTTGAAATTTCTAACCTACATTGTTTATAAATGTAACTATTAAATTTTTTCTAACATTTAAATTCTCTCTAAACATTTTACTTGTTGAAATTATTATTTTAAGTAGTAGTAGTAGTAGTTGTAGTAAAAAAAAAAAATGGCTTCAAAACTGGACCTTTAATCTAGGGGTGTTGTGGGGAGGCACATCCCTGCCCCACGCCCCCATTCCATCTGGATTCGCCCCTGCCTTGGCGTTTGGGCACAAAGAATGGATAACATTTATTTATGCAGGAAACATGACCAGATTTACACGTAAGAAAGTTTTATTGTGTTTTCACATCATGTGGTCCTCAGAAAGAGAGTTTAGGTGTATTTGAGTGGAAAATAGTGTTAGTCGTTGACGTGCCTGACGCGTGGCGGAGGACCAGCTGTTTTTAGCAGCAGATACGGAGCGGCTCAGAGAAAAAAAAAAAAGCATAAAAATGTCTTTGTAAAGCTCAGTGCATTTGTGCTGTTGTCACTGCTTTAAGAGGTGAGGACAAGTCGTAGCTGCTGCCCGGGAGCTGCTGCAAAAAACCGTGGATGAAAAGCTCGCAGCTCACTTAAAGTGGGCAGTTCAGTCTTCCTGCCCACGGACCACGTTTAATGCTGCTATCGACCCACAATGCAAAAATAATAGTAACGCACAGTGACTTGGAGAAGTAACTTTAATCTGATTACTGATTTGGAAAGATTAACGCGTTAGATTACTCGTTACTAAAAAAAGGGGTCAGATGAGAGTAACGCGTTACCGGCATCACTGTACACATCCTATTTATAAATTTTTTTTTTGGGGGGGGGGGGGGGGGTGATGGTCTAGTGGTTAAGCGTTGGGCTTGAGACCAGAGGATCCTTGATTCAAATCCCAGCCTAACCAGAAAATCACTAAGGTCCCTTGGGCAAGGTCCTTAATGCCCTAGTTGCTCCCGGTGTGTATATGGCAGCACCCTCACATCGGGGTGAATGTGAGGCATTGTTGTAAAGTGCTTTGAGTGACTGATGCAGATGGAAAAGTGCTATGTAAATGCAGTCCATTTTACCATTTAATACCCCACAAATAGGGTAAATCTAGCAATTTCAAGTATTCATTATTGGTGAACATGCTGACTTGTGTTCCGTTACACGTGTGGGTGTTACCCATTAGCCATATTTGATGGCCTAGGGTAAAAAATCCAATGTTCGACTTAAATATTTTAGTGTTGACCCTAAAAATATCTGAAATTTATGCCAAATCATACTCTTGAATTTTAAAAAGATTTTCTATCCATTGGTTCGAAATTATATTACTCATTTACCATGTGCTCAAAAGTAATAAGACTTTACTTTTGGGAAGAGCATCAAAACACCTATCATAAAGGGTTAACCTAAAACTACTGGATCTACCCTGTTTGTCAACATGAGCCAGTTATCCTTGATATTCATGATGTCCCATTTTCACAGCATTATTTACAAATGCTGTCAGGAACTCCCTTGCTGCAGCCAACAGAGCAAACTCTATGTGAACCAGACGAGGGAGGAGACGAGGACAACCCTGGAAAGTAGAAGCGAGGGGATGAGAGGGTGTAAATTATTAATATAACCGGCTTTTCATCACTTTCAGTTGAGCATTCCAGAAAAACGGCATGTTTAAAGTGACTTGTATTCACACTGACCACACCATATCATCCTTAAACTGCACTGCAGATACACTACTCAGCCAGATCTCTGCAAAGCCCCAGGTGCCGTGTCAGAATCGGGGCAAAGCAGCATTCCCGCTAACGGCCAACGTGAGCAGACATGTTATGCCCGTGGAACAGGCGTGTTGTACTCTTTTCATGCTCTCATAGCTGCATAACCTTAACCTCACACGACGCCTGAGGAACACCGATAGCGTTTCATGTTAACGGCTGAGAGTTCAGTGATGTGTCAACCAAAAATCAAAAGCCTCACAATCAGAGCACGTGTTCGTCCCTTCAGATATCGACTCCTCAAAAGCTCTGGGTTCAAAAATTCACTTCAAGATGTGAAAAGGAAGAAAGTGCTATAGGGGGAGAGGAAAAAGTTTGACTGTCATGTCGAATTTCAGGTTCTTTGCTATTGGATCTCTACAACCACTGCAGTCAGATCCATGAGGGTTTGGACAGTGACAGTTTTTGTAATTTTGCACCATCACAACGGAGATGAAATAAAACACTTAACATGTTTGTAGTGTTGAATTTCTGCTATAATGATTCAAGGGGTTTTACAAAAATATTGCATTATCACCATTTTTATACGCATTACCTCCAGTTTCAGACCCTATAAGTAACTGAACAAAACAAATATGTTTTTTTGTTGTTGTTGTAATAAAGTAATCGGTGTGTATTTATTTGTCTGTCTGCAGGATTACGTCAAAACTACTATACAGAGTTTGACAAAATTTTCACCACTAATAGATATTCAGCCACGGTAGACTCCATTAAATTTTGGGGGTGATCTGGATCTGGATTCTGGATCAAGATTTCACTTTATGTAAGCTTTGAAACATTATGTCAAAAAAAAAAAAAACTACTTCACGGATCTCACCAAATTTGTACCACCACCGACAGATATTACAGTATGGAAGACTCCACTGAATTCTGGAGGTGATCTGGATCCGGATTCTGGATCAGGAATTCAATTTGTACCCTTCACTTTGTCAGATTGTGAAGATTACGTCAAAATTACGTAAGGGATTTTCACCAAATTTTCACCACACATTGGTGTTAGGCCTTGGAAGACTCCATTAATTTTTGGAGGTGATCTGGATCCGGATCCAGACTTTGGATCAGGATTTCACTTTGTAGACGTTTAAGGATTACGTCAAAACTGCTTCACAGATACGGCATCATGCTGTAAAACCAACATCAGGAAGACACTATTTTGTTTCAGCTTGTGAATTAAATATCAGATTGCAACATCTTGATCAGTCCCATCATTCTGGATCAGTATGCAATTATTACGTTGTATTTTGGAATCCGGATCCAGGTAAAGTTTGGTTCACGATGTGAATCACATTATTTCCAGTACTCGTCAAATCTTGGCAGCGTCAGAAATCTCTGATTGCTCTTGTTTTAATGTAAATCATCACTTTTACAGCCAGTTTTCTTCAGACACATGAAGGGAAGGATGCACAAACCTTTCTAAATTGCTCACAAGTCTTGAACAAGAAGGTGAGGGAAGCCACCAAGCCATCTACTTAGGACTTACAAGCTTCTGTAGATGTGACTCCTAAAACTGAAAATGGTGCAACCTTTGCCTTTTGTCTCACCACATAAACAGCTTCATGGTGGAGTGGAGCAGAGAAATATTTTAAAACAAGAAAATAGATCAGCTCTAGGCTCGAGTCCCCATTGCCTTTTGGCAAAATGTATCTTAAATTTTAAAATCTCATTCATGAGAAAATCCTTCTCTCTTCCACTCTGTCATGATGCTGTATAACTGGTGATGCAAGAGACAAAATATACATTTGGAGACAGGCCCAAGCCTAGATTTGTTTTTTTTGTTTGTTTGTTTTTTTTATTTTCTGTTTCCTTGTTTTAAAATCCTCCTCTGCTCCATTCCACCAAGACTGTCTAACATCTGATGTAACAGACAAAGATGCACCCTTTCCAGTTTCTGCAATCACAGCCACAGAAGCCTATAAATCCATGGTGGCTTCCCTCACTAGTCTCCTTGAAAATCACTTTTGGGGAACAGACTGCTTGACCCACATTTAGTATACAGTATCTCACTGTTCATATTCAATAATTGATGTAAATGAAGTTCAGGATATACTCATTGACGTGGAAATGTTCACGTCTTCATCCCCTGACTTGTTTAAAGAAAACTGGCTGTAAAGTTGTTGATCTGTATGAAAAATAATCCTTTTATACTTGTGGGCTCTGAATATGGAGGCACTATGTTGGAGGTAATTCTTAAATGGTTTGTGCAATACATTCGTAAGAGCCCTTGAATTACAGCTGAACGTTGACACTACAAACACATCTTGTCTTATTTCAACTCCATTGTGGTGGCATACAGAAGCAAACATGATAATCTTACAAACCAAATGTCATTTCATATCATCACACAGCATCATTTCCTCTAAATGTGTTGGTTGATCTACAGTATGATGGAGACAGGAGTCGAGGAACTCTTCAGCGATACATATTCAACAGGAAACCTTCTTTTTTTGGATACAGATTTGCAACCCCGGAGGCTAAAAGAATATTTCTCTGATTGATGACAATGTGCCCTACGTTGTAATAAAGCTCATTTGGGTGTGAAATATGACATAATTTCTATGAGACCACAAATCCTATCTTGCGCTCTGCTGAATGTGTTCACCACTGGAGCAGCTCTGGGTTTTCTCTCTTTATCACATCACAAATTTGTCCCTTTAATGTTGAATTTTCTGCAGAAGCTTTGATAAAGAAACACTGAAATTATCCTTCCTGATGCCAGCAATCAGTACCCTCTGTTGTTAACATGAATGACATGTAATGCTGAAAAAGACTGGAAAAATTGGGTTTGTTTTTGGGGGAGGTTTTTTTTTTTTTTTTTTGTACCTGTGGTGTTTGTAATATATGAAATTAGGACTTCCTGATTACTAGAAAAATACAGACCACTGATGATTGCAGCCTTTGATAAAAGGCATCAGTGGGCTGCAGTGCTGGGCACTGTTCTGATAATCCGATAACCAATAAATATCAAAGATAAAGTTTTCATTATTGGATTATCTTTTCAGATAACTTTGAAAACCATTATCAGAAAAATTATCTTCCAATAAATTTTTGTCCGATAATTTTTAGACTGTTAACATGGTAAACAAAGGTGAACAGATGTGTAGTTCTATACTCTGCAAACAGAGGAGAACTACTTCTAGAAGAAACCACTCTATCCTCTGCAGGCAAAGGAGAACTGGTCACCAAAAAATAAAAATAAAACTCATTACTTTTAACGTCATACTGATACATGGCCAATATCACCCAAGTCATCCAGAGGCATACATTTTTAACTTATGGTTCAAATTTTAACCAAACTTATTTCGGGCAAGTTATTTAAGTTAACATCACTTCTGAAGTTTTATAAAGTGAAAATATCAGATATATGTTTTAGTTTTAAAGTAATGCGCTAATTTTTAAGGTATTAGTGTGAACATGCTGTGTCCAGGTGCATTATGGGCGAATGGGTAATCTCAGTATGTTCACGACAGGAGAATGCATTTGAGACACACTGATCAGGCTCCACGGACAACAGCACTAAACTCTAGTGCCTAAAACTCTCGTGAATATATTCTCTGGGTTTATAGACATTGTTATTGTGTTTGTTTTTATTAAATTCCACACATCTTAAACGTAGCAAGTAGCAACACAGATTATCTTGAATTTTGTGTTTGCAAGTTTTCAAGGTTTCTACTGCCATCTACTGGCCAGTAGTGTTCATGGGAGTATTCAGACTGAAGCTGGGCAGACACTATGATATTTTCAATCACTGTACTCGGTTCCAGTTCAAACTGTAGCACAGAACCGCACGGTGTAACAGTTCAGAGTGCCCGATTTATGTTCTCACACACATTGTACATTCAAAAACCACACGTCGGACTCGTGTTTCCAGAAGTAAAACGTAAACAGAAGCTTTTTTCAAACTTAATTTACAAAAACTCTCGATGGGAGACATCAAAGTTAAAAAAAAAATAAAAATTACAAGACAGGTCTGCGGTGTTTGCACAGGCACAGTGCGAGAGGTGGTCGTGAGATGTTAATCGCAGCTCGTTACTCCATGTATACTAAACGATGCAGGATGCGCGATTTACCTGAAACTCTGTGCAATCCAAAAAATTCTCACAGAAATGAAAAAACAGCTGAAAAAGGACCAAAACTCGCACTGGCACCAGTAGATCATCATCGCAGTGTTCTATTTATTTTGACACTGGTTATATCAGATGGTTATCTAATTACAACTTGGCTTTTTTTTTTTTTTTTTTTTGGGAAAATTCCTCTTTTTTTTTTGCAAACAAAAAATGGCATATTTTACAAAAGGACATTTATCTGTAAACACCAAAACACAACACACCTCACATGAATCAACCACTCAGTGTGAGCAGAGGCACATTTTACCCAGAGTGCCATCTGTCTGTGTTTGTTACAAAACTTCAGAATTAGTGCATTATTCAACATTAAAAGATATATGTTATATCTTAACTTTGCACAAATGACAGAATTGACATTAATGGAGTTATTCTATTAGTATTCATTTTATTTATACACCAAACCATAACTCAGCACTGCTTTATTTTCCAAGACCTCGGCCTGACGGCAGTAGAAGTGGGTGATACTGGGGCTTTTGGTATTGATCCGATACTAAGGTATTGATCCGATACCAAGTAAATACAGGCCCAGTATCGCCGATATCGATAAGCTTCATAGATCCAAAGGATCCAAAAGACCCAGGATAGAATTTCACCAAACATTGTATGCTACAACAAAATACTTTATCACAATCAACATTTTTGTTTAAAAAAAAATCACTCAACACAACTTAAAACAAAATCTCCTGAGGTAGAGGGCTGACAAACCACAATACAAAAAAATTAACACACCACAACAAATACTGTAAACAGTTTCAAACTTATTCTGTTTTTCAAGTCGAATAATACAAAAAAATAAGGAATTTCTTCCCTTCAGTGCACTTCTCTATATTGTTTCTTAAATGAAGAGTGTAAAAAATAGAACTTAAAGCAAATTAAAACAATCTTCTGAGGTTAGAGAGCTGACAAACCACAATAGAGAAAAACTAACATGCCACAACAAATATTGTAAACAGTTTCAAACTTGTTCTTTTTTTTCAAGTCAAACAATACAAGAAAATAATACAAAGAATAAGGAATTTCCTCCCTTCAGTGCACTTCTGGATTTAAACTAAATAAAAACAATAAGTGAAAATTAAATAGGCTCTGTCCCCCTGTTGAGAGGAAAGGATTAGAGGTTTTTATTTAAGAACCGTATCATGTTCACAGTGTCACGTGTTGACTCGAGGAGTGCGCTGAGTGGCTGGGCAGGCTGAGCCTAAATGCATGGCTGTTGGCTGGCACCGCTGAGCCACATGACAGCACAACAACAAAAGACCAGAGGGGGGGAGGGTGCACTGCTCCATGTTGTGTGACACAGTGCAACGCTGCTCTTACAGACAGAGAGTAGACTTTGATAAATCTCCGTGTGCAGCAGTCAGTGCATGTGGGAGAGAAAAAAAGCTTGAGTATCGATCTTTTTACACGAGGATTGTTCAATATCAATACCAGAGTTGGTATCGATATTATCGATATTAGGATCGATCCGCCCACCTCTAGACGGCAGCGCTATGATTGGGTAGAGAGTTGAGCTTTGTTGCTCCTCTCAGTTGCTTCTGTGTTGGAAGCCATGTAGTAAACTGAAGCTTCCAGCAGGGGGCAGGACGCTCAAAGACAGAAGTGCTGACTCATTGTTTGGGTCTGTTGTTGTTTTTGATACTTCCAAAAGTGATCGTTGTATTAAACTCAAAATCAGCTTGTTAGTAGTTGCAAGTGTACCAGAGATTAACTTCCGATACATTTTTGGGTGGTCTATAGTTTTAGCTTTAACGAAGATAACTTTTCAGTTATCTGATTATCTGTTATCGAAGTTATTTTTTTGGTTTTCTGTGTTGAGATGTAAAAATGTTGAAAGGACATTTTGTGCAATTTATGCTCACTAGCATTTTCCAGAAACATAAAATGAGTGATTCTGAACACCAGCAAATGACTTTGTGCCAGCTCATATGGTATTTACCCAATTAATGGGCACTACAAAATATACACTCACAACAAACTAATGGTAATCAACTGTAAACTGGAATCCAGCTGCACTTTCTGACAGCGTAAATGTCATGTTGTGCTGTAAATAGTGCACTAGATTTGAGGTAAAAATTAAAATGCTGTGAGATATGTTTGCAGATTGCTCTGAGACCTCTATACCGACTGCTTGGGCACGCCTAATTAAGTGTCCAACTCCAGCAGTATGAACAGACTCTTTGTGCAGCAGATGCACACTGATGTGAGCAGAGACATAATCAGTGCAATGTCGCACACACTCACCCGTTCCGCTCCACCATCTGGCTGACGCTACAAGTGGTTACGAGACCCCCCTCCCCTTGTCCCTCTACAAATCATCTGGTTTTGATTCTGTAATCCGTCATTTCAGGAAACACACCATGGCACTGCTGAATCTCGTCTCTCCTGGATCCCCCTGTTTTCCACACATTTAGAAAATCCTCAGTATGCACCATGTAAAATGCAGAATGACAAGATTAGATAAATGCCCTCTGGTTGATCTCAAGAACAATAAATGTTGCCATCTTATACAAGTCCATATTAAACATCTAAAGAGGGCAGACGTATTAGAATTGTTTTGCTTATGTAATGACCTGCGTGCCACCTGCTCAACAATGCCACCTGTTGCATGCTTAGTGGATGCTGGGTGGATGATGGAAAATTCAGAGCAAGTTTGGTTTTCAATGCCCGGCGCGCCATGTTTACACTGAAATGTTGTAGCAAATCCCACTGTGATGAGGAATATTGTCTCTTGATGGATTCCCAGGCGGGATAGAAAATCTACATCCAGGGTTCATCTAGATATTGACCTGTGCATGGGTTTGTTAAACATGGGAATGTCACTGTACACTGAAAAACAAATGGCCTTAAGGTGCCTTGACACTTACATTTGATACACGCATTGGTACATAATCTGCCGTGCCAGAGAGTAAACTCATTGTAAACTGTGCGTGGCTGTGTGCAAGTGCACAAAGAAAATTTTGAAATGTTCAAAATCTCTGGCACACATTAATTTTGTGAATTACATGTGAACAATGCGCAAACAATTCAAAAACACTGTGCCACAGAGTCATTGCGTCAGCACAACGCACCTCATCTGAACGATAACGAGATGTTAAATCTATGATAAACATAATTTTACAGATACTCATAAGAAGGAATGACAATGCAACTGTTTTACTAAACCATTACAACATAAATATTATAAATAATTACCTTTGAGATTATTCCAAATGCGTTCTCCACCTAATGAAGTACACGAGAACAGCTGCAGCTGTAGAAAATTCCTCTGTGATTCCGAAGCGATTACAGGTGGTTTCAGCCAAACTCAGAGCAAATGAATAATCCGCTACGAAATAATTATTTTATATAAAGCAGCGCAGCATCCAGTGGAACACAGTGGGTTGCATTAGCACGATAAATTGCATGGCAGTGTGGGGGTTAAATGCGTGCAAGTGTCAAGGTGCCTTTAGCCTGGTTGATGGCTGGGAAATCCTGCTACAGCCTTCATCCACCTTCACAGCCGTTGGGTAATAAGCCATCACCTTCTCCGCCTGATCTGCCTTTGAGGACTTCTTGTTTCACCAGAGCCCCGTTTGCCGTCTCGTGTTCAGGTTCTTGTTGGCCTTTTTGGTTACCATAGCCGCCACAGGGCACACAAGGACCCCACCATATTTCATCCCAACAGGTGTAACAACGCAGATGAGGGTTTGGACTTTGACACCCCAACTGAAATGTACTAAATAGAGATATAAAGTGTTATTTTCTGATTGTTTCACAGTGGTTATATTCTTAAACCTTAATAGGGTCATACTTCCACACAAGGCAAAAGGAATACCTACCAAGGACAGAATGACACAGTGGGGCATCCCGTGTGGAAAACTGGTTCATTAATGAGCTCCATATGATGTCCAACACAATAGGACACCTCAGATGTAATGTGCTGGGTGGCCACAGAGTACCCTCAAATGATTGAGCTGCTTTGACATCAAATGATGTCTACCAGCTTTTTAATATCACCAGGTCTTGCAGTGAGTGATCTTGTTGCTTGACATGTAAAAGTAAACTGCTCAGAATATAACCAGGAAAAAAATGACCATATTACCCTGGTTTTGGCCTCCCTTCATAGGCTTCCTGTTCATGTGAGATAAAATTTTAAGGTTCTGTTGACATACAAACTCCTGCATGGATTGGTGCCTCCCTGTCTGGTGGGTTTAAGTAAACCTTATGTACCCTCCCGTGCTCTGTGTTCTCAGGATGCAGGATTGCTGTGTGTTGCAAAGGAAAAAGAAGTAGTCAACATATCACAGAGCTTTTCCTTATTGGGTCCCTTTTCTGTTGAACAGTCTGCCCGCTGAGATGAAATAGTCTGAACTGGTGGGTTTACTTAAATACAGATTAAAGAATAATCTGTTCTCACTACTTTATAATAAACAGTTGCATACTTTCTTATGCTTTTCCCCTCTCATTTCATTTTCAATTACAGGTAGAAAAAGACTCAGTATCATCACAAACAAATTCTGGGAACTATTAGACAAAATGCTAAAGTCCTATATGTCACTGTCAGTCACTGTTTCCGAAGGCTTCACAGTGTACTTGTCATTCGGGTTGACTGATTTTAGTTTTGTTATCTCTCTGAGATTGTGCTTGTACAAGATGTTCCAGATTTTCAGATGATGATAGATTGTGTAGACGAAATGAAGGCACAAAAAGACAGTTGCAACAATAAATTTGTCTGCTGCATTTTGGGAGATCCATCTCTCCATATGCCCATCCAACCAGTCACCCAAGCATCCAAGATCATTCCAGAACTGAGATATGTGGGGTATATAGGAGATCCGGCACCAACAATGAGTTGGGAAAGATTAAATTTGAAAACTAGGGAATGACAGTTTAATGGTGGATCTGGATATTGGTGATTGTTGTGAAAAGCTTTGTATCATCTGCAAACAGGGACATTATCAAAGCTAATGCACTCATTACATAAACAAAATAACATTCATTTTTAAGGTGATATCAGGTTACAAACTTTGGAATTTCTGAACATTTGCATTTTTGACCCTTATGTGCACAGAAAAGAAAATGTACCTGAAAAACATGATTACAATAATTTCTTATTTTTAATTTTAATATTCATTGTGACAATATCATCCATTTTACAGGAATGAATTAAATTTAAGGAAAAACAACATTGTACTGCAAAATACTGTGGGAAACTTAAATTTAAATATGGATATACAATCAGTACACATGATGTATGGCACACTGTCATGATTCATTTTTTGATTACTTCATGTTCTGTTTGTTTCTTACTAGTTTGTTCTGCGACTTATACACCAGTGCAAATTATATAGCAACTCATTCAGTCACTCATCTTCAACCACTTATCCGGAACTGAGACGCAGAAGCAACAGCTCCAGTAGGGGACTCCAAACTTTGGACCACATAAGCAGATTCAGGAGTCAAAATAGTATGTGCATGTGCTAGTTTGTGCACGTATTATTTGAGCGGCGCACGTAATGTCATACTGCACTAGCACTGGTGCAAGTAAGTTTATCCAAGTTTTAGCAACTATAAGTACCAGTAGAATGAACCAATAAAGGAATAAATAAGGAAAAAACTATTTCCAGTGTGTTGTCTTCGTCTTCCCTGCATTTTATGACTCTCACACATGGAGCGAGTCGTCGTCCCTGGGTTCACATCATCCTCATGAGACGTTCCCAATTCTGGGAGTTTCATTATTTGCTGCAGCAGCTGCAGCAAATAAACTGCAGCTGCAGGAGCTCCAGTTTGAGGACCTCCTGTCCCATTCGCACGCGCACATGTAAACTACGGCGCCCTGGAAGTGTCATCGCAAAATGTTTTGCATGTGGAGAGAATGTGCACATGCAATGTACACGTGCACATGAATGTGCGGTCGTTTTATTATATTGTGCGCACGTTTTATTAGAAATGATGTGGTCAGGGTATATCATCATGGTTTGGGCGCACAAGGACGTATAGAGAACTCTGGCTACCCAGCATGGCATCATCTGGAGTTTAAGCACATTAAAAAGGATGCTGAGGGTGAAGCGTCTCCCCATCGTGAGGATGACAATTTAGGTCATATCATTTTGAACGAAAGGAAAATGTGTGCATGTTTTATTATAATTCGAGGGCTCAATTAAAGGAAAATGTACACAAGAATTATCATGGCCAGGAAAACATGCGCACATTTTATTAATTTGAGAGCACGTTTTATTAATTCGTGGGCTCAATTAAAGGAAAACGTGGTCACAAATTATCATGGCCAGAAAAAAATATCACTAAGTGACCTCTCCTGGGTTCCGTACATTCGTGCACATGAAAAAAACTGTCTGAGCTGCTGCTGCTCTCCCCTCAAACTCTCCCCAGAGAGGAAGAGTCTGACACATCAGAGGAGGAGTTTTAAGGTTGATATAAGACTGACTTTTGGTTGTGCAAGTAACTTTTTTTTGGTGCAACTACTTTTTTTTGTTACTAGCACCAGTGCAAGTAGGTTAAAAAATGTATTTGGACCCCTGACAGTTTTTTTTACTCCACTCACTCATTTTCAACCGCTTATCTGAGATCGGGTTGCGGGAGCAACAGCTTGAGCAGGGGATCCTACACTTCCCTCTCCCGTGCCACACTGACCACCTCTGACTGGGGGATCCCGAGGCGTTCCTAGTCCAGTGTGGAGATATAATCTCTCCACTTAGTCCTGGGTCTTCTCCGGGGTCTCCTCCCAGATGGACGTGCCTGGAACACCTCCCTTGGGAGGCGCCCAGGAAGCATCCTCACCAGATGCCCGAACCACCTCAGCTGGCTCCTTTCAATGTGAAGGAGCAGCGACTCTACTCTGAGCTCCCCACGGATGACCAAACGTTTCACCCTGCCTCTAAGGGAGACACCAGCCACCCTCTTGAGAAAGCCCATTTCGGAATGTACCCGTGATCTAGTTCTTTCAGTCATGACCCAACACTTATGACCATAGGTGAGAGTAGGAATGAAGATTGACCAGTAGATCGAGAGCTTCGCCTTTTGGGTCAGCTCCCTTTTTGTCACAACAGTACAGTAGAGCAAATGCAAAACCGCCCCTGCTGCGCCAATTCTCCGGCCAATTTCACGTTCCATTGTCCCCTCACTCATGAACCAGACCCCGAGGTATTTGAACTCCTTCACTTGGGGCAAGGCCGTATTCCCTACCCAGAGTAGGCAATCCATCAGTTTCCTGCTGAGAACCATGGCCGGGTGTGCTGTCCTTTGAGTGGCAGTGAAATTCGAGGGCCTCGACAAACCAGACCCGGGCGGCAGGGGCTAGCTCTGGGGGTGTGAAACGTCACCTCGCCGTGGGGGAAGGATCCGGAGCTTGTGCGGGAGGTGGAGCAATACCAGTTAGATAGTCCTGGGTCTTCCCTGGGGTCTCCTCCCAGCTGGACATGCCTGGAACACCTCCCTAGGGAGGCACCCAGGAGACATCCGTACCAGGTGCCCGAACCACCTCAGCTGGCTCCTTTCAACATGAAGGAGCAGCGGCTCTACTCCAGGCTCTACCCTGTCTCTAAGGGGAGACCCCAGCCACCCTACTGAGGAAACCCATTTCAGCAGCTTGTACCCGCAGTCTAGTTCTTTCGGTTAAAACCCAACCCTCATGACCATAAGTGAGAGTAGGAACGAAGATTGACCAGTAGATCGAGAGCTTTGCCTTTTGGCTCCCTTTTTGTCACAGCAGTATGGTAGAGCGACTGCAATACCGTCCCTAGTGTGCCGATTCTCCAGCCAATCTCAGGCTCCATTGTCTCCTCACTCGTGAAGAAGACACTGAGGTACTTGAACTCCTACACTTGGGGCAAGATCTCATTCCCTACCCAGAGTAGGTAGTCCATCAGTTTTCTGCTGAGAACCATGGCCTCAGATTTAGAGGTTTTGATCCTCATCCCAGCTGCGCCATACTCGGCTGCGAACTGACCCAGTAAGTGCTGGAGGTCACAGGCCGATGATGCCAACAGGACCACATCATCTGCACAAAGCAATGATGAGACCCACAGCCCACCAAATTGAAGACCTTCCTCCCCCGACTATGCCTTGAATTTTTTGCTATATACAACATCTCAAGCTGTGGGCCAGCAGTCTGTGTACATCTGATAACTTATTTTGTCCAAAACACACAAAATAACATCCAATATGTTGTCCAACACACATTTATTTGTTCATCTTGCAATTTTTTTGAATTTAAAAGTTCTTATTTTACACATCACTAGCTGTGGCATTCACATGTGCTCCATTTTTTACTACTCAGTGTCGCTATGTGCCAGCAATTCCTGTCTGACAATTTATTAAATGTCATCCACATGAGGTGTGCAGCCAATACATTCTGAGTGCCGGTCCCAAGCCCAGACTCCAGGCTTGTGTCAGGAAGGGCATCTTGCATGAAAAAGCTGCAATATGCAGGTCAGAAATTGAAATCCTATACTGGATCAGTTGAGGCCCAGGTTAACGAATGCCACCGGTGCCATTGCCAAACAGGGTGCCGGTGGAAATTGGGCTACTGCTGGGCTAAGAAGAAGAGGATAATGTGTCCATAGACAGCAATAGAAGAGGAAAACTAGAAGGGTGGAAGTGAGAGTAGGGACTTTGAATGTTGGCAGTATGACTGGTAAATGGTAATATTTTCTTATAACTATTTTATACTTCTGTTTCTTATTTAACTATTTGTTTACACTGAAAAAGGAGACGTTCTAAAATCTCATTGCACATTTTGTATAATGACAATAAAAGAGCAAATTGAAGGGGTGATGATGAATGTCATCAGTGCATATGCCCCACAGGTAGGCTGTGAGAGGAAGGAGAAAGAACATTTCTGGAGTGAGTTAGATGAGGTGGTGGAGAGTGTGCCCAACAATGAAAGAGATTGTAGCATGACTTTAGAGGTAAAGAAGAGGAACAGAGAAAGACAAAGAACTCAACAAAAATTCAGATGGTGGAAGCTGAAGGAAGATGATGTGTGAAACTCAGGGAGGAGGTGAGAAATGCATTGGATGGAGGTGAAGTGAGTTTGGAGAATTGAAAAAGTACTGCAGATGTGATGAATGAGATAGCTAGGAAGGTACTGGGTGTGACATCTGGACAATGAAAGGAAGACAAGGAGACTCAGTGGTGGAACAAAGACGTTCAAGAAAGTATAAGGAGAAAGAGGCTGACAAAAAAGAATTGGGATAGAGATGAATAAAGTCGACAGGAATACAAAGAGATCTGGCATAAGATGAAAAAAGGAGCAGCAAAGGTTAAGGAAAAGGCATACAGCGAGCTGTACAAGAAGTTAAACAGGAAGGAAGGAGAAAAGGACTTACAGGATTGGCCAGACAAAGAGAGCAAGCAGCAGGTTAGTGTGATAAAGGATGCAGATGGTTAAATGCTTACAAGCGAGAAGAGTGTATTGAGAAGGTGGACGGAATATTTTGAGGAGCTGATGAATGAAGAAAATGACAGGGAAAAGGCTGCATGATGTGGAGAGAGTAAATCAGGAAGTGCAAGAGATTAGTAAGGATGAAGTGAGACCAGCTATGAAGCGGATGAGCAGTGGGAAGGTAGCTGGTCCAGATAGAAATACCAGAGGCATGGAATTGTTTAGAAGAGATGGAAGTGGAGTTTCTAACAATAAATGAAATTATTAAAATCTTGAAAAGTGAGAGGTTGCCTGGGGAGTGGAGACAAAGTGTGATGGTTCTGAATTTTATGAACAAGGGTGATGTGCAGAGCTGCAGAAACTACAGAGGCAAAAAGTTGATTGGCCAAAGCATGAAGTTATGTGAAAGGGTAGTAGATGCTAGACTTAAGGTGCCTTGACACTTGCACACATTTTGGTTCCGCACTCTCTTGCACTTTGTCATGCCACCCACTGTGTTCCCAGCTGGATGTTGTGCTTTGTGCGCTGGACAATGCATATATATAAAATAATTATTTCATAGCAGATCAATCATTTTCTCTCAGAGCTTGGCTGTTGAAAACACCTCTAATCACTTCTGGAATCACAGAGGGCTGTTTCAACAGCAGCTTTTTGTTTCCTTGCTTTTTTCTGCACTTCATGGGGTGGAGAACGCATTTGGAACCGTCTAAAAAGTAATTCTTTTTAATGTTTATATTCTAATGGTTTGGTAAAACAGTTGCATGTTCATTCCTTCTTGAGCAGCTGTAAAATTATGTTTATGATAGATTTAACATGTTCTAATCGATCAAATGAGCTGCGCTTCGATGCGGTGCACTGACGCAATCACTTGCACTCACATGTCTTTTAATTGTTTGCGTTCATGTAATTAATGCGTGACAGAGATTTTGAGTATTTCAAAATTTTCTTTTCGTACTTGCACAAAGCCGTGCACAGTTTACAGTGGTTTACAACAGTTTGCGATGAGTTGACTCTCCTACAAGGCAGAGTGTGTGCAAGTGCGTGGACCAAGTCATGCAAGTGTCAAGGCAGCTTTAGAAAGGAGGTAAAGATCTGTGAACAGCAATATGTTTCATGCTGAGAAAGAGCACCATGATGCAATGTTTGCTCTGAGATTGCTGATGGAGAAATATAGAGAAGGCCAGAAGGAGTTGCATTTTGTGTTTGTGGATTGAGCGAAAGCTGATGACAGGGTTCCAAGAGAAGGGTTGTTGTATTCCATGAGGAAGTCTGGAGTGACAGAAGTATGTGAAGGTCATACAGGATATGTACAAGGATAGTGTGACAGCAGTGAGATGTGCAGTAGGAATGACAGACCCATTCAAGGTGGAGGTGGGATTATACCAAGGATCAGCTCTGAGCCCTTTCTTGTTTGAAATGGTGATGGACAGGTTGACAGATAAGATTAGACAGGAGTCTCCATGGACTAGAGAGCAGGTTCAGACTAGCTTGGAAATGTAGAGATATGCTCTGGAGAGAAGAGGAATGAAAGTAGACAGACTGAGTGCATCTGAACAAGAGGGAGTCCCGTGGAATTGTGCAGTTACGAGTTGAAGTAACTAGATGAGTTCAAATACTTGGGTGCACAGGCAGGGTGGAGTGGGTGAAGAAAGGTGGCAGGAATGATTTTTGACCAAAGAAGCTCTGCAAGAGTGAAGGAGAAAATCTACAAGATGGTAGTGAGTCCAACTATGTTGTACGGTTTAGAGACAGTGGCACTAAAAAACATAGGAGGCAGAGCTGAAGATGTTGCAATTTACTGTTTCAGTTTAGTTTGTTTTAGTCAAGACATTTTAGTCTTTGATTTAAAAAAAATTAGATTACTTCTGATTACTATTTCAGTCAATATAGTGTCTCACACATCATGAAATAAAAAATATAATGACCTGACAAATGGACATATAGTGCAACATTCTGAATGCAATTAAGCCCTTGTGGACAAAATTATTTTTTTGTTTTTATTTCATGCAAAACTTTTTAGTCTCATCTTCTTCCATCAACAATAATGCATGTTAATATCATCTACGCATCAATGTTCTAAAATACTGACGTAGTCTTATCTTTGTCCTGACTTAGTTGTGAAAAAATGGCAGTTGACAAATATATTTCATCTAATCTGACAAAATTAACACTACTGTAGTTTTCTTTAGGAGTGATGAGGATGGACAGGATTTGGAATGAACAGGGGGAGAGCTCAGATCAGACGATTTGGAGACAAAGTCAAAGAGACTAGATTGTGATAGTTTTGGACATGCAGAGGAGGGACCCAGGGTATATAGAGAGCGGTGGTGGGCGATAAACTGCTAAACTGCTAAAAAAGTTATCTTTATTACAGCTAACCAATAACCGATAACTATTAGCATTGATTCGGTCGTGGCCACATCAGATTACACTGTCGGCTTCTGATAAACCAGTTTCACTTTAAGCACTGCAGGGGCTGCTGGGTAAATTCAAGGATCACAAGCACAAAGAACGCACAAAAAAAGAATAAACAAAAAATAAAACCCCAAACACTGTCATCTTTCAAAAGCGGTAAAACACAGTATTAGAAGTCACAGTTTATCTCGGTATTAGATACACAGTCATTTACAAACTAAAAGCTGCCGCTTATTTCACATGCTTTGAACCCTGCGGCTTAAACAACCGAAATACATCCATTAATGCATTCATTGGCAGAGTAAAATACACGTAGTAAATATAAATTATTACCTGTTAGTTTCAGTGGGATTCATTTGAATAAATAATCCACATAAAGCATCCTTTTTTAATCCAAAACAGTGTTGAAACGTGAAGAAAATTCCCTCCCTCTGTACACACAGCTGCGTCAGGAGAGTTCCTCTCCCCCACCGAGTCTTGGTGATTAAATTACAGCCACAAAGAAATAAAATAAAATAATGTTAAAATTAGTCTGTTTTGTTTTTGTGTTGCGTGAACGTCACTGTAATGTCCAAAGTGAGCCTGAACTACACTACCCACAATGCTCCCTGCGTCACCCGGCCAATCACGTTTTGCGCTTAATGATGACATCATCAGTAAGCGACAGGCAGCCAGTCTGCTTGGTGGCTATAAACACACCATAAACAGACTAAAATGTTTGATTTTAGGGTTTACGAACATTTTTGACCGTTAAACTTTATCAGCAAAGAAAATGTTATCAGATTGAAAGTTATCGGAACTAAATTTATCGGAAGATAATTTGTTGTGAAAGTGTAGTGACACAGACCCACAACAGGGGGCGCAAATGAACGGACAATAGAAGGAGTCAAATTTGAACACTTTACTGTTGTGAATGCCACAACCATACACAGCAGATTATAGAATGATACAAAGTCAATGGATAAAGGTGTCGTGTGGGCAGGCTCGACGATAGAAGACGTCCGTCTAGAGAAGAACCGGAACCACACGATTTCCTCCGCCACCGAACCCGAAGGATACTGGAGCCGCCAGGTCCCGAGTCCCTCAGGTGGCCACCATCTCCGCGTGTCGGATCTGGTACTGCTGGCGAAGAGCAAAGACAGTCAAGTGTGGGTGTGTGTACACCCAGTAACAACAACGGTGGGAATTCCACCTCCACCTCAAATCACACACTCGTGCAGCTCCTGTTTAAGCACTTATCTGGAAAGAGTGAGAGGCGAAGACATCGGCACTCTCACAAACCACCAATCAGCTGACAAGGCTCCACAGGACAACGGCTGCTAACAGAGCACACGTAAGTTATAATTCCTTTAGTACGGCAGAGAATATTACCTCCTTAGAAGAACGATATCTCTGCGACGTGGTGGAGGTGTCATCCTGCTTTTATCCGGGATGAAGTGCAGATGATTGGTGACAGCTGTCACAGTTGATGAGTGACAGCTGTCACCTCGGCTGTTCCTGTGAGGCGACAGCGCCCTCTAGTGCCTGAAGCCCGCACTTCAGGCAGGGCGCCCTCTGGTGGTGGGCCAGCAGTACCTCCTCTTCTGGCGGCCCACACAACCATAATTGGTCCAATGATGGTTTTAAAACTTATCTGAAAAGCTAATCCGATAGTAAAAACATTAGCTTCAATAATATCTACTATCGGATTAGCTGAAATGTGCCCACCACTGATAGAGAGAAGGATGCTGAGGATGGAGAAGAGGGATGCCAAAGAGGAGGTTTATGGATGTGGTGAGGGAGGACATGCAGGTGTTTGGTGTGACAGAGGAAGATACAGAGGACAGGGTGAGATGGGAACGATTGATCTGTCGTGACGACCCCTGGCCCAGTCACACGGCACATGATGATAACAGAAGCAGCTGAAGGAAGATTATTTTTTTTAATAGATACAAAAAAAAACTTGTTAAATGTTGAAATAAACTACTTTTTTTTTTTTTTTTTTTTTTTTACATCTTTACTTAATTTGGGATGTTAATCAACATTTAGTACGTTAGACAATGCATACACACTATTGCAACTGTTTGGAGATTTGTGCTCCCTATGACGAAGTATGTAAGCCTCCATGGTAACTATGGTTGCTATGGTGCTACAGCCGCAGTGCCACACTGGGAAAGTTAAATCCAGCATTTGCAATAAAACTACTTGTTTTGCCACAAGGCAAATGAACAAGTGAAGCCCGTTTGTAGAAGATCATATGGACTGTCGAGCCTTCCATGGATATTTCTAGCCATGATTCGATAAAAACACACTGTGTGCCATCCTAAATGAATGCATTTTGAAGCATTGTGATGGCAACACCATACTGCTTCAATGGCTCCTTTGCTGCAGGTTTGGGATGCTTGTGAGGGCATAGGGTAAAACAGATGCAGTGGAAAAACAAGAAAGTCCTTGCGAAAAATCTGTTCTACATAAGTTGTGACTTGAAGGAAAGCAATATGCAGATCAACACACAAGATGCTGTTTTATAGTTATATTATGTAGAGATATGTATTTGAATAAATCTGCTATGATTCAACATTTTGCCACATCTCAACTCTCTTAAGGTTATTGCATACTACCGCAGATAAACAGTCCAAAATCCCAATAAATCTCCTACTTTCACTGTTCAAAACTCAGGGTGTGTTCCTGAAACAAGCAGACGTGGCCTTCAGTTAGCAACAAGGCTTCAGAAACATCTCCATTTAATTTTGCACATACAAGAAGCACATACAAGGTGGCACAAAATAGAAGGTTCAGTGGCCGGGTCTGGGAGCATGCACTGCTGTTGTGTATCGCCACTTCCACCACACTACAGAAACGTTTCATAGTGCAAGTTCTGCCAGTAAGACTCAAATTTAAAGCTTTCAGTCAGATTCACCGAAGTGTCTGATCCTCCTTTAAGTCATCAACTCACAACCAAAAGGAAACATGCCTGTTATTTTTAAAAATGTCCTTTCTAAGTCACCTGTCTGCTGCCTGCAGTCGCTGAACTGAGTACTACCTCCTCTACCTCAGTGGCACCAGATGGTCCCTGTTTAATACTTGAGGGTAAGCTCTGCCCCTGCCCTTTTCTGATAGCAAGATTGGAGATCTACTTACCCCCCAACACTCCATTGTGACATCAGGACCTCCACCAAAGATTGTTCCAGCATCCTGGATTAAGATCATCATCTTTTTCTGGTTCCAAGGTCTTTATGGTAGAATTGCTGCCTATCTCAGAGGTTTGTTGGTGCTCCCCAATTCAGAATGTAGATGCACTCACTCACTCACCGAATAATTGACTCCATTAATCATGTGCTTGCTGTACTAATTGCAGGGGGGGAAAAAAATTGTATTTCTGAAGCACATTTCAAAAGCTGTACCAGTCTTCTGCTGACTGTTGGCAATACACTGGTGTCAGATGGCTAACTACATTGTTCTCCCTGACCATCCTTGTATTGTTTTATGCCATCTTCACCACAGATCCAAGAAAGACATCAGCAAAAGAATACATGGATTACAGTAATGATAGATAAATGGCAAAACAGTTCACCATTTCATCTCGTCTCAGTGTACTGTCCGTCTCAAATGGTACACAGACTATGCAGTGACATCCATTGCAAAACAGGCAAAAAGATAACATTTCAAATAAGTACAATTACACTCAACGTTAAACTGATGATGCAAGAAGTAATGTAATCACTACAAGAACAGAAAACTCAATACGTCAGAGTTGGACAGAAACTCACTCTCCAACTCTGCATTACTGCTATTGAGGATACTTAACTTAAAATAAAATACTAACTTATTTGTTCTTTTTTTGGGGGGGGGGGGGGGGCAAAGAAAATGCATTTTCCAAGCAAATTTGTTGTAACACAAAATCCCTCATATGTCTACATCACTCCATTATTTTTCTATGTCACATTTGTCCCCTACAATATACCTATGCTTCAATGTCTCATCAGCCATTGACAGTAGCACGCTGAAAAGAAAATGGTTTTAACATCATAGGCAATAGAAAAATAGTAAGTCCTATATTGGGTAAAGTCTCACCCCCACTGCTGTTAACGTTGCTGCTGGTGAAAAGACATGAATTTTATTGAGAAGCAGTGATTGCGATAGACATTTTACGAAAGTACAGAAATAAAATACTACAAATCATAAGTGATTAAAATGAAGAGGGACAAATTATATACAGAACTCAACATGGTTTACTGAAGTAAAGAAGATTACATACGAGGTCTGTTAGAAAAGTATCCGACCGTTTTATTTTTTTGCAAAAACCTGATGGATTTGAATCACGTGTGCTTGCATGAGCCAACATTGAACCTTCGTGCGCATGCGTGAATTTTTTCACGCCTGTCGATTGCGTCATTTGCTTGCAAGCAGCCTTTGTGTGAGGATATGTGTTGTCTCTCGTCTGATTTTCATTTCAAGGAAAATGGCAGAATGACTGCAGCAGTGCGACTGCATCAAATTTTGCCAGAAACTGGGCGACAGCCAGGTGGAAACCATTCGGATTATTCAGACGGCTTTCGATGACGATCCTATGGGCATCACACAGATTAAGGAGCAGTACAACCGGTTTAAAGACGTCCGCACAATGGTGGAGAGCGCGCCACGCTCCGGTCGGCCATCAACATGCTGAAATGACCAGATCATTTCCAAAGTGAACCCTGTGGTGATGCGGGACCATCGTGTGACTATCCGAGAAATTGCGGAAGAGGTGGACATCAGCACTTTTTCGGCACATTCCATTGTGACAGAAGATTTGGCCATGAAAAGAGCGGCGGTGAAATTCGTGCTTCGGCACGAAGCTGATAACGGCAGAGCAAAAGCACCTCCGTGTTGAAGCCTCACAGGACATGGTGGACTCCGAAAAATGATGCCCACCTCCTTCCACAATGTCTCTGATAGTCACACGACTGAAAAGCCACCAAAAGCCGTCTGAATCTTCCAAATGGTGGAAGAGGTGGGCATGTCACAGCATGTCCTGTGAGGCCAAGACATTGGGCTTGAGACCAGAAGATCCTCAGTTCAAATCCCAGCCTGACTGGAAAACCACTAAGGGCCCTTGGGCAAGGTCTATAATCCCCTATTGCTCCCAGTGTGTAGTGAGCGCCATGTATGGCAGCAGCCTGGCATCGGGGTGAATGTGAGGCATTATTTGTAAAGTGCTTTGAGCGTCTGATGCAGATGGAACAGCACTATATAAATGCAGTCCATTTAGCGGCTGTCAGTAAAAGTAAGTCCAATATAGGCCCTGAGGTCCATTGGTGGCAGTGCTCATCTCTGGATTCCATAGAGTGTAGTGGGTGAGTGTCTATGACTCCCCCCTGGACAGGATGCCAGTTACTTCCACCGCCAAGGCCAGTACCCATTTACAGTTGGATGGACTGGGACAATGCAGATTAAAGGATTTGTCCAAGAACACAGACATGTAGCATAAGTTGGATTCAGGTCTACATTTTGAAAAGCCAAAGTTCTTATCCCACTGAGCTACCAGCTCAGTAAGCACCAACCTACTGCACATACTGGAATTTCCAGCGTGTAAGTTGCAGGAAAACCCACATATAAACAGCACCTGAATATAAATCACACCTGTTTTCTTCTGCATTATTGTAATGTACTTTATTAATTGTCCTTTGTTTTATTACTAGTTATTTTATTTAGTGTTTTGATTCTTTGATAAGCCTAATATAAATAGTCTATAATCATTATTATTGCATCTGCCAATGACGTAATAAAATCATCTGCATTTATTTTTCGTCTGTCTGGTAGCAGGATTACGTCAAAACTACTGCACTGATTTTGATGAAATTTTCACCACACATTGGTGTTAAGCCTTGGAAGACTCCATTAACTTTTGGAGGTGAACTGGATCCAGATCCAGGTAAAGTCTGGGTTATGATTTGAATCACATATCTTTTATTTTGAGTCCTCGTCAACCCTTGGCGGATGTCAGAAATCTCAGATTGCTCCTGTTTGCCATACTAATTTTGCAGCCAGTGGTTTTCCCCCACTGCACCGTGACACTCAAATCCCGCTTTAACCACCGTGTATACTGTAGCTTGACTGAAACAAACTATTTTAGCTTGCTCTTTGTGTTTCCATTTTGATCTTTGATAAAATGTTCGATAATCAGATTAACGCGTCTTTTTCAAACTGCACAGTGTCATCACATTTTCACTGAATTTACGAACCCATGGTGCCCACCTATTATTTTTATGAGCCCACCTTAACACAGTAGCCTAGACCCGGCCCTGCTTGGTAAGAATAACTCCTCCTAACTTTGCAGTTCCATTGCACAGTATACGTACATCAGAATTATCTGCACACTTTTTCCCATCCTTGGGATTCTTAGTTTGCATTCAAGGTCCAGTAAGACAAGGTTGATCTGTACAATACAAGTGTCAGTAAAAGTTAAGCCTGAAGATTTAAATTCACTCTAAAAATTTATCCTCTCTCCCCAAGAACAATACCTCTGTAAGCTCAAACACTTTGTGCACTTCAAAGGACTTAAAACTGGGGCTTCTTTGTGCTTAAAACAAAGAACGCTATGCTTTCCTTCAGCTTTTGGAGGGCAATATCAACACGAAACCTCTAAAGAATTACAACAGAAAAAGAAAAAAGAATTCACCTGAAAAAGTTTGAACCTTATTTTCTCTCTCTCTCTCTTAGATTCGACTGCAAACTTGGTGGAACAAATGACTGCGTGGCTCAAGCCTAGACAAAGCTTGTAAAAAGCACAGCGAGTAAGCGAATGTGCCCCGTCTTATCATCCGCTGCCACCACGCAGATTAGTGCTGAACGGAATAGAAAAAGGTTGTGAAGGAGAAGGGGGGAGAAAAAAAAAAGAATAAAAGCTGCTCTCCAGTATTAGAACAGACAGTTGCATTAGCTTTCTAATAAGAAGGGACACAGCCATAGTGAGCTCAGAAAGGGGAGAGAGAACCGGTTCCTCGCAGGCTCCTCCACCCCACCTTGTTCCCACCCACCCACGACGCTTTGCTCTCCACCCACAATCTTCCCCTCTGTCCTTTCTACTTAAATCAGATAGCGGTCGTAGCATGAGCAGCATGTCATAGGTTTAACTCATGCAGTATTAATTACACTCCCATTTCCTGACCTCACTTGTTCAGATAATCTACTTTCCACAACTCTGCTGCCTGAATGGAAGCTCTTATCGTTTCCAAAAGTTGAACCCTTAAGCGTCTGCTGCACCCGGACGTCATGTGATCCCATTTGTCCTGTAGGTCCTGATGATTTATGAGGCTCCCGGCTGCTATTCGCGGTAATATTCTGGATGCTTCAGAGGCGAGAAAAACTCCTCACTTTTCACTTAGCTGACTGACTGTATTATGGTGATGAGTCTGCAGTCCTGCACTGCTGCATTCATTTGACGTACAGTAGCTGCACAGTGCGGCACATTCACAGTGGATTTAGATTAACTGCTGCTGATGTAGGTAAGGCAGACCACATATTGACTCAGGATGCAACATCCGTCAAACGTACAGATGCACGGCGATGGAGTCAATTGTTTCATTTATGCTTTGAGGCACTTAATGCAATATTCATCTTGATCTTCTTTCCATCACTTAGTCAGCACAAAAGTTGCCACTCAATGTGATGAATGCTGTGTGGACAGTGTGTCAGGCAAAAAAAAAAATAGGCTTTGAATATATGCCACGAGAAGAATAATCACCTGACAACGCAAAGGACAGTCCGAGCATATAGAAAAGAATCCCATGAAGCACCACAAATGTCTTCTCTTTGAAGGGATCGTATGATGTACAAAGATATTGTAGGTAAAGAACAGATATCCCTCTGTATTGGAAAAGCTGAGGCAGGTAGCCTGTAAGATGTGGTGAGTGAGGAAACAGGTAGGTAGGTCAGCTGAGACAGACTCCAAAATCTCTGTAAATAACATGCTCCTTCATTCTCACTAGAGATCATGCAAATGCAAAAACCCGCCATACTTTCCGGACTATAAATCACACTGATATAAAAAGATTTTTAAGTCTAAATTGAAGACGCATCTTTTTTCCCTGTTTTATCACTAGTATTTTATGTTATCATGTCTTATTTTATTCTTTACTTATGTTTTTTATTCTTTTACTGTGTTTTTTATCTTTTAATTCAATTTGTTTTGCTTTTTAAGTTGTGTTGTCCAGCCAAACAATCCAGCTTCCAGTGGATTGTTTTACTGTTCGCTCTTCTGAACTTTACATGGGTGTATATGTCTCTTATATGTGTTTAGCACTCTTCTGGTTGTTAAATGTATCCAGTGGTGGGCACAGTTGTGATAATCCGATAACAGATAATTATCGAAGATAATGTTTTTATTATCGGATTATCTTTTTAGATAATTTTAAAAACCATTATTGGACTAATATCTTCCGATAAACTTTTGTCCAATAACTTTTACACTGATAATGTAGTAAACAAAGCTGAACAGTAGCAAACATTGTTAAAATTTAAAATCAGTTGAGCACCTACCTGTTAAAAGTTTCCTAACAGATGTATAATTCCACTCTCTGCAAACAGAAGAGAGCTGTTTCCAGGAAAAAAACACTCTATCCTCTACAGGCAAAGTAGAACTGGTCACAAAAAAAAAAAAAAATCATTTCCTTTAACACCATACTGATACACTGGCAATATCACCCAAGTCATCCAGAGGCATACATTTTTAACTTATGGTTCAAATTTTAACCAAACTAATTTTGGACAAGTTATTTAAAATTACTGTCACGTCTGAAGTTTTATAAAGTGAAAATATCAGATATATGTTTTAGTTTGAAAGTAATGTGCTATTTTTTAAGGTTTTAGTGAGGACATGCTGTGACCAGCAGTGCATTATGGGTAGGAAGGGGTAATCTCAGTACGTTCACGACAGGACAAATGCATTTCAGACACTCTGTTCAGGCTCCACGGACAACAGCATTAAACTCTAGTGCCTAAAACTCTCGTGAATATATTCTCTGGGTTTATAGACATTATTGTATTTGCGTATGTTAAATTCCACGCATCTTAAATGTAGCAGACACGGGTTATCTGGAATTTTGTTTTGGAAAGTTTTCAAGGCCTCTACTGCCATCTACTGGCCAGTAGTGTTCATGGCAGTTCATGGCAGTATTCGTCCTGAAGCTGAGCAGGCACTGTATGATATTTTTAAGCACAAGTTAAGTTTTTTCAAACTTAGTTTACAAAAACTCTCAATGGGAGACATCAAAGTTTAAAAACAAAACAAAATGACAAAAAAAAAAAACATTACAAGACAGGTCTGCTGTGTTTGCACAGGCACAGTGTGAGCGGTTGGATGCTTGTTGCTCTTCAGCAGCAGGATACCCTCATGATGGCCAACCATAATAATATCAAACAGGTTTGATTTTCATTCGACCATACGATCGGCTATCAGGAGGTGGTCGTGAGATGTTAAATGCAGCTTGTTACTCCATGTACACTACAGAATGCAGGACGCGCGATTAATCTGAATCTCCGTCCAAAAAATTCTCGCACGAATGAAAAATCATCACAAAAAGGGCCAAAACTTGCACAGTGTAAAGCCAACATTTATGTGTCAAGACAATATTGAGTGCACATTTTACAACATCATAAAATGTGCGCACGGCACTAATAAAATGTGCGCACATTCTCTCACATGCAAAACATTTTGCAATGATACTTCCAGGCAGGGCTTAATTTGAGGGGGAGCAAGCTCCGGAACCTCGGACGCACTCTCCGGAACCTCTGACCTTGGCTCCGCCAGCTATTTATACTGGATCCCTGATCCGCCACCTCTCTTGACTAACAAAATATAAAAAAAAAAAAATCACTGCGATTGCTCTCACTGCCAATCACACCACCGCCCTCCTGTCTGCTGTGCGAAATTGCGCCAAATCTGGCAACAGGTCCAGAGGCTACGCTTGCTGTTTTGATCCGGATGTTGACCGTAGCCGCAGAGCTCCGTGGCCACCGAGAGAGGACTTGGATTCTTTGTGGGTCCCGCATCCGTACCCCCGGAGGCAGTGAGTGAAGGGAGAGCCACGCATTGTGTTCTGCGTGTGTCTGTTTATAATCTTCTCGCACAGAAGAAAAAAGAGAGTGTTTACACAAGAGAGAAAAATGAGAAAATGTTAATGCCTATTTGAGAAAAGTGTGTAGTGAGGGGTTTTACAGCCTTAAAACATCTATAATAAGTAAAAAATAGCACTACTTCGCGGATTTCGTTTATCGCAAGTTATGCCGCGTTCACGCCGGGCGCGATCAGACGCTACAAATTCGCGGGGGTCACGTGGTGACGGACGCGCCTCCTTCGCCCGGTGTGTCGCTCTGCTTGGGTGGACTTTCGCTGTGAAAATTTGCCCCGGTGCATTATCAAATAGATGGAGCTTCCATTCCGCTCGGCATCAAGTCATCATGACGGACCTTTGACACGGAGCGAGTTGTTGTGAAAAGCTCCCAATACAGAGAGTATCATTATTTGCTGCAGGAGCTGCGTCTGGATGACGGCCGCTTTCAGCGGTCCTTCCGCCTCTGCGGGACCCAGTTTGAGGACCAACTCTCCCGTTCATGCGCGCACATATAAACAATTAAAAAAAAAAGAAACTCCGCTGCTTGCTGCAGCTCGCTCCTCCCCTAAAAAACTCTGTCATAATTGTGTTTAGAAACCAGTCACCATTTGTTTTATTATACATCTGTGTAGTTAATTAATAAAATATTCTCCACACAGATGATTCGCTCGCACGCGCACGTAAAAAAAAGAAAAGAAGAAAGAACGAAACTCCGCTGCTTGCTGTGGGGCTGCTCCTCGCTCTTTCCCAAAAAACTCTGTCATAATTGTCTTTAGAAACCAGTCCCCATTTGCTTTATTATACATCTGTGTAGTTAATAAGTAAAATAATCTCCATGGATGATTCCCTCGCGCGTGCACATAAAAAAAAAGAAAAGAAAAAGAAACTCCACTCCCCGCTGCTGTGGGGCTGCTGCTCACTCCAAAAACTCTGTCATGATTGTGAAATAAAGGACAAAAGAGACATAAGTCCTGCTCACAGGCTGCTACCAGATACAGGACATGTTCACATCCTCAGTCAAACTCCAGACATCTCCACGTCACTACATATTCAGTCCCTGATTGGTCATCGCGGCGCGACGAGATGAAAAACTTCAGATTTTTCAACTTGGGGAGGAGGGCAACATGACGTGACGCGACGCAATATCGCGCCACAAATGCGCAAAACGCTCAAAATCGCTTCACTCGTGTCGCGCTGCGCGGTTTGGTGCCAAAACGCGTCCTTACATAGGGATTACATGGCAACCTGTGGCTGCAGTCACTCGCGTCGCGCCCGGTGTGAATGCGGAAAATGTAACTCCCACGATAAACAAGGCACCACTGAGGAATTTGTACTCTATCCGGATTTGGTGTGACTAGTGTTATTAGGCCTACAATACATGCCCAGTTTATTTTCGGTGTGGTGCACAGCGTTGTTCGCAAGCCCCCCCCACCCTTCTTTTTTTTCTGCACCGGAACCACCCATCCTCTGTGCTCCGGGACCTCCCACTTTACAAATTAAGCACTGCTTCCAGGGCTCCGTAAAAATGCCTGTTTTTCCAAATAAAAAAATGGAATATTTTACAAAAGCACATTTATCTGTAAACACCAACACACGTCACATTAACGTGTTGGTTTACATAATGAATGACTGAACCAATCAGTGTTTAGCAGAGTCACTTTTACCCAGAATCCTTTGCGATCTGTCTGTGTTTGTTACAAAACCTCAGAATTAGTGCATTATTCAACATTAAAAGATATATGTTATATTTTAACTTTGTACAAATGACAGAATTGACATTAATGGAGTTATTCTATCAGTATTCACACCAAACCACAAGTTGGCATGACTTTATTTTCCAAGACCTCCGCCTGACCGGAGTGTTGTAATTGGTAGAGAGCTGGGCTTTGTGGCTACTCTTAGCTTGCTTCTGTGCTGTAAGCTGTGTAGTAAACAAGAGCTTCCAGTAGGGGGCAGGATGTTCAAACATTGAAGTGCGGGCTCATTGTTTGGGTCTTTTATTGCTTTTGATGCTTCCAAAAGTGATCGTGGTGTTAAAACTCAAATTCAGTTTATTAGTAGTTGCAAATGTACCAAAGACAACACTGGAATTTATCGGTTATCTGTAACTTCCGATACATTTTTGGGTGGTTTATCGATTTATCTTTGTCAAAGATAACTTTTCAGTTATCTGATTATCTGTTATCGAAGTTCATTTTTTGGTTATCTGTACCTACCACTGAATGTATCTACTCCGAATCTTATTTAACTACAGTCCTGTTGTGAATCACTAGCGGTTAGCATTCACTAGCTAGGTGGATCTCCCTCCCCCCGCCATGACTTTTATAGCTGTTTCTTTTTTACTTATTACTTTGTTAGTTTTTCAGTGTAACTTCTGTGAATAGGTCATTATTTTACTCCTGTGTAAACCTTAGGAGTGGCTAGCATTTTCAGTAGAGGTTAGCTTGCATTAGCTAGTTTGACCCCCTTCCCCCGTTTCCTTAATACTTCTGTTTGTTTTTTAGTGTAACTGTTGTGAATTTTAGCTTAGTACTTTACTCTTGTGTTAGCAGATGGTCTGCTCTGTGTCAGCCTGATCCTGTCAGATCTCAGAAGCTAAGCAGAGCAGGATCTGGTTAGTACTTGGATGGGAGACCTCTTTGGAACACCAGCGGCTGTGAGTGTTTCCCCAGGTGAAACTGGAGTTGCGTCAGGAAGGGCATCCGGCATAAAACTTGTGCCAGTTACCAATGTGGATCTGGCTGTATCTGCTGTGGCGACCCCGAACAAAACCGGGAGCAGTCGAATGAACAACAGTTTTAGAAGTGGTTTACTCGTAGGAACTTTTTTACTGTTCCTACAAGTCTAATACTTCTGCTACTTTTTCAGTATAACTGCTGTGAATTTTAATTCATTTATTTACATCTGTGTGAATCCTGTGTGAGCGTTAGGAGTGGTTAGCTTATTCATTATTGGTTAGCTCGTGCTTGGCTATACTCTTGAATTTCTTAGTGCACAAAGTACACTACTTTACACCCTCTGTAAATCCTGCATGATGTTGGAAGATAGGGTGGCTCTCTTAGGGAGCTGTGTCCATAAGTTAGAACAGCTTCTTAGCTCAGTGGAGTTAGATGTTACGGGCACTCCAGATGAGGTTAGTATTGGGCCGGCTAGCGTGCCCATTAGCATCAGCCTAGAAACTCTGGCTGTGGAGGACGGCTTTCGGAATGTGGCTAGGCGGAGGAAGCCCTGTAGGGCTTGGTGCCCGGTTGTGGTACCCCAATCACACTCGCCACTGCGAACTGTGAATTGGTTCTCTCCCTTGGATTTGCCTGATGTGAATTCTCTGAGCCCACGAATGACTTCCACTCCTGTCTCCAGGCTAAAACGGCAATGCATTCAGGACTCGACACACTTTAGTGGAAATACCCTGGATTTGGTTCGCTGTCACGAATATTGACATCATGCCTCTTCCATCAGTGGTCTTGGATCACTCACTTAAGTTTACAGTTTCGCTGCCATGTTTAGTGGAACAGCAACCTTATATTCAGTAGTGTTCAGAATAATAGTAGTGCTATGTGACTAAAAAGATTAATCCAGGTTTTGAGTATATTTCTTATTGTTACATGGGAAACAAGGTACCAGGAGATTCTCACAAATCCAACAAGACCAAGCATTCATGATATGCACACTCTTAAGGCTATGAAATTGGGCTATTGGTAAAAAAAAAAAAAAAGTAGAAAAGGAGGTGTTCACAATAATAGTAGCATCTGCTGTTGACACTACAAACTCAAAACTATTATGTTCAAACTGCGTTTTTAGCAATCCTGTGAATCACTAAACTAGTATTTAGTTGTATAACCACAGTTTTTCATGATTTCTTCACATCTGCGAGGCATTCATTTTGTTGGTTTGGAACCAAGATTTTGCTTGTGTACTAGTGTGCTTGGGGTCATTGTGTTGTTGAATCACCCATTTCAAGGGCATGTCCTCTTCAGCATAAGGCAACATGACCTCTTCAAGTATTCTGACATATCCAAACTGATCCATGATACCTGGTATGCAATATATAGGCCCAACACCATAGTAGGAGAAACATGCCCATATCATGATGCTTGCACCACCATGCTTCACTGTCTTCACTGTGAACTGTGGCTTGAATTCAGAGTTTGGGGGTTGTCTCACAAACTGTCTGCAGCCCTTGGACCCAAAAAGAACAATTTTACTCTCATCAGTCCACAAAATATTCCTCCATTTCTCTTTAGGCCAGTTGATGTGTTCTTTGGCAAATTGTAACCTCTTCTGCACATGTCTTTTATTTAACAGAGGGACTTTGCGGGGGATTCTTGCAAATAAATTAGCTTCACACAGGCATCTTCTAACTGTCACAGCACTTACAGGTAACTCCAGACTGCCGTTGATCATCCTGGAGCTGATCAATGGGTGAGCCTTTGCCATTCTGGTTATTCTTCTATCCATTTTGATGGTTGTTTTCTGTTTTCTTCCACGCTTCTCTGTTTTTTTTTGTTTGTTTGTTTGTTTTTGTCCATTTTAAAGCATTGGAGATCACTGTAGATACACAGCCTATAATTTTTGCACCTGCGTTTAAGTTTTCCCCTCTCCAATCAACTTTTTAATCAAACTACGCTGTTCTTCTGAACAGTGTCTTGAATGTTCCATTTTCCTCAGGCTTTCAAAGAGAAAAGCATGTTCCAACAGGTGCTGGCTTCATCCTTACATAGGGGACACCTGATTCACACCTGTTTGTCCCACAAACTTGACAAAACTCACTGACTGAATGCCACACTACTATTATTGTGAACACCCCCTTTTCTACTTTTTTTTACTAATAGCCCAATTTCATAGCCTTAAGAGTGTGCATGTCATGAATGCTTGGTCTTGTTGGATTTGAGAGAATCTACTGAATCTACTGGTACCTTGTTTCCCATGTAACAATAAGAAATATACTCAAAAACTGGATTAATATTTTTAGTCACATAGCACTACTATTATTCTGAACACTACTGTATCACTATGGCAATGCATCAACTCCTCAACTAAGACTGAACTCGATGCTAGACTGCCTGATGTCTTAGCTTCACATTTGGCAAATACCCAATCAGTAGACTTGTGGATAGTTTATACTCACTGCTCAAAACTACACTCGATATGATTGCGCCACCTGTGTTAAAACTGTGCTCCCCCAAAACACAGTCACCTTGGTTCAATGATTACCTGCGTGACCTCAAGCATAAGGCTAGAGGTCTAGAACGGAAATGGCGTAGTTCAAAATTAGAAGTATTCCACCTTGTGTGGCGTGATGCTATCTTAGACTGTAAGCATGCATTACTGGCTACAAAGTGGACCTATTACAATGATTTGATCAACAAAAATAAGCATAACTCAAAGTTCTTGTTCGACACAGTGACTGTAGTTCGCTCTCCTTTTACAGCACAAGATTTCCTGGATTACTTTGAGAAGAAAATAGAAGACATTAGGTTAAACATATCCCAGCATGCCTTAACCCAGCCACTACACCCTGCTATTAAGGTGGGCGCCATTACTGAGGTATTACCTAGATTTACAGAATTTGATATTATCTCACTAGGCATGCTGACGAAACTCATAACGTCAACAAAAAGCACCACCTTTTATTTGATCCTATACCAACAAAACTGTTTAAGGACCTGTGGTCCACTCTTGGGCTGACTGTGCATCTTTCTTTAACTTCTGGATCTGTTCCTAAATGTTTCAAACCTGCAGTGATTAAACCATTACTTAAGAAACATAATCTTGACCCTAGTGTATTGAAAAACTATTGACCGATATCAAATCTATCATTTTGCTCTAAAATTCTGGAAAAAGTGGTGTCACAACAGCTCGTGGACTGTCTTACTGAGAATAATCTTTTTGAGCCACTACAGTCTGCTTTTAGAAAATATCATTCCACGATCTTCTGCTTGCAATGGATTCGGACACCACTACAGTTCTGGTGCTGTTAGATCTCAGTGCTGCATTTGATACCATGGATCATATTCTACTTGATAAGATGGAAAATCATTTTGGGATTACTGGGAGTGCCCTTGCATGGCTGACATCATACTTGACCAGTCCTTCTCACTGTGTTTTGTACAATAACACTACCTCTAACCTCAGTGACATGAAATTTGGGGTTCCACAGGGGTCCGTCTTAGGCCCCCTGCTTTTCTCCCTTTATATAGCAACCCATGGGCACATATTGCGGCATTTTGGGATTACCTTTCACTGCTATGATGATGATACTCAGTTATACATGCAAATAACGGCTGGTAATCTCATTCACATAAAATTCTTAGAAGATTGCCTTGCATCAGTGAGAAGTTGGATGTCTAGAAACTTCCTATTTTAAACTCTGATAAGACTGAAATGATGGTTCTTAATCCAGTGAGACATCGGCATCAATTTGACCAGTTAACGCCTAGCCTAGGCTCGTGTGTCATACATCACACTTACAAAGTGAGGAACCTTGGGGTAATTTTTGATCCTACATTGTCCTTTGACCTCCACATTAGAAATATTAGAAGGACTGCTTTCTTTCTTTCATCCCATCCTGTCTATAGTTGATGCTGAGACCCTAATCCATGCGTATATCTCTTCTAGATTGGACTACTGCAATGTTCTATTTTCTAGTTTACCAGCATTAGGGCTCTCCAATTGGTTCAAAATGCTGCAGCCAGACCTTTGACACACGAAGCAGAAACCTTAACCGCAATGAGATCAGTTTTTAAGGTTCTGCTACTCGTCTATAAAATTGTTCACGGACTGGCACCTCCCTACTTAGCTGACCTAATTAAACCCTACGTACCAACCTGGGCTTTATGGTCTCAGGGTGCAGGACTACTTTGTGTCCCTAGGGTGAATAAGCAGTCTTCGGGTCATAGAGCTTTCTCTTATCATGCCCCTGTTTTGTGGAATGATCTCTCTGCGTGAATAAAACAGTTAGATTCTGTGGAAACTTTCAAGTCCAGACTTAAGACTAGGAATGGGTATTGATAAGATTTTATCGATATCGATGCCATTATCGATTTTGCTTATCGATCCGATTCCTTATCGATTCCCTTATCGATACCTCGTGAATTTTGTACTAAAAGTAGGCTTTACAGGTTTTCTATGTATTTCATTGAGTCTTAAAGTAATTAAATATGAAATTGGTCACTGTATCCTTGATCTCTGGACATAAATAAAAATAAACAAAACGGTGTTTCGCTTTGAAGTTATTAATTCAGACTGGATTCTATCGTTCTAACTTGACTCGGCAGAGAGCCGCGCAGTGTTTGGAGCTGTGTGAACAGAACGGAGGACGATTCTCATTTCTTTCTCCCAACAAGACAGGAGTCCCAGTTAGTAACTTTAATCCGCACAAAAGTGACTCACAATTTCACATATTCAGGGATGAAAGTAGTGAAAAACAAAAAAAGCTGAAACCCTAAATTACTCCCCAACACCACCGGCACAAAAATTCTAGAAGCTCTGAAATGCAATTTGGGACTATTCCAGACGATAAACTGGAGTGAGTGCAGCATCCATTTAGGTGAGAAAAAAACAACTTTCCTTATTCAAATTCATTCCAGTAGTATTCTGCTCTTACTAGGATGCAGCAGTTTTCTACACTCAACAAAAATATAAACGCAACACTTTTGGTTTTGCTCCCATTTTGTATGAGATGAACTCAAAGATCTAAAACTTTTTCCACATACACAATATCACCATTTCTGTTGTGAAAGTGTAGGAACACGGACCCACAACAGGGGGCGCAAATGAACGGACAATGGAGGAGTCGAATAACACTGCTTTTACTGTTGTGAAACAGGCACAACAAATACAACCGGTTACAATATCGAAATGGAGTCCAATTACAACGGTGTCGTGTGGGCAGGCTCGACGATAGGAGACGTCTGTCCAAGTCGAACCGGAACCAACCCGATTTCCTCTGCCACCGAACCCCGGGAATACTGGAGCCGCCAAGTCCCGAATTCCCAGGTGGCCACTGCCTCCGCTCGTCGGATCCGGTACTGCTGGCAAGAAACAGAAACAGTCAGGTGTGGATGCGGCTGCACCCAGTAACACGGAGGGTGGAGAGTCCACCTCCACCTCTCGTCAACAACAATGTAGGAAGGTGAGTACTTATCCGAATGTTGTCTAGTAGTCAGCTGTCCTATAGACAATCAAACAAGAATACAAGTAAAGACACACATATGTGCAGGCTGAAATGGTTACCTCTTTGGTAAGGCGATATCTCGGCAAATGAGGTGGAGATGCCGTCCTGCTGATATACCTCCGTATTGATTGGGATCAGCTGTCTCCGGTGATGGGTGACAGCTGTCATCCTGGCTGCTCCTGTAAGGCGGCAGCGCCCTCCGGTGCCTGGAGCCCGCACTCCAGGCAGGGCGCCCTCTAGTGGTGGTGGGCCAGCAGTACCTCCTCTTCAGCGGCCCACACAACAATTTCCCTCAAATATTGTTCACAAACCAGTCTAAATCTGTGATAGTGAGCACTTCTCCTTTGCTGAGATAATCCATCCCACCTCACAGGTGTGCCATATCAAGATGCTGATTAGACACCATGATTAGTGCACAGGTGTGCCTTAGACTGCCCACAATAAAAGGCCACTCTGAAAGGTGCAGTTTTATCACACAGCACAATGCCACAGATGTCGCAAGATTTGAGGGAGCGTGTAATTGGCATGCTGACAGCAGGAATGTCAACCAGAGCTGTTGCTCGTGTATTGAATGTTCATTTCTCTACCATAAGCCGTCTCCAAAGGCGTTTCAGAGAATTTGGCAGTACATCCAACCAGCCTCACAACCGCAGACCACGTGTAACCACACCAGCCCAGGGCCTCCACATCCAGCATGTTCACCTCCAAGATCATCTGAGACCAGCCACTCGGACAGCTGCTGAAACAATCGGTTTGCATAACCAAAGAATTTCTGCACAAACTGTCAGAAACCGTCTCAGGGAAGCTCATCTGCATGCTCGTCGTCCTCATCGGGGTCTCGACCTGACTCCAGTTCATCGTCGTAACCGACTTGAGTGG
Source organism: Thalassophryne amazonica (assembly GCF_902500255.1). NCBI lineage: Eukaryota > Metazoa > Chordata > Actinopteri > Batrachoidiformes > Batrachoididae > Thalassophryne > Thalassophryne amazonica. The sequence goes on from NC_047113.1 coordinate 66,401,512, forward strand.
GCAAATGCTCACATTCGCTGGCATTTGGCACGTTGGAGAGGTGTTCTCTTCACGGATGAATCCCGGTTCACACTGTCCAGGGCAGATGGCAGACAGCGTGTGTGGCGTCGTGTGGGTGAGCAGTTTTCTGATGTCAATGTTGTGGATCGAGTGGCCCATGGTGGCGGTGGGGTTATGGTATGGGCAGGCATCTGTTATGGACGAAGAACACAGGTGCATTTTATTGATGGCATTTTGAATGCACAGAGATACCATGACGAGATCCTGAGGCCCATTGTTGTGCCATACATCCAAGAACATCACCTCATGTTGCAGCAGGATAATGCACGGCCCCATGTTGTAAGGATCTGTACACAATTCTTGGAAGCTGAAAATGTCCCAGTTCTTGCATGGCCGGCATACTCACTGGACATGTCACTCATTGAGCATGTTTGGGATGCTCTGGACCGGCATATACGACAGCGTGTACCAGTTCCTGCCAATATCCAGCAACTTTGCACAGCCATTGAAGAGGAGTGGACCAACATTCCACAGGCCACAATTGACAACCTGATCAACTCTATGCGAAGGAGATGTGTTGCACTGCATGAGGCAAATGGTGATCACACCAGATACTGACTGGTATCCCCCCCAATAAAACAAAACTGCACCTTTCAGAGTGGCCTTTTATTGTGGACAGTCTAAGGCACACCTGTGCAGTAATCATGGTGTCTAATCAGCATCTTGATATGGCACACCTGTGAGGTGGGATGGATTATCTCAGCAAAGGAGAAGTGCTCACTATCACAGATTTAGACTGGTTTGTGAACAATATTTGAGGGAAATGGTGATATTGTGTATGTGGAAAAAGTTTTAGATCTTTGAATTCATCTCATACAAAATGGGAGCAAAACCAAAAGTGTTGCATTTATATTTTTGTTGAGTGTAGTTTGGCAGATAGTTCTGGAGGAAATCACCGAAGAAATTAATAAATTGAAAATATGGTTTGACCGAAACAAACTGTCATTAAACTTAAATAAGACAGGGATGAAATGGAGGTGTAAGAGTCACTAGGTGTTCACAGGAAACATTTATTTCTGTATGTATTTATTTACTTATTTATTTATGTTCATTGTTAGTTGCTTTTATATTTTCTGTTGTGTTTCTATTCAGGTTCTTTTTGTCGCTTTCTCTAAAATTGTATATAATAAGTATATATTGTATATGATAATCATTAGATTATTAATGTATAAACAAAAATAAATTTAAGAAATATTACAATTTGAAAACAAATGCACCCGAACGTGATGACAGCTGCAACTGCTTAATGCTAACTTTTAACATTGAAAATGCCATAGACATGCTAATGCGTTAGCATCGTTCCCGTTTTTAAGTTATAAAATACATCTATCAACTGTTTCAGAAGACCATAACAGGTCAGTTTAACATAGAAAAAGTAAATAATACTCACAGACGTATGCTCTTTAGGGTTTTAGCGGGGGAAAATTAAGCGAAAGAAAGAAAGAATAAACAAAGCAATAGATCGAAGCATTGCTTCAATCTGTGAACCACTGCTTCGATTGGTTCAAGGTTCAAAGCAAAGCCGCGCTGCAGAAAAGTTGATTACAGACCCGCTGCAGGGTCTGTAATCAATGTAGAGAAATTATCATTTTCCTGACAAACACCCCCCCAAAACAACGGCCACTCTGAAGGACCGATAACAGAATCGTTAAGCACAAAGCTTATTGATGTCGGTGGATTGACTCATTTCCTAACGATACCCATCCCTACTTAAGACGCATTCATTTTTCCTTTTGTGTGGCTAGCATACTGGCATAGTATAGTTCTATGCTTTTTACTCTTTTAATTCATTTTATTAGGAAATGGAGCATGCCGTGGCCTCAACGTTACCTAAATTCTGGGTCTTTTAGTGAAGCGTAGGGCAAGTGGCCGGCGATCACCTTAGTATTTCCTGTTTTTCTTGTTGTTTAATGCTGGAAAATTATACTGTATTTTTTGTCTTTCTGATGCCTGATTCTGTTTTTTCTCTCTGTTTAAGGTGCAGCTCCATCCAGAGATGGGTGTGGTTTTTGTGCTGGAGACCCTCCTGTCCTGTGCACCAACAGCATTTCCTGTATATTCATTTTGTGAACTGTTCTGTAATTTATGTCCGTAGCATGGTCTTAGCAGTCACCCGTTTGGTCTGCTTGAGGTTTCTTTCTCAGAGGGAGTTTTTCCTTACCACTGTTGCTCTGGGGGTTGGTAAGGTTAGACCTTACTTGTGTGAAGCACCTTGAGGCAACTCTGTTGTGATTTCACGCTATATAAATGAAAATGAATTGAAAATTTAAATTTAAATTGTTGTGTGAAGTGCCTTGAGCTAACCCCGTTGTGAATTGGCGCTATATAAATTAATAAATTTTAATTTTGAGTTTGGAGTAAAAAAAATGCATCTTAAACTATTGAGTGGGGGGGGCATCATAACTCACAGTGCGCACAAGTTGCAGTCTTTTTTTCTGTATGAGGAACTCACCTTTTAACAAACCATTTCCTTGTGAGTTTGACACCAAACAGTAAGTCAGAGTCGCACATGTGCACACCACAGCCTATGCTGTTACTTAACATAAGGACTGATCAATTCCAAACATAAGCAAGATTGACAACATACTGGATGTTATTTGATCCAGTTTGGACAACAGTAATTATGGATATATTGAGAAATGAACCGTGTTTTTATGCAGAAAGCCCTCAGCTTGTGGTTTGTACCATGAGGACTGTTAAATTCCAAAAATAAGCAAGATGCATAAATAAATATGCATTGGACAACATACTGAATGTTATTTCATGCAATGTGGACCAACAAAAATTGTGGTGTGAAGTGGACGGGTGCTTATGACTCAGGGTACTTCCCCAGCCAAGGGTGGTGCCCATTTTCAGCTGGGTGGACAAGGATGATGTAGATCAAGTGTCTTGTCCAAGACCAGACAGGTAGCATACCAGCACTCACACCCATCTCTACATATTGGTAACCCAGCTTCAATCGCTTCCCATTTTGTTGGAGTTTGCATGTTCCCCTGTTTGTGTGTGGGCTCCCTCTGGTTGCCCCAGCTTCCTCCCACTTCCAAAGACATGCAGAATTGGTAAATTGGAAATGTGTTTGTCTGTCTGTATGTCACCTTGTGATAGACTGGCAGCCTGTCCAAGGTCTCACCCAATGATGGGTTCCAGCTCCCCCATGACCCTTAATTGGAATAAGTGGGTATAGAAAATGAATAAATTAATGATTTCCACTTATTCAATTGATCCTTTTCCACTGACCTACCTGCTCTGTGGATCAAGATCTCTCAGAAATGTTTTAAGCATCTTGTTGATAACTGTAAGCTGTGCTTGTCAAAAGAAGTCAAGTCAACAACCATAAAATAAATCAAAAATTTTTATACATTGACCCTGGGAGGTCAAATATCTGGCCACCAAAATAATCATGCATTTCTGACATTTCAAGTAAGACATGTACAGAAGCCTTGAAATGCTCAGATCACCCGCTAGATGGCGACAAAGGCTGCTGAAATGTGCGGCAAGGTCTCGAGTGTTTATTCATTTGAGAAGTAAACTTTTGGCAAAAATAAGATCGGATGACAGTCAAAAGTCAACTTACAGTTGTGTAATGAACGCATAACTCTTCAGCAGGGATGAGGCTTGACATTTGAATTGAATTGAACTTACTAGACACCCATCCAACAAAATTTCACTCATATACAACAACAAAACTCAAACAAGGTAGTCAAAAAAAAAAAAAAGACAGTAAGAAAAAAAAATACTGTGTTAAAGGATAACTTCACTTTTTCCACCACCAACAGTTGTTAAATCTATGCCATGAATAATTAAGGTGGCTAAGGCAGTTCTGGAGGCAAACGTCCAATCTGGTACTCAGAAGGTGTTTGTTGCCTGTTATATGTCAGCCCAGTCTCACGTGTTTTTTTTTTTTTTCATGCTCCTGTGACGAAATGAGTCAAATTTTCGTGACAGAGCTTTTTTTTAACTCACAATTCCTAACCCTACTCCCACCCCCAATCCTAATCTTAACCATAACCTAATCTTACTCCTTCCCCCCACCCTAACCATAACCACCCCGACCCCCCGCTTCACTTTTAATTTCGTGCAGCCATCACGGACTGAATGAGAATGAATTTGTGCTGCCGTGACGAAAATGAGGCGCTTTTTGTCACAATACCACAAACCTGTGCTGCTGAAGCACGACTTGCCATGAGACCAGGTTGCATATATCTGTTCCAGATTAAAATTACTCCATAGCTACTTCACACACACAAAAACTACCACATAAAAGAGAAAAACCCACATCAGAGGTGCACATACATAAAACATATGTAAAACTTTGTGCACTTTTCCCAACAAGATGACCTGTAACTTCAGGGCCGGTGAGAATGTGTGCTTGCGAAAGATCTGAGAGTCTTCAATTACCGGCACCACAGGTGCCAGCTCATCTCAGGAGGAGAGAAAATGGAGCAAACCACTGTCAGGTCTTAATGTTACGTGGCACATGCACTCTGCAAAGGAAGGAAATGGAAGGCTTCTGAACTGAATTCCAACTCCTGGCTCTAATGAGATTGGCAACACACACCCCGTGACCTTTAGCTTCCACCCAGCCATGTGAAATGTAGATTCCTAGAGATGTTAAAACCAATAGGATTAGTCTCCAGGGTGTTTTTTCCCACCTACTGTATTTCTAAGAGGAGCAGGTTTATGCCTACAACACACAATTGTCAAAATAAAGACAGCCGCCCCTGTCGTTCTGAAATCTGGAGGAGCCGAGCATTCACGGCCAATTCTGCAGAGGCTTTTGTGCATCTTAGAACTTTTTGTTTTGGCTCCTGCTTCTGATTTGTGGTGTGCCTAATGGCGAGTTTGCTTTTTTACAAGCTGCTCTGTTACTCAACATCAAGCAATTAAAACTTTAATTAGGCTGAAATGAGGAACTGTCTCTGATGCTTAATTTCTCATTTACTCATGTAAGAGTGAGGGTATGAAGTTTCATTAGGTTCTATCCACAAGGACGACCAATACAGAACTGCTACGAGAGCAGCAGCAACAATCTGCAAATTGTTTGATTTATTCCGGACTTGCAAGAAGGAAGATGTAATACATATGGCCATGAGGCTGCCGAAATAAGTTCACAACACTGAAATGGTACAAATAATTTTTTTTTTTTTTTCAGTTTTGTTGTTAAAGTACTGCAAGCAAGAAAAGGTGCCGAAAGCACATGCATCTGCCAAGATCCAACAGTGCAATTAAATTTAGGTTCGGCCTCAAACCAAATCCAGACATTGTCCAAAAATACTGATCGCTCACCTGTGTTTCTTACAGATGAATTGTTGTCCTGATCATCTTTACTTCTGATCATTCATCTTTGACCATGATCTTTGAAACCAATTGCAACCTTTGATCTTAATCACCAGGTTTTTTTTGTTTGTTTGTTTGTTTCTGATTACTTATCGTTTATCCTGTTTACTCAGATTGTGACATTTGTTCTAAATTGCTTATATTTGCTCCTATTCACAATCGTTGGTCCTGATTCTAACCTTCAATCCTGGTCATTAACCTTTGATTGTGATTGCTGATGTCTTTGATCTCATAATTATGATCAAAGGCATCAGCATAAAAGATCAAAAGTTAAAGTTAATCAGTAGTCAGAATTTTTGTTGGATTGCTGATTGTTGATCCTGGTTGATCTTTGATTGTGATCCTTGATCCAAATAGCTCATCTTTGATCCAAAGGTTTGTGAGAAAGAACCTTTGCACCTGTTCACAATATTTAGTCCTGGTTCTTGCCTTGATCCTGATCATAAACCTTAGATTTTGAATGCAAATGTATTTTATCATATAATTGGGACCAAAGGCATTTGCCAAAAGGGTCAAAGGATCTTGATTTCCTGTTGCTGTGAGCTTGTAATCAGAGTCAAAGGACACAGGATCTGCTTCTATATCTGGATTCATACAACCATTTAATGGGCTCTTCCTTGACAAAAAGTCGCTTTCCACTAAATGTCACTGAAATCCATCAATGACTTTAAGATGTTGTGCTGACAGAATGAAAAGTGAAAATTAAAACTAGCTTGACCACAACAGTATTTAGTTTTTCAATATAAATTATAATCCCATATTAATGCCTTATACACAAAAAATGCATTTTTCCATATGAATAAAATCTCTCATTCTTTGAACAGTAACTTATAGTTTGCATATTTTAAGTCTAATTTAGTGTTTCCTCAATCCTGGTTTATAATAATTTCATACCTCCCCTTAGATTTTTAAACATTTCAACATTAATGTTGATCACAGATGTTCCAGAAGCTCCTGTTGTCCTGTATTGCTAATGTTAAGATAAAGGAAGTTTTAAAACAAACAAAAAAAAAATATTAAAAAAATAGCCCAAATGATTCCTGTAATGAAAACTGCATGTACCTTCTTTGACTCCATTTTTGCTTTTTAAGTACAGTAAAAGTGCAACACAAGCCAATTACCTACGTGAACATTTCTGCTTTTAACAATCCACCGGCTTGAATATTGATGTGGTTCTGTGCATGTGAACATTTCCTTGTTGTTTACATTTCCTCTGCAGGATTCTCCGGCTGAATACAAATACAAAGCAGAGCAGATTCTCTCGTTTTGTTTTGGGGTTTTTTTTTTCTTCAAGCTGGTTTTTGCGATTCAGGTTCAAGGACTGCGCTCAGCACTGCATAGCTTCAAAGATTCAGAGGAGGATGAAAGTGATAATCTGCTTTCGAGTCACTGGCTGACTCCGCATGCTTCTTGGGCTACATGGACACGGTGGGAATCAGAAATGAAGGTTGGCTTCCTGTTGTCCTCTACAAGTCCACATGCTAAACACATTTGGCTAATGATAGCCGCGCTGAGGAGAACCAACGCTTCTGCAGTGTATGGAGTGATTTAGTGCTGTATTCCTGCCTCACGTGTGAAAAGTAACAAAGAACCGTGAGCACAGACGGCAGCACTGAAATCTGCTTTGCCCTGCGTGTCACAGCTGCCACGTCCTCTTGTTAGTAATCTGTGCGGCGATGGAAGGATTAAAGCAGATGGAAAGAAATGCAGCATACAATCTCAATTTGGTCACGTGTTTACCCACCCCATCACCACCACCTCTTATTTTTTGGTGTTGTGGAAATTACATCTTGATAAGGGCTCTGCACATCAGAAGCACTGAGCTGATTTTAAAGCCTATAAAATTGGGAAAAAAGAAGGGGGGAGTCTTTGGACTCATATTGCTGATTGATGCTGAATTTCAGATGTGATATTGGGTTTTTCATCATTCATACTGCATTGGATTTACTTTCAATTAGTAACTGAACACACCACTTATACTGTATTCACAGCACTGCACTTTTTCCACTTTTATGTTACAGCCCTACTCCAAAATGTATAAAATTATTTTGTTTTTCCTCAAAATTCTACATGCAATACCCCATAATGACAATGTGAAAAGTTTTTTTTTTTTTAAGATTTATTAAAAAAAAAAAAAACTAAGAAATCACACATACATAAGTATTCACAGTCTTTGCCATGAAGCTCAAAATTGAGCTCGGGTTCCCACTGATCATCCTTGAGATGTTTCTACAGCTGAATTGGAGTCCACCTGGGGTAAATTCATTAATTAGACATGATTTGGAAAGACACACACCTGTCTACATATAAGGCCCCACAGTTGACAGTGCATGTCAGAGCACAAACCAAGCATGAAGTCAAAGGAATTGTCTGTAGACCTCAGAGACAGGATTGACTTCAGGCACCAACCTAGGGAAGGGTACACAAACATTTCTGCTGTTTTGAAGGTCTCAATGAGCACAGTGGCCTCCATCATCCATAAATGGAAGAAGTTCAGATCCACCAGGACTCTTCCTCGAGCTGGCCGCCTGTCTAAACTGAGCAATCGCGGGATAAGGGCCTTAATCGGGAAGGTGATCAAGAACCGGATGGTCACTCTGTCAGAGCTCCAGCATTCCTCTGTGGAGAGAGGAGAACTTTACAATATAACCATCTCTGCAGCAATCCACGAATCAGGCATGTATGGTAGAGTGGCCAGGCGGAAGCCACTGCTTAGTAAAAGGCACATGGCAGCCCACCTGGAGTTTGCAAAAAGGTACCTGAAGGACTCTCAGATCATGAGCAACAAAATTCTCTGGTTTGATGAGACAAATATTGAACTCTTTGGCATGAATGCCAGGGATCATGTTTGGAGGAAACCAGCCACCATCCCTGCAGTGAAGCTTGGTGGTGGCAGCATCATGCTATGGGGATGTTTTTCAGATGAAGCAACTGGGAGACTAGTCAGGAAAGGTGTATGCAGCAACGTACAAAGACATCCTCGATGAAAACCTGCTCCAAAGTGCTCTTGACCTCAATGGCAGTGCACCAACGCTCCCCATCCAACCTGATGGAGCATGACAGGTGCTGCGAAGAGGAATGGGCAAAACTGCCCAAACATAGGTGCACCAAGCTTGTGGCATCATATTCAAGAAGACTTGAGGCTGTAATTGCAATATGACAATTGTAATTGTCATCAAAGTATTGAGCAATGGTTGTGAATACTTATGTAAATGTGATTTCTTAGGTTTTATTATTATCATTATTGTTATTATTATTATTATTTATTTTTAATGAATTTGCAAAAAATAAAAAAATCATGTCATCATTATGGGGTGTTGTGAGTAGAATTTTTAGGGAGAACAGTGAATTTACTCCAGTTTGGAATATGGCTGACAAAATGAAGTGCTGTAAACGATTTTCCACACACGCAAACTGATGTTTACAATGAGGTGAGAATGTGCACACCTTTAAACATTTCTCATGATCTGCAGGTGACATGGTTCAGGGAAAGGCCTGAATTTAATATGCAACAATACGAGTATTTTCTTAATTTCTTAATCAGTTTGAATGTACATGGTTTGTTTTCTGCACAGCTATTTATTTCATCCAATATTTTGTTAAAAACTGTTGTGTGTTGAGAACTTTTTTTTATCATTTTTATTTTTTTAATATCACAATAATGGAGGTTTTTCATGGGATCATTATAGACTTCCACACTTAATTCCACAACTAGCATCTCTGCTGCAGCGCAAACTGCTGCCCATTACCCAGCACAACACAAACCATAATGTCCTGTATTATGAACATGGAGTAAGTAGCTCTGCCTCTCAAATGGATTACATTCACTGGCAAGAGCTTCATTTTCACCTGCATACATTTGACCGCATTTTAAGATCATTATCAAGCCGTCCTATTATCCCATTTCTACAAACCTGACTGCAAGCACCCAATACGCCCTCACTAAGGAGCAGGCATCAAAGCTCGATCCGCTGGATTACATGCTTTAGTGTGTTTCTGTAACACATGAATACAATGTATGAGGCGCCACACGAAGTAAACACTCACAACTAGAACACAGACGATACGTTTTCTTGGCTAACATCCGGACTGACCACAAGCTGATTGAACGGTTGACAAAAACAAAAATGTGATAAAAAGGAGATTGAGGCAATCTCTTTATTCTCCTTGGAGAGCTCGGCTTTACTGTAAAACTGATGCCTTTAATACTATTTATGTCTTTAACACATTGGTTCTTTTAGTGGTGCTTTTGTATTTAAGAGGCAGGTTTCATATTCATTCATAATTCAGTTGTAATCACATACATACGAGGTCTGTCCGTAAAGTATCGTACCTTTTTATTTTTTTCAAAAACTATATGGATTTCATTCATATGTTTTTACGTCAGACATGCTTGAACCCTCGTGCGCATGCGTGAGTTTTTCCATGCCTGACGGTGACGTCATTCGCCTGTGAGCACACCTTGTGGAAGGAGTGGTCCCGCCCCCTCGTCGGATTTTCATTGTCTGGAAATGGCGGAATGAAAAGGACTTTTTTTCCATCAGAATTTTTTCAGAAGCTGTTAGAGACTGGCACCTAGAAACCATTCGAAAAATTTATCTGGCTTTCAGTGATAATTTTACGGGCTTTACAGAGAATAAGGACTTTAACTACAAGTTTAAGGACCCCTTTAAAGGACGGTCGGTGCGCCGCGCTGCGAGCTGCGACGATGCGGCACAAACCACTGGATCAGTTCTAAGCTGACGGCTCTGTGGATACGAGACCGTCGTGTGCTCTTTCTCTGGTTATCACAAGACCTGGACATCAGCCATTTTCCGGCAGATTTCACTTTTAACAAGAGATTTTGTCATGGAAAGCTGCGCGGAGGCTTCGCGCGTCACGACCGATTCGCTGATGAAGCGAGACAAAGGAACACCTCCGTTTCGGAGTGTTAGAGGACAAGTTGGGACATGTCTATCTCGGCTTTCAGTGCTTACCAGCCCAGTGAGTATAAAAGAACTTGTGGAGAGCTGGACATGTCCCAACTTGTCCTCTAACACGCCGAAACGGAGGTGTTCCTTTGTCTCGCTTCATCAGCGAATCGGTCGTGACGCGCGAAGCCTCCGCGCAGCTTTCCATGACAAAATCTCTTGTTAAAAGTGAAATCTGCCGGAAAATGGCTGATGTCCAGGTCTTGTGATAACCAGAGAAAGAGCACACGACGGTCTCGTATCCACAGAGCCGTCAGCTTAGAAATGATCCAGTGGTTTGTGCCGCATCGTCGCAGCTCGCAGCGCGGTGCACCGACCGTCCTTTAAAGGGGTCCTTAAAGCTGTAGTTAAAGTCCTTATTCTCTGTGAAGCCCGTAAAATTTTCACTGAAAGCCAGATAAATTTTTCGAATGGTTTCCAGGTGCCAGTCTCTAACAGCTTCTGAAAAAATTCTGATGGAAAAAAAGTCCTTTTCATTCCGCCATTTCCAGACAATGAAAATCCGACGAGGGGGCGGGACCACTCCTTCCACAAGGTGTGCTCACAGGCGAATGATGTCACTGACAGGCGTGGAAAAACTCACGCATGCGCACAAGGGTTCAAGCATGTCTGACGTAAAAACATATGAATGAAATCCATATAGTTTTTGAAAAAAATAAAAAGGTACGATACTTTACGGACAGACCTCGTACATTCAGTTGTAATCACATACAATGACAAGAACTTATCGACTTGAGTTTTGTGCTTGAATTCTTTTATTTTTTTATTTTGGCGTATTCATTTAAAGATGTGGTTACTGGTGATTCTCTTCCGTTTGGAGGATTGCTCTCACACTTGATTACAAATAGATGCACTTAAATCTGTCTCATATTATGCTGGCACACTTAACTGGAATAAATGGGCTTAGAAAATGGATGGCTGGACCCTCTTTTGTTCTGTTGTGGACACCCTGATGGTTGAGCCATATAATGCTCTGTGAAAACACAATGTTTTGAAGTTCTATGGGCTGGAAATCCATATGTTCACTTGGGGAAAAAGGCTGAAAAACAAAATGCCTTTCTTGGAATAGTATTATAAGCAGTTACACCAAACAGGTTTCAAGGTCGGTGAGGAGGTCTCTAAAACAGAACATGACCAAAGAAAGGAAAGGAATGCTGTTATGATTTGTCATAGTATATTTTATTGTACACTAGCTGGGGTACCCGGCGCTGCCCGGGTTAACCTGTTTTAGACATAAGCCAAATGCCAATCATTTTAATCAAAACAATTGCCCAACATTTGTTTTTGTAATGCTGATGTCTTATAATAGTTAATGGGTTAAAGTTTGTCCAGTAGAACTATAAGAGGTGGACTCCCCAAACTAAGTGAAAATACTTGGTTGAAAGACAAACACATTTGAAGTCCTTCATGCAGACTGTGTTTTGCAATCAAATTTATAACAAAATTACATACAAAAGGTAGGTAACAGTAAATGTAAATATCAATGAATCAAAATTGAGGTAGTGGTGTATTTCACTGTTTTTACATGGCAATTTTACGAACATAAAATGAATGTATTCAGACAGGAAGGCAAACTGGGTTGTACAGGACAGTCAGGTGCTTAAAAGTTGAGAACATAAAGTAACTGAAGAAAGGGATTAAATAAACAGAGATGGCCAACACATATACAGGGCTGGAAATTTGAATCTGCCTGGTCATACCCACAACCTCAGCCTAAGTATGTTGTTGTTTTGCTGAGTGTGCTGTGCTGAATGTGATGTAGAAAGGGATTAAATAAACAGAGATGGCCAACACATATACAGAGCTGGAAATTTGAATCTGCATGGTCATACCCATAGCCGGCTATTTTGGGGGTAATTTTCAGTTCAACTTTTTAAAAAAATGGTTCCAGTTTGTTCCCCATGTCATGAGGATTCAGAATATATATAGTTTTTAGGGCTACATATTATAGTTTGGGAGTTTATCCCGGACAGACAGACAGACAGACAGAATTAGCCCTTTATGTACACACACACACACACACACACACACACACACACACACACACACACACACACACACACACATATATATACATGAGGTCTATTAGAAAAGTATCCGACCTTATTTTAAAAAAAAAAAAAAACATGGATTTGAATCACGTGTGCTTGCGTGAGCCAACCTTGAACCTTCATGCGCATGCGTGATTTTTTTCACGCCTGTCGGTTGTGTCATTCGCCTGTGAGCAGGCTTTGAGTGAGGAGTGGTCCAGCCCTCTCGGTGGATTTTCATTGTCAGGGAAATGGCTGAGAGACTGCCACTTTGCTTGATCAAATTTTTTTTAGAAGCTGTGAGGCACATCCATGTGGACACCATTCGAGAAAATCAGGTGGTTTTTGGTGAAAATGTTATGGGCTTCAAAGACATTAAGGGATGTTACTGTCCCTTTAAGGACGGCCCACAACAGCTGTGGGGCGCGCCGCGCTCCAGCTGCCATCGACAGGCTGAACGACCATTTCATTTCTAAACGCATCGCTCTGTGGATCCGTGACCATCGTGTGCAATTTCTCTGGTTATCACAAGAGCTGGACATCAACTATTTTCCTGCAGATTTCACTTTTAACAAGAGATTTTGTCATGGAAAGCCGAGCGGACGCTTTGCGTGTCACGATGGATTTGCTGCTGGACTGACACAAAACCACCTCCGTTTTGGATTGCATCAGCCAAGCTTGAACCTTCGTGCGCATGCGTGAGTTTTTCCACGCCTGTCGGTTGCGTCATTTGCCTGTGGGCAGGCTTTGAGTGAGCACTGTTGCACCCCTCCCGTTGGATTTCTTTTGTCTGAGAACTTGCTGAGAGACTGCCGCTTTGCTCCATTAAATTTTTTTCAGAAACTGTTAGAGACAGGAAACCATTTGATAGATTCAGTTGGATATCGGTGAAGATTCTGTCGGCGTCACATGGATTATGGACTGTTAAAACCTTTTTAAAGACGGCCCACAGCGGCGGAGGGCGCGCGGCGCGCCGAGTGGCCATTCAACAGGCTGGATCGACCAGATCATTTCTAAACTGAATGCTGTGTTGATCTGGGACATCATGTGACTACCACAGAAATGGCAAAGCTGGACATCAGCACTTTTGCGGCACCTTCCACTGTTACAGGAGATTTTGTAATGAAAGACGTGCGGAGGATTTCGCGCGTCGGCACGAAGCAGCTCAGGGAAAAAAAACACCTCCGTGTTGGAAACCATTCAGAAGATTTGGACGGCTTTCGATGGCTTTCAGTCCAGTGAGTATCTGAGAAATTGTGTAACAGCTGGACATGCCCCAACATGTCCTGTGAGACTTCCAAGACGGAGGTGTTTTTTGCTGCGCGTCCTAAGCTGCTTCGTGCCGACGCGCGAAATCCTCTGCACGTCTTTCATTACAAAATCTCCTGTAACAGTGGAATGTGCTGCAAAAGTGCTATGTCCAGCTCTGTTGCCATTTCTGTGGTAGTCACATGATGTCCCGGATCAACACAGCATTCAGTTTAGAAATGATCTGGTCGATCCAGCCTGTCGAATGGCCGCTCGGCGCGCCGCGCGCCCTCCGCCTCTGTGGGCCATCTTTAAAAAGGTTTTAACACTCCATAATCCGCGTGACGCCGACAGAATCTTCACCGATATCCAACTGAATCTATCGAATGGTTTCCAACTGCCTGTCTTTAACAGTTTCTGAAAAAAATTTCATGGAGCAAAGCGGCAGTCTCTCAGCAAGTTCTCAGACAAAAGAAATCTGACGGGAGGGGTGGACCAGTGCTCACTCAAAGCCTGCTCACAGGCGAATGACGCAACCGACAGGCGTGGAAAAACTCACGCATGCGCATGAAGGTTCAAGCTTGGCTGATGCAATCACACGTGATTCAAATCCATATAGTTTTTGGAAAAATAAAAAGGTTCGTTACTTTTTCGACAGACCTCGTATATATATATATATATATATATATATACGTAGTCTATTAGAAAAGTATTCAACCTTATTTTTTTTAAAAAACCATATGGATTTGAATCACGTGTGCTTGCGTGAGCCAACCTTGAACCTTCATGCGCATGCGTGATTTTTTTCACGCCTGTCAGTTGCGTCATTCGCCTGTGAGCAGGCTTTGAGTGAGGAGTGGTCCAGCCCTCTCGGCGGATTTTCATTGTCAGGGAAATGGCTGAGAGACTGCCGCTTTGCTTGATCAAATGCGCACGAAGGTTCAAGCTTGGCTGATGTAATCACACGTGATTCAAATCCATATAGTTTTTGAAAAAAATAAAAAGTTATGATACTTTTTGGACAGACCTCGTATATATATATATATATATATATATATATATATATATATATATATATATATATATATATATATATAAAGGGCTAATTCTGTCTGTCTGTCTGTCTGGGATAAACTCCCACACTACAATATGTAGCCCTAAAAACCATATATATTCTGAATCCTTATGACATGGGGAACAAACTGGTGCCATTTTTTTAAAGGTTCTGGGCAACCAATAATTTAATGCTTTAATCTATTCTCTTTATCTATTTATCTGTTATGGTTACTTGATGTCATCAAGAAAGCCTGAGTACAAAAATTATAAAGCGGTCAGAATTCTAATTACACCCCCCCACCCACCACCCCCCAATCCTGATGATGTCACCAAGAAAGCCTGAGTACAAAAAGTATAAAGTGGTCAATTCTAATTCCACCCAACCCAAACTATAATATGTAGCCCTAAAACTATATATATTCTGAATCCTCATGACATGGGAAACAAACTGGTACCATTTTTTTAAAACATGAACTGAAAATTATCCCCCAAAATAGCCTTTTATGTAAGACCATACAATGTTGTACCATGTGGTTTCTCAACTGTTCAAGTGTTAAGCACCTGACTGTCCTGTACAACCCAGTTTACCTTCCTGTCTGAATCCATTCAATCAAAGAAGTTATTTGATTCAACATAAAATTATATTGAATCTGTAAAATATAATTACCTTTGGTGTACAACCCAGTACAGTTTGAAGATTTGCTGTCTGAAAACTTTGCATTTTCACCATTTATGACAAGACAGAAAAAGCTGGCAAGATACATAAAGGTTAAAGGTAAGACATCTTTTACTTCCTAAAGACACAATTAAGGGCAACCAATAAGTTAATGCCTTAATCTATTCTAATTTTCTATTTATCTATTACAGAAATCAGCTTTAATCATTACTGCTAGATATAATCTATAGATCTATTACAGAATTCAGCTTTAATCATTATTGCTAGAAATCTTAGACAAAAGAACTTTCACTTTAATTCTTTATGGTTACTGGACTAATGCATTATTCTATTCTCTTTATTTATCTGTTACAGAATTCTGCTTTAATCATTATTGCTAGAATTCTTACAAAAAGAACTTTCACTTTAATTAATTCTGCTTTAATCATTATTGCTAGAAATCTTAGACCAAAAGAACTTTCACTTTAATTCTTTTTGGTTACTAGGTAACCAATCATTTTCATGCTTTAATCTATTCTCTTTATCTATTTATTTGTTATGGTTACTGGCAACCTGACACTCTGGATGACCAGGTCAAGCTGCCCTTTGGTCACACTGTTCATGACATATGTGAGTTGGTGGCCAAAGTCTTTCCAAACCTCCACCGTAACTACCAGAACCACAACTGGCTGAGCGAGCATGCTATCCTTGCCCCAAAGAACTTGGCAGTGGATGACATCAATGCTAAGCTTCTGGCCCACCTTCCAGGACAGGCCTCCAACTACATGTCAATTGACACAGTGCCCGATCCAGATGAGGTGGTTAACTACCCAGTTCAGTTCCTTAACAGCATGGCACCAGCAGGCCTCCCACCACACAGCTTGGTGCTCAAAGTTGGTGCCACAGTCATGCTTCTGAATCTTGACTCGCCCAAGCTCTGCAATGGAACGTGACTCACAATTAAGAAGTTGATGCCAAGAGTCCTGGAGGCCACAGTAATGACAGGCAAGGCCAAGGGAGAAGATGTCTTTATACCAAGGCTTCCACTTATCCCATCAGACATGCCATTTGAGTTCGGGCATCTGCAGTGTTCTCCCACGGCCAGTTGTATGTCAGCTGCTCCAGGGTTGGTAACCCAGAACAGCTGTACATCCACTTGCATGACAAGGAACATTGTCTATCAAGAGGCTCTTCAAAACTAATGGTCAGAAAACACTAAGTGAATTTCATGAAGAAATATTTCTCCATTCTAATATTTACATTTTCTGTTTACAGCCATTTCATGTCTGAAAAATTGCAATGTAAAAACTGTGAAATACACCACTACCTCAGTTTTGATTCATTGATATTTACATTTACTGTTACTTATCTTTTGTGTGTGTTTTTTAGAAATTTGACTGCAAAACAGTCTGCATGAAGGACTTCCAAAGTGTTTGTCTTTTAACCAAGTATTACCACTTAGTTTGGAGAGTCCACCTCTTATAGTTCTGCTAAACAAACTTTAGCCCATTAAATATTACATTTGTAAGACATCACCATTACAAAAACAGATGTTGGGCGATTGTTTTGATTAAAATGACTGGCATTTGGCTCATGTCTAAAACAGGTTAACTTGGGCAGCGCCGGGTACCCCAGCTAATGTATATATAATAAATTATTATATATAAATTATTATTATTATTATTATATAATAAATTATATTATAAATTTATATATAATCAATTTAAGTGAATGTGTTTGTCTTTCTGTATGTGGTCCTCTGACAGCCCCATGCCCCATGACTGCTGGGATAGGCTCCAGCCCACTCCCCTGTGACCCTTGATTGGCGTAAGAGGGAATAGAGGATGGATGGATGGATGGATGGATGGATGGATGGATGGCTGGATGGATGGATGGATGGATGGATGGATGGATGGATGGATGGATGGATGGATGGATGGATGGATGGATGGATGGATGGATGGATGGATGGATGGATGGATGGATGGAAATTGCCTGTAGGTGCATCTTTCTATGTGGCCCTGTGACAGACTGATGTTCTCTATAGGGTGCACCCCACCTCATGTCCCATGACTGCTGAGATAGGCTCCAGTCCCCCCGTGAGTAAGAGGGTATAGAAAATGGATGGATGGAAATGAATAAATGAATTTTATTTATTCATCAGACAGATGAACAATAATAAATAACAAAACACAAAAAGAACAATGTACAGAGAACCTGTGTGGCTGAAAGAGTGAAGGCAAAAGCCAAGTTTATAAATACCCTCCCATTATACCATAAGAAATAAAGAATGTATACGTTATACCATAAGAAATAAAGAATGTATACGTTATATATATATATATATATATATATATATATATATATATATATATATATATATATATATATATATATATGCATTCATGTCAGCAATACCAAAAAATGTGCATGAACAATGTAACTTAATCACGAAAATTTCAAAACACAACCAAACAAGCAATCTCAAGCACAAGCCTTTTAAAGTCAACTAATGTACAAAGTAGTTTAATATTATCAGAACAATTATTCCAAATATTAACATCCTTAACGGAAACACTGACTTTTTACAGTAGTTCAGATCTTTAATTTCTCAAATAATAATGTTCCTGTCAACTGTAGCTGGAGTCCCTCATTTTAAACAGGTCATGGACATATCGAGGCCAAAGTTTATTTTTAACTTTATACATAATTTGTATTGTGATATAATCAATCAAGTCCCACAATTTTAAAAATTTGTAAACAAGCAAATAACGGATTTGTTGGCTCACGATATGGTTTATTACTGCTAATTCTTACAGCTTCCTTTTGCAACAGAAATACTGGATTAGTATAGGTTCTATCTGTATTTTGCCAAACCTCAACACAATATGTCATATATGGAACAAATAATGTATGATACAAAATGGTTAATGAATGTTGGGAGAGAAAGTTTTGTGTTTTATGCAGAACTGCAATGACTTTTGACATTTTAGATTTAACATAGTTAATATGTGTTTTCCAGCTTAATTTATCATCAATATAAATGCCAAGAAATTTTGTATCTGTTACAATTGCAATATCATGTAATAATCAATTCCTGCTTAAGTTCCTGGATTTATTCCCAAATATGATACACTTAGTTTTACCAAAATGGAGCGATAATTTCTTTCACTCGCACCATTTCTGTAATTCATTCTCCAAATTGACCGCAGGTGCAAGTGAATGTGTTTGTCTTTGTGGCCCTGTGATAGACTGGCGTTATGTCTTGATGCACCCCACCTCTCACCCTAGGACTACTGGGATCGGCTCCGGCACCCCCCCACCCCGTGACCCTTGACTGGAGAAAGCAGGTACACAAAATGAATGAATGATAAAAAAAAGTCTTCGTATTTCCTTAGTAAAAGTTTAGAGAACCATCAATTGATTCCCCCACCCCCACCCACACACACACAGCATAATTATTATATTTTATCACCTTTTCATATTTAGGAAAAGGATTATTTTATGTTAATTGGAACAACACTGAATAAGTTTGCAGCCTTCACAGACTCGATGGTGATAAAAATAGGGCCTGGAAGTAAACATTTATTTGCTACTTTGCTATATTTGCTCAGTGAGCATCACTTGTATTTTCTTTACCTTCCTGTCAAAACTCTTGGCAGCTTTGCGGCACTTGCAGTCCTGCAGTTTATTACATGAAACAGATTCATACAGCTTTTGCTCACTGTGTTTTTCCCTGAGTCGTCCCCACCCCCCCACGGTTTGGGAACCAGTGTTTTACAATGTTGCTGTCTTGTCTAACATCTGTCTTTGCAAGCTTATGCCAGAAAATAAGCAGATAAGATGTCAAATCCCAAAAGCAAGTCACCGTATGTGAGGATTTAAGACGAAGTCTGTAAAAAAGGATTTTAAATCAGCAAATATTGATTATCTGAAGAGTTTGATATGAGATCGACTTCCTGGGACGACGGTCAAGTCAATGGAATAACTTCAACACTAGAGAACAATGACAATTTTTAAACCGTCTGTCTTATTTGCCAAAAAGGAACGCATCAACAGAGCAGAAGAACGAATGAATAAAACCGCCCACAACCTAGGCAGGTGCTTGTCATTTAGTATCTCATCAAGTGCTAAATTGTGAGGCAGCATTCTAATATGAATGCAACCAGCCATTTGAAAACAAACTGCCTCATGCATATTTGCATATTGGGTCAACAGTTGTTGTCGGAAAGCTGGCACGGAATCTGTCTTAAAAATAAATGTGTTTTTGAGATTGTGTGTGCTGGCATGTGATCATCAATAATTTTACATCTTCAGTGCTTTCCTTTAGAAATGAACTCATTATGTACCCTCTGGCTACCCGGAGGTATAACTTTAATCAAGCCAAATGCTTGATGTGTAAATGCCTTCAG
This sequence comes from Thalassophryne amazonica, assembly GCF_902500255.1. Lineage (NCBI taxonomy): Eukaryota > Metazoa > Chordata > Actinopteri > Batrachoidiformes > Batrachoididae > Thalassophryne > Thalassophryne amazonica. Next base: position 66,421,280 of record NC_047113.1, read on the forward strand.
CTTCATTTAAAACAGTGGAAGGACCCCTTCCCCACTGCTGTGCATTTACAATATAATCACACAACACAGCAACACAATAGGCAACATTGCAAGAACCAACTGTATGAATAGTTTACTTCATAAATGGTGTGTATTTCCAGCATTTTTTTTTTTTTCATATTTTGAGGTCTGGTGGCATGAGCTGGTGCTGTGCTTCCTGCATCCACCACACGATCATACTGCCTTGGGTTCTGGATGGCAGGGAACCGGTCCACCCACCTCTCAAAACTAACTATCTTATGGAGCCAGGTGAAACATGGGTGTGCCCTTGGACTTCTCCAGCTGCTAATGTCTTCTACACTTAACAGCTCAACACATGTGTGCTGGTTCATCTCCAGAGAAACATGCCACATGACCAAAATGTTGTAGCTCATGTTCCCTCGCAATGCAAATGTTACACCTCATCGGAGTCTTCATTCAACATAGTCATTCTAGAGGTGCCCAAGAAGCCCCCAAAGAGACCTAGTACCAGTAAGTTAGGTAACTGATCACTGACCAAGACTCACAAACATCCAATAAGACAGCAGGTACTAGGACCGCAAATATGTAGCCCTTCATTATTCTGCAAAAATATCTGTATCAACAAAGTCCTTTGTTCAGTGAACACGTTTCCATGAGGTTTTGCCATGTGTCTCTCGATTTCAAAGTCTGAGAACCAAGAGACATGAGGGTCACTTTGGGGATAAATGAATGTCTCTACAAGTTTGTCGCTTTCACTGCTTACAGTTACACTTCTGATGGTTGAGTTCAGGAAATCATTAGACAATCTTAAATTCACACACTTCAATACCCTTGTTTCTTGAATGCTTTAGTCAGACACACAGTGCATCAGGAAAGTATTTAGAGTGCTTCACTTTTTCACATTTTGTTACGTTAGAGCCTTATTTCAAAATATAAATTTTTTTCCCTTCAAAATTCTTCTCACAACATTCCATGACAACATGAAAAACGTTTTATGAACTTTTTGCAAGTTCATTATAATTAAAAAACTAAGAGGTCACATGAACACAAATATTCACACCCTTTGCTAAATACTTTTTTGACGCACCTTTAGCAGCAATTAGAGTCTCAAGTCTGCCACATTGGGCACACTTGGTACAGCATAGATATACTAATTACAGTGCTCGTAAATTTGTTTAAATGTTGTTTGAATATGATGCCACAAGCTTGGCGCACCTATCTTTGGGTAGTTTTGCCCATTCCTCTTTGCAGCACCTCTCAAGCTCCATCAGACAGGTGTGTGTCTTTCAAAATCATGTCCAATCAACTGAATTTATCCCAGGTGGACTCCAATTAAGCTGTAGAAACACCTCAAAGATGATCAGTGGAAACAGAATGCACCTGAGCTCAATTTTGAACTTCATGGCAAAGGCTGTGAATACTTCTGTATAGGTGATTTCTTTGTTGTTGTTGGGTTTGTTTGTTTTTTGTTGTTGTTGTTCGTTTGGTTTTTTTTATATATATATACATTTGCAAAAAATCCCCCCAAAAACTTTTTTCACATCGTCATTATGGAGTATTGTGTGTTGAATTTTGAGGAAAAAGAATTTAATCCATTTTGGAATAAGGCTACAACATAAATGTGGAAAAAGTGAAGCACTGAGTACTTTCTGGATGCAATGTAACAGCATTACCTGCAAAGTCAAGTGCAGTAAGCCATCTACTAATATAAGCAACAGGTTGGTTGTAGTTGACTATACTCCACAGCAACCTACACTGAAGGTTCTTGAAAAGGAGTAATAACGCCACCTGGTGGACATTTATCATTATGCAGGTACAACAGAGTTTTGCCCAGAGCTCCAGTTTTCTACAAGTGCTCCACACCTGTTGGAGTTATGCACAGTCAGGCAAACCTTCATGTTTAGTAATAAATTCAATAATTCATTAGTCTGAAACAGCCTCAGTTTGAAACATAAATTACATTTACATCACCCTGTTTAATTTTACAGTTTGAAATGTAGTGTCATTCTAAATGTATTCATATAGTTTTATGACATCAATTTAAGATATGATAAAAATAAAATATGAATTTACTAATCCAACAGTTAATAAAGCAAAGATTAATATTTATATAATAAATGGTTGAGGGGGATGGAAATGGGACTGGTATGGAGATGTTAAACCATTTACGATACATAATATTTCTTTCATCTACGTAAAGGGGACCTTGACCATTTCCTGTGGCAGACAGTAGTACCCATGATATGGTTAATTTGATACTTTTTAAAAATCCATTTTCTTGTCAAACAGTCATTTCTTTATTTCACTGATTCTGACCCTTAGATCAAACTACATTAAAATCATTTACTACTACTGCAAGGCTGGACCACTCAAAAATTTTGTACATACCTACGAAAAAGCTCAAAATACAAAAAGTGACTGTGCGAAGTTCTCTTGAATCACTCATCCATTTATGAACAACTCTGTTCGAGTGGTTCATCCAGGAGGCCCAGTGTTTGAAAAACACTTTGGTTGGAAAAAGTTAAGTTGCCATGTAAACACCACAGAGGACCACGCATCTCAAAGTGTTTAGAGCATCATTCACCTAAAGAAGAAGCTGTAGCCTGAGATGAGGCAGCCACATTGAGCACGCCTGGCATAGATATACTAGTTGCAGTGCTTGTAAATTTGTTTACAGTAAAACTCAAATATAATGGATTCAGGTGGACCACCGAATTTTGTCCATTATGATCAAAATCTGTTATATGCATAAAACAGACAAAATCTGTTATGTGCATGTAACAGATTTGTTACAGCCAGGAGGCACCAACAATCTACAGGGAATCCCCAGCACCAATTAGTCTGATTAAAATCCTGACCTTGAATCGGAACCTGCCTCATTTAATGACCAGGTCAAAACTTTGTCTGGAAAAAATAAATGCCTGCCTTAAATAAGCGCTGGGCATTATGTGCATATAAAAGAAAATTTGGTCACTCTTTTTTTTCGAAGTCAGCTGTGGAGTGGTACCTTAAAATCCTGAAGCCTGATTTATGCTTCTGCAACTCTGTGGCCATGCACTGACATTGACGTATGCATGACCCTTTTAAAGTTCTCCGTCGTGTCTTTATGCAATTTATAGCAGGAGAAGCAGCTTTTTTGTGGATTAATTTGTCCCTCAATGAGCTCCACTTCTTTATACAATCATCAACCGCCAAACCAACGATATGGTGCATACAATTTTCTCTATGAATTGCGAGTCTTCTGAGTGTCTTTTTCAGACTCAGAATACGGACAGCAAAAAATTTTAAAATATGGAAGGAAGAGAGGAGATACAGGAAGGAGTGAAAATGTATAAGTGAGAAATCACAGTCTTTGTGGTCTCAGTCGTTTAGCAGGTGCAAGTCTGGCTACTGAGAGGGTTTGCAGCCATGTAGGGATATGTGTGAAACTTAACACCATATTACAGTGCAGGCAGCATTTTGTTAATAATCACCAGCCTTGAATTACGCCCTGCCTCATTTATTTAAAAATAAATTCCCATTTTTTTAATTATGGAAATACAGTGCCGCTTTCTTCAAACCAGCGAGTGCTGAACTTCATTTCATACCTCTGTTGTTTGCATGTCCAGACTGCTCTGGTATATGGCGTTCTTAATGGAAATGCATTGCGATCGGACATGATGTTATGTCCGATGTGAGTGAAAATCTGTTGTAAAAAATCAGTTATATACAGTGTTTTTTACATGAAAAACCATACAAAAGTATTGTGACTTTTACTTTTGTCCAGTGAGTGTGAATATCCAGTTTAAGTGAGTTTTACTGGATTTACACTTTTGACCGTAATTTTGGAAATGATGTGTGTTGACTGCAAGTATTCAGTTTGAACTATGTAGACAACATCAGATTATCTGGAAAGTGTCTTTTCCCAGCAATAGACTGTTTTGACAGTTCTGTTTTTGGTCAGCTCTAATATGCAGTTTCCATCAAAAAAAAAAAAAAAAAAAAACTCATTGCGCAGCACCATTTGAAATTGTCACATTTCTGTGTTGTCTGCCACATCTTTGCAAGCCCAGCACCAGAAAAAAATATTAAGGGGGCGATGAGTTTATCACAGGGGGCGGGGTCCCCCCCCCCCCAAAAAAAGTGCGCACCGGAAGGGACATGCCTCTGAGCGTGTGTAATGAATTGGGTGCACTCCTGGAAAGCTCATGTATTTAGGCTACACTGTTGTAAGAGACTGACTGAGTAAGAGTAAAGAGTGATGACAGTATTTTTTAATTATTATTTGAACATATAGACCCTCGGTCAAGTGATCTCCTGCATACCACAAAACCAAACCAACAACTGATCTGAGAAATGACACGAGACAGTAGATTAACCCCACATACAGCCCTCCATCACAAGCGCAAACACAGCGCAATTGGGCATGTGTGCCACTCCATGGCACAGAGCCCAACTACGCATGCAGTCACAAAGTTCTGAAAAACTGGAGCGATCTGAATTCGGTTGGATGAATATGGGTGTGTGTGTGGAGACAATTCATCTCGTTCACAACGTGACAGAACCTCCTTCACAACGTGACAGACCTTAACGTGACAGAACTTAACGATGTGCTGTTATGTGCAATAGTGTGTAACAGCGCTTCACTGGAGTAGAAATTGTGGAAGGACACCAAAACCGAGAGGTGTGTCATGCCTCTACTTGCCAGATGGTGTCTTCCTCAGTGGTGGACTGTGGTTGCCCATGAATGGGAGCCACTTCCACCGACACCAACCACACTTACTAACTTACGATCCATCCCAGTGCTCAACTGCATCATACAATGGGGCATCCTCCCAACAAGTCTCTTTCATCCCGTGGTGTGCAGACTCTCAAGCAGAGCTCTCAAGTCTCACACATTCAGAGTGACACTCATGCTTTAAAGCGGTCCTGTCAGGTCTCACGCATTCAATGTGAGATTCAACATGCGCGCTCATGCCTATGCATGACATTCTCCAACATTCACCCTTATTACCTGCAAGACCAGATTTGGCGGAAAATAATTCCTTGAGTGTATCTCAACTTGAAAGCTCTGCTCAAGTAAGGAATCCATTGACTGCTCTGCATTCAGCTGGCTCCATTATCACACCTTACTCCACCTTAGCAGCTGTAAAAGCAAAAACATTAGGAATTCAGGGCTGCAAATTACCACATGACCTATAGAGATGGGTATTATTATACATGTGTAATTTCAGCTTCCTAAATTATCCCCTTAACGCCCATCGTCGCATATATGCTACAATCTCTGACTCAAATATGCAACTTACCAAATTGACCTGTATGCCCGTTGTCGCAAATTAGCAACATACCATCATTATTATTATAACATTATAACATAAAGTCATTACCAGAATACCCAATATTACTATCTAGTTTTTGTGCAAAAGTGAAATTAATAATCTCAACATTATTTACCATCTACTTAAAGGCAAAAACACACACAAAACATTTTTTTATATACAGCTATATAAATTTGGGCGTTAAGGGGTTAAACAAAAGTTGGTCAGGGGAATCTATAATGAACAGCCCTCATATCCTTTGATGTATCCCAATAAAATAAGTGTTTCTGAACATTATCCTGTTAGTAGATGCCTCTTTTGGATTTATTATTAATTATTATTATTATTATCATTATTATTGTAATGAGTATGACATTCATTGAAGACATCAACTTCCTGACAACAAACCAAAGATGGGTTATTTGAAAGCAAACAGTTACATGAACTTTCAATCCAATCTCACGCCGTTTAGCGATACCATCACAAAAGGTAAATTAATCTATTGGTTCACGATACCATCACAAAAAGCGCCATATTTTCATGACAGGAGCATAAATTTATTTCGTGACGGGAGCACCAAATGCGGCGTGACACAGACACAAGGGGTTCTGTGGGGGTTATGGTTTGGGGAAGAGGAAGGGTTAAAAATAGTAAAATTAAAAATAAAACCGCATCACAAAATGTGATTCATTTTGTGATGGGACCATGAAAGAAAAGGTGAGACTGGGCTGCAAAATAAAGGGAACTGAGGTTCACAGAAATTTTATTTTTTTCTCTGGTTTATTATCTTCCAAACACAAGAGGGTCTGTTGTCTGAAAAATGTTCCGTTCCCGTAGTCTCCATAAGCTTGTAGTAATACATCCATTTCCAACAGAATACACATATGGTAAGTTTCCCTGCACGCCGATTTGTCAAGATCAACTCACCGCATTTAAAGGTCAACTCTCAACAGCCTTCAAAAAAAAAATAAATAAATAACAAAATAACAAATCTACAGTCAATTAGCCAAGTGTGAGAGAAAAGCAGCCCTTTAAGTGGTTGCATCCAGTGAAGTCAAATTTGACTGTATTCATTATTTACAGCGCGACGATGTCTTTCTATTACAGCTTTTGCTTTCAAAGAGGAAATTATCAAAAGGCGGCTTGGAGATAAGAATCTGTGTTAAAAAGTGCAACAATGCATGCTTCATTGACATGTACGTCTCACACAGATTGCATCAAATTCCACTTTTGTTTCACCAGCTTCTGGAGGAGATTATCAATAAAGCTGCACCTGGGGTACAAATCATTAAAATCACTTTCTTCTGCAAAAAGTCACATATTTAAACAAAGGCTAAAACCCAAAAATCTATAATGAACTGCAGCAAAAGCTAATAATAGCCAGAAGGGGTATTTTTTTAATTATTATTTGAATTAAACCAATGCACATCCAGTGTAACAGGTCATATTTGATCCATTAGTGTAGGATGTCTCGACACATTCGAGAAGTGTTGAATTATTTAATAGCAGTTTATTGGGGAAATGTGGTCAAATTAAATAGCAAGACTGTGCTCGAAACCTGTGACTATAATGAAATAATAAATGATTATTGCTTAGGGCCCCTTCACACTTAGTGCGAAGTTTGGTCGAATACAGCGAAACAGCGCAAAACAGTTCAAATTATGCGCACCACAAAACATTGCTCTGACAGGGCAGGCGTGCATGATGCTGGTGCAATGGTTTGTGCATGCGGGAACACAATGCCACCAGCTGCACTGTGGTTACACGTGCGATGTGGTTACACGATGTGTAACCACATCGTGCAACTGCTGTAAAGAAAACAAATACAAAATAAGAAAAATACATGCTGCAACGGTGCAGTGCATACAGGAACACGGTAGCTTTTCCCAACAGCTTTTGCCAGCAGAAAATGAAGGGAAAATAAAAATACATGTCACCCACAGGATTCGAACCAGTGCTTTCCAAAAGCTCTGATTGCCAGTCGGAAACTTTACCAGTGAGCTACCATCACTGTCCTGTGACAGGTGCTGGATACATAAAAACATCTATCGCTTATGCGATGGGAGGAGAAATGGGCCGTCAGTCCGATAGGACACGCAGCAGGCGATCTGAATGTCTGAATGTCATGTCTGGCAGGACACGCGTGTCGGGCTGTGAGGGCTGTGAGCAGTGCACCGCATGACCAGGACAAGCCAACAGTACAACAAATGCGCCACATTCAGTCATGTATCAGCAGAAATATGCCATACCAAACAATGTTTGGTCAGTTATCGCAGTGCTTTTTTTTAAGAAAATATGTTTATCTGCTTGTTGATTTTACCCATTTCATGCTCCTGTTACAAGACAGTGATTGTAGCGCAGTGGTAAAGTTTCTGTCTGGTAATCAGACCATGTGAGTTTGAATCCCGTGGTGTTTTTTCTTTTTATTTAACCAGGGTTATGTAACAGGAGGAATAGACAGATCATATTTGTATTGTCTGCTTGATAAATGTGCTGCTTTTATATGGTGTGTGGCTTTATTTCATTTTAAATATGTCCATCTCCTTCCTCATATCAGGCAGGTTTCCACAACTTTCACAGGACAGCGATCGCAGCTCAGTGGTAAAGTTTCTGACTGGCAATCAGAGCATTTGGAAGGCACTGCTTCGAGTACCATGGGTGGCAGGTAATTTTTATTCTCTGTATTTTCAGCAGCTGCGCGATGTGGTTACCATCACAGCATGTACTTTTCATTTTGTATTTCTTTTTTCTTCACAGCAGATGTGCGATGTGTAACCACATCATGCAGCTGCTGCCAGTGTGTTCCCGCATGTACGATCTGTCACACTGTTTCCCTGTGAGTCTCCCTGGAGTTATACGTAGTCGCACTATGTGTGAAGGGACCCTTAATTATGCCCTAACATTTACAGTAACCTTTACTGTTGGACCAGGGCACAAAACCCCATTTTGACTTTACACAACCCATAAATGAAAAATACTTTGTTCTCATTGTACACTGCAACCAATTTGTAAAAAGTGCTTCAATTGGTAACACTCAAATGAAACAGGCTGATCCAAATTCAGTTAATATTTACGGCAACCTGTTGACAAGTAAAGTGTCCATAAGGACATGGGAAACAACTGTTAGTTGATTTCATCCTGTTTTTGTCAAAAGTTAACTTCGCAAATGAATAAACCATTGAGACCTTGCCACACATTTGAGTAGCATTTATTGGCATCAAGTGGCCAATGTTAGCATTTCAGAGCTTCTGCACATTTCCTACTTGAAACCCAAAATCCAGTACAAAGGGCATTTATAATTGTCAGGAGTGCTTTTTTTTTTTTTGGCAAGCAGAGCTTTGACCTCCCAGTATTAATGTATAATAAAAATTTAGATTTTGAGAGTTTTACAGTTCTTGAGTTTTAAAACACGTAAGGCCATAACGATGGACAGAAGGACAGCAATTTCTTTTGACATGCACATCTTACAGTTGTAAAAAATTTGGACAAATTTTATTAGAGTGTTATCAACTGAAACGATTTAATGAATTTTAATAGCATTTATTTTCTTGCATCACTGTGTTCACAAACTGGAGGGAATGGACTCATTAATTTTGTCAAAGCCTCTGGAAAAGTCATGTTGACTCAAAAAAAGCAATTTCATGTCTTAGTTTAAAATAAATTACCTTAGTTTTGATAGATTCTCGATTTATTACCCTGGATACACACACGCATCCTGTAACCTAAATATACTCAGTAATACATATTTCAGGCTTTACTGTCTTTGTGATATTTGCTGCAGCTGTGTTTCCACATGCAGGTAAACACAAGTGACTACAGATGAATGAAATGCAAGCCCAGGTAGCTGTTGACTTTCTAAAGCCTTTGTGCAATTATGTTATCATGCAGTCCCTTTGGACCCCAAGGTATAATTAAACCATACAGTTTGTCAGGAAATCAATAAAACCAATTTATCAGCCTGCATGATGCGTGTGTATAATATGACAAGTAAGACTGTGCTGTCCTTGAATGGCCGAAATTACTGTTCCACACGACATGAACAACATTCTCACATACTAGTGGGAACTTCGTGGCGATTAGAATTCATGACTTATAAGCAATGAAAATAGTCAAAGAAGTGATAAACATGAAAGGCACTCCTATGTGCATAAAACCTAATATAATGCAATGCTAAAATACCCTTGGCCGTATCAACATTGTGTTCTTTATCATTTGCAGTTGTTTAATTATTAAGATCCTATTGTCTAACATACAATTTGTACATGTTTAAGAAAGATCCTCAATCAATCAATCTAAAACAATATTTATGTTTTAACAGCGTCTGCAGGAGGCTTTGCGTGCGCATGCACATGAACTATTGACAAGAGTGGAACCTGTGCAAATCAAGGAATATTTGTAGATCACCCTCTGTGCATTTACTGGTATTAATGAGACAAATTTACCTCCATAAGGGCCTGTCACAGTGGCTATTCCACGTGAAGTGGGCGGAGAGCTGCTCATTACAGCGTAGATGATACGCTGTAAGGAGCAGCTCTCCGCCCACTTCACGTGGAGTTTTTTCTCAATATGCAGCAGTATGTTGAGGGCTACGTGCATAGGATGTAAGAAATTAAACCTGTTTAATTTTCTTCGGTGTACAGCACAGCATGGAGCTTTCACGCGAGAACACGCAGCGCCGTGCTACTGTCCACTACTGTGACCCCTCCCACGCTTCAGCACAGTACTATGCGCCATTCCACACCTCCCTGTTGTTCTTCTGGAGCTATAAATACTGCAAGAACGTTGCTTCACTTTATCATACTGGACTAATTATATGAGGACTGTTTCACTGTGTCGCATCATTTCAGAAAAGCGCTCTCTCACATGCTCTCTCTCTCTCTCTCTCTCTCTCTCTCTCTGTGTGTGTGTGTGTGTGTGTCTAATCAGAGCTGTGACTCTTTAAAATAAACACGCACTCGCTGCATGTCGGTGCGCTCATCAAACGCCCTGATCGATCAGTCTGATCAAAGCTGAAAAGAGCTGTGACTCTAAAATAAACGTGCACTCGCTGCATTAAAAAAAAAAAAAAAAATAATAATAATGTTAAATGACTGTTTTTGAACCGCACCACACTATGCAGTAGAGAACAGAGCGCACTTCCACAGAGGCAGAAAATAGCATTGAAACTGGTGCGGCATGGCACACGCGACTGTGTGCACACATTAAAACGCAAACACACACAGCTGCAAGTATGAATGAACACTGTTAAAGGCTGAGTATGCGCATATTTTGGGCGTATTTAAATGAAACAACGCTGCAATGAGCAGCTCTATGAATATGCCACTGTTTACAGGCCCTATAGGAAGTTAGCTTTGAGTTAGCGGACATTAGCGTGCATGCTAGCACTGCAAAATGTCTTGTAAATGACTCCAGAGGTGTTATCAGGTTAAAAAACAGCGTTTTCAGTTTTAGAAGTGTTCATTTCCTGCTAGCTTTAACATAATATATAACACAGAGTTTATATTTACACACAAAACGAAAGATTTTTGCAGCTAGCTACCAGCCTGTGACGTCACCATGATAACGTCCGTAAATTGTCTTGTTAATAAGTTCAGTGGTGTTATTGGGTTCCAAAAACAGCATTTTCAGTTCTAGAAGTGCTTATTTCTTGCTAACCTTTCCATAACATGTGAGAAACATGCATATAAACACACAAGATGAAGTGATTTTGGAAAGACCAGCCACTGACATCACAATGCAGCTCTGCTCTGATTGGCTTTCACCCCAGCCACTCAAACAAAACTGAACAGATTTAAACAAGATGTGACTTTTTAACCTCTTAAAAAGGTCAAGGTTAGCCATCTTTGAACCTTCCAAGATCTGTGTCCCAAGAATGTTCCCTGTAAATAGGACTCGACGTATCTTATTATCATTATTTTATCATGGCGGCAGCTCCAGAGTCAGATTTCAGTGCTAATCATGCTAACTAGGGTGGTAGAAGTTTTCAGTAATTAAGACATCAAAAGCATGGCATGAAACACAGTCACTTCTGAAGAAGAAACATAACAATTTTGCAAGACAACCGGCCAAAAAACATCAAAACCACTGTAGGTACTTCACATTTAATATTATACAATTATAGACTTTTGATGAGGCCTCGGTGAACCCCATCCTGACGAGGTCCGCATAATCACGGGTACACCGAAATCAAAAGTCTATAACTGCTTTATTATATGGTAAACAAGAAAATTGGGAGTTTGTCAAACATACTAAAACTGAAAAATCAATCTCAAGTTTCAACACTTTATTATTACTGTCATACTGCACCAACTGACATCCCATCGATTGACTGGAGATGCCTGTTAAGTCCGTGACGAAAAGTCATCAGGCTTGTTTTCTTATAAAGTTCGCCATTCGCCTGTCTAGCTTCCGCGTAAAATCGACTCCATCAAGCATCCGTCTGTAATAAGTTTCAAAGTTGGGCGCAAGTCCCTTTTCAGTGACATACATGTCAACCTATACGGATTGTCCGTAAATTATACAGATTTTTTTCGAGTTTCAGAGTCATACAGACGTACAAATAAAGTCTTACGGATATTCAGGGTTTTCTGTTGTAAATTTATTTTACTGTTGTTTTTCTTAAACATCGTCAAATGATTGTTACAAAAAGACACAAACACATTGTTCTAAACAAAGGATTGTGAAACCGGATGCTTGTTTTCCGAGTCTCGCGCATTACCGTAACTACCAGACTGGTCTGCCGGTGTCATGCCAAAGTAATTATCCCCGTCAGAACTTGTATCCCCTGGCGCGGGAGCGCGCACTCACTCAGTGCAGCGCGCACAGATGTTCTGCAGCTGCTCCCAGACAAAAATAACGGGATGTTGGTTGTTCAACACATGACATTAAAAAATAACTTTCATAATCTTTTAACGACGTTTAATGCATGCGTATCGTCACGTCGATTACACGCACAGCACAGAAACGGTGTCCAACATAAAAAAACATGCTTTAAGATGTTTATGATCGCACCACTGTCAAGATAATTCAATGATTTTCACTTTCTTCAGTTCAGTTCGTTCATTCATTCGAGATTAAAATATGAACAGTTATAAACTGTACACTCATGTACTTGTCTGTGACTTTTTCTGTTTTAAATAAAAGATAAGCAGACAAACGTGATGTGGGTAATGGGTTGTTTTCGTTTAGAAGAAATAAAATTCAGCTTTTACACTGTAAAAAAAATCCAGTTTTTACAGAAAAATTCTGGCAGCTGTGGTTTCCAGGGGAATTCTGTCAAAATTACAATAAATATGTAAATGGTTTGCACATACATATTTATGTAAATTTTACAGTTTAATCCTGTAATTAAAAATATTAATCTGTAATTTTGATGGTCTTTTTCATGTTGAATTGGCATAGCCATGCTGATATTAAACCTTTTTTTTTCTTTTTCTTGTTTTTTTTTTTTTTTGTAAAGTTTACAAATATATTAAGTCCCTTTGGCTGCTCCCTTGATTTTACTCAGGGTCACCACAGCAGATACAAGGAGGGTCTGCATGTTGATTTGGCACAAGCTGTACACCAGACGCTTTCCTGCTGCAACATCACATTACACAGTGAAATGCGGCAGGGGTGGGGTTCAAACCAGGAACCTTTGTTACTGAAACCAAGTGCACTAAACACTTGGCCACCACCCCTGATATCTGTCTGTATTTTATAGATTAATAAGCATGGTCGCTTTGTGGTTAGCGCATGTTGCCTCAGAGCAAGAAGGTCATTGCTTCGATTCCCACCTGTGGCCTTTCTGTATGGAGTTAGCATGTTCTCCCCATGTTTGTGTGGGTTTCCTCCAGGTGCTCCGATTTCCTCTCACATTGAAAGACTGTAATAAAACTGATTTTGGTGGGATTTGGAGGTTATAAGGATTTTGTGTTGATTTTATGGATTTTCTCACTTGGTTATACAAGTGGACCCTCAAAGGGGTTGACATGTACAGTATGCAGTGACGTACTTGCGAAACAGGTTGGCTGCTGACTGTGTATTTCTGCAGATGTTCTTCGCATCTTTTTTGTGTAAAATTAATTTTAAGTCAGCATCACTAACAGACACAAACCTGTCTTCTGCCATCTTGTCAACAAACTGACAGCCAAAGTAGGCATTATATCGGGTTATCTGATTGGTCGTTATCGATAGAAGGCGTCGCTCGATTAGCTAGCGCTACGCTGCACGCGAGGTGTACTCGTTTCGCACGCGCGCAGGCCCGGCGCCAGAAAAACAATATTAAGGGGGCGATGAGTTTATCACAGGGGGCGGGGTCGCCCCCCCCAAAAAAAGTGCGCACCGGAGGAGACGTGCCTCTGAGCGTGCGTAATGAATTGGGTGCGCTCCTGGAACGCTCGTGTATTTAGGCTACACCGTTGTAAGAGACTGAATAAGAGTAAAGAGTGATGACAGTATTTTTTTAATTATTATTTGAACATATAGACCCTCGGTCAAGTGATCTCCTGCATACCACACAGAGCCGGTGTTCTGTTGAGATGAGGTGCGCCAACTTTCGACACTCTGAGCTGTGACGTACCTTCATGTTGTCCAATATGAACGACGTGTCGGGCCAAAACATGGAAGACTCGTGGCAGAAACCACTGATCTGTACAAAATGAATCGGACCAATCCGATTGGTGTAGAAACCACTGATCTCTACAAAACATTAACGTGTGACAGGACTGCTCATTTAGACAGCAGTTTTCTGAAGAAAAATCATTGGAAATGTTTTTTTGTTGTTTGTTACCTCAAAATTTCTGATTACTGTTAAAAAAAAAAGTTTAGAACACTTGTAATTAAAATAGCTAAATAAATCAATAAATGGTTCTTTAGAAACCTTTCATCTGTAAATTAAAACCACCTGTTATTTCATATTAGATAATTTCTTGTTTAACATAAGGAACCTCAGATATTTATTTTTAGACAAATAAAATAACATGGAAACTTGTATATTTTTTAAGTCTGGTAGATTATTTATATCTCATTTCAACCAGAAAAACAAACACTAAATAAATACAAATGTTTATTATAAATGCAAAAGGAAATAATTTAACAATGACTGCAGTGTGATTGTAAAGTAGGATTTCTGTGACATAAACCTCATGATGAATTTTTTTATAGTCATTTAAACTTGTAATTTCGTCAAAATATGTAATTGCCTTTAATGTTATCAGGACAGAGTCATTTCTAAATTATGAATTTGAGCACAATAAGTGGAGAGCTACTTCTACTTGTGCAAATGTCTTTTGACTGATTTGTGGACATTTTTAATGATCCGTTCATTTATTGTTAAAATATAAAATGAAACAGCTTTTTTAAAAATAATAAAATAGTTGCTGTTGAAAGAGCCTTTTATTTAGAAGCAGGTGATGTTCTGCTGGATTCTCGGGACCAGATGAAGGTCTCTTCTGCAGTTTTTAACTCTGGTGGTGTTGCTGAAAAGCAGAGATGTTTTCTTTTGACTGGACTTCACGGTGTTCAGATCATCAACGGAAGTTTGGTTGTCTGCACAGCAAATGTTCCTGATTGGGACAAATAAAAATATTTCTTTAAATATAAAGAAACACTAAATAGTTTATACATAAAAAAAGGGGGGGAAGCAGCAAAAAAAAAAAACGATGGAAAAAAACACCCGAAAAAATAAGTTATTTAAAGCTGAGCTTTTGTGGTGTCTGAAAAAAGCTGTAGCTTTATTTGGTAAAAATAAAAAAGACTGAACCATTTACAAATTAAAGCATTCACTCAGATCAACTGTGCTAAAAGGCTAAGCTAACGTTAGCCAATCAATAAACCACAGTTCAGTAAACGTCACGTTTTATTTTTACATTATTCTCACCTCAGTAAAACTGCAGAACTAAACTCCGTTCAAACTGGGACTGGGACGCATATATCCAAAAAGTGGGAGATTTCGGACTGAGTGGGTTTGCTCCATCACCCCGGCGGCCTGGATCGCTCTGCCTAGTGATGATGCCTGAAGGCCGGCTTCTTCATGCGGGTCGGCCCGCTGTCGCGGTTTGATCGATATCCCACCAAGACGTCAGTCCTCCCTCGGTTGGTGTCACTCCAAAAAGTAGCTGAAAAAAGCTTCTCCCAGCAGGGTGATGGGAGAATCATTCTACTGCTGTTTTTTTAAAGGTTTTTTTGTGGTTCAGGCGACGCAAATTCAAGATGGTGATCGCTGAACTTTATTCAGGTTTTGGAAACAGCCAGAGTGTGACGTAGCAATCTCCCCTTGCCACTTCCGAAGCGACGCGTCTGAGGTCACGACTCATTGGAAACGCACCTCCCTCTGCTGCACTGACAAGCGCAATCCTCAACCTATCAAATCCCTTGAACACAGACACACGCCATATCCGTTTGTTTTAAAATTAATTACTTTAGTTAATTAATTTGGTTTATTTGTTAAATACGTGATATTATTGAATAACTAATATTTTGCTATATTTTCCAGTATTTGTTTTTCTTTCTTTTATATTTTTTTGATAACTCTAACATCCGAGGGGGCGAGGTTGATGATGTGAGGGGGCGTCGCCCCCAAACGCCCCCTCATGGCGCCGGCTATGCACGCGCGGTCTACTCGGCTCCACCAGCGGTCAACTTGGCATGTCGTACAGTTCAGAAAGTGGCGAATGGGCCAATCAGAAGTTGGCAAAATCCCATACCATATAATAATTAATGTTATTTTAGACCTGGTTGGCCATCAGGCTAATGAGCACCTCTGTCAGGCCACAATTATTATTATTTATATATATATATATATATATATATATATATATATATATATATATATATATATATAATGCCAATTAAAAATACCTGAAAATGTCCATTAAGCAATAATTACTTCCACTTATCTGCAACATTCTGAGGTTGTTCAAATCACACACAGTTCAGTTCCCATGTGCTTTGTTGTATGAGGGGTATATTCAGTGGTGGGCACACTTCCGATAATCCAATAACAGATAATTATCGGATTATCTTTTTAGATAACTTTAAAAACCATTATCAGACCAATTATCTTCCGATTAATCTTTGTCCGATAACTTTTAAACTGATAAACAAAATAAACAAAACTGAACAACAACAAGCATTTTTTAAATTAGTTTAGCACTCACCTGTTAAAAGTTTTGTAATAGACGCACAGCTATAATCTTTGCAAACAGAAGAAAACTGCTTGTATAAAAAGCATCTCAATCCTCTGCAGACAAAGGAGAAACAACCCCAAAAGAAAAAAAAAATTTCCTTTAAACCATACCGATATGCTGGCGATATCACCTAAGTCATCGAGAGGCATATATTTTTAACTTATGGTTCAAATTTTAACCAAACAAATTTTGGACAAGTTATTTAAAATTACTGTCATGTCTGAAGTTTTATTAAGTGAAAATATCAGATATATGTTTTAGTTTTAAAGTAATGTGCTAATTTTTAAGGTTTTGTGAGCACATCCAGTGACCCGCAATGCATTTTGGGTAGGATGATGTAATCTCAGTACATCACGACAGGACAAATGCATTTCAGACACTCTGTTCAGGCTCCACGGACAACAGCATTAAACTCTAGTGCCTAAAACTCTCTTGAATATATTCTCTGCCTTTATAGATGTTGGTTTTATTTGCGTTTGTTAAATTCCATGCATTTTAAATGTAGCAGACAGGGATTAATGTATCTGGAATTTTGTTTTCAAGGCCTCTACTGCCATCTACTGGTCAGTAGTGTTCACTAAGCGTGTGGGAACCAGTAGATAGCAGTGTTCTATTTATTTTGACCCCGGTTATGTCAGATGATTGTCAAATCAACTTTTTGGCTTTGCAAATGGCTTTTTTTGTGTGCAATGAATGTATACATTATACAAGTTTCACTTTTTTAATGGAATTACAACCTTATTTCTTTTTCAAATTCTCCGATTTTTTGCATCCAGCCTTATTTCCTTTAGAAATTTCCTTGACAAATAATATCAGTCTATTAGGATGTCAGGTTATGTGTTACACATATACATGTGTGTCTATATATTTTCCAACTTATTCCCATTGATGAAACTTTTCATTTTCTGCCTGAAAGCTTATTAGATGAGTGTGTTCAGGGCTCCGTTTGTTTACAAAATGCACACACGTTACAGACCTTGAAATCCAACAGCAGGGATTGATATTATCCAAAGATTCATGAACATACAAATTAACGTGCTTACACTTTATCATCACCTGTAACAATGATTTTCTCCATTGTGTGATATAAAAGTGTCTTATCGTATCGTTCATGTGTATATGCATTATAACGCAGTGCACGAGCGACGTTACGATATTCTTCAGAACGACAACATACGCAACATGCATCCAGCAGCATACACATTGCTGTCATAGACAACTGCCTGTAAAGTTTTTTGGCAAGTTATAACTTTCTAAACAGCGTAATTTGTAATGAAAGCCGCTTCATTTGAGCGGCTCTTTTGGCACCGTGTTTGTTTTTTCAGAGACAGCAGTAAGCTTCTCCTACCCATCCAAATGGAGGGATTTGTAGCCCTTCGCCTTCCCCTCCGCCTTGCTCCAAAAATAGAGACTCAGCCAGTGTTTAGCAGAGGCACTTTTACCCAGAATCCTTTGTGATCTGTCTGTTTGTTACAAAACCTCAGAATTAGTGCATTATTCAACATTAGAAGATATATGTTATATTTTAACTTTGTACAAATGACATAATTGACATTAATGGAGTTATTCTATTGGTATTAATGTTATTTATAATCAAACCATAAGTCAGCATGACTTTATTTTTCAAGACCTGCGCCTGACCGGAGCAATGTAACTGATAGAGAGTTGGCTTTATGGCTGTTCTCGGGTTGCCTCTGTGCTGGAAGCTCTTTTTTACTACAGCGCTTCCAGCAGGGGCCAAATGTTGAAAGTGTGGTCTCATTGTTGGGGTCTGTTGTTGTTTTTAATATTATTATAAGCTATTAAATTTGTTCTACTAGTAGTTGTAGATGTGTCAGAGGTAATATTGGAATTGATCTGTTATCGGTTATCTGTAACTTCCGATACATTTTTGGGTGGTTTATTGTTTTATCTTTATCGAAGATAACTTTTCAGTTATCTGATTATCTGTTATCGAAGTTAATTTTTTGGTTATCTGTCCCCACCACTGGGTATATTATTATATAACACATAGTACGAGGTCTGTTAGAAAAGTATCAGACCTTTTTATTTTTTTCAAAAACCATATGGGTTCGAATCACATGTGATTGCATCAGCCAAGCTTGAACCTTCGTGCGCATGCGTGAGTTTTTTCACACCTGTCGGTTGCATCATTCACCTGTGAGCACGCTTTGAGTGAGGAGTGGTCCACCCCCCTTGTCGGATTTTTATTGTGAGTAAAATGTCTGAACGATTTGGAGCTTTGCTGCATCAAATTTTTCCAGAAACTGTGAGAGACCTCCAGGTGGACACCATTCGGAAAATTCAGATGGCTTTCAGGGACGATTTTATGGGGATCACACAGATTAAGGAGTGCTCCAGCCGGTTTAAAGACCGCCCACAGCGGCTGAGAGTGCACAGCGCTCTGAGCGGCGATCGACAGGCTGAAACAACCAGATCATTTCCAAAGTGAAGACTGTGTTGATCCGGGACCTCGTCTGACTACCACAGAAATGGCAGAAGACGTGGACATCAGCACTTTTTCAGCACATTCCACTGTTACAGGAGTTTTTGTCATGGAAAGAGAAGCGGAGGAATGCGCCATAGAGCCGCGAATGGCACGGGACAAAAGCACCTCCGTGTTGGTCTCACAGGACGGCTTTCAGATGGCTTTCAGATGGCTTTCTGTGGGTTTTCAGTCGTGTGACTATCCGAGAAATTGTGCATGAGCTGGACATGCCCCAACATGTCCTGTGAGGCTTCATCACGGCGTTGCTTTGCGCCATGCAGCTCCACCGCGACACGCGGAATTCCTCCGCACGTCTGTCTCAGTGTGCCGAAAAAGTGCTGATGTCCACGTCTTCCGCAATTCCTGTGCTAGTCAGACGACGTCCCGAATCAACAGAGCGTCCAGTTTGGAAATGAACGGCACATTCCACTGTTTCAGGAGTTTTTGTCATGGAAAGCGGCTGAGAGTGCACGGCGCTCTGAGCGGCGATCGACAGGCTGAAACAACCAGATCATTTCCAAAGTGAAGGCTGTGTTGATCCGGGACCTCGTCTGACTACCACAGAAATGGCAGAAGACATGGACATCAGCACTTTTTCGGCACATTCCACTGTTACAGGAGTTTTTGTCATGGAAAGAGAAGCGGAGGAATGCGCCACCATGTCGCTCATAGCGCGGCACAAAACCACCTCCGTGTTGGTCTGCATGGCGCAAAGCAACACCATCTTGAAGTCTCACATGACATGTTGGCATGTCCAGCTCATGCACAATTTCTCGGATAGTCACACGACTGAAAAGCCACCGAAAGCCGTCTGAAAGCCATCCTGTGAGACCAAAACGGAGGTGGTTTTGTGCCGTGCCATGAGCGGCACAGTGGCGCATCCCTCCGCTCCTCTTTCCATGAAAAAAACTCCTGTAACAGTGGAATGTGCCGAAAAAGTGCTGAAGTCCACGTCTTCTGCCATTGTTGTGTAAGTCAGACGACGTCCCGGATCAACAAAGCCTACACGTTGGAAATGATCTGGTTGTTTCAGCCTGTCGATCGGCGCTCAGAGTGCACCGCGCTCTCAGACGCTGTGGGCGGTCTTTAAACCGGCTGGAACACTCCTTAATCTGTGTAATCCCCATAAAATCGTCCCTGAAAGCCATCTGAATTTTCCGAATGGTGTCCACCTGGAGGTCTCTCACAGTTTCTGGAAAAATTTGATGCAGCAAAGCTCCAAATCGTTCAGACATTTTATTCACAATAAAAATCAGACGAGAGGGGTGGACCACTGCTCACACAAAGCCTGCTCACAGGCGAATGACGCAACCGACAGGCGTGAAAAAACTCACGTATGCGCACGAAGGTTCAAGCTTGGCTGATGCAATCACACGTGATTCAAATCCATATGGTTTTTGAAAAAAATAAAAAGGTCGGATACTTTTCTAACAGACCTCGTATATGAATCTAACATTAAAGAACCATGAATTAAACATATACTTCACATTTATATTGTTAAATGACATACAGTAATGTTTGTGTTAATGATATCCAACCCTATTGTTCACAAAACACTGAATACACCATCAAATCACTACATAAAACAAATTATATTTTGCCCATTGTGATACAAAATACGAAAATCATTCAGATTTTCCATGCCTTTAAAATGTATGGACTGTAATTAAGCATCAGGATAACCTTTTGTAACACTAATCTGATAAAAAAAAATGGCTGTTTTTGAGGCTAAATGAACCAAATGGATATGTGTAGCGAAATTAAACTCCTTGGACCATTACACACTGTAGTACAACACAGGACACAATCTGTGGGTTTGCCAGGAATACACTCTCACACTAGGCATTATGCAGGAATTAGGCTTCTGACTGCAAATGACTAAATGGGGAAATCTAATTAAATACAGGATTTGTAAAAGTATCTGTGCTGAGGATTACAAAGGCTCAGCCAGACTAAATCCACAGAGAGATATTTCTCCAAATGGTTGTTACATAAATCAAAGGACAAGGTCCACCTCTGCACTCAAAATGTGAACTTGTATTTTGGATAATGGGGGCTGCACCCTTAATGTCAAAACATTTCACCTGTAAATCTGTGCCACATGCCGCTCAGTATGCTCTGTCACACAGAAGATGAAAAGGTTTGAGGAATGATCTTTCAGTGGAACACCAGCATTCTCGAACTGGGCTCTAAACATTTTTTTTTTTTTTGCAAATACAAAGAACACAAACAAATATAACCTGCAGCACATGTAAAAATGTAATTTGACTGTGTGTTTGCTGCAAATTCATACAACATACTAACCGGTTTGCAGAGCTGAGTATGTTTATTTACTTTGAGGATTTTAGTCTTAAGATAGCTATATTTTTGTCTTCTACCATTGTACTAGCAATGCGTTGAACTGTAGAAGTCAGTACAAGACATCTGAGGAGAAACCTCTTTCTGTTCTTCTTTTGTGTTGTGGATCTTTTCAGGTGCATTGCGTCAATTTGCACCAGACATGTTATCAAATTAAATTGCATAAGGTGCAGGACCTTAAAGTAAAAGTAGTTTTTAAGAAAAATTACGTACTCATATGTGGTCGCGGAGTCTTTGGAAATTAACTTGGAAGTGTTGTGGCCTCTATCAGCCACCATAATGCAGTATTGAATTAGAACAGAAACACAGTCTAGGACAAATTTGCTATATATTGTAATTCTGCAGGATAATCTAAACCACTTCCTGTCACCACTGATTAGACAAAATTGTCGTTAGAAGTGTCTGGTAGCATGGAGGACATCTCTAATGGATGTCAATGTGCATTCTTATGTCATTAATTCCAAAGAAATCTTTTAAAATTATTACACAGTTAGCCGCTTACCTTAGCCCCACCATCATCCATTGGCACTGGTCTCTACCGAATCAGAGTAGATTGCTGATGAGTTATTCGTCCTGTAAGACAATGTCATTTTTATAAGATTTTGTTGTTAAAAGTGCTTTTTGTGATCAGCAGCCCAAAATACATACAGTACACTTAAGTGTTTAGGAAGCAAAGTCTTTCTTGTCCAGTGTAATTGCTAATGCTAGTTTATGTATTGTATGGTGTAAAGTATAGAAGGCACTTGAAATTTATTATAATATTGATATTTGCACAATTACTCTTAATTATGATGATCCACCATTAAAGTATCATGCCCAAAGTAGCCCCACCAGGAGAAAAGACAGAATTCTGGAGCCACCACTGTACAACAGTTGGTTTATATAGATCTGTTAGCTTCTTCAGAAGGTGACCTCCAGTGCTCATTGGTGAGGTTTGCATTCAGAATAAGAGTCAGCAAATCCAAACCAAGGGTTGTCCTGCTTTTTCAACTGGAGTTGCTCCCTCTATAGTACTCACAAATTACTGCCCAGAGTGGAAGAGTTTAAACACCTCAAAGTCTTATTCCCAAGTAAAAACATTGAAAATTCTGGCGTAACACCAATTTTATGCAATGTCTTTTGTCAGGGTCAAAACACATTACCCCTTACGGACACTTAAAAATGAATGGACGCGAGACCAGCAAATCTTTTGTCAGCTTCGCATGCAAAGGGAAGAGCAGTCTCAGAGCAGTCACCACCTCTCTCTCTCTCTCTCTCTCTTGACTCTTGTCAAACTGCCTCTCTGTGCGCGGCATCTTTTATTCAAACAGACAAACAGAATCAAACGAACAGTGACCTACAAACAGGGCATGACGACACTGTCAGTTGTGATGATTAGAAGCACACATCCTGTGTTGTTGAGGAACCATTACTGGATTCAATTAAAATGTGTTTCATCTGTGAGTTTGCTGTGGTCTGCAGGCCTATCATGCTATACTCCCTTTCCTCCCATCAAACAGCGCATTTCAAACACTCTGTGAAACCGACTGGTACACATCAATTCCATTATTTCGCCATCCTCCTACGGGAACATTCCTCTCTCAAGGCCGAAAACCCAGCAGAGACCTGCAACACACTACTTGGTGCAAAAGATACAAGCATGCATATGTCATGTGAAGCAGAACAAAAGACAATATATGATGTGATGTTATATAAATGTGATAGTATATAATTTTTCTAACATCCTTATTCGAAACGCCTGGAAGATAACATCTCATAAATATTTATCCATTTTTAATTTGAACAACCTTGATACATGGAAAAGCTTTAGCCCAGGAAATCCATGTGCATTCCAACTACAAAGAAGTTAATCTCATGTAAAATTAAATTATACCAGATGGAACTGTAGTATCAGGTCTCTTGCACGATGTGAGCAGTGAGAAGTGTCAGATTTTCCACACGGCGACCCTGACAAGGTGCTTTACATCCTAACAAATGAGTTCAGGGATTCAGAAGATTTGGCCAATTCAAGGCTCAGCTCCATGTCCAATTATCTGCAAAGGAAATTAGTGTGGTCTGCCTAATATACCCCCCCCCCCACACACACACACACACACACACACACCTTCCACACAAATAGACAGAGGCCTTTTTTTCCAATTATTACATAACGGCATCCTCATAAACTGGAGCCATAAAGTCATTAATGGTCGGCTGCATTCATTTTCTCTCTTGAGCGGGAATGTTTGCCTCTCAACTGTAGACTTTAATAACAGAGTGTCTGATCATACAAAGGTGCCCTCTGCCCCAAGATTACCTCACCTAACTGTCACAACACAGTAATAGTCCCTCAAAACAGCTTCTGAAAAAGCACGGAGGCCCTTACAACATGCAACCGTTTTCCCTATTTCTGTCTTCAACACCTTAAAACCAAACATCTAAAGTGGCATTTGCGGTAGTCTATAATCTCCATCTCTCTACAAAATACATTCCGCCTCGGTGATGAGAACCCCAGCAGCTGGAGAAGGTCAGCTGGGCACCCATGTTTCGCCTGGCTACTTTCAAGAGGTGGGGACGACCGGTTGTCTGTATGGGTGGTTGTCATGCAGGACTTAGGGCAGTTCCTTGGCGCGCTGGATGAGGGAATGTGGGGCAGCAGCACATGCACCCAGAGTTGACGTGACTCAACAAAATGCCAAACTATGGATACCTGAAGAAAGCATGAATTCCTCCAAACAAAATTAGCTCAAACACAAGATTTTATGGTGATAGAAGAAGTCCTACACAGATGTTGACGCCCACTGGTGTCAGTGCTTAGCCTTGGATTCTGTAGTGTGAAGTGAGGGAGAGTCTACGACTCCCCAGTGGGTGGGGTGCCAGTCCAAAGCAGGCTACTTCCCATGTAATGGTTGGTACCCATCTACCAGTCTTGTGTGGGACACAGAAGTAGTGTGACCAGCAATCAAGCCCAGGTCTCCATGTTGGTGGTCCAACTCCTTACCCAGTAAGCTACCTGCTCAACTTGATGATGACATGACTTCCTCAAAACAAAGAATAAAGTCCAATGAAAGCAAAGGACAACAAAGTAAATTAAAACAAATGTTAAGGAATTTAGCTGATTAATTGGTGCTACTTTTGAATATCACTAACTTTTGAAAACTTGTTTTTTGGGGGGGGGGGGGTGGCAGCTGACTTTTTCAGCTTCTGTACTGGTTCATGAAAGAAAAAGTTTGTGACGAAAAAAAATCATTATATACAGTTAAATTTTCATTGATTGAATGCAAACACACCCTATGTTCAGCTGAATACAGCCAACACAAAAAGATACTCTTGGCAGTGACATGTTGAAAGTTTTTGGTCCAAAGTGTGGAAAAAGCATATGTATATGTTTTTGTAACTACATGTCTCAGTTTTCTAATGTCATAAATTAAAACCTGACCTGTTACATGAGTGTACTTTTAGTGAAACATAGCTCAAGGCCACATTGTGCTAGTTGCTAATCAATCAATTTCAATCAATCAATTTTTTTATATAGCGCCAAATCACAACAAACAGCCGCCCCAAGGCGCCCCACACCGCAAGGCAAGGCCACACAATAACTATGTAAAACCCCAACGGTCAAAACGACCCCCTGTGAGCAAGCACTTGGCTACAGTGGGAAGGAAAAACTCCCTTTTAACAGGAAGAAACCTCCAGCAGAACCAGGCTCAGGGAGGGGCAGTCTTCTGCTGGGACTGGTTGGGGCTGAGGGAGAGAACCAAGAAAAAGACATGCTGTGGAGGGGAGCAGAGATCAATCACTAATGATTAAATGCAGAGTGGTGCATACAGAGCAAAAAGAGAAAGAAACAGTGCATCATGGGAACCCCCCAGCAGTCTACGTCTATAGCAGCATAACTAAGGGATGGTTCAGGGTCACCTGATCCAGCCCTAACTATAAGCTTTAGCAAAAAGGAAAGTTTTAAGCCTAATCTTAAAAGTAGAGAGGGTGTCTGTCTCCCTGATCTGAATTGGGAGCTGGTTCCACAGGAGAGGAGCCTGAAAGCTGAAGGCTCTGCCTCCCATTCTACTCTTACAAACCCTAGGAACTACAAGTAAGCCTGCAGTCTGAGAGCGAAGCGCTCTATTGGGGTGATATGGTACTACGAGGTCCCTAAGATAAGACGGGACCTGATTATTCAAAACCTTATAAGTAAGAAGAAGAATTTTAAATTCTATTCTAGAATTAACAGGAAGCCAATGAAGAGAGGCCAATATGGGTGAGATATGCTCTCTCCTTCTAGTCCCCGTCAGTACTCTAGCTGCAGCATTTTGAATTAACTGAAGGCTTTTTAGGGAACTTTTAGGACAACCTGATAATAATGAATTACAATAGTCCAGCCTAGAGGAAATAAATGCATGAATTAGTTTTTCAGCATCACTCTGAGACAAGACCTTTCTGATTTTAGAGATATTGCGTAAATGCAAAAAGCAGTCCTACATATTTGTTTAATATGCGCTTTGAATGACATATCCTGATCAAAAATGACTCCAAGATTTCTCACAGTATTACTAGAGGTCAGGGTAATGCCATCCAGAGTAAGGATCTGGTTAGACACCATGTTTCTAAGATTTGTGGGGCCAAGTACAATAACTTCAGTTTTATCTGAGTTTAAAAGCAGGAAATTAGAGGTCATCCATGTCTTTATGTCTGTAAGACAATCCTGCAGTTTAGCTAATTGGTGTGTGTCCTCTGGCTTCATGGATAGATAAAGCTGGGTATCATCTGCGTAACAATGAAAATTTAAGCAATACCGTCTAATAATACTGCCTAAGGGAAGCATGTATAAAGTAAATAAAATTGGTCCTAGCACAGAACCTTGTGGAACTCCATAATTAACTTTAGTCTGTGAAGAAGATTCCCCATTTACATGAACAAATTGTAATCTATTAGACAAATATGATTCAAACCACCGCAGCGCAGTGCCTTTAATACCTATGGCATGCTCTAATCTCTGTAATAAAATTTTATGGTCAACAGTATCAAAAGCAGCACTGAGGTCTAACAGAACAAGCACAGAGATGAGTCCACTGTCCGAGGCCATAAGAAGATCATTTGTAACCTTCACTAATGCTGTTTCTGTACTATGATGAATTCTAAAACCTGACTGAAACTCTTCAAATAGACCATTCCTCTGCAGATGATCAGTTAGCTGTTTTACAACTACCCTTTCAAGAATTTTTGAGAGAAAAGGAAGGTTGGAGATTGGCCTATAATTAGCTAAGATAGCTGGGTCAAGTGATGGCTTTTTAAGTAATGGTTTAATTACTGCCACCTTAAAAGCCTGTGGTACATAGCCAACTAACAAAGATAGATTGATCATATTTAAGATCGAAGCATTAAATAATGGTAGGGCTTCCTTGAGCAGCCTGGTAGGAATGGGGTCTAATAAACATGTTGATGGTTTGGATGAAGTAACTAATGAGAATAACTCAGACAGAACAATCGGAGAGAAAGAGTCTAACCAAATACCGGCATCACTGAAAGCAGCCAAAGATAACGATACGTCTTTGGGATGGTTATGAGTAATTTTTTCTCTAATAGTTAAAATTTTGTTAGCAAAGAAAGTCATGAAGTCATTACTAGTTAAAGTTAATGGAATACTCAGCTCAATAGAGCTCTGACTCTTTGTCAGCCTGGCTACAGTGCTGAAAAGAAACCTGGGGTTGTTCTTATTTTCTTCAATTAGTGATGAGTAGAAAGATGTCCTAGCTTTACGGAGGGCTTTTTTATAGAGCAACAGACTCTTTTTCCAGGCTAAGTGAAGATCTTCTAAATTAGTGAGACGCCATTTCCTCTCCAACTTACGGGTTATCTGCTTTAAGCTACGAGTTTGTGAGTTATACCACGGAGTCAGACACTTCTGATTTAAAGCTCTCTTTTTCAGAGGAGCTACAGCATCCAAAGTTGTCTTCAATGAGGATGTAAAACTATTGACGAGATACTCTATCTCCCTTACAGAGTTTAGGTAGCTACTCTGCACTGTGTTGGTATATGGCATTAGAGAACATAAAGAAGGAATCATATCCTTAAACCTAGTTACAGCGCTTTCTGAAAGACTTCTAGTGTAATGAAACTTATTCCCCACTGCTGGGTAGTCCATCAGAGTAAATGTAAATGTTATTAAGAAATGATCAGACAGAAGGGAGTTTTCAGGGAATACTGTTAAGTCTTCTATTTCCATACCATAAGTCAGAACAAGATCTAAGATATGATTAAAGTGGTGGGTGGACTCATTTACTTTTTGAGCAAAGCCAATAGAGTCTAATAATAGATTAAATGCAGTGTTGAGGCTGTCATTCTCAGCATCTGTGTGGATGTTAAAATCGCCCACTATAATTATCTTATCTGAGCTAAGCACTAAGTCAGACAAAAGGTCTGAAAATTCACAGAGAAACTCACAGTAACGACCAGGTGGATGATAGATAATAACAAATAAAACTGGTTTTTGGGACTTCCAATTTGGATGGACAAGACTAAGAGACAAGCTTTCAAATGAATTAAAGCTCTGTCTGGGTTTTGGATTAATTAATAAGCTGGAATGGAAGATTGCTGCTAATCCTCCACCCCGGCCCGTGCTACGAGCATTCTGACAGTTAGTGTGACTCGGGGGTGTTGACTCATTTAAACTAACATATTCATCCTGCTGTAACCAGGTTTCTGTTAGGCAGAATAAATCAATATGTTGATCAATTATTATATCATTTACCAACAGGGACTTAGAAGAGAGAGACCTAATGTTTAATAGACCACATTTAACTGTTTTAGTCTGTGGTGGAGTTGAAGGTGCTATATTATTTTTTCTTTTTGAATTTTTATGCTTAAATAGATTTTTGCTGGTTATTGGTAGTCTGGGAGCAGGCACCGTCTCTACGGGGATGGGGTAATGAGGGGATGGCAGGGGGAGAGAAGCTGCAGAGAGGTGTGTAAGACTACAACTCTGCTTCCTGGTCCCAACCCTGGATAGTCACGGTTTGGAGGATTTAAGAAAATTGGCCAGATTTCTAGAAATGAGAGCTGCTCCATCCAAAGTGGGATGGATGCCGTCTCTCCTAACAAGACCAGGTTTTCCCCAGAAGCTTTGCCAATTATCTATGAAGCCCACCTCATTTTTTGGACACCACTCAGACAGCCAGCAATTCAAGGAGAACATGCGGCTAAACATGTCACTCCCGGTCCGATTGGGGAGGGGCCCAGAGAAAACTACAGAGTCCGACATTGTTTTTGCAAAGTTACACACCGATTTAATGTTAATTTTAGTGACCTCCGATTGGCGTAACCGGGTGTCATTACTGCCGACGTGAATTACAATCTTACCAAATTTACGCTTAGCCTTAGCCAGCAGTTTCAAATTTCCTTCAATGTCGCCTGCTCTGGCCCCCGGAAGACAATTGACTATGGTTGCTGGTGTCGCTAACTTCACATTTCTCAAAACAGAGTCGCCAATAACCAGAGTTTGATCCTCGGCGGGTGTGTCGTCGAGTGGGGAAAAACGGTTAGAGATGTGAACGGGTTGGCGGTGTACACGGGGCTTCTGTTTAGGGCTACGCTTCCTCCTCACAGTCACCCAGTCGGCCTGCTTTCCCGGCTGCTCGGGATCTGCCAGGGGGGAACTAACGGCGGCTAAGCTACCTTGGTCCGCACCGACTACAGGGGCCTTGCTAGCTGTAGAATTTTCCACGGTGCGGAGCCGAGTCTCCAATTCGCCCAGCCTGGCCTCCAAAGCTACGAATAAGCTACACTTATTACAAGTACCATTACTGCTAAAGGAGGCCGAGGAATAACTAAACATTTCACACCCAGAGCAGAAAAGTGCGGGAGAGACAGGAGAAGCCGCCATGCTAAATCGGCTAAGAGCTAGTAGCTACGCTAAGCTAGCGGATTCCTAAAAACACGCAAAGTGAATAATGTGTAAATAATTTAGAGGTGATTCAGCAGAAGGAGTGCTTTAGTTAAGGCACGTAAAGATTACACTGGGAAACAAATCGTAATCTAGATAACTAGATCAATCTAACTGCGCAGATTAAACAGCTAACAGATACAGAAAAACACCGCTGTGCTCCGGAACAGGAAGTGATACAATACCGCAGTGAGAGCCAACCACCAGTAGAGGCAACCTAAAGCTAAAGCTAAATATGTGAAACTCACAAGAGTGTATTTAAACAAACAAACATATATCCAAATCAGTGTATGATAGGTACCCGGTGTTAATCCAAATGTCACAGGCCTACCCATTTCACTTTAAAAGCATTTTATTATATTAGCTATTAGCATTAGCTACATGGCATCCACTCTAAAGATAGGTTTGTTTTTCAGGGAAAGTCCCACCACTTCACAAAACTGTCATATTTGGGCAGTGTGTGTGTGTTTTGTTTGTCATTTTTGGTTTGGTGCAGTTTTGTGTTTTGTGGGTTGATCTTGTGCGTCAACATTTGCCACAAATTACTTAGTTCATCCTCGTTATGTTCTCTTTTTAATTTGGTGAGGTACAAGATGATAGTATTTATTGTTTTTAAGTGACAGTATTGTCTGCGCAAGCTAATACGGGCTAACTCACTCACTCAGTCATACATTTTTGTTGTTCAAGCTCTATGCGGTTACCAGCTCGGGGGTAATTGCACTTGTGTTTTCTGTTGTTTTGTGATCTGTCACACTGTTGCTTTACGATATAATTTGCTACTTGCTACTTAAAGAAGGTTGTGTGCTAACAATGATGTTTGCACTGCGGCTTTGCACCACATTACAGATAGGGCCCTCCATGTTTCAGTGAAAGATCCTGTTCCTGCAGGATTCATCAGTGTGACTAGAATTATAAGAAATGGATTTTAAAGAGGCAATTCAAAGTCTGGTTTTGTGAACATTTTCCTTCCTACATGCACAGATCGCAGTCGATACCTCTGCCTCTTCTATTTAACATGGTTTTGATTGCTCGGAGATAAAGGGATCGCATTCTTGACGTGGCACCTTTACGAAGACAGCATCCCACCCAGAAACTATATCTTAGCTCTTGTGGGGGTTTTAAAGTTAAAATAGGTTCCACTTATCGCTTTCCTGCCTCGTCTATCGCAGCCTTTTTATGTTCTGTATCTCACAGAGAGGTATTTGGGAAAGGGGGTTTCTGTAGGTTATGCAGATGTGTCTTTGGCTCTGGTGTGTAATGCAGAGCATCAGGTACATGGCAAAAGAAGTGAAATAACAAACCGGCTTTTTATCTCCAAAGGGATTTGTTCATCGGTATGGCAGCCAATGTTTCTGGAATAAGTAAAGAGTAACTGCAACGTTGGAATGAAACAGGAATAAAAAAACTTTCATGAAATATATTTATACATGCTTTTGAGAAAACCAATTACCTAAATTGTAAGTAAAGTGCATGTACAAAAAACACTTTTTGCTTTTAACTTTGACATTGAGGGGCCTATCTTCTATTCGGCACAAAGGCAGTGCAAAACACAATGCAAGTGTCATTGCTAGTTTCAAAAGGATGCAGTTGTCATTTTCACATCAAACACCCATGTTGCCTAAATACAGAATAAAATTTGTGGATCCATGTGAATTGGTCCAAAAACAAAAGTTGCTTTTTTTTTTTACTAATTTAGGAGGCCCTGTGACATATACATTGGTGTAACTTACAGCAGTATATGAAAAAAAAATCATGGTATTTTCCCAGGAAGTAAAACACTCAACAAAATAAACTAATAAAAAAAGAAGAAATGTCAATAATAAAAGTACATTGAAGCAATCCACAAAAATTCCAAATAACAGATTAAAAAAAAAAATCTAACTAGACTCGATTTCCAGCACTGTGGGTCATGAAATCCCTGTAAATCTGATGATTTCTTGTGTCCATGCAGTGTCACGTAACATTCATTATGCTGTCAAATGCAGATTTATTTCTCCGTCTTGCTGATCTTTGAAATTTAAGAATCCTTAAATAAAGAAATAGCACAGGCTGTGGTGTGGGCATGTGCTACACTGAGTTCTTGTCTATTTTTAAACTCATTCCCAGGGATAAACTAAGCAACGAAGTGAGTTACATATACAGGAAACTGATCTGACTTGTAGTACATACAGGTTTTTCCTCTTCACAATGGATTTTTGACAGATGTCACATACACCAGGATATACGGCAGGGGTGGTGGCCAAGTGGTTAATGCGCTTGGTTTCAGTTCAGAAGGTTCCGGGTTCAGATCCCACCCCTGCCACATTTCTCCATGTAATGTGGACTTGCGTCAGGAAGGGCATCCGGCGTAAAACTTGTGCCAATTCAACATGCAGATCCACCTTGGATTTGTTGTGGCGACCCCGAGTGCAAACAAGGGAGCAGCTGAAGGGACTTACTTACTTAAAGCAGAATAGAAAACTTCACTTTACTGCTTCACCTCAGGGAGCTGTGGTGGCCGATCTCCACTTGTTGCTTACACATCTGTTAACTTGCCAGAACACCTCTTACCTCTTACTGCTGTGTCTGCTGTAGAACTAATTTTCCAGGTTCCAGGCAACCCCAGGTCTTAAAGTAGACCTGCATTGAAATAAATGTGGTCAGATTTCAGAAAGAAATAGCTGATATGTATTTATAAGACCCTTGTGAATGCAGTAAAGTAAATCTGTAAGCTCAAATTTGTAATTCAGCGGAGAAATCTTCTTTTAAAAATGACAAATTTGCAGCTAAAATTTAGCCCTCTGTGAAAACAGTTTGTACAGCCATATCATTTCCATGACGTCAGGGACAAGACGACGCGCTCCCGCCTTCAGTCCGATCCCGCATTGAAATTGATTTTATCTGTTAGTAATGTTACTTATACACGTCCTGGTTTCAACATCCAAAAGTAAGCTGCAATGAATGTGAGATACAGATCTGTGTGCTCAGATCAGCAACGACATCGACAGCGGGCGCCGTTCTTCCTCTCCTGCTCTCTGCCTCCGCTGGGCTTATTAAGTCTGCGGGCTCGTTAACGAGCTCGTTAACCGCCGACGTGGGCCACTCACACCGCCCGTGTCTGCTTTGCCAGATTCAGCACACAACACCGGCATCACCTCTCTGTCTACTGAATGGAGCTGCAGCACACTTGGCACAAGTCCTGAGATTACGCTCGCTGTTTTAATGCGAAGCGGCCGGTACACCTGTTGCTGCAAGGACAGACTTCTTGCGGCAAAATCCACAGCACCGCACGTCTCGGCAATCGGAGCCCCAGAGCTCCATGGACGCTGAGAGAGGTTTATATATTTTTAATGACTGGGATTCTTTGCAGGTCTCGCCTCCATATCCCGCGATGGTACTGGAGGCGAAAGACAGTAGATTTTCATTGCGACACCACTCAATCAAACGGGCGTATGAAAAAGTCCCCCAAAATAATTTTCAAGCACAAATAAAAGAAATGTGTACTCACCAAACATGCCGCAAGACAATATGAAGTTTTAAAAAAAGTAGATCCTTCCGTATAAGACAAGAAAAAGGCGCAGATGCAAACTGACGTAAATCCACAAATTACAACTGGCACAATGCATGCTGGGAGAGAGTCTTGTCCGTGACATCTCGGCAGCGTCCATGATGAGAGGGACAATTTGGAGAGGGCTAAATGTTAGCTGTAAATTTGTCATTTTCAAATGAAGATTTCTCCGTTGAATGACAGATCTTGGCTTGCAGATTTACTTTACTACATTCAGAAGGATCTCATGTGTAAATGTAAGTCATTTTTTGTTCAAAAAAATCTGACTGCATTTTTTTCAATGCAGGTCTCCTTTAAATGGGCTGACAGAAGACAGTTTGATTGGTTTATTCATATTGTGCCTAAAAACACACCCGTGACTAACTGAAAAATTAGGTACAGCCTCTGACTTTGCACTCAGGTTATGCACCTGTAAATAGCAAAGTAGAGTTGAAAACAGTCCAATATAGTCCCTGAGGCTTATTGGTGCTGGTGCGTATTCCCAGTTGCTGTAGCATAAAGTGGACAACAGTCTAGAACACACCCGGGTGGGTCTCCAGTCACATACAGGTTACTTCTCCAGCCTCAGCTAGTACGAGTCTTCTCCAAACACACAGACAGATAGCAGCACTGGGAATCAAACCCAGGTCTTGCTAGTCCAATTTCTTCTAGACTTGAACACGCCCTAAATGCACCTACACTGTGCACATTAGACAGTGCACCATCAGTCATTAAGACAAGACCCAAAAGACACTAAAAAGGGTCTGAAAATTTACAAGAACTGGTGACCATTCGACTGAATCCTGCCGAAAAGAAAAAAGTGACATCAAAAAGAGAACACGTTCACAAATTAATTCTTTTCTTTTAAGATGAAAATATGTGAGCCTTAATGAAAGCCGGCATCTGGTTGGTTTAATTCTTCAAGCAAAGTGAGGCTTTAGGTTTTTATCTTTCAAAATGCACACAAAAAAAAGCAGTTTCACACCTTTGTTCTTCTAAGTAGAACACTTGGTTATTTAAATAAATTAGTAAAGCCTGATTAAGAAAAGAAATGTCTCTTCTGTTCCCGTATATTATCATTGCACACGTTTACAGTGAATTTTCATGCTGCTCTCATTCTGCAAAGAATCTCTCTCACACCTTCCAAACTGTCAGCAGGATTCTTGCAGAGATTATTTTTATCCAGGAGATGTGGACAATCGACAGCGCTTGGATAATTGCTAATATGATGTGACCACAAAGTTGTTCATTTGCTCGTTTTATGTTTTTGCTGGTGATGACACATAGGTTTAGCCTCGGGG
This sequence comes from Thalassophryne amazonica, assembly GCF_902500255.1. Lineage (NCBI taxonomy): Eukaryota > Metazoa > Chordata > Actinopteri > Batrachoidiformes > Batrachoididae > Thalassophryne > Thalassophryne amazonica. The sequence goes on from NC_047113.1 coordinate 66,455,336, forward strand.
GGCTTCACGTGGCAGCGAACACAAACCTACAACGTGCCTGTCAACATTCATTTGGAAAGTTGGCAAATGACCCCTGATGTCTGTCAGACAGCCGGAGTCAAAGCAGCAATTTATTCAAAACGCCGTGTGATGTTTTATTCAAAATGTCAAAAAATAAAGTTAATCTTTCATTGACTTGATTGATTATGGATTCCCAAAGCATAACAAAAATATGTTAGAACTAGAAAGATACTCAGAGTACATAGCTTTGCCAAGATGCACCAGTCCTTGGTTTAAGTCTCTATTGTTATTTTTCATTTATATCTCTTATCAGATTTACCACCAGGCCGATTTCGTTTCCCCCAGCGGTGCATGGACACTGCTCGTGTGTATCCCGGGGGGAGATGAGCATCCTGCTCAGTATAGATGAGCACAAAAAAGAAAAGTACTGTTAAATTGGTGCCAGATTTGATCATCATTAACTAGGCACTAAATGCAGTATGGGAGAATTCAGCTGAGGTGCACTGAGTTAGAGCTCAGCCCTTTATGGCACAAAATGGCTCCAAACTCATTCAGGTGTAAGGGCACCTTTTCTGCTTCATTGTTTGATCACTTCCCCGACATGATCTGATCTTTGCTTCTGAATAAATGGTATTCATTTACATGGTGCTTTTCCATCTGAATCAGAAGCTCAAAGTGTTTTACAATGATGCCTCACATTCACCCACTCACACACATCAATGCCAGGGTGCTGCCATGCAAGGCACTCACTACACACCAGGAGCATCTTGGGGATAAAAGACTTTGCTCAAGGGCCCTTGATGATTTTATTTGGCTGGAGTTTGAACCAAAGACCCTCTGGTCTGAAGCACCAAAAAGTAACCACCAGGCCATCACCTCCCACCTTCTTCTGATCAGTTATCTTTGACTGCTAATCTTTGATCCTGATCATTGTCCCTCATCATTTACATTGCTAATCTTTCATTGGAGCAGCCAAGCTTGGATTGTGATTGTTGACCTTTGATTCTGATCACTATTCTTTGATCCTGACTATAAATGCTGATTTATGATCTTTGATCCTGAGTACTAATCTTTAATTTTGGCTGCTGATCTTTCATCCTTAGGACTGATCTTTGATCCTGACTGTTGCATTTTGATCGTGATCAATAGTATTTGATCCAGACCACATGCTCAAGCCTGATTACCTATGTTTGATCCTGGCCTTAGATAATGATTGCTGAACTCGGATCACTTAAATTCCTAATCTTTCATCATAGCTGCTGACATTTGATTACAGCCAAGATTCACTTGTGACTGTTGACCTTTTATTCTGCAAAATTTTCTGAAGTTTTGACTATGATATAGACTTATGATCTTTGATTCTGATTTTTATTCTTTATTCCTGGATATAAATCTGGATTTCTGATCTTTGATCCTAATCACTAATGTTTGATTTTGGCTGCTGATCTTTGGTCCTTAGGACTAATCAAAATTCTATGATCATGGCCATATAATTTAATCCTGGAATTTGTTCCTGATCATTCATCTTTGATCGTTGATGATCTCTGCTCTTTGAACCTTGCTAAGGTCATGAAGAGATTTCAGTTAAATTTGGTCAAGTGGTAGGCCAGGGGTGGCCAAGTTCGGTCCTGGAGAGCCACCTTCCTGACACTCTTAGTTGTATCCCTGCTCCAACACACCTGAATCCAATGAAAGGCTCATTAAAAGTCTGCTAACGAGTCTTTCATTGGATTCAGGTGTGTTGGAGCAGGGAGACAACTAAGAGTGTCAGGAATGTGGCTCTCCAGGACCGAACTTGTCACCCCTGTGGTAGGCCTTCGATCTAGGAAGAGTTGATTTAATTTTGGTGAAGTAGCAGGATCAAAAATCTAATGCAAAATTAATCATATGATCCAGCTCAGTTGCAAAATTTTGGCATCACTTTCAAGACCCCAAACCCAACCTAGTGACTAAATTTAATCGAAATTGTTCAGTTCTTTTGAGATATCTGACTGGCAGTCAAACAAACAGCAACATAAACTGTCTCCTGGGCAGACTGGACTTAAATTCTAAAGTTGAGAGCAGATAATTCAGAGGGGGATGCAAATAGAAGCATGATGCATGAAAGGAACAAAGAAAAGTGGACACACACACACAGATGGAAGCAAGTGATTATTCTACACTGAGATGAAATGACAGCCACACCACGACATATATTCCTCTGAACAAAGCACTGGCAGACAGATTTTATTTAATTTGCTCTCCCTTTTCAGTCATGTTTAAATTCTGTTATGCATTGAAAAGACGGGGCTCGTGTAATGAGACAGATTCATCATCGAGGCAGCTTTTCACTTCAAATGCACGTCTGCTCAAGAGGTAAAGCTGGACTGATGCTCATCAAATAATTTGGACAATGTGGCTTTAAAAAAATAATAAATAAAAAAAATCCTTTCAGCCTCCAGCTGCAGTGCAGAAATACATGTCAGTTATCAGCCATGAGAGGATTAACACCTGATTGTTCAGCAAGACTACTTCTAAATCCCCACAGGAGACTTTCTGTGACCCCCTGTTGTAGACAAAAGAAAAAAATATATCTAACGCAGAACACACAGGGAACAAATCCGTGTCTGTGAGGGAGTGAGTATGCATTAGAGAGGGAGAGGTCAAAGGTGCAAAGCGCACCATACTTGAACTTCCATGAAGCAAAGCACACCGCAGTGTTAAATTGGTCGCGTTGACACCAACAACCAGCAGCAGTTCTTGACGAGAGGCCTCTCTCAAATATTGCTCAAATCCATTTCAGAGTCTCCTGTTGTGGTTTGAAAATAGGAGACCTCTGGCCCACAGTGCACAAATACAGGAAGTGTGGAGCGCCGATATCCATGGTTTCTGCTAAAAGTGTGCCTGTGCACGGGCAGAAGACACACACAACTTAATGGTGTTTTACAAGAACAGCTAATTACCTCCGCCAGCAAAGTTGAAAGAGGTTATGTTTTCATGCCTGTTTGTTGGTCTGTCTGCTTGTGAACAGCCTGGAACTCAAGTTTTCATTTATCATATATTAGGAAATTTTTACTGAAGATTCATATCTTCATCGGCAAGAACTGATTCAATTTTAAAAGGTCATAAGTCAAAGGGAAAAGTCAGTAAAAATCTTGGAAAATTTGAAAAATCCCTATTTTTAAGCATAGAAGGAATGCTTAAAAAAATGATAATTATCAAAAAAGATCAAATTTCTTTCATATTTGAGATGATAATGTAGGCTGGCATCCTATATCAACTGATCAACTGATCTGTATCTGATCCAGATTCCAGATTTTGTGGCTATTTAAATTTAACATTGAAAACCCCATTTAATGTATCTTTTACATTATATCTTAATCAAACGTGCCCCGATCACTCTCATATTTGAAAGTGACGTGCGGACTGGCACTCACTATCACCTGACAAAGTTTAATCCAGATTGTGGATTTTGTTGACATTGGAATTTAATATTGAAAAGCCCATTTTGGTGTACATTTGATTTTGATTTAACCTTTATTTAACCAGGTAAGTTATTAAGAAAAAAATTCTTATTTACAATAACGAGCATTTTGCATTATTAGGTACTTTAACGTCCCCCATAATGCCCCTGGCAGCCTCCTGCACTTCCCAGAATGCACCGCGGTGCCAGCAAAGTTCCAGCGTCTCACAGCGCATGCAAACATTTACTACCGAAGACATGGATGGCGTTGATGCAGTGAATTCACGGGTGATTATGATGACTTCTGCTGTGCCCCGATATCGTCTTGTTGTCCTTACTTCACAACATTTGTTGACATTGTGCCCTGAACCTGAACTCTGCTGAAACTGACCTCTCGCGGGAGACGGCGCAAGATTCACAACTGCAAAACACCGAATATCTCAGTCAAAAGTGCCTCAATCACTCATTTGTGACACTGAGGTGCAAACTGACACTCTCAATGAACAGATTAAGTTTGATTTGTATCTGATCCATATTGGGAATTTAGCAGATATTTGATTTTAACATCAAAAACCCTTTTATATTTTGTATTAGAGGAATTTTGATCTTGAAAATGTTTTACAAGGTAAAAAATTCAAAAAAGTATTTTCTTCTGTACCACTATAATTTTGGTCTGCCATTTTCAAATATAGGAGTTATAATCCTACGCTGCCAGTATGATCAAAATTTGCCTTTTCAGGCAGTATTTCAGGCAGAATTTGCACCCACCTGAGCAAAAATTCAGCTACAAAAGAACACACTTGAAGAAAGTACTTCCCAGGATGCCATTCAAGGGTCAAATGGCACTGCACCAGCAATTCTAATAGTATCACCATTACGAAACTCAAAAAAATACAGTTGACCTTCAACTGTGACTGAAATGGTCAAAAAGGAGAAAAGACATGCTAACACAGATAAGCATAGTCCACCAGATATCCTGTTGAGAAGAATTCTCAATAAGATTTGGGCAAATTTCACATACTTTTTGCTGGATATCTGCTAGACAGGTAAGACAACACTCACGCAGGTCTTCCATGTCAGCTGTCAATACAAACTTTAGTTGCAGTTGCCATGTTTTTTTGCTGGGTTTGCAAAATTAGTCAATAGGGAAACAAATCATAACTTTGTTAGATGCATTTTTCCCTAGTTTATATATTATTAGGTACACCTTGCTAGTACCGGGTTGGACCCCTTTTTGCCTTCAGAACTGCCTTAATTCTTCATAGCGTAGATTCACCAAGGTGTTGGAAACATTCCTCAGAGATGTTGGGCCATAGACACGATAGCATCACACCATCACCAGTATGCCCATTCCCCTCTGACATCGACAAGGCATTTTTGTCCACACTTTTCCAAACCATTCCACACCCTAGAGAAGGTTATGCATGAACATCCTAGTAGATCAGCAGTTTCTGAGATACTCAGACCAACTCACCTGGCACCAACAACCATGCTACGTTCATATTCAATTAAATACCCTTTTGTTCCACATTCTGATGCCCAGTTTGAACCAGTTCAGCCAATCGTCTTCACCACATCCAGATGCCTAAAAGCATTGAGTTGCTGCCGTGTGACTGGCTGATCAGCTGTGATCAGTGTCAACAATTGAAAAGGTGCATCTAATAAAGTGGCCTGTGTGTGCATATAGAGCTTGAATGGCTTCCACCATCGCTGCCTCAGATGTATACTAGGCATTATGTGGAAGGGCAAAGTGCCATACTCTGAGTTCTGCAGGCATACCAGAATTCCAAACATATGCTCTCCTCTGGAACCAACATCTGCAGTGACTTGGCCGTCTCCATCACTTGGATGATGGATGCGTCCCAAAAGACATGTAGTTGGAGCTCGCCACAAGCACAAGAACCTGCAGCCAGCCAAGTCTGCATTCTAAGGATGTCTGCAAGAAGGATCTCAAGTTGACTGTCACTGGCACTGATACTTGGGTAAATCAAGTCAAGAAACATAGTTCCTGGAGGACACCAGTCATGGTAAGTACCAAAAGCGCTGAGATCAAGAGGATCAGGCAGTAATCCCCTTCATCTGTGACCTGTGCGGTCAGACAAACCTATGCAACCTTACAAGAATGCTGAAGGATGCAAACTCCATCATCTTATGAGGTAGATGGATGCCACTGTTATGTGTCGGACGCAGCTCGGAGAACCGACCAGCGTTTGAAGGACCCAGTATGAAATAAGCAGAGCACGGTACAAAGGCTAACTGAATTTAATACATAACAGTGATAATACAAAAAGGTGCGGCCTGGCGTGGTGCGCTCCCAGCAGCGCTAACGGTCCGGAGCCAGAAGCTGTTTCGGACCCAAGGACCCCGCCGACACCCCCCAGGTGGCCGCAACAACCGAGTCTGTGAAAGAAGGAACCATTATGTGAGTCCACACTCTACACACAGAACACTTAAAGGTGTACAAACAGCAAACACTTCCTGGCTTGATTACTGATCAGCTTCCAACCTGCGGGCATGGAACATCCAGTTCACAAAACTCCACCGCAGTGGAAGCTGATACATGACCAACAAACAGCTCAATACAATAAGGTGTGAGGGACACCACATTTACTGACTGTATAACTGTTAGTCACAAAATCTAACGTACCTCAGGAAGTGTGCTGACGAGCGTGAGACCTCACCCCCTCCTCTTTCACAGACCGTGCATCAAACCTGGACGTTTCTCAGCATCCGCTGCTGATGAGATGGCTCCCGAGACGACGATCTCACCCGTCTGGTCACAAGGTCGAGTCTCTGGCAAATACACACTGTGCACTCCAGTCTTAAATGCCAACATGCTCCAATCCATCCAGATGCACCTCAGCTGTGAGTCCTGACGAGTCGCAGGTGATCAGGGTGAGGTCCTGACAGCCTCAGCAACACAGCCACTCAGTCCCAAATGCACGCCACCTGGGAGGAAAACAAACAGACAAACAAACCGGCAGCCAGGCCCCCCCCAGCCATATAACAGCCACAGATATAAACTTAACATTAGAACACACTGCCTGATACGTGCCTCACTCTCCATCATTCAGTCACTTATTTAAAATCAGAAATCAGATTACAACGAGGACAGTTACCATTTATCTTAGCCTTTATGACTACAAATTGTGTTTTTAACCATGCACGAGTGACTATTTGTGGGAAACAGAGCAATGAAAAGGAAAAATTGAAATGAAAGGCAATTTAAAAATGTCCTATAAATTGAACTCAAGTTCTGTAATCACATCACACAGCATGACTGTTGTACTAATGTGGACTTAGGGATCATTTAACTAACAAGTAATTAACAAACATGGCATCAAAAAGTGATAGACGGGATGAAAAAAAAAATCTCATCTTAGTATTTCACCTTTCCGTTAATTGAAACTCAGCAGCGGCAGTTAGTTGCGAGAATGAGGCTGCAGTGAACAGTTTCATCTTCTGTGGTGTAAAAACCTTCAAGAAAATCTTGTCTGAGGGAAGATGCTCTAAATCAGGTGACATGGATGTGACAAAGTTTATAGAGTGGTTTGAAGTACTTTTAGAGAATATTTGTCACCCCGTTCTACCAAGAGACTGATGGTGAAGTGATGTACAACTTGGTGCCGTTATCCACAAACACACATTCTAAATGCTTTCAATAAATAAAGAGATATAATGTATGTAGAACTGAAGTATTGTCACAATCCAAAAGGTATTCCTCTGCGCTCTCATCTTTCTCTTGCAGTTTTGAGGATGTGACAGTTGTTTATCATACTGTGCAAAAGTGAACCTCAATAAAGTGAGGTGCATTTAACAGTTGAAGAGCAACCAGAGATTCCAGAACCTCAACACACCCATCGTGCAGCATTTGCCTCAAAATGTACATATCCATTCATATTGCTTTTGTTTGCCTTGTATTTTTACCTGAGGTCATCAAATATGGCCATTGGGTATTGCGAAGGCTTTATGTCCATCTGTCTATCTGTGCTCAGCATAAGTCCAGTCCTATTACCGCTACAGTCTTCAAATTAACAGGGAAAATTCTTGGGACACAGACCTTGGACAAGTTCAAAGAAGGCTAACCTTGACCTATTTAATAGGTATTTCAAGAGGTTACAATGTTGCATTCTATTTCAATCTGTTCAGTTTAGTTTTTGAGTGGCAGGGGTGACAGCCAATTAGAGTAGAGCTGCACTGTGATGTCACAGTCTGGTTGCTAGCTGCAAACTCTGTTTCGTTTGTGTGTAAATATAACCTCTTTGTCATATATTATGTAAAAGCTAGCAAGAAATACAGTGGCCTTGGCATTTCATGATTTTTAATTTATTTATGCCATTTCAAGTACAAAAAGTAAATCAGATTTCACAATATAAAAATTTGGAAAATTATGTTCGTTAAACTCAAAATGAAATCAAATCTCTACACCTTGATATAAATTAATACAAATATAAAAGCCAAGATGATGGTTGCATAAGTAAGGAGCCTCCAGTTTTCTTCAGACAAGTCAGTTGATGGATACATGAACATTTCCAAGTCGCTAAATATGTCTTGAAATTTATTTACATAAAATATGAAGAAATACAAACAGTATGACACTCTATGGTAAATATGTATGGAGCAGACAGATCTCAAAAATTGAGTGACTGTGCAAAAAGGAGAAGGGTGAGGAAAGCCACCAAGACACTCAGACAACCCAGAAGAAGTTATAGACTTCTCTGGCTGTGATTGGAGAAATTGCAGAGGGTCACCCCTTTGAGTCTGGTCTGCTTGAGGTTTCTTCCTCAGAGGGAGTGTTTCCTTACCACTGCTACTCTAGGGGTTAATAAGGTTAGACCTTACTTGTGTGAAGCACATTGAGGCAACTGTGTTGTGATTTGGCGCTATATAAATGAAAATAGATTGAAATAAATTGAAATTGTTCCTCGTGCAAGTTTTGTATTTTGCATCACCAGTTATACAGCTTCATGATGAAGTGGTATAGAGGAGGATTTTCTTTCACCAAAACATCAAATCTAGGCTTGCATCTCAGATGTACCTTCAGGCAAATTGAAGCTGAACTTTCAGGTCTTTCTTTTTTTCTTTTTTTTTTTTTAAGAAAATCCTCATCATCCTATCATCTTGGCTTTCATAATTTTTATTAATGTATATCAAGTTGTAGAGATTTCTTTTCAGTTTGAGTTTAAGGAAAATAATTTTCCAAATTTTTATATTGAGAAACCTGATTTACTATTTGAAATGGCATAAATAAATTAAAATGCATGAAATACTAAGGGGCCAAATGCTTTTGCAAGCCACTGTAAACACTTCTAAAACTGGAAATACTGTTTTTGTAACCTAATAACACCTCTGAAGTGATTTGAAAGATGTCCGCTAACTCAAAGCTAACTTCTGCTCAAAACCTCATGTTCATATATTATGTAAAAGCTAGCTACAAATAAACACTTCTAAAAACTGAAATTGTTTTTGTAACCTGATAACATACCTATTTTTACACACAGGCAATCAAACCTGATATTGTCATCTGGAACAAGCAAGAGAAAAAAACCAAAATCATTGATGTGACAGTCCCCAATGATTACGGCCTGAATCGAGCTGAAAGGGGAAAGATCTCGAAATACCAAGACCTGAAAAATGACCTAAGAACAACATGGTCATTGAAAGACATTGATATCATCCCAGTTGTGGTTGGAGCAACAGGCCTGATGAAGAAGAACCTGAAGAAATACCTTGAGGCAATCCCCGGTCACCCAAGTGCACATGAGGTGCAGTTGTCTGCGATTAAGGGAACGATCACCATCTTGAAGAGAGCCCTCGGATACAATGCCAGATCTGGTTAGGATAACTATAGAGCCTAGGGTGCAACTTTAGACCCCAGGTTTGGGGCCCATTGCATTCTACTAAAAAGACATCAAAGATAAATGAAAAACCAAGGCAAAAAGCATTTGTCTGTTCTGAGTGCGGTAAAAAGTTTGGACGAAACGGCGACCTGAACCGCTTAAAAAAGATCTGCAAAACACAGCTGACACCAAAAAATAAAATCACAGCCATAAACCAGTTTGCAATACCAGTGGTGACCTATGGGTTTGGCATAGTGAACTGGCCACAATGCGAACTTAACAAATTGGACACAAAAACCAGAAAAATGCTCACCCTCCACAAAATCACATACAGAAATCAGTGCATGGACAGAATATACCTACCTCGCAGAGAAGGCGGTATGGGTCTTACTGAAATCAACTAGGCCTACAGAGCATCGATAATAAGTATTGGACAGTACTTAAAGAGCTCTGAAGAAGAAATCATAAAAATGGTCACACAACACCACGAGGCCATAAGTGAACGGACCTCAATCACTAAACTGGCAAAAAACTTTGGCGGAGAACTTCTACAAGAGAGAAAAAGCAACAGTCTCATGCCTGCAACAAAACTTGCAAGACAGACCAGAGAACAATACTGCAAAAAAGAAGGAAAACATCGAGTGGAAAGATGGAAACAACACAAAAGAGCCGGACGTTTCCAAGAAGAACTCGAAAAGGAATACATCGACAAAGTTGGATCAATGCAGTGGCTAAAAAAATGGAAAACTTGGTTTTGATGGAGAAAGAATTCTGATTGGAGCACAAGATCAGGGACTTCTAACTAATGGCTTCAAAAAAATGGCAGGGATCTCACAAAATGATAAATGCCGATTCTGTCATACAGCTGTTGAGAGTGTAAACCATCTAACATCAGCATGCCAGATCCTCATGGCAGATGGGCATTATACATCCAGACATAACAAGATCTGTCAATATCTCCACTGGAAGATCTGCAAGGAACTGGAGATGGAAGTCAAAGAACATGTCTGGGAGCACGAGCCAACACCAGTCTCATCCAACGGAAAAATAACGATCTTCTACGACAAAGAGATCCCAGCAGGAAGACACATAGAAGGAGGTGCAATCAAACCTGATATTGTCATCTGGAACAAGCAAGAGAAAACAGCCAAAATCATTGATGTGACAGTCCCCAATGATTACGGCCTGAATCGAGCTGAAAGGGGAAAGATCTCAAAATACCAAGACCTGAAAAATGACCTAAGAACAACATGGTCATTGAAAGACATCGATATCATTCCAGTTGTGGTGGGAGAAACAGGCCTGATGAAGAAGAACCTGAAGAAATACCTTGAGGCAATCCCCGGTCACCCAAGTGCACATGAGGTGCAGTTGTCTGCGATTAAGGGAACGATCACCATCTTGAAGAGAGCCCTCGGATACAATGCCAGATCTGGTTAAGATAACTATAGAACCTAGGATGCAACTTTAGACCCCAGGTTTGGGGCCCATTGCATTCTACTAAAAAGACATCAAAAATAAATGAAAAAACAAAAGGCAAAAAGCATTTGTCTGTTCTGAGTGCGGTAAAAGGTTTGGACGAAACGGCAACCTGAACAGACACATGATAATTCATCAAAGATAAATGAAAAAACAAAAGGCAATGCAACAGGAGGTTGAGAAAATGATAAGAGAAGGCATCTGCCCTCTGACGCAACCCATTACACCACCAAAAAATGATTGCCCTCAAAAAAAGTTTATCCCCGAAAAAACAAACCATCCACTGCCTCCCGAAAAACCGAACCATTCACTGCCTACCGAAAAACGGAACCATTTACTGCCTCCCGAAAAAATGAACAAGTCATTGCCCCCCCAAAAAACGAGCAACTCACTACCCCCCGAAAAAATGAACCATTCACTGCCTCCCGAAAAACCGAACCATTTACTGCCTCCCGAAAAAACGAACAACTCACTGCCTCCCGAAAAACCGAACGATTCACTGCCTCACGAAAAACCGAACCATTTATTGCCTCCCGAAAAAATGAACAACTCACTGCCCCCTGAAAAAACGAGCAACTCATTGCCCACCGAAAAAACGAGCAACTCACTAGCTCATCTACAAAATAATTCACAGGTGCACACAGACCCAGAACAGCAGGAACTAGAAGAGGAATTGGCAAATAAGATTGAAGAAACAAGAAAAATGGACATGAAAGAGCGCCCAAAACTGACTAAACTAAAAGAGAATAAAAAATTCAAAAATATCCTTCAAAAAGTTAACATAGGACTAACCAAACTGGTCCCAAGAGGAGCCACATTGACAGAGTTAAACTCTGTAAATTATGGAGCGGCATGGTACATACAAAGTAAATTAGCCCCACAAGATTTGGAGAGAAACAGTACCACAAATAAGAAAAAGAATACCATGCCATGATGGAAAAAGAAATTACAACAAAAAATCAGCTGCCTAAGAGCAGAGATCTCCCAAATGGCCACATTTTTGGGAAACAAGAACCACAAAAAGAATCTTCTAAAAAAAAAAAAAAATCGCATTAAAAGAAAATACAATGTTGAAGACAAACTGCTAGGTGGAAGGCTGGCTGAACATCAAGCCTTAGTAAAAGCTTTCGCAGCACAAATTAGGAATAAAGACAAGAAAATACAAGCAAAACAGATAAACAAACTATTTGCAACAAACCCCAGACTAGTGTACAGAAAGCTGGCAAATGACACAATAGAAGTACAACAACCACCTGAGAGAGAGGAAATTGAAAAATTTTGGAGACCACTCTTTGAAGACCCAAAACAACACCAAGAGGCTGAGTGGATTGAAAAAATACAACAGAAAAACAAAGACAAACAACAAATGCCAGCAATTGTAATCAATGAAGAAGAGATCAGAAAGAAAATGAGTGAATACAATAACTTCAAGGCACCTGGCATCGACAAAATCCCAAATTTTTGGCTGAAAAGACTGACAGCATTACACCAACATTATGCTGTGGCTTTCACAAAAATATTGAACGGAGAAGAGGACACACCAGACTGGCTAACGACAGGGAACACAAGCCTAATTCCAAAGACCAAGGATACACAGCTTCCCAACAAGTACAGACCCATCTGCTGCCTAACAACAACATACAAATGGCTGACAGGAATCATAACTGATGCCATTTATAAACATCTTGACAATGGTGGCTACCTGGAAAATGAACAGAAAGGATGTTCCAAAAGAAGATTAGGAGCTAAAGACCAGTTACTGACAAAGTTATCCTGGAGGACTGCAAAACAAGGCAGAGGAACCTCAGCATGGCTTGGATTGATTACAAAAAGGCATTTGACAGTGTACCACACTCCTGGATCTTGAGGTGCTTAGAACTCTACAACATCAATGAGAAAATAAGAACTTTCCTGAGAGCACAAATGAACAAGTGGAACACCACCATCACCCTCAGTCACACAGAGGGACAAATAACAATCCCAGACGTACGAGTTCAGAGAGGGATACTTCAAGGAGACAGTCTTTCACCTCTCTTATTCTGCTTAATCATGGACCCGCTCAGCAAGATCCTGAAGGAGCAAGACATCAGATATGACTTAAGTAAAGACAAAGGAAAGGAAAACCAAAAACTTGTGAACCATCTGTTGTTCATGGACGATTTGAAAATCTATGCCAACACAAAAAACGGACTCACTCAACTCGTGGAAACTGCCCATAAGTTCTCAAAAGACATTGGCATGGAATTTGGACTGGATAAATGCTCAAAATGCACAATGCCAAAAGGAAAAAAGACAAAAACCGAAAACATACAATTGGATGAAGGGAGCTACATTGAAGACCTGGCTGCAGACTCCACATACAAATACTTGGGAATTGAACAAAGTAATTCAATTGAACACAAGAAAATGAGAACAAAAACAACAAAAGAATACGTAAACCGCTTAAAAAAGATCTGCAAAACACAGCTGACACAAAAAATAAAATCACAGCCATAAACCAGTTTGCAACACCAGTGGTGACCTATGGGTTTGGCATAGTGAACTGGCCACAATGCGAGCTTAATAAATTGGACACAAAAACCAGAAAAATGCTCACCCTCCACAAAATCACATACAGAAATCAGTGCATGGACAGAATATACCTACCTCGCAGAGAAGGCGGTATGGGTCTTACTGAAATCAACCAGGCCTACAGAGCATCGATAATAAGTATTGGACAGTACTTAAAGAGCTCTGAAGAAGAAATCATAAAAACGGTCACACAACATCACAAAGCCATAACTGAACGGACCTCAATCACTAAACTGGAAAAAAACTTTGGCGGAGAACTTCTACAAGAGAGAAAAAGCAACAGTCTCATGCCTGCAACAAAACTTGCAAGACAGACCAGAGAACAATACTGCAAAAGAGAAGGAAAACACGAGTGGAAAGATGGAAACAACACAAAAGAGCCGGACGTTTCCAAGAAGAACTCGAAAAGGAATACATCGACAAAGTTGGATCAATGCAGTGGCTAAAAAAATGGAAAACTTGGTTTTGATGGAGAAATAATTCTGACTGGAGCACAAGATCAGGGACTTCTAACTAATGGCTTCAAAAAAATGGCAGGGATCTCACAAAATGATAAATGCCGATTCTGTCATACAGCTGTTGAGAGTGTAAACCATCTAACATCAGCATGCCAGATCCTCATGGCAGATGGGCATTATACATCCAGACATAACAAGATCTGTCAATATCTCCACTGGAAGATCTGCAAGGAACTGGAGATGGAAGTCAAAGAACATGTCTGGGAGCACGAGCCAACACCAGTCTCATCCAATGGAAAAGTAACGATCTTCTACGACAAAGAGATCCCAGCAGGAAGACACATTGAAGGAGGTGCAATCAAACCTGATATTGTCATCTGGAACAAGCAAGAGAAAACAGCCAAAATCATTGATGTGACAGTCCCCAATGATTACGGCCTGAATCGAGCTGAAAGGGGAAAGATCTCGAAATACCAAGACCTGAAAAATGACCTAAGAACAACATGGTCATTGAAAGACATCAATATCATTCCAGTTGTGGTGGGAGAAACAGGCCTGATGAAGAAGAACCTGAAGAAATACCTTGAGGCAATCCCCGGTCACCCAAGTGCACATGAGGTGCAGTTGTCTGCGATTAAGGGAACGATCACCATCTTGAAGAGAGCCCTCGGATAAAATGCCAGATCTGGTTAAGATAACTATAGAACCTAGGGTGCAACTTTAGACCCCAGGTTTGGGGCCCATTGCATTCTACTAAAAAGACATTAAAGATAAATGAAAAACCAAATTGTACGTAAGACAATGGGATCTTAATAAATACTTAGACAACTGTAATTCATAAAGAACACTATGCTCATACGGCTAAGGGAATTTTAGCACTGCGTTATTTTTCATGATTTATTCACGTTTTCCTTTGTGACCTGCTGAGGCACTACAGGTGAAAATTAACTTGTACCTAATACTCCTACAATACATCAAATGGTGACATTTACGTTCAAAATTATACAGTGTCACTGACAAATAACAATGGCACTATTGGGAGCCAACATTTCTGCCTGTGAGATCTAAATGAGTCATTTGATGGGGATCATTTCACACAGGCAAGGATGTGCTCCCTCTTTTTTAATGTCAGGGTTTGCCGTATCACAGGGGACAGATGTGCAAATGTCAACATCCACCCCTGAATTTACATGGCAAAGAAAATGTTTTTAAAGTGACACAATCAAGAGACCAATAGATCTTGAAGGAAGACTAAAAAAAAAACATCCTTCATGATGAAAGACAATCAGTCCTACAATAAACTGTCAGATACACTGTGGATGCACCATTGCACAAACCCAAAACTGTTATCAGCACTATCTATCCACCAGGGACAAGGCCATCATAGTAATCATTTTTACACATAGAAGAAGCCAAGTCCTCTAGATGCCCTGAGGATTCCATAGAATGAGGATGCTATCAGTCTGTAACTCCCACTAGATGGAAGCCAGTCTGGCACACATACAGTAGTGTTCAGAATAATAGTAGTGCTATGTGACTAAAAAGATTAATCCAGGTTTTGAGTATATTTCTTATTGTTACATCGGAAACAAGGTACCAGTAGATTCAGTAGATTCTCACAAATCCAACAAGACCAAGCATTCATGATATGCACACTCTTAAGGCTATGAAATTGGGCTATTAGTAAAAAAAAATAGAAAAGGGGGTGTTCACAATAATAATAGCATCTGCTGTTGACGCTACAAAGTCAAAACTATTATATTCAAACTGCATTTTTAGCAATCCTGTGAATCACTAAACTAGTATTTAGTTGTGTAACCACAGTTTTTCATGATTTCTTCAAGTCTGCGAGGCATTAATGTTGTTGGTTTGGAACCAAGATTTTGCTTGTTTATTGGGTGCTTGGGGTCATTGTCTTGTTGAAACACCCATTTCAAGGGCATGTCCTCTTCAGCATAAGGCATCATGACCTCTTCAAGTATTTTGACATATCCAAACTGATCCATGATACCTGGTATGCGATATATAGGCCCAACACCATAGTAGGAGAAACATGCCCATATCATGATGTTTGCACCACCATGCTTCACTGTCTTCACTGTGAACTGTGGCTTGAATTCAGAGTTTGGGGGTCATCTCACAAACTGTCTGCGGCCCTTGGACCCAAAAAGAACAATTTTACTCTCATCAGTCCACAAAATATTCCTCCATTTCTCTTTAGGCCAGTTGATGTGTTCTTTGGCAAATTGTAACCTCTTCTGCACATGTCTTTTATTTAACAGAGGGACTTTGCAGGGGATTCTTGCAAATAAATTAGCTTCACACAGGCGTCTTCTAACTGTCACAGCACTTACAGGTAACTCCAGACTGTCTTTGATCATCCTGGAGCTGATCAATGGGTGAGCCTTTGCCATTCTGGTTATTCTTCTATCCATTTTGATGGTTGTTTTCCATTTTCTTCCATGCATCTCTGGTGTTTTTGTCCATTTTATAGCATTGGAGATCATTGTAGATGAACAGCCTATAATTTTTTGCACTTGCGTATAAGTTTTCCCCTCTCCAATCAACTTTTTAATCAAACTCTGCTGTTCTTCTGAACAATGTCTTGAGTGTCCCATTTTCCTCAGGCCTTCAAAGAGAAAAGCATGTTCAACAGGTGCTGGCTTCATCCTTAAATAGGGGACACCTGATTCACACCTGTTTGTGCCACAAAATTGACGAACTCACTGACTGAATGCCACACTACTATTATTGTGAACACCCCCTTTTCTACTTTTTTTTTACTAATAGCCCAATTTCATAGTCTTAAGAGTGTGCATATCATGAATGCTTGGTCTTGTTGGATTTGTGAGAATCTACTGAATCTACTGGTACCTTGTTTCCCATGTAACAATAAGAAATATACTCAAAATCTGGATTAATCTTTTTAGTCACATAGCACTACTATTATTCTGAACACTACTGTAACTACCCCAGCCAAGGCTGGTACCATTTATAGCTGTGTGGACTGGGACAATGAAGTTGAAGTATCTTTTCCAAGGATAATGACAGTAGCATTCCCAGTAATCGAACCCCAAGTTGACATCTTGGTAGTCCAACTCCATATCCACTGAACTACCTCTTGTGCAGATAACAGTACTGTCTGAAAAAATGGTTGAAAAATCTCGTACCTTCTACAAAGGTTTTCAATTCTTTCCTTTTGCTGCAAACCAATGTTTTATCCTCAACAGTGGTCAAAGATGGCCAGCAAGAAATGCAGTCATTCCGGCAATACACAAGGAACATCCAAAGAGACCTAGTACCAAAGACATCTAGTTGCCACCTTAAGTTAGTGGTTAGCTGTCAGCCTCTATAATGATCTGTATTGCTGTTTTCAGGCATGAGACATCCTGAATGATTGGCCACATGCTGAATCTGCACATCAACTCTCAGACTGCACGCATCTTTTAGCACCGTCAATTTTGTTTCACACATGCTGATACAATGAGGTGTGAACCAATTTGTTCACTTCTTTTTGCGTGTGTTTAAAAAAAACAAGTCAGTCTTTTGTAAATAAGAATAAATGAGCTTTTAATCAGGGTTTAGAAACTAGTCAGGTTCACATTCTATTTTTGTCCAAGTTTGTTAGATTAATATATATGCATTGTTAGGTTATATCATGTGGAATTTAAATATCGGTGTTTACATAGGAAAAGATTAATGCAGTGGCTGCTCTATAAATTACATAATTTTGTGTATTCCCAAATCTAAGTAGCCTACAATCTTAAAATAATCCAGTATGTTCAGGGACATGAAATACACTGACATAATTACATTAGATTAGATAGAATTTTATTGATCCCTTGGGAAAATCAGGGAAATTGAGGTTCCAGCAGCATTGTATAGCAGCACACAGGGTAAGAAGCACACAGTCTCAAAGGTGAAAAAAAAAACAATTTTCAAATATACATATAAATGCACATACACAATATAAATACCAGACATAGTGATCAATACTGGTTTACTGGCTACTACTGTCCCTCTCAGACTCCTATTAACATGTGGTTCATGGTCCAGCATAGTTGCATCTTGCCAGTAGTCCTAGTAAGTCCTATATAGGCTCTGAAGCCTATTGGTGGTGTTGGTGCTGTTCCTGGCATTCTCTGATGTGAAGTGGGTGAGACTCTACAACTCCCCCTAGATGAGACAACAGTATAATGCAGGTTACTCCTCATTTCAACTCTGGCTGTCTGGGATGAAGCAGAAGAAGCATCTTGTGCAAGGATACAGACAAGCATCATGATCGGGAATCAAACCCACGTCTACATATTGGGAACCCAATTGCCAATAGCCACTGATACAAATCAGCTTTGCTCACACATGGTATGGCTCTTCATTTTCTGGGGAGGAATTACTGTGGCTCAAGACCTTGATCCCAGGAACTTTTATTTGTATAAACAAAAATCTGTGATTGGAAGGAAACCATATGTAAGGGATAATTGTCTAAAATCCCAGGATGAAATTTTTTCCAAAAACTGCTCGACTTGTCCATGGAAACCCAAGTTTCTCTGTGAATTAGAAACCAAGATAGAGCTCAATATGTTTTAAGGCAGCCAATGTAAGCATTCATATTTATTGACATTAAATGTACTGCATTTATATAGCACTTTTCCATCTTCATTAGACGCTGAAAGCACTTTATAAATTATGCCTCACATTCACCCCAATGTGAGAGTGCTGCCATGCAAGGAGCTCACTACACAGCGGGAGCAACTAGGGGATTAAGGACCTTGCCGAAGGGCCTTTAGTGATTTTCCAGTCAGGCTGGGATTTGAACCGAGGATCCTCTGGTCTCAAGTTCAACGCTTTAACCACTAGACAACTGATTTAGGTTCCTTTGGTTGTTATGTATCCAAAGTGTATGCTTGCTAATCGACCAAAATTTTTATAAAATTTAAAAGCTGTTGACATTGTGAATCGGATTAAAACATACTTTGTTTTGTTTCACAATTGTCCTTGTTGTTTAACTTGGCATACTGCAATACTGCATAAGGAAAGTATTCACACCACTTTTTCCACATTTTGTTATGTTACAGCCTTATTCCAAAATTAAGTCAATTCATTTTCTTCCCTTCAAAATTCTCCTCACAACATCCCATAATGACAACATGAAAAGTTTGTGAAATTTTTCCAAATTTATTAAAAGCAACAAACTAATAAATCACTTGTATGTTAAGTATTCACATTCTTTCCTTCAATCCTGACTAGTCTCCCAGTTCCTGCCACTGAAAAACATCCCCGCAGCATGATGCTGCCACCACCATGCTTCAATGTAGAGATGGTGCCTGGTTTCCTCCAAACATGACACCTCACATTCATACTAAAGAGTTCAATGTTTTACTAAGGAGAGGCTTCCATCTGGCCACTCTACCATACAGGCCTGATTGGTGGATTGCTGCAGAGATGGTTGTCCTCCTGGAAGATTCTCTCTGCACAGAGGAATGCTGGAGCTCTGATAGAGTGACCATCGGGTTCTTGATCACCATTCTGACTAAGGCCCTTTTTCCCACGGGCAGCCAGCTCTTGGAAGAGTCCTGGTGGATCTGAACGTCTTCCATTTATAGATGATGGAGGCCACTGTGTTCATTGGGACCTTCAAAGCAGCAGAAATGTTTCTGTACCCTTCCACGGATTTGTGCTTTGAGACAATGCTGTCTCATAGGTCTATAGACAATTCCTTTGACTTCACTGACATGTACTGTCGACTGTGGGACCTTCAGTGGTGGGCACAGTTCCGATAATCCGATAACCGATAATTATCGAAGATAATGTTTTCATTATCGGATTATCTTTTTAGATAACTTTGAAAACCATTATTGGACTAATACTATGTAACACAATTTTTGTTCCTGGCTTCTAAGTGTTATATTTCAACTGCTTATGTCTAAAGTCTATGGAAAAATGACTACATTCAGCACAAACTTTGATTTTATTATTTTTTTTATTTTTTTTTTTTTACGTTCTAGAAAGTTCTAAAAGTTTCTTGAAATTTCTAGATAATTCTGGAAACTTCTAGAAAATTCTGGACAGTTCTAGCAGTTAAAGAATATTCTAGAAGACGACTCAGTAGTAGTGAAGGCGAATCAAGAATATTCTTGAAAACAGACAAATTTCAAAATATCATTGTCCTGATCACAGAAGCAAAGTTTCTGTGGAATAACAGCTATTTTCTATTTATTTAAGGCATAACAGGTTAGGAAAACACACTGTGTACCCAGGAACAAAACAAAAATAAAAATTTGTTACATAGTGTTATCTTGCGATAAATTTTTTGTCCGGTAATTTTTAGACCGATAACATGGTAAATAAAGCTTAACAGCTACAAATATTTATAAAACTTAAAATCAGTTGAGCACCTACCTGTTAAATGTTTTGTAGCTGATGTGTAGTTCTGCCCTCTGCAAAACAGAGAAGAGCTGCTTTAAGAAGAAACCACTCTATCCTCTGCAAACAAAGGAGAACTGGTCCCAGAGGGGGAAAAAAAACTCATTTCTCTTAACCCCATACTGATATGTGGGCGATATCACCCAAGTCATCTAGAGGCATACATTTTTAACTTATGGTTCATCTTTTAACCAAACTAATGTCAGACAAGTTATTTAAATTGTCATGTCTGAAGTTTTGTAAAGTGAAAATATCAGATATATGTTTTAGTTTTAAAGTAATGCGCTAAATTTTAAGTTTTTAGTGTGGATATATGCTGTGCCCAGCAGTGCATTATGGGTAGGATAGGGTAATAGTACGTTCACGACATGAGAAATGCATTTGAAACACTCTGATAAGGCTCTACGGACAACAGCATTAAACTCTAGTGCCTAAAACTCTCGTGAATATATTCTCTGGGTTTATAGACATTGTTATTGTGTCTGCGTTTATTAAATTCCATGCATCTTAAATGTAGCAGACACGGATTATCTGGAATTTTGTTTTGGCAAGTTTTCAAGGTCTCTACTGCCATCTACTGGCCAGTAGTGTTCATTCGCCCTATTGATGTATCCCATAATCCCTTGCGTGCCAGAGAGTCGCTGCAGTCAACAACATATAAATAATCAACACAATGACAGTTGTAAATTAATATTATACTACAAAAATACAAATTTTTATGCTTTTCGTCACGTTAATAATAGACTGCTGCATGATATTTTTGCGAGCTCTTGCTTGCCTCTACTGGTGGTTGGCTCTCACTGCGGTATTGTATCACTTCCTGTTCCGGAGCACAGCAGTGTTTTGCTGTATCTGTTAACTGTTTAATCTGCGCAGTTAGATTGATCTAGATAACTAGATAACGATTTGTTTCACAGTGTAATCTTCACGTGCCTTAACTAAAGCACTCCCTCTGCTGAATCACCTCTAAATTATTTACACATTATACACTTTGTGTGTTTTTAGGAATCTGCTAGCTTAGCGCAGCTACTTGCTCTTAGCCGGTTTAGCATGGCGGCTTCTACTGTCTCTCCTGCACTTTTCTGCTCTGGGTGTGAAATGTTTAGTTATTTCTCGGCCTCCTTTAGCAGTAATGGTACTTGTAATAAGTGTAGCTTATTCGTAGCTTTGGAGGCCAGGCTGGGTGAATTGGAGACTCGGCTCCGCACCGTGGAAAATTCTACAGCTAGCCAGGCCCCTGTGGTCAGTGTGGACCAAGGTAGCTTAGCCGCCGTTAGTTTCCCTCTGGCAGATCCCGAGCAGCCGGGAAAGCAGGCCAACTGGGTGACTGTGAGGAGGAAGCGTAGTTCTAAACAGAAGCCCCGTGTACACCGCCAACCCGTTTACATTTCTAACCGTTTTTCCCCACTCGACGACACACCCGCCGAGGATCAAACTCTGGTTATTGGCGACTCTGTTTTGAGAAATGTGAAGTTAGCGACACCAGCAACCATAGTCAATTGTCTTCCGGGGGCCAGAGCAGGCGACATTGAAGGAAATTTGAAACTGCTGGCTACGGCTAAGCGTAAATTTGGTAAGATTTTTATTCACGTCAGCAGTAATGACACCCGGTTACGCCATTCAGAGGTCACTAAAATTAACATTGAATTGGTGTGTAACTTTGCAAAAACAATGTCGGACTCTGTAGTTTTCTCTGGGCCCCTCCCCAATCGGACCGGGAGTGACATGTTTAGCCGCATGAGTGGTGTCCAAAAAATGAGGTGGGCTTCATAGATAATTGGCAAAGCTTCTGGGGAAAACCTGGTCTTGTTAGGAGAGACGGCATCCATCCCACTTTGGATGGAGCAGCTCTCATTTCTAGAAATCTGGCCAATTTTCTTAAATCCTCCAAACCGTGACTATCCAGGGTTGGGACCAGGAAGCAGAGTTGTAGTCTTACACACCTCTCTGCAGCTTCTCTCCCCCTGCCATCCCCTCATTACCCCATCCCCGTAGAGACGGTGCCTGCTCCCAGACTACCAATAACCAGCAAAAATCTATTTAAGCATTAAAATTCAAAAAGAAAAAATAATATAGCACCTTCAACTGCACCACAGACTAAAACAGTTAAATGTGGTCTATTAAACATTAGGTCTGTCTCTTCTAAGTCCCTGTTAGAAAATGATATAATAATTGATCAACATATTGATTTATTCTGCCTTACAGAAACCTGGTTACAGCAGGATGAATATGTTAGTATAAATGAGTCAACACCCCCGAGTCACACTAACTGCCAGAATGCTCGTAGCACGGGCCGAGGTGGAGGATTAGCAGCAATCTTCCATTCCAGCTTATTAATTAATCAAAAACCCAGACAGAGCTTTAATTCATTTGAAAGCTTGACTCTTAGTCTTGTCCATCCAAATTGGAAGTCCCAAAAACCAGTTTTATTTGTTATTATCTATCGTCCACCTGGTCGTTACTGTGAGTGTCTCTGTGAATTTTCGGACCTTTTGTCTGACTTAGTGCTTAGCTCAGATAAGATAATTATAGTGGGCGATTTTAACATCCACACAGATGCTGAGAATGACAGCCTCAACACTGCATTTAATCTATTATTAGACTCAATTGGCTTTGCTCAAAATGTACATGAGTCCACCCACCACTTTAATCATATCTTAGATCTTGTTCTGACTTATGGTATGGAAATTGAAGACTTAACAGTATTCCCTGAAAACTCCCTTCTGTCTGATCATTTCTTAATAACATTTACATTTACTCTGATGGACTACCCAGCAGTGGGGAATAAGTTTCATTACACTAGAAGTCTTTCAGAAAGCGCTGTAACTAGGTTTAAGGATATGATTCCTTCTTTATGTTCTCTAATGCCATATACCAACACAGTGCAGAGTAGCTACCTAAACTCTGTAAGTGAGATAGAGTATCTCGTCAATAGTTTTACATCCTCATTGAAGACAACTTTGGATGCTGTAGCTCCTCTGAAAAAGAGAGCTTTAAATCAGAAGTGCCTGACTCCGTGGTATAACTCACAAACTCGCAGCTTAAAGCAGATAACCCGTAAGTTGGAGAGGAAATGGCATCTCACTAATTTAGAAGATCTTCACTTAGCCTGGAAAAAGAGTCTGTTGTTCTATAAAAAAAAAGCCCTTCGTAAAGCCAGGACATCTTACTACTCATCACTAATTGAAGAAAATAAGAACAACCCCAGGTTTCTTTTCAGCACTGTAGCCAGGCTGACAAAGAGTCAGAGCTCTATTGAGCCGAGTATTCCTTTAACTTTAACTAGTAATGACTTCATGACTTTCTTTGCTAATAAAATTTTAACTATTAGAGAAAAAATTACTCATAACCATCCCAAAGACGTATCATTATCTTTGGCTGCTTTCAGTGATGCCGGTATTTGGTTAGACTCTTTCTCTCAGATTGTTCTGTCTGAGTTATTTTCATTAGTTACTTCATCCAAACCATCAACATGTCTATTAGACCCCATTCCTACCAGGCTGCTCAAGGAAGCCCTACCATTATTTAATGCTTCGATCTTAAATATGATCAATCTATCTTTATTAATTGGCTATGTACCACGGGCTTTTAAGGTGGCAGTAATTAAACCATTACTTAAAAAGCCATCACTTGACCCAGCTATCTTAGCTAATTATAGGCCAATCTCCAACATTCCTTTTCTCTCAAAAATTCTTGAAAGGGTAGTTGTAAAACAGCTAACTGATCATCTGCAGAGGAATGGTCTATTTGAAGAGTTTCAGTCAGGTTTTAGAATTCATCATAGTACAGAAACAGCATTACTGAAGGTTACAAATGATCTTCTTATGGCCTCAGACAGTGGACTCATCTCTGTGCTTGTTCTGTTAGACCTCAGTGCTGCTTTTGATACTGTTGACCATAAAATTTTATTACAGAGATTAGAGCATGCCATAGGTATTAAAGGCACTGTGCTGCGGTGGTTTGAATCATATTTGTCTAATAGATTACAATTTGTTCATGTAAATGGGGAATCTTCTTCACAGACTAAAGTTAATTATGGAGTTCCACAAGGTTCTGTGCTAGGACCAATTTTATTCACTTTATATATGCTTCCCTTAGGCAGTATTATTAGACGGTATTGCTTAAATTTTCATTGTTACGCAGATGATACCCAGCTTTATCTATCCATGAAGCCAGAGGACACACACCAATTAGCTAAACTGCAGGATTGTCTTACAGACATAAAGACATGGATGACCTCTAATTTCCTGCTTTTAAACTCAGATTAAACTGAAGTTATTGTACTTGGCCCCACAAATCTTAGAAACATGGTGTCTAACCAGATCCTTACTCTGGATGGCATTACCCTGACCTCTAGTAATACTGTGAGAAATCTTGGAGTCATTTTTGATCAGGATATGTCATTCAAAGCACATATTAAACAAATATGTAGGACTGCTTTTTTGCATTTACGCAATATCTCTAAAATTAGAAAGGTCTTGTCTCCGAGTGATGCTGAAAAACTAATTCATGCATTTATTTCCTCTAGGCTGGACTATTGTAATTCATTATTATCAGGTTGTCCTAAAAGTTCCCTAAAAAGCCTTCAGTTAATTCAAAATGCTGCAGCTAGAGTACTGACGGGGACTGGAAGGAGAGAGCATATCTCACCCATATTGGCCTCTCTTCATTGGCTTCCTGTTAATTCTAGAATAGAATTTAAAATTCTTCTTCTTACTTATAAGGTTTTGAATAATCAGGTCCCATCTTATCTTAGGGACCTCGTAGTACCATATCACCCCAATAGAGCGCTTCGCTCTCAGACTGCAGGCTTACTTGTAGTTCCTAGGGTTTGTAAGAGTAGAATGGGAGGCAGAGCCTTCAGCTTTCAGGCTCCTCTCCTGTGGAACCAGCTCCCAATTCAGATCAGGGAGACAGACACCCTCTCTACTTTTAAGATTAGGCTTAAAACTTTCCTTTTTGCTAAAGCTTATAGTTAGGGCTGGATCAGGTGACCCTGAACCATCCCATAGTTATGCTGCTATAGACGTAGACTGCTGGGGGGTTCCCATGATGCACTGTTTCTTTCTCTTTTTGCTCTGTATGCACCACTCTGCATTTAATCATTAGTGATCGATCTCTGCTCCCCTCCACAGCATGTCTTTTTCCTGGTTCTCTCCCTCAGCCCCAACCAGTCCCAGCAGAATACTGCCCCTCCCTGAGCCTGGTTCTGCTGGAGGTTTCTTCCTGTTAAAAGGGAGTTTTTCCTTCCCACTGTAGCCAAGTGCTTGCTCACAGGGGGTCGTTTTGACCGTTGGGGTTTTACATAATTATTGTATGGCCTTGCCTTACAATATAAAGCGCCTTGGGGCAACTGTTTGTTGTGATTTGGCGCTATATAAAAAAAAAATTGATTGAAATTGATTGTATATTGTAAGGCAAGGCCATACAATAATTATGAAAAACCCCAACGGTCAAAACGACCCCCTATGAGCAAGCACTTGGCTACAGTGGGAAGGAAAAACTCCCTTTTAACAGGAAGAAACCTCCAGCAGAACCAGGCTCAGGGAGGGGCAGTCTTCTGCTGAGACTGGTTGGGGCTGAGGGAAAGAACCAGGAAAAAGACATGCTGTGAAGGGGGGCAGAGATCGATCACTAATGATTAAATGCAGAGTGATGCATACGGAGCAAAAAGAGAAAGAAACAGTGCATCATGGGAACCCCCCCACAGTCTACGTCTAAAGCAGCATAACCAAGGGATGGTCCAGGGTCACCTAATCCAGCCCTAACTATAAGCCTTAGCGAAAAGGAAAGTTTTAAGCCTAATCTTAAAAGTAGAGAGGGTATCTGTCTCCCTGATCTGA
Source organism: Thalassophryne amazonica (assembly GCF_902500255.1). Lineage (NCBI taxonomy): Eukaryota > Metazoa > Chordata > Actinopteri > Batrachoidiformes > Batrachoididae > Thalassophryne > Thalassophryne amazonica. Next base: position 66,481,392 of record NC_047113.1, read on the forward strand.
ATTGGGAGCTGGTTCCACAGGAGAGGAGCCTGAAAGCTGAAGGCTCTGCCTCCCATTCTACTCTTACAAACCCTAGGAACTACAAGTAAGCCTGCAGTCTGAGAGCGAAGCGCTCTAATGGGGTAATATGGTACTACGAGGTCCCTAAGATAAGATGGGACCTGATTATTCAAAACCTTATAAGTAAGAAGAAGAATTTTAAATTCTAATCTAGAATTAACAGGAAGCCAATGAAGAGAGGCCAACACGGGTGAGATATGCTCTCTCCTGCTAGTCCCCGTCAGTACTCTAGCTGCAGCATTCTGAACCAACTGAAGGCTTTTTAGGGAACTTTTAGGACAACCTGATAATAATGAATTACAATAGTCCAGCCTAGAGGAAATAAATGCATGAATTAATTTTTCAGCATCACTCTGAGACAAGACCTTTCTGATTTTAGAGATACTGCGTAAATGCAAAAAGGCAGTCCTACATATTTGTTTAATATGCGCTTTGAATGACATATCCTGATCAAAAATGACTCCAAGATTTCTCACAGTATTACTAGAGATCAGGGAAATGCCATCCAGAGTAAGGATCTGGTTAGACACCATGCTTCTAAGATTTGTGGGGCCAAGTACAATAACTTCAGTTTTATCTGAGTTTAAAAGCAGGAAATTAGAGGTCATCCATGTCTTTATGTCTGTAAGACAATCCTGCAGTTTAGCTAATTGGTGTGTATCCTCTGGCTTCATGGATAGATAAAGCTGGGTATCATCTGCGTAACAATGAAAATTTAAGCAATACCGTCTAATAATACTGCCTAAGGGAAGCATGTATAAAGTGAATAAAATTGGTCCTAGCACAGAACCTTGTGGAACTCCATAATTAACTTTAGTCTGTGAAGAAGATTCCCCATTTACATGAACAAACTGTAATCTATTAGACAAATATGATTCAAACCACCGCAGCGCAGTGCCTTTAATACCTATGACATGCTCTAATCTCTGTAATAAAATTTTATGGTCAACAGTATCAAAAGCAGCACTGAGGTCCAACAAAACAAGCACAGAGATAAGTCCACTGTCCGAAGCCATAAGAAGATCATTTGTAACCTTCACTAATGCTGTTTCTGTACTATGATGAATTCTAAAACCTGACTGAAACTCTTCAAATAGACCATTCCTCTGCAGGTGATCAGTTAGCTGTTTTACAACTACCCTCTCAAGAATCTTTGAGAGAAAAGGAAGGTTGGAGATTGGCCTATAATTAGCTAAGATAGCTGGGTCAAGTGATGGCTTTTTAAGTAATGGTTTAATTACTGCCACCTTAAAGGCCTGTGGTACATAACCAACTAACAAAGATAGATTGATCATATTTAAGATTGAAGCATTGAATAATGGTAGGACTTCCTTGAGCAGCCTGGCAGGAATGGGGTCTAATAAACATGTTGATGGTTTGGATGAAGTAACTAATGAAAATAACTCAGACAGAACAATCGGAGAGAAAGAGTCTAACCAAATACCGGCATCACTGAAAGAAGCCAAAGATAACGATACATCTTTGGGATGGTTATGAGTAATTTTTTCTCTAATAGTCAAAATTTTGTTAGTAAAGAAAGTCATGAAGTCATTACTAGTTAAAGTTAATGGAATACTCAGCTCAATAGAGCTCTGACTCTTTGTCAGCCTGGCTACAGTGCTGAAAAGAAACCTGGGGTTGTTCTTATTTTCTTCAATTAGTGATGAGTAGAAAGATGTCCTAGCTTTACGGAGGGCTTTTTTATAGAGCAACAAACTCTTTTTCCAGGCTAAGTGAAGATCTTCTAAATTAGTGAGACGCCATTTCCTCTCCAACTTACGGGTTATCTGCTTTAAGCTACGAGTTTGTGAGTTATACCACGGAGTCAGGCACTTCTGATTTAAAGCTCTCTTTTTCAGAGGAGCTACAGCATCCAAGGTTGTCTTCAATGAGGATGTAAAACTATTGACGAGATACTCTAACTCCCTTACAGAGTTTAGGTAGCTACTCTGCTCTGTGTTGGTATATGACATTAGAGAACATAAAGAAGGAATCACATCCTTAAACCTAGTTACAGCGCTTTCTGAAAGACTTCTAGTGTAATGAAACTTATTCCCCACTGCAGGGTAATCCATCAGGGTAAATGTAAATGTTATTAAAAAATGATCAGACAGAAGGGAGTTTTCAGGGAATACTGTTACTGCTATATAAATAAAACTGATTGATTGATTGATTGATACCCTGACAACTTGCTAAAACAATTACAACAAATAATCCGTGTCTGTTATGTTTAATCTGCGTGGAATTTAATAAACGCAAACCGAATTTCAGACATATTATATATTTTAGTCTGGAACAAAGAGGACAAACAGTGTTGTAAAGAACAATAAGACCTTAAAGAGCAAACTTCACTTTCCCCCAGAACGACATGATCAGGAAGCGATTGTAGCTCACAGCAGCTCCCATTGAAAATAACAGAGACAGCCTGTGATTCTCACGTTTACATAAAATAAACAATAACAATGTCTATAAACCTAGTGAATATATTCACGAGAGTTTTAGGCACAATATAAAAATAGTTTTATGTTGCGATGTTAATGGTGTTGTCTGTGTGCAGTTAAAGTGCAGTGTGATCAGAGCGTCTCAATGCAGTTCTCAATGTTACGGAGATCTCGCAGCGCGGCGACCTCTCCGAGGTTTTGCGGGATTTGAAACGTCAATAGGGCCCCGTCAATAGGACCCCTAAGCAACTGCGGGGTCCTGCATCAACATGTAACACTAGGGCCATACAACACTCAACATCTTCCTACATTTCTAGCAGGTCTCCGGGATGTTTTGGTGGCTCGGCAGCATGAGATGAATGACCAGTATACATATATGGAGGTTTCTTCCTGTTAAAAGGGAGATTTTCCTTCCCACTGTCGCCAAGTGCTTGCTCATAGGAGGTCGTTTTGACCGTTGGGATTTTTCTGTAATTATTGTATGGCTTTTGCCTTACAATATAAAGTGCCTTTGGGCAACTGTTTGTTGTGATTTGGCACTATATAAATAAAATTGATTTGATTTGATTTTGATATGTGATCATATGGGACAATGTAAGCTTCCATCGTGCAATCATATATCAGAGTGGATCTCCTGCAGGCCATGGAGTTAGCTTGTGGTGACATAACTGAGGAGTCATGCCAAGGCTGGATACGCCACACAAGAGCCTTCTTCCCCCACTGCCTCAGAAGAGACAACATCGCTTGTGATGTTGATGAAGTCTTGTGGCCTGACACTTCATGAGCTATATGCCCTGCACTGCACACTGTCTTCCATTGTTTGATGTATTGTGTAATTATTGCTCAGCAGGATTTTCATTTTGACTGCAATGAGAATAATTCTGAGACCATTAGTTGGTTTTGGGAAAAGTTAAAAGGGTTTTGAGATGATTGGTCAGTTTTGTAACAAGAATCTAGGGTTTCGTGCATCTGGTTTGAAAAATGGGTTTTGTGTTTAGAGTTTTGAGAAAAGGGTAAATGGTTTCACAAAATGTGTTTTAGCAATTGTGAAAAACTGTAATGTTATTTATAAATCAAAACCATAAATCAGCATGGCTTTATTTTCCAAGACCTCTGCCTGACCGGAGCGTTATGACTGGTAGAGAGCTGCGTATTGTGGCTGCTCTCAGCTTGCATCTGTGGTGGAAGCCGTGTAGTAAACAAGAGCTTCCAGCAGGGGGCAAGATGTTCAAAGACAGAAGTATGGGCTCATTGTTTGGGTCTGTTGTAGCTTTTGATGCTACCAGAAGCAATCGCGGTGTTAAAACTCAAATACAATTTATTATTAGTAGTTGCAAATGTACCAGAGACAATACTGGAATTTATCGGTTATCTGTAACTTCCGATACATTTTTGGGTGGTTTATCGTTTTATCTTTATCAAAGATAACTTTTCAGTTATCTGATTATCTGTTATCAAAGTTAATTTTTTGGTTATCTGTGCCCACCACTGGGGACCTTATATGTAGACAGATGTGTGTTTATCCAATTCATGTTCAATTAACTGAATTTACCTCCAGTGGACTCCAATTAAGCTGTAAAAACATTTAAAGGATGATCAGTGGAAACAGGATGCACCTGAGCTCAATTCTGAGGCTGTGAATACTTATGTACATGTGATTTCTTAGTTTTGTTTGTATGTTTTAATAAATTTGCAAACTTCTAAAAAAAACTTTTTGCACTGGTCATTATGGGCTATTGTGTGTTGAATTTTGAGTGAAAAAAATGAATTTCATCCACTTTGGAATAAGGCTGTTACTTAAAATGTGGAAAAAGTTAAGCACTCTGAATACTTTTTGGATGCACTGTATGTAGAATCACTAGTTGTTTTCTTTTTTGGTGAAACAATAAAAGAATCATTTTCAATAGCCCATTCAATAGGTCTGAGTAGGCGGAGAAGTCAAACTAGTCGACAGCAGGGTATCCATGACAACAACACTGTGGAGTTGATGCAACAGGACTACTAGTGGAAATGGTCAAAATTTTGGAAAAGACTCAACATAATACTCAACCATAATAAATACATTGGCACAGACACCCCCCCCCCCCCCCCCCAACAAAAAAAAGTGTTTAATCAAGACCAGGAATATGAACATAAAATTTGCACACACTTTAAATATGAACATTATGATAAGTCAGTTAAGATGGCACTGAACATTGTGACAACTGTCAAAAAGCATCATTATGATTTTATTCTATACATACTTATACTCACATATTGTATTTTTCTGTTCACATCAGTATTTATGCACCCACCAGCAAACATTGCAATATTCTTTCGTCACCTTTCTTCAATGTAAATATTTTTATTTTTATTTACTACTGTACGACTCTTGCTGCTGCAACAAGTGATTTTTTTCCCGCTGTGGGATCAATAAAGTTGATCTTAAGACTCATAGGAGGAGGCTTGGAATTTGTAGTGTAATGTTTGGAGTACATGTACAAATGAGGTCCATACCTACCCTAACCAACCTACATTGCAGAGCCCAACCTTGAACTTGTGCAAGGTCTTAGCAAGGTACAACACACAGTATCAGGTTTGATCACAGCCCATAGGGAGCTTTCACACCATAACATGAAGTGGCTGAGAGTCCCAAAAATCTCTGAGAAATGTTAGAGAAGGCTCACTGCATTCATACTCTGACGATTAGCCCAGCGTTTTCCGACAGAGTGAAGAGTTGATGAACATCGACCAGCGCCAATGTCCACCAGACTCTCTGGGACCAGAGTCGATGTCAGTTGGGTAAGGGTGGTTTCCATCGTGGTCAGTGGAGGTCAGCCAAGGCGAACGGAGCAGGTACAGTATATTAGCGGAGGCAATGGTAGCTGAGCTACCGGAGATTTTAAGCATGTGGAAACATTTTTCCTGGATCACGATGAACATTAGCATTGCCCAACGGACGTCATCTTAGGTTCGATGGAGTTTGAGGGACCTTGTTGATGGTCGATGTTAATCAACTTTTGCCTTTCCATTGCAAAACGATGGGCTAATCGTCACAATGCGAATGCCCCCATAAAGAGCTTGTGGAGCTTTTACATACACCATGTTTCAGAGACGCAGCCCCCTGATGGCCAAAATTACAGTTGAAATACAATAAAATTGGAACATATCTGAGGTTTTAGTGAGGCAACCTTGCATACCAAGTTCTGTGTCAATATACAAAGGTTTTCTCAGAGGTGATGATCTCGTGGTTAAAGCGTCAGGCTTCAGACCAGAGGATCCTCAGTTCAAATCCCAGCCTGAAATCACTCAGGGCCTTTGGGCAAAATCCTTAATCCCCTAGTTGCTCCCGGTGTGTTGCAAGTACCTTGTAATGCAGCACCCTCACATCGGGGTGAATGTGAGGTATTATTGTAAAGCACTTTGAGCGTTTGATGCCGATGGAAAAGCGCTATAGAAATGCAGTCCCTATACCATTCTCAAGTAATCAAGTATACATGGTTTCAGAGATTTTGCCCATATAGCAGCTATAATTACAATTAAAACAAGCCCAACATCAGGCTTGTCCAAGGCTTTGGTGAGGGGACCTTGTGCACCAAGTTTCACACTGATACACAAAGCTTTTGTCAAGACATCATGCACACAATGATAACAGAGATACTGAGTCAGTTTTCAGAAAACTTCAACTTATGCATGCTTGGCCTTGTGTCTACAAATGTTGTCTGCCTTTCACTATAAGCTGCTTTTTATAAGCTGCAGCCGCCACGGTTTTGATGCTTAAGTGGTTTTACACTGCAGCCTATTCAGGAAAACAGAATGGGCTTCAGTGTGTCATGTGATTTTAATATATTACATGTGAAATTTACTGTTTGTGGAAAGCTTGAATGGGCCAAATTTAAATAATATAATTTCAATAAAATACTCATCTAAGAACCAGGCCCTGTGCTAAATATTCTTTCAGTACTTACAATGCCTTTGCTGTAGTTAAGAAACAAAAACTGTTATTATAGGAAACCATGTTCACTTAAACTCTGCCACAACACCAAATCTCAGTAAGCTCATTAGACTGGGTGCCACTGATGAATAATCTGCCTTCAGCCTTCAGGAAGCCTCCACTGTTCCTCAATGAGTCAGAGCTGGAACACGGGCAGCAGGGCTCACTCTTATACCCAAGCTGTCGATCAATATTTACTTAATGCTCGTGATCAAAGGGGCATCTGCATGGTTGGCATTTGTTTTAGGCGTGCATGTGTCAAAACATGAATTATGCAACAAGGCTGTGATGCTCATTAAGCACCAGAATTTTAGCCTGGAGGTGGCACAAGAGGAAAGGTGATGTTACCTCAAAAGGATTTCTCTGTTCACCATCCTGGGACACGGCAGACTGAATCAAATGACTCCGTCTTCATTCCGATTTGGCACGATATAACACACTGAATTGAATCAGTGGATACCCTGATTACAGCACTCAAGAAGCTGAGTGAGGAGTCCGAATGTCTGGTTTTGTGGCTTTGTGGTTTGTGTGTCCTGGATCAAGACAAAGGGCTTGGCTTTCAAGGACTTCTTGGAATCAGCCATTAGACGTGTATCTGTATGTAATGAAAATGTGGAACTTGCAGAGACATTTGCCTGTCTCAGCAGTGACGTTCATGTCTCTGGGTCTTCAGCCTTTGAGATAGGGAAACGCCTGAGAAGAGGTTGCTGGACAGAGATGTTTGGTGATGCAGATAAAGGAGAATAAAGGTCCAACTCTTTAGACACATGGTGCTTCCCATCTAATTGCAAGAGTGTGAGATTTGGACACTACCCAGTGACCGATGAGTGGATGTTTATTTGGAAGATTCATGGGTACCGCTGGAATGACTGTGTCAAAATAGTAGTTACTTGGAGAGAAGATGATGAGGAGTATCACTTGCATTGCAAGAGAACATCAGTTCCAACACTTTGGCCATGTGGCATGTTTGGCTGTGCATGATCCAGCACACAGCTGCATCACTGTTGAGGAACCCAGCAGCAGAAGGCCAAAGTCACCTGGTGGTGGGAGGTTGGTGGCTTCTTTTAAGGACCCAAGGCGGTTTCGTAGAGTGGTGGATGACATGACATGCAGCACCAGCACATGCACCCAGATCAGACTGGGTTGCTGGGAGGTCACATAAGTTCCATCCTTGTTCATGTATGTTAAAAGAATTAAGTACTAAATAGGCCCACAGTCTCGGACCAATGATTATCATCACAATCTATAGCATGAAGTGATTGAGAGCCTCCGACTCAAACTAGACAGGACACCAGTTCAGTGCAGGTTACCGCCTCACCAAAAGTACCTATTTACAGCTGGGTGGACTGAGACAATGCAGAATACGTTTGTCTAAGGAGACAGACAGATAGCACGAGCAGGATTCAAACCCAGACCTCTATATTAGCAGGCTGGTTCTTTATCCACTAAGCAGGTAGGCAAGACCCTATTCAGACAGGGTTAGTAATCCAGCTCAAGCCTGATTCAATCTAAATTGCTTTCTAGCCAGATAGCATTCAGGTCTGTTTTTTTTTTAATCTGGCTGATCCTACACATGTCCTTACTCAGTCTGGCTTGTATGTGAGGAACTTGGGTGTTACGTTTGATCACTCCCTCAATTTTGACGCGTATGTTACCCGCCTGGCACAGTCTTGTTTTTTCCATTTGCGCAATATTGCCCGTCTGTGCAGCATTGTGTCTCGGGCGGAGATGGAGATGATCATTCATGCATTTGTGTCATCATGTTTGGATTACTGTAACTCTATTTTTTAGCCTTAGCAAGTCCTCTTTGGACTCACAGTATTACTAGAGGTCAGGGTCAAAATACATGAATAAATCAGTCTGCCTGTCCTTGTCTGGGCTTTTTTGAAGTTGTCCCATTAAAACAAGAAGCCATGAACCAGCAAATCCACCCAAATGTAAAAAAAAAAAAAAAAAAAAAAATCAGCAATCACCACAAAGTTATGCTGGTCTTACACACTGGTCTGATGTCTGTTTTAGGGTACGTAGTGCTACGGCCACTTTTACCACCTAGTCATGCATAATTTTCAGATTGTAAATATAAACATAGAAATATTTAAATCCAAAACATTGTCAAAAAATGACACAATATGCTGCGGTCAGATGCAGGCCAACGCCAACAACATTCATGCAGTTCTCATCGTGTCCATCTCAGTATTTAGCACAAAACCTAAAGCACCATAGATGTGAACAGGGAGAACTCCAGCGCGCTGTAACTTGTTTTATTTCATGCTACAATTCCTCATAGTCACATGGATAAGAGAGGTGTGCATATATCCCGCTAAGGGATATTGCAGTCATAAATCAAATAATACAGAGCACATCAAAAGTATATCAAATACATCAAAACCGGGAACATCACTTGTGAAGAATAAAACAATACCCAAAGGATCCAAACAGTACATATGTATGGATAAATGAATAATAATAATTACAACATTTCACATGATCAGATTTGTCACAATTTTGGCTTATCAGAAAATTAGAACCAAGCAATGGTGCATTGCGATGGAATCAGTTTTTTTTTTCCTTTTCCTAGCAGCTATTTGTATAGAACCAGCCAAGTGGTTGTCACGGGGTTGTGATATAATCACTGTAGCAGCCGTCTTGGAAACAGTTGTCTGTATGATCAAATGTGTGCCTTGCTCAAGTAAAGCATTTGTCCTAAAATGTGATTTTGCACTCACAGACACTATGACCTCATTAATATACAAATCAGGTCACTGTTGCTATGGTGATTGCACCCCCCATCCCCTCGGACAACACATGTCGAGTTTGGCTAATTAGTTAGTTTTAGTCACTTTCAAAGAGCCTTAGTGATAGTGTTGCTGAAGTCCTGATGTACGTTCAACTATCTCCCACAGATACGTTCCTAAAGCAAACCATTATCACATCTTATTGTGTTCGTCATGAATCACAACATGGATGTCAGGGAAGAAATGTTTTCAGCTCAGCAAAATCCCTTACATGAGGTGCATTTCTCTTGACAGGTGCCTCAATTTTGAGAACCCTAGCAGGAGAAGAAGTAGGCCAAGGAGATGCCCATGTTTCGCCTGGCTGCAGCAGACAGAAGGTTATGTTTAGAGGTGGGGATGGACCATTGTCTGCTTGAGTGGCTGCATCCAAGGTGGTTCCTTGGTGTGGTTGATTGGGTGATGTGTGGTGCCACCACATGCTCCCAAAGAGGCTGTGAAGGCACTAAGCTGCTGTCACACCTGGCTGAGTTCTCCACAGAGTTTTCACAAGGCAAAACGGCACAGCTTGTGCACGTCCTGTGGGGAGGTATGCTTCTTGGCACAGACCAGCGCAAGTCAGGAAAGGTCAATTCTGATTGTGCCTGTATTTTATGTTCAGTCAGGAGCTCAGCTGGCTGCATTGACCACTCCACTTTTGGCTCCAGATGAACTGCTGCAGGTTTGACACAAGTTGTGTCCAGTTTTCCAGCTGATTACAGACAGAATAACCCAGAGAAATGGAGCTGAGGATGGAGCGTACACTAAGTTCACCTTGAGTTATGTAGGAGCTATGCTTTGCCTGTTCCAGGCCATCCTGTGCCAGATTTGTGCAGGACCGATATGGCTGGGAGTCCAATGATCTCTGGGGGGGGGGGAAACAGCCTTTTCCAACTTGTGCCGAGTGGTGTGCCTGCTGGTTAGCACTCGGAGCCAAATGCTACCAAGTAAGAGCTGCTTGGAGAAATCAGCCAGAGTGTGCCAAATTATAATTTGGCTCATTACAGCGTGAAATAGCAAAAAACTCAAGTCTGAGCTGTTTTAGGAAACAAGAACTAAATTGAATGAGATGTCCCTCTTTAATCCAATGAAAGACTTACAGTAGTGTTCAGAATAATAGTAGTGCTATGTGACTAAAAAGATTAATCCAGGTTTTGAGTGTATTTCTTATTGTTACATGGGAAACAAGGTACCAGTAGATTCAGTAGATTCTCACAAATCCAACAAGACCAAGCATTCATGATATTCACACTCTTAAGGCTATGAAATTGGGCTATTAGTTTAAAAAAAAAAGTAGAAAAGGGGGTGTTCACAATAATAGTAGCATCTGCTGTTGACGCTACAAACTCAAAACTATTATGTTCAAACTGCTTTTTTAGCAATCCTGTGAATCACTAAACTAGTATTTAGTTATATAACCACAGTTTTTCATGATTTCTTCACATCTACGAGGCATTAATTTTGTTGGTTTGGAACCAAGATTTTGCTCGTTTACTAGTGTGCTTGGGGTCATTGTCTTGTTGAAACACCCATTTCAAGGGCATGTCCTCTTTAGCATAAGGCAACATGATCTCTTCAAGTATTTTGACATATCCAAACTGATCCATGATACCTGGTATGCAATATATAGGCCCAACACCATAGTAGGAGAAACATGCCCATATCATGATGCTTGCACCACCATGCTTCACTGTCTTCACTGTGAACTGTGGTTTGAAGTCAGAGTTTGGGGGTCATCTCACAAACTGTCTGTGGCCCTTGGACCCAAAAAGAACAGCTTTACTCTCATCAGTCCACAAAATATTCCTCCATTTCTCTTTAGGCCAGTTGATGTGTTCTTTGGCAAATTGTAACCTCTTCTGCACGTCTTTTATTTAACAGAGGGACTTTGTGGGAGATTCTTGCAAATAAATTAGCTTCACACAGGCGTCTTCTAACTGTCACAGCACTTACAGGTAACTCCAGACTGTCTTTGATCATCCTGGAGCTGATCAATGGGTGAGCCTTTGCCATTCTGGTTATTCTTCTATCCATTTTGATGGTTGTTTTCCATTTTCTTCCACGCAGCTCTGGTTTTTTTGTCCATTTTAAATCACTGGAGATCATTGTAGATGAACAGCCTATAATTTTTTGCACCTGCGCATAAGTTTTCCCCTCTCCAATCAACTTTTTAATCAAACTACGCTGTTCTTATGAACAATGTCTTGAACGTCCCATTTTCCTCAGGCTTTCAAAGAGAAAAGCATGTTCCAACAGGTGCTGGCTTCATCCTTAAATAGGGGACACCTGATTCACACCTGTTTGTTCCACAAAATTGACAAACTCACTGACTGAATGCCACACTACTGTTATTGTGAACACCCCCTTTTCTACTTTTTTTTTTTACTAATAGCCCAATTTCATAGACTTAAAAGTGTGCATATCATGAATGCTTGGTCTTGCCGGATTTGTGAGAATCTACTCAATCTGCTGGTACCTTGTTTCCCATGTAACAATAAGAAATATACTCAAAACCTGGATTAATCTTTTTAGTCACATAGCACTACTATTATTCTGAACACTACTGTACATGAGACTTAAACGGACCATCTTGTTTTCCTGAAAATTGTTTATGGTTTGTCATTCTGCCACATTTACCAGTTCAGTGCTCCCTTATACAAGAAAGAAAGTCTCATATACAAACTTGAAAGCACAACAAAACAGATGCTGATTTACACTGATGCCAGGAGGTGCTGAAAACACAGATCATCTACCTGAGCAACAATCCAATTACATCATCCGATTCAGGCTAATGAATAAAAACAAAAGGTCAGAGATCTTGGCAAAGCATCACAACAATATTAGAATTATACTTTCATGGTGCTTAGCATTGAAAATATGTAAAAAGCTTCAAAAGTGAAGGAGAACTGCAGACATTCCTTCTGAATATGCTTCAAGAAAAGCAAAGAGTCGCCCATTCATTGACAAAGTCGAACTGAATTTTGCTCTCCCTCCTGCCCAAGTGGACAACAGATTCCTCTTTTGCTCCCTGGTGTTTATGTCAATAGGTTTGCCCATCAGTGGGCTGCCTTTCACTCAGATGGCTTCTCAGTTAATGATGAGACCTGAATATTTTCTGGCTGCTGCAGCACATTTGGCCAAAATGTCTGGATGATCCCCTTTATCTCACCATCCATCTTCGGAGGGATTTTAAATGACGGTAATGCCACTCAGCCTCCCCTCCAATGCAGCCATCACACTCCCTAATGGCCCTCATGGAGCATCTGTGTGAACTCCTCAACATTTTGTCACGAGTATTAAAAATATAAAAATAAATAAATATCCTTCACACCATTTATTCACCATTTTCATTCTTCAATTCAACGGTTTCTGGGATGTGACTAAAAAGGGCCGTCATCCACAGTGCATTCAATGTGTTTAATTAATTTGTTTTTAACTTACTCAATTTGAGGCCATCAGCATGAGCAGATGCGTTTGTGAAGGTGTTGAAATGGAGGTACGTTTCTTAAATTTGATTGCCGATGACAATATGCACATGAATGAAACACACTTGTGAGAATTTTACTGTTTCAGACCTGCTGCACCTCCAGTCTGAGCAAGCATTCAGATATTTCACATGGATAAAATTTTTCACGCCAGTGACAAAAAAAACAAAAAAACAGCAGCATTTGGAGGAGAAGCATGGACAACCTAGCAGGAGTAATTCTGCACAGTGCATGCTGCTCCACAGGACTGTGGTTGCACTGCATGGAACCTTGTACTGTTGTTTGCCGTGTAACATTCTGAAAAGCTAAAAAGGTGAAGAGTTTGATATCGTCTCAGACAACAGCATCACTTTTTCTATACTTTTTTGCACACCAGCCTTTATTAGCTACCTTTTGTCATAGCAAGAAACACTAGGAAGTGTCATTTTACCATTAAGACTCTGAAGACTAGAAAAACAGTTAATCCAGGGAGACATTGTACAGAATGTTAGAACAGTGTTTGGTGGAGGTCCTGGTCCCAACTGTGAAGGGGTATGTTTATCTCAAATCCTGCCATCGGGAGAAGGCAGAGCCAGCATCTACTCCAGGGGTAAGACAGGGACCAAATTGTGGCAGTGTGGTGGAGGAGGTAGCATTTCAAGCCAGCAACTGCAAGCAGCAAGGTGATGAATTTGAAAGGACATTTTTAAATAATTTGTACATTTCCTGTTGGTCGTGAGATGATAACTGAAAGAAGACTAGCTAAATTACTAGCTGCTTCCTTTTCAAATATACAGCTGATTAGATGAATCTGAATGAAAACTTTGAAGTCTGAGTCTTCCAAGTAAAACTTGCACTACTTTGCATTTATTTGACAACACTGGAAGAGTGGAAATGGTAAATTGTGCAGAACATTTCTTGACAGTGCCGACTGCTGATGAAAAATAGAGCAGGACAAATGTTATCATTGACAGAATCTGTTTATAGGAGTTATTTATGAACTCTTGATTGCTCTCTAGGTAGCGAAGCAATGATGTGAAAGTTATTTATTGTGGCTGTATACAATAGTCTTGCGATTAGTTCAGGTTGACACCAGTGGTACAGTATCAAAATATTAATAGTAATTCTATGTCCAAACTGAAAGTAGCATGATGATCATGCCACTGGTTATCTGCACTTATCTTACACTTTATTGCCATCCTAATGCAGTTAAAGAGAGTAACAGCACATGACAGTTTTCCCAATTAAAGATCCTGGAAATAAGAGAACAAATCTGTTTTGAGTTTGTTACACCACCCCGCTAAATCTGAACAGTGATAAAAAAAAAAATGGCCAGTATACTTATGCTGGGGGCGTGTCCACGGACCATGGCGAAATCCCACACAATCCTAGCATAGGTGTTACCGCTTGTAACTGTTAAACGCCATGTTGGTTTGAAAGTGAAATACGTAGATACTCCATCTTGTATCGTTATGGTACATTTGCATATGTTTGAATCAGAGTTATAATTTGAACCCGAGGATTGGATTCCTATAGGGCCCCCAAAGGGCCCTGGTGGGAATTTTTTTTTTCTTTTTTTAAGAAGTGGGAATTTATTTTTTGAGCTTATTTTGCATTCCCACGTGACATCCCTTCTCAATTAGTCAGTCTTAATAGCCAAAACTACAGAGTGGATGCACTCATAGAACTGTGTTTTGAGCTTGGTCTTAAATATGCAGACATAGTATTCCTGCTGAATGAAAAGCACAGCCATGCAATTAGTGAGAGAAAACTACTACTAAAATAATAAAAAGAGGCGAAAACACTGCAGTAGTCTTGTAGTTGCTGTCGATTTTATTTGTCGTCAGTTAATGCGCTCCGGACAACTTCATGGATACAAATAAATGTATTCCAAATGGAGAGAACACAGTCTCTTAATCCGAAAAGAAGATGTCTGCTTAATTCTGCATGAATTGGATACAAGAGTGGCTTCCCTCAGGAAAAGGAGTCGTCACCACAGGTGGAATTATTTCTCAAAGAGGTTGAATTACATATGGCACCTTGACTCACAAAATATGTGATGCATTCCCTTGCAACAGTATTGCGAGGGAATGCAAAACAATCTCTAAAAATAAATTGAAACCACTAAGGAATAACTCCCACCATGGAAATTGGAGGGGATAGGGACGTCAAAAATTCTATGGTAACAAAATTACAATCACAGAAAAATCTGGCCATATTTTAGCTTACCATTAAAAATTTGCTTTGATTATAATTCTTTTACCGTAGAATTACATGCCTAAAACAGAATTTTTTTTGCAATTTGCATAAAAAACAATTTTTTTCTGTTAGTTATTCAAGATCCATTGATTGGTGGCTTAGAGGTTAGCACTCTTGCCTCACAGTGAGAAGGTCATGGGATTGTTTTCTGTGTGGAGTTTGCATGTTCTCTGTGTGGGCATGGTCTAGCTTCCATCCACAATTAAAGACATGCTTATTTAGGCTGTGCTCCTTTCTGTGCCCCTGACCAAGACAGCATCTCTCCATCTGGAGTTGGCCCCTTGGTGCCAGACTGTGACTCCCCACTGCCCTGAGTGGTTGGATTGTGTCGAATTTTGTTGTGTGCATTCATCTATGTATAATGACAATAAAGGTCCTTCTTGATTTGGCCCCTAATAACTGAAGGGAAAAAAGGCCGTCTTCTTACTTCCACAGAAACACATCCCAGAACTTCATGTTTGAAACCTAGTACTTACCTTAGACGCGTCACAAGAGTGTCCACGGTGAATCAGGATATTCAGCATGATTATTGAAGATGTTTGCAGGGGTGGCGGCCAAGTAGTTAGTGCAATTGGTTTCAGTGCGGAAGGTTCCTGGTTCAAACCCCACCCCTGCCATATTCCTCCATGTAATGTGGAGTTGCGTCAAGAAGGGCATCCGATGTAAAACTTGTGCCAATTCAACATGCAGATCCACCTCCGATCTGCTGAGTGAAAAAGAAGGGAGTAGCCAGTTATTACATTCTGGACCCATACCATTCCAAATCATTATAGAAAGTTTGCACAATTTATTACCACCCTTGAAAAATGTCAGCTACCTATTTTATAAACACTACCCAATCTAGAGCCCATGGATTCCCATAGCAACGCCTAGTGTTAATTTAATAAGCCGTCTCCAGTGTTGTTTACAACCAGTCTTACAGCTGCAAACCACATGTAACCATGCCAGCCCACAACTGTCATATCCAGCTTCTTCACCTCACAGATTTTTTTTCAAGATGAACCGTACCTTTTCGAGTGGGCTCTTATTGTGACTGGTCCAAGGTACACCTGTAAAATCATCTTGATGTGACAAATCTGCCTGGTAGTTGAATCGTCTTGGCAAAGGTAGAGATTTCACTAAGATGGATTTTAAAGTAATTTGTGAACAAAATTCAAGGAAAATGAAAAATTCAAGGAAAATGACAAATGTTGTCCATAGAACAAGTCTTAGATGTTTTACTTCAACTCTTGAACAATGGGAGTGAAACCAAAATGTGTTGCATTTACATATATTACCAAGTACAGAATGCCTTTCTAGTTATGACATGTATAAACCATATAATCCAAAATTTATCTGCTTGCAGCATTATACTTAATACATTTTGTAAATAAACTGTTCTTCCTGTTGTTTCTATCAACTCAAACACCTTTTCTACCTGACAGTGACATTGTTTAGTAATTTAACAGCCAATCTTTTCTCATATACAAATACTTTTGAAGTGGTATTCCATGCAGTGCTACAACAAAATTGTGCGATTTTTGGCACTCTATAATGAACACGCCGCTGCAACTCCAGAAAGTTTTTCTGTGAAAGAATTCTGTTTAGCCTATTAAAATAAGAGTATGCACTGATGTCATTTTTCAACATGGTACAAGTCCCCTAACTCGCACAGTGTCCAAATAAATGTGCTGCAGTAGTCTGGGAGGAAAACAAATGCCTGTAGAAAGTAAAAGACAATGGGAATGAAAAATTACTTGCACATTGTAGCAGATAGTTAGTGGCCTGTAGATGCTGAAATGTGGCTCAAAATTGCATTTTCACTTCATCTGCTGCACTGTTTGGATCTTATTTCAACATCCATCACAAAACGTAATCAAAAGACTTAAGATGTAATGTAAGAAGATATTTCAGAAAATTAAGAAATATCTTTTTTTCAAAAATACCATTTGAAAATGCCTGAATATGTAACATACAATGCTTGGCAGAAAAGATAAAAGTAAAATGCATAGATGTTTTGTAACCAGGATCTCATATTGCAGTGATCTGCAGAGTTTTCCTTCACAAGTCTTTGGCATTAGCAAATAAACAGCTTTTTATTCAAGCCAAAGGTTCAGTACTTTGACTTTCTGCTTGCAAACTTGGCTGAAACCAAGAAGCAATATAAATCTCAGCTGTGTTTCAGCTTTGCTTGCTCTTCAAAAAATAATTAGTTGTTTGCCCAATAAGAAAGCATGACTCAGGCATTAACAGACAGGCCAGAAACACTAAATGTCAAATGTTTCTCTTCTGTGAACACAGTCAGAATATCTGCAGAAACACTTCAGCAACACAAACACACTGAATGGATGAGGTGTTGGGTTGCTTTGGAACCTAGGTCTACCTAGTGGTGGCTTGGGCTCTGAAAGGTGCCTCAAGCTACATATAAGATGATAAAACACAGAACTGCTGTGTTTTTGTGACTGAAACCTGGTTGAACAGCGGTATGCTGGATTTTGTTTCCTAAAG
This sequence comes from Thalassophryne amazonica, assembly GCF_902500255.1. Classification (NCBI taxonomy): domain Eukaryota; kingdom Metazoa; phylum Chordata; class Actinopteri; order Batrachoidiformes; family Batrachoididae; genus Thalassophryne; species Thalassophryne amazonica. Next base: position 66,498,847 of record NC_047113.1, read on the forward strand.
CCTCGGTCACACAGTACTAATAAAGGACACCGAAGCCCAAACAAAACAACAAATCTGGACTTACACTGACATCGTTTAACAGTCGTCCAGCTTTGTTCCTGTAGCTGGCGCTTTGTCAGAATCTTTAAACACCGACAACCTCAATTTGTCTGTATTTCGTTTGTCTTTCTGTTGGACAGTTCCTCATCGTTTGTGTAGTTCTCAACTCTGTCAATAGAAGAGTTGTGGTATTGTATGAGGAAGTCTGGAGTGGCAGAGGACTATGTGAGTGTAGTGCAGGACATGGATGAGGATAGTGTGACAGCTGGGAGATGTGCAGTAGTCTTTATACTTTTTATTATTAGGATAGCCGAGACCAGAGCACACAGTTTCACTCTTTTAGGGTTTTTCCTTGGATAGAATGACAAAGAATCCTTAATCTTGATATAGTTTCAGTGACACCTGCACCTAATTAAAATTAGACTTTTATTAGGATTTTATTAAAGGAGCAAGTCTTGTTTCTCTTAATGTGAAAGAGAGCTTGGCAGAACCAACATTTCTACTAGTTATTGACTATGAAGATGTGCTATATATGTCTGCTTCTGCACACTGCCATTCTATGCCGGGTAGTGTGTACCACAGGGCACTGAGATATATTACCAACTGCAGTTCCCTTACTCATTATTCTGTACTTTATTCTAAAGTTAACTGGACTTCTCTATGTGCCTGACGCTTTGGTATTTGTTTATTTACAAAAACCATTGTGGGTATGACTTCTTTGTACTTGTCTTCTCTTTTTACAAGGACACATGGACGTCACAATCTCCATTCTATGGATGTTTTGCACTTTGTTGTCCCCAAAGTGTGGATGGAGCGTGAGATCGATAGACGGATCGGTGCAGCATCTGCAGTGATGCGGTTGCTGTATCAGACCGTTGTGGTGAAGAGAGAGCTGAGTAGGGGGGCAAAGCTCTCGATTTACCGATCGATCTACATTCCGATCCTCACCTATGGTCATGAGATTTGGCTCATGACCGAAAGAACGAGATCGCGAGTACAAGCGGCTGAGATGAGATTCCTCCGCAGGGTGGCTGGGCACTCCCTTAGAGATAGGGTGAGGAGCTCGGTCACTCGGGAGGAGCTCGGAGTCGAGCTCCACGTCGAAAGGAGTCAGTTGAGGTGGCTCGGGCATCTTTTCTGGATGCCCCCTGGACGCTTCGCTGGAGAGGTGTTCTGGGCACGTCCCATTGGGAGGAGGCCCCGGGGAAGACCCAGGACACGCTGGAGGGACTACATCTCTCGGCTGGCTTGGGAATGCCTTGGGGTTCCCCCGGAGGAACTGGGGGAGGTGTGTGTGGATTGGGAGGTCTGGGCGGCTTTGCTTGAGCTGCTGCCCCCGCGACCCAACTCCGGATAAAGTGGAAGAAAATGGATGGATGGATGGATGTCCCAAAAGTAAGAACTGAACTGGGCAAGAAAGCCTTTAGATTTTCAGCACCTAACGCTTGGAATAAATTACAATCAGAACTTCCACTTCAAGCCCTGGTTACACTGAAGGAGTTTAAGGCTCTGGTGAAATTGTTGCAGTCTGCCTCGTCTGTGTGCGTGTTTTATGTCAGCAAGTTGGAATGTTCATTTTATTCTACTGTTCATTATTTTTAATGTAACCATGATGCTGCCCTCTTGGCCAGGTCTCCCTTGGTAAAGAGATCCATGATCTCAATGGGAGTAACCTGATTAAATTGTTGTTGTTGTCTAGTTGGCTGCTCCCGTATTGTTTGGGGTCGCCACAATGGATACAGCCAGATCCGCATTGGAATTTGGCACAACTTTTACACCGATGCCCTTCCTGACGCAACTAGTCTCCCATCCAAGTACTAACCACATCCTGCACTGCTTACCTTCTGAGATCTGACAGGATCAGGCTGACACAGAGTGGACCGGCTACATCCTAATTAAATAAAGGTTAAATTTTAATAATTCCATCGTGGATGTGATGATTATATTTTCCCATGCAAGGTTTTGACCACCACTTGTATGTTGCACCCCGTGAGTTGAAGATTAAATATTACCTTATTAGTGCATCTAGATTGCTTCATTTCCAGTCTACTGTGGGGGTGCACTGAGGCAAAATTACAGAAAAAAAGTCAACATCCTGGAATCCTTTGGACAAAGAAAGAGTAGCTTTTACCAAATATGGGGAAAGTGGCATTAATGATTCAAGATTAATGAACGATGTAAGTAGACACTGATTATAGGAATGTGTACGAGGTCTGTTAGAAAACTATCCGACCTTTTTATTTTTTTAAAAAACTATATGGATTTGAATCATGTGCGCTTGCATCAGCCAAGCTTGAACCTTCGTGCGCATGCATGAGTTTTTTCACACCTGTCAGTTGCATCATTCGCCTGTGGGCAGGCTTTGAGTGAACACTGGTCCACCCCCCTCGTCGGGTTTTCATTGTCAGGGAAATGGCTAAGTGACTGGAGCAGCGCTGAATCAAATTTTTCCAGAAACTGTGAGAGACAGCCAGGTGGAAACCATTTGGAAGATTCAGACGGCTTTCGGTGAGGATACTCTGGGCGTCACAGAGATTAAGGAGCATTACAACCGGATTAAAGACGGCCCACAGTGGCGGAGGGCGCGCCGCGCTCCGAGCGGCCATCGACAGGCTGAAACGACCAGATCATTTCCAAAGTGAACGCTCTGGTGATGTGGGACCGTCGTCTGACTACCAGAGAAATAAAGAAGAGGTGGACATCAGCACTTTTGCGGCACATTCCACTGTTACAGGAGATTTTGTAATGAAAGACGTGCGGAGGAATTCACGCGTCGGGACGAAGCCGCAATGGCGCACAACAAAAAGCACATCCGTGTTGGAAGTCTCACAGGACAAGTTGTGACATGCCCAGCTGTTACACAATTTCTCGGATACTCACTCGACTGAAAAGCCACCGAAAGCCATCTGAATCTTCTGAATGGTTTCCAGCACGGACGTGCTTTTTGTTGTGCGCCATTGCGGCTCCGTCCTGACGCGTGAATTCCTCCGCACATCTTTCATTACAAAATCTCCTGTGACAGTGGAATGTGCCGCAAAAGTTCTGATGTCCAACTCTTTCTCTGGTAGTCAGGTGACGGTCCCACATCACCAGAGCATTCATTTTGGAAATGATCTGGTCATTTCAGCCTGTCGATGGCCGCTTGGAGCACAGCGCGCCCTCTGCCACTGTGGGCCATCTTTAATCCGGTTGTAATGCTCCTTAATCTCTGTGATTCCAAGAGTATCCTCACCGAAAGCCGTCTGAATCTTCCGAATGGTTTCCACCTGGCTGTCTCTCACAGTTTCTGGAAAAATTACATTCAGCGCTGCTCCAATCGCTCAGCCATTTCCCTGACAATGAAAATCCGACGAGGGGGGTGGACCAGTGCTCACTCCAAGCCTGCCCACAGGCGAATGACGCAACCAACAGGTGTGAAAAAACTCACGCATGTGCACGAAGGTTCAAGCTTGGCTGATGCAAGCGCACATAATTCAAATCCATATAGTTTTTTTTTTAAATAAAAAGGTCGGATAGTTTTCTAACAGACCTCGTATGAACAATCAAGGTAAAACATACTGAGTGGTTTCTCAGTTATAAATTCAGAAGTGTGGAAAAAAAATGTCATTTTGGACCCTTTTTGGGAGCTTCAAAAGATTCAGGTGACACTGAAGTTTTTATGTTTTGGTTTTTGCCGTTTTGTTCATTTCATTTTTTGTTTTGTAGCCTCTCAAAAAATCTTTGTTCAAAATTATAGAAAGATATTGAATGTTTTTTCTGGAAAAACTTGGAATAGTGGGTGGAAAATAGCATTTCAGACTTTTCTGGGGGTCCTGGGGCCCCACAGGGATTCAATCAGAGTGCCCAGTTTACCATGAGTAGACAATCCCGAGGGCTGTCTGCACCAAATTTCAGAGAAATTCTCATGTTTTTCTCAGACTATCAGACCATGCACAGGGCTGGATCCAGAGTGAAAATCTGACAGATGCATTTTTGCCCAATGATAAAATAAAAATTGTACGCGTCTTGTTATTCAATAATCTTCATTCTTTTATTCGGCTTTTTCTTATCGTGCACCCGCTCTGTGGAATGGTCTTCCTGCGACCGTGAGACAGTCGGAGTCTGTGGACGTTTTTAAGTCAAGACTTAAAACCTATTTTTATTCTCTTTCTTATGAATAGTTTTTTTTTTTATCTGTTTTATTCTTTTACGTCTGTTTTTAATTATGTATTTGAATTTTTAAATTTTTATTTATTTATTTTAATTTTTTTATGTTGAACTGTTGTATGTGAGGTGCCCTGAGACGGATTTTGTTGTGATTTGGTGCTTTATAAGCCGATTAAATTGAAATTGAACAACATTTTATTGAGTCTTAAAGTAAATAAATATAAAATTGGTCACTGGATCCTTAAATTTTGGACATAAACTCTACATGGTGGATCCTTGATCTCTGGACATAAATAGGAATAAACAAAATCTGTAGTTTTTATCAAAAGCATTTCCTTTCAGACATTATTGGCATGAATGTCTTTCTATATATCTGAGCTGAGCTCATACAGCATGTCTCATTTTGGGAGGAAAAAAACGTTTTAGCCGATTGTAGATTCTTGTCTGTATTACAACGTTTGTAAGAGGTATCATTTTATTTAAAGTGGCAATTCATTTTGAAGTTATTAATTCCGACCGGACTCTATCTCGGCAGAGAGCCGCGCAGCGTTTGGAGCTGTGAAAATGGAACGGAGGACGATTCTCATTTCTTGGCTGAAACAAGAGTCCCAGTTAGTGACTTTAATACACACAAAAGTGACTCAGTATTTTAATGGCTTTGAGAGGGGTTAAGAAGTGGACTTGCCGTTTCTGAAGAGCAGTGAATCAAAGAACCAATGAGCTAGTGGTTCGAAGCATTGCTTCAATGGTTCACGGTTCAAAGTGGAGTCGCGCTGCAGAAACAGTTGATTACAGAGCTGCTGCAGACCAAACCCTGAATATCCGACTTTATTTGTACATCCTTATGACTCTGAAACTCGGAAAAATACGTATAATTTACGGACAGTCCGTATAGGTTGACCTATATGGTCGGAAAACCACCGAAAATGTAATTTCAGTCATCATAGAATGCCTTTCAAACACACTATTGTCTGAAAACTATTTATTTATTTATAAACCACTTACCGTTTCTTGCTGAAATAAGCGCCCAATTTTCCTTGCACAACTTTTTTCCTGGATGCCATGATCATTGACTCAACTGGACTGACGCTATGTTTTTTTGATCCAGTTTGAATGCGTACACCTGCGTGGTGCATTGTGGGATCAAATCAAAAGCTGTGTTCACCGCGGAGACACATTCGGCACTATTCGAGATTTTTTTTTACCGATGACGAACGATGCGTAAAAAAATCTGACCGATGCAAATGCATTGGTCCAAACCAGTCTGGCTCTGGGCCTGATGCACCTCACACAAATCTTGATGGCATTAGTCCCATTGACCTTGGTCCAAAGGCATTAAAACTGTTTTTTCTGTCCAAATCTTTGCATTCCCAACTGCAAATAATCTGCTCTTTGACACTTTGCACGCAGACTCAAATTTGTTTTTGTTTTTGGGGGTTTTTTTGCCAGAAAACCTCAATTTTGTCACCTCCCGACTCCATCTACATAATGCAGCAGCTTTGAGGGAACTCAGCTCTTAAAGCCAATGAAAGATCACAATCTGATGGGTAAAACTGATGTTATGCCAAAAATCCACCCAGAAAGAGAAATTGAATAAATACAACCCCATTGCATACGCTCCTTGGAACGTCATGCTGTTCAGCGTGCCCCCCCCCCCCCCCCCCCCCGTGCAAACAAACATCTGTCTGCTGTATTGAAATGTCAGACCGTCTCACCGAGACGCTCTCTTTAACTGACATATGTCACCCCCCCAATTTGCCAGCGGCCACTTTTGCCGTTTTCTGTTAATCACTTGAGGTGCTCATTACCACTTAATCCCCCCCGATTAGAGGCAAGCTGGGCTCCAAAAAGCTGTTTCACCCTCTCCTGATGAATAAACAGGAGCTACTATACAAAACAGACTTTTCAGGGGAGTGGTGTCGATGACACATTCACGAATGTCACAAAATGGGAGCAGCAAATGTAGCCGAAGACTTCATTTTCAGCCTGTGTAGCATTTAGGGTTTTCAGTTTACGTGTGCGATGACTTGATTCTCGTCTGATGGCTTTGGATGACCTTCGTCAGACAAAAACGATTACATCCCACTACGGCTCTGTACAGTGACAAAGGACAACGTGTACAGAAGTACAGTTGTCAAGGCAACATGGTTATAGAAGGCAAAAGGCAGACACGAGTGCGCTGAAAGACTCTCACATATGCACACACTGAGTCTTTGTCCGTGACAGTTTTGCCTGGCTTGAGGATGCTCATTCTATGAGGACTCTGGCAACATTGTTAGCATTGCCATGAGAGGGAAACGCAAAATTACAGCACAATACAGTGAGGTACTCCGCACTAAAAAATAAATAAACTATTGCATGCTCTTCCTATTGGTGCAGACATACTCCACATGTACAAAATGAAGTTTAACAAGGTACATTGTGTATTTTTGCATTCAAATGTGCACAGTGTGGTTGCACACATTTTTGTCAGTGTTGTATTTACACTTTGATTGCACACAATGTTGGTGTGTCCAGATGCAGCAGCCCAGCACTCTTCACTTTTTGGTAGCTGCTTAGTATTTATTGTGCTTTTTGCACAGTGTACATGTACTACAGCAGAGCTGAACTGTTGCTGGTTGCAGACAATATACACTGCACTGTAGGCAACTAAAATTAGGACTTTGTGCCTCCAGAGATTCGGCATTCTCCCCCAGGAGCAGACCCCATCATCTCCCCGCTGAAGTGGCGCAGACGTCAAAGAAAACAGAAGGACAAAAGAGGAGGGTTAGGAGCCAAGCTCAAGTCTAACCCCTACAAGCCGGCCCTCCCCAGTCTTTTTCTCACCAATAATGCAGCAAGTAACTGTAAGAATAGTTCAAATCCGTTACAAGCACCAAAATTTGACTGTGTATACCCTTTGGTACATATTGTAGAAAAATAACTTTAGCCATTTGAATTTTCAATAGGGGGCCAAGTAGGGGTAAATTGAAGAATTGCACAGGGGTCAAAATTTAAAAAATGTTCCAATCATATTGAAAGTGATACCACATTATGTGTCTGATGATAATGATTCCAAAAAGGTATAGTTTGGACTATCTGTAACTGAATGTTCTGGAGTTATGGGGTAAAAACAGGAAAAACAGTGACAAAGGTAAGTTTCAGTTTGTACAGGGGTCAAAAATTGAAATTGCTCCAGTTTTGGTAAAACGTGGTGCAAATTATTGGTTGAACTAATAGGATTAAAAAATGGAATAGTTCTGACTGTGTTGAATGTTTGGTCTCCAAAGTAACGGTCAAACAATGTCAATGTCCATTGGATTCTATGACATGTGACATATGTTACCCCGTGACATCATAACTAAGCATGACACATGGTGCAAACTATTCCTTTTTAAAATCCTATTAACTCAACTAATAATTTGCATCATGTTTTACCATAATTGGAACAACTTTAACTTTTGACCCCTGTACAAACTGAAACTGACCATTGTCGCCATGCTTGCTGTTTTTACCCCATAACATTTAGTCACAGATAGTCCAAACTATACCTTTTTGGAATCTTTGTGATCAGACAGATAATGTGGTATAGTTTTCAATATGATTGGAACTTTTTTATTTTGACCCATATGCAGTTCTTCAATTGACCCCACTTGGCTCCCTATTGAAAATTCAAATGGCTAAAGTTATTTTTCTAAAATATGTACCAAAAAGTATACACATTCAAACTTTGGTGGTTGTAACTGGATTTGAAGGATTCCTCTGCAAATATTCTGTTATCTGCTGCACTACAACTCCTGGATGCTAAACAACTAAATGGACAAGCTCTGACTGCGGACTACCTCACGCACACAAAAAAATAACTTGCTCAGTGAACATAATAAAATTATGTTAACTATTTCCACCTAACTAAAATGCATTAACGTAGCCAGAAACAATTTTGCTGAGTGACCTAAGTGTAAATTTGTTGGGCCAACATGATGAATTTGCATTACTCTTACCTAATTACCATGGTTCAGGCCAACGAGATTTGTAAAGGTTAATGTAGAAAGGAAAAAAAATCTGCACACTTCAGGTCTGTGCAAAATAGCTTAATTAATGTTAATACTAATAATAATTAATCAATAGTAGTAATAATTAATATTGTTTGATTAATCATTAATTGATTGATTGATTAGTAATTCATTATTAATTCATTATTAATTCATTATTAATTCATTAGTAATTAAAATAAATAAACACTTGAAATATATCAGTCTGTGTGCAATGAATGTATACAAGTTTCACTTTTTGAATGGAATTACTGAAATAAATCAACTTTTTCATGATATTCTAATTATATGACCAGCACTTGTATGCATGTATGTATGTATGTATGTTTTGGGCTGCATCTAGTTCTGTTAACCTTATATTTCTTTTTCAAATTCTCCCATTTTTTGCATCCAGCCCTATTTCCTTTAGAGATTTCCTTGACAAATAATAGCAGTTTATTAGGACGTCAGGTTATGTGTTACACATATACGTGTGTGTATATATTTTCCAACTTATTCCCATTGATGAAACTTCTCATTTTCTGCCTGAAAGGTTATTAGGAGGCGAGTGTGTTCAGGGCTCCCTGCTTGTTTACAAAATACACACACATTACAGACCTTGAAATCCAACAGCAGGGATCGATATTATCCAAAGATTTATGAACATACAAATTAACGTGCTTATCTTTTATCACGATTTTCTCCATTGTGAGAAATAAAAGTGTCTTATGGCAAAGTCCGTGTGTGTACGTATATGCATTATAACGCCTCAGCGCACGAGAGACGTTACGATATTCTTCAGTATGAGAATATACGCAACATGCATCCAGCAGCATACACGTTGCTGTCATAGACAACTGCCTGTAAAATGTTTTGTTATAACTTTATAACTTTAAGTTATAACTTTCTAAACAGCGTTAATTAATTACCAATTAATTAATTATTAATACTATTAACACTAATACTATTAATATTAATACTATTAATTAATATTATTCTTCTAAATTACAAATTAATTACATTAACATGATGTGATTGCGATGTGTCAAAGAAATCTGCGACTTCTTCTATTTCTTTGCATTTACACAGAAAGGAGAGAAAATAAAAAGAGCAAACAGAATACTGCAACAAGTTGCGTTTCGGTTGCCATGTTAACAAACAGTGAAGATGGCAGTTTGACACGGGCAGTTTTTTTTCTCCTAAGGTGGAGGGGTGTCTCAATTCATAGGGCTAGAGGCATACCCCTTCGCCTTACACCTTGTTTTAATGGGGTAGGCGTAGGGGTAGGGGTAGGGCCAAGGGGAAGGGGAAGGGGAAGGGGTACAAAAGAGAATTGAGATTGGGGGTTTGAGTTCATGTTGTCAACAGATGATATACAACTGCCATTGGTAAAATCACTCACTACTTCCCGGACATTGAATACACAATGTTGCAGTGCTGACCCTTCTACCTACGCATAAAGTTTACATCAGAGGTTATAACCGCTCTCTACGTGCCGCTGCAAGCTAATGCTGAGTTAGCCCCATAGACGCTACATCACTCCATCAAATGACACCTAGCTGCACAAGCAGACAGCATAGTTATAGTGGCAGGGGACTAATCATGCCGACCTGAAGTCTGTCCTGCCCAAGTACCACAAATTTGTAAACTTCCCTACAAGAGAGAAGAACACAGACCAGGTCTACTGTAACATTCTTAAAGCCTTCAAAGCCAGCTCACTGCCACATCTTGGACTTTCTGACCATCTGTCCCAGATCCCAGCATATAAACCACTCATCTGTAGACAGAAACCAACTGTAAAACTAGTCAAGGTGTGGACTGAGGTGGCTTCCTCAGTCCTGCAGGACTACTTGGATGCCACAGACTGGGGAGTGTTTGCTGAAGGGACAGACCAGGAAGGACACACATCATCTGTTCTGGACTAAATAAACTACTGTGCGAATGTGTGACAGATCAGATTTGTTAAGGTCTTCTCCACCCAGAAACCATGACTAAATGAGGTCACTGTTCAGCACTTGTGATGATGCTTTCAGATCTGCTGAAATGCAGGCCTACAAGATAGTACAAGGAACCTGTGGCAGGGCATCAGGGGGGCCAAGTACAAGTATAAGCAGTACATATAGGACAACAACTCTGGAGTTATGTGATAGGGAATAAGGATGCTCATTGACTACAGGGACAACCGCCCAGCCGAGATCCCCTCAGACAATGCTCTTCCACACAAACTGAGCCACTTCTTTGCTCGCTTTGACCAATGGAGTAGCAACACTGACACCCATCCTGCACTACCAGGAGAGGAAGATCTCTTCCAGGTCAAAGCCACCCTGCGGAGAGTGGATGACAGCAAAGCACCTGGCCTAGATGGCATCCCTGGATGTGTACTTAAGGCCTGCGCAGACCAGCTAGCAGAGGTGTTTACCACCATCTTTAACCTCTTGCTACATCAGTCTGTTATCCCCATCTGCCTTAAATCAGCCACTATCGTTCCAGTAGCAAAAAAGGACACAGTGAACTGCCTGAATGACTATCACCCAGTTGCTCCAACTCCCATAATCACCAAATGCTTCAAAAGATGCTCTCAAATCAAATCTAACTTGCCTGTTGACCTCAACATCAGTTTGTATATCGGGCAAACAGATCAACAAAGGATGCAGTCAGAACCACGCACCACACAGCCCTCACCCATTTGGACCAAAACCACAGCTATGTAAGGATGATGTTTGCTGGCTTCAGCTCAGCCTTTAACACAGTCATCCCCCAAAACCCTGTTGGAAAACTGAGAAACCTGGCTCTAAGCAGCTCACTGTGTGCTTGAATACTGGACTTCCTAAGCAACAGACCCCAGAACGTCAGGGTGGGAGATCACAACCCATTCCTCAACTTTCACCCAGCCCCTCCTCTACTCCCACTTCACCCATGACTGCTCCCCCATTCACTCCACTATCACCATCACCAATTTTGCTGATGACACCACTGTAGTAGGACTGATAACAGACAGCAACGAGTCAGCCTACAGGAAGGAGGTCCAACATCTGACCACCTGGTTCTTCAATAATAACCTGTATTTGAACACTTAAAACCAAGGAACTGATTTTGGGTTTCAGGAAGTGCAAACGTACCATGCACTCTGCATCAATGGAGAGGAGGTAGAGGGTACAGTGCTTCAAGTTCCTTGGCATATACTTCTCGGCCGACCTCACTTGGTCTGTTAACACCTATCAGGTGGGGAAGTCCCAACAGAGACTTAACCTCCTCAGGAAGTTAAAGCAGGCTCACCTCCCTCAACACCTGCTGATTAACTTCTACCAGGCAGACATCGAGAGTCTCCTGACCTACTGCTGCACAGTATGGATCACCAGCTACACTGCACAGGACAGGAAGGACCTGCAGCGGGTAGTGAGGACAGTAGTGAGGATAGTTCAGAAACATCTACACTGGCCGACTCCAAAAAAATGCCAGGAACATCATGAGGGATCCCACTCATCCTAGACAGCTTCTCTCCCCTCCCCTCTATTTATCGAACAATCAAAACAAGGTGAATGAGACTCAAACACAGCTTCTTTCCACAGACCATCAAACGTGTCACCCCACCACCTCCCCATCCTCAATCAGAAACTGCACTGCATCGCCAAAATGTGATTGACCAGCACCTTAAATGTTTGACACCAACTCACGCACATCATTTCTTTGTGATTCAGTAATACCATAAAATATGTTTCTGAGTGGGTGTGACATTAGATTAAGTCAGTCCGGAACTGAAATACTATCCTCAACTAACACAAAATCCTTGAGTCGGGCATATACGAGTAAGAGTAAAATATCACTACGATTGTGCATCTTATGGTAAATGTACCAAGTTTTGCACAGACATTGACATATAATAAAAACATTTTACATAGATATCACACCACTACCTGCTGGCACCTTGCAGCTAGAGTACCAGACTTAAAGCATATAGTTTAGTAATCACTTTTCAATACTTATTTTGTCGTGGCAATCCCTCAGTGGTGAGGAAGATAGTCTCTTGATCGATTCCCGGACGGGAATGTGAACTCTGAGAAAATCCACATCCAGGATTGATCTAAAAATGCCTGTGCGTGAGTCTGTTTTGTTCTTGATAGATCCTTAGCCTGGTCTGATGAAAGTGTTTTACAGTAAAATCAAAGAACAAGAATTCAGAAAAATAAAACAAACATACAACAGAGTTAAAACAGTACATTAAAAAAATGTGACAGCACTACCAGGTATTACTTGTATAAGCCAATTTAGATAAAGTCTTTAGAAAAAGTGCTAAATTGTGAAAATCTATTCTATATATTAGCTGAAGCTACCGCTAACTGCTAATTTATATGAATGTAGCTTTGGCTTCTTTTTTCCCCTCTCTCTTTCTCTCTACCTTGAACAGAGTGAAAGAGCTGTATTTTGAATTCACTGAAGTGCAAACACCGTTGTTCCAAAAAAAAAGGGTTGTATGCGAAGATCAGATGTACATAAATAATAAAATGAACACATTAAGAGTAGCTTGCATACGATGTACATTTTATTCACATTACAGAAAGTATTAAAAAAGAATTTAAGAATGAAATCTACACAGATAATTTTAAGAATTCAATTCATTTATTCTGGCTTCACGTCCTGCTCCTCCAACACCTCGAGCCAATGCTTTGCCTTTGCACAATGTGTCAGTTTCACATAATCAGTGTATAAACTCCAACAGGAACAAATATGTACGACTTTAAGGTTTACAAACCATTTAGGCCTGTAACTTTATTCCAAAAACAATATTTGCAGACAAAGTTATTCAAACTAAATCTAGCGGAAGCTAGTTGGTTCGTTAACCCTACGGTCACATTAGCTAGCATCTCAACAAGATGTCTTGTAAATCACAGAGGCCTTATATGGTTACAAAAACAGAATTTTTAGACGTAGAAGTGTTTATTTCTTGCTCATTTTTAAAAATATATATGAGAAAGATTCATACCGAAATACAGCTGTTTTGGAGCATATTCCACCATCTTGGATTATGTTATTCAAGCGAACAACCAGATAAGGTCACATTGCCTATTCACTCTGATTAACCGTTGACATGTTGCTTCGCTCAACATTTGCATAAAATAGATTTCTCGTCTATTTTAGTCCCACCAAGCAGAGCAACCGCCATCTCTTGTCACTACAAAACGCCCGCTCTAACTTAGAAAAGGTGCCAGCGCATGCTCCCAGATGTGATCTCACTTGCCTATGGAATCATCTAAAACCTGTGGTTGAAACCCTCAGCCGTATTTCTGAAGCAATGCTGCAGTTTTTCACTGGAGTAAAATGTATATAGGATAAAATGAGTGTAAGTAATATATCAGTAATGCTGTTCAGTCAGTGGACTGACTTTCTAAAGCTGCGGTATCGACACCCCAGAAGAAAAGTTTGGTCAACAGCCCAACTTTTCGTCTTTCTGTGCATTTTCACCCTCACATAGTATGTTTGACCCTGTCAATGTGTGCAGTCACACGGATATTTGTAATGTTAATGTTCAGAATACTATTATGCCGTGTGTAAGTCACAGCGGCTCAGGTCAGCTAAATTTATTCTACCCCATTAAAATGACCCCAGCTCACATTAAAATACAGATCCAGACTTTTTGCAGCCAGGTATTGTGTACACAGACAGTCGCCCGTTCCACCACCAGCATACAATTATGAAGAGAGATGGAGGCTGGACTCCATTAGATTCGTTTGCCGTGTCACAGCATGGCCAAAGTTTATGGAGTCGTGAGGTCACCAGGCAGAGGTGTATGGTGGCGCTGGTGTCCTTGTTGAAGGACAACATTTCAAGTCTTTAGGAGTCCTGGAGCCTCATTTAAAGTCAAGTCCATAAGGAGTTAGACAGTGACAGTTTCCTCCATCAAGATGTGTTTGAATGTAGAGGACATTCAGCTCAAATTCAAGGTGATTAAGAATTAGCCATTTTCATACACAGCGCCTCCACTTTCAGCAGCCATAAGTTAATGGATAAATTAGATATGATGATTGTATTTAATGCAAATCATTTTTTACAAATGGGTTTCTTCAGGTGGTATTCTGACCAGAGGTTCCTCTGACTGAATCCAGAGCAGATCAGAAATTAAAGTCCTTAATCCCTAAATTGCAATGCATTGCGGTGTGTGTGTGTGTGTGTGTGTGTGTGTGTGTGTGTGTGTGTGTGTGTGTGTGTGTGTGTGTGTGTGTGTGTGTGTGTGTGTGTGTGTGTGTGTGTGTGTGTGTGTGTGTGTGTGTGTCATCATTGAGCTTTTCCATTTGCATCAGATGGAAAACCACAACAGAAAGTTTATTAAAATTAATTTGGACCAGTCAGGAGATGGCTATATGAACATTTCCAAATCTCTAAGCATGTCCTGAACTTCACTTTCATCACTCATTGGGGAAATAACAGTAAGGTGCTGTATGGTCGGCGTGTCTGGTTGTCAGACATGGCGAAAACCAAGAAGGAAACTAGTGAGGGAAGCCACCAAAAAAGCTATGACAACTCTGGACTTATAGGCTTCTGTGGCTGTGTTTGGCAAAACTGTGCATCATGCAAACTTTGTCTGTGGCACCACCAGTTCAAGGAAAATATGACATTTCAGCGATAGTTTGCTAGAAGGGGCAAGCATTGTTCATTTTTTCTAATCAAACTGTGATCATGTATAGGCACATTCTGCCATTAGAGTTTAACTTCATGTTAGTTTCTGTGAAGGCTCTCAGTTGTCCAGGTGGTTTCCATAGCAGAGAAGCTTGAATCTTGACTGGACTGGGTTGTTTGACGCGAGGACATTTCGCTTCAAATCGCAGAAGCTTCCTCAGCTAAAATTCTTGCTCTGGTAGTCTGACTTCTGTCTTGACTCTTGTAGAGAAGAATAACAGACACCACAAAAGCTGGAGTTTTAAACCTAACCAGACCCCTCCGACCAAGAGGCAGACTGCTATAGGCTAGTGACTAAACAATTGCTCTAATTAGCACCTATTGTGCTCTAGTTAGCACCCTCCTGTTGTGGGCTGGGGTGTTTGGCTGGCTTGGTTTTTGTTTTCTGTTTCTCCCACCAGGTGGTATGCATTCAGGACTGAGTGGCTGAGCATTAGGACCTCACCCTGAACACCTGAGGCTTGTTTTCACGTGCAGGTCATCAGGACTCACAGCTGTGGTGTATTCTGTCTTGATCAGAGATTGCTGCATTTAAACCTTGAATGCACAGTGTGTGATTGCCAGAGACTCGACCTTGTGAGCAGACGTGTGAGATCGACGTCAGGAGAACAATCTCACCATCACGGATGCAGAGACCGCTCCAGGTTTGACGCCACAGTCTGTGAAGGAGGATTGGGTGAGGTCTCACGCTCTTCAGCACACTTCCTGAGGTAATTTGGTTTTGGTGACTTTTATGAAGTAATGACAGTGGATTTGATGTCCCTCACACCTTGTTGTATCAAGCTGTCATGTTATGCTAGTTGTCTAATCAGCTTCTGCTGCAGTGGAGATTTGAACTGAGTTGTTCCGTGCCTGCAGGGTGAGAAGCTGATGTATAGATTTAAGCCAGGAAGTGTTTGCTGATTGCGTGCACCTTTGAGTTGTGTCTCTCTGTGTGGAGTTGGACTCACCTCCATGTTTTCTTTCTTCACAGACTTGGTTTGTCGCGGCCACCTGGGGGGTGTCGGCGGGGTCCCTGGGTCCGAACTGCTGTGGCTCCGGACCGTTTGCGCTGTTGAGAGCGCGCCGTGTTTCCACCTCACCAGACCGCGGACTTTTTAGTTGTTTAGCACTTCACTCACTGTTATGTTTATTAAATTCTGTTACCTTTTGAACCGTGCTCTGCTTATTTTATGCTGGGTCCTTTCAAACGCTGGGTCGGTGCTCCGACCGCGTCCGAAACATAACATGTCCCTCCTAACGATGGGACTGACGCCTCTCCTGATGACTCTCCTGATGATGTGAATGGCTCATTACCATGAACAAAAGTTTCAGTCTTTTGTTCATGCAATTGTTTGGTCACTACCCTATAGCAGTCTGCCTCTCAGTAGCCGAGACCTTGCTGCACATTTGAGCAGCTTTTGTCACCATCTAGCAGGTGATGCAAGCATTTCAGGGCTTGTGGTACATTTCCAAACTGAAACCCAAAATTCAGTTAAAAAAAAAAAAGCCATCACAAATGTCAGAAATGCATGATTTCTATTATTTTTTATTTGTTTGTTTGCTTGTTTTGACTGGCAGAGCTTTTCCCTCACAGTATTAATGTATAAAACTTTACATTTTGAGAATTTGACAGTTCTCAACTTTTAGGACACAGAAGGTTTTTCCATGTGGATGGATACAAGGACAGCAATTTTTCTTGATAACCACAATTCACAGTTGTGAATTAAAGAATGTACTATATTGTAATGAACTGAGCTACAAAAATGTAATAGTGCAAGAGTCCCAGTGCAAAATACATAAATTTTTCATCTTTTAGTGGTGGTATAGAAACTGTGCCTGCTACCTTGTACCAATACTGGAACAGCAGTGAAACCTATAATGATATATTTTGACAAAGAATCCCCAAACTCCAGGTTGGTCCCACTTGTTCTGCTGAGAAATAATTCCCATAATGTCTTAGCCACAGTAAGCTCTGATGTAAGTTATGCACCCATTAATAATTTAGTTTTAATGTGTATGACTTGGCTGCTAAAAGGTTTAGTCTGGCCATTAATGTGAATTCATGGGCTTGACATAGACATGAATAACATGGAGAAAAGGTTAATGATCTTGATTTAGGTTTGTGCTGACACTGGTGCTTTTTTGGATATTAGTGCCTTCCTCTTTGGTAAATGGACTGTATTTTATCGAATGTTTTTCTGTCTGAGACTAGACCGTCAGAGTGCTTTACATTTATGTTACTGATGCCGCACTAGCTTCCATTAAAGAATCTATCCTGCTCACCAGGAGCAAACGGGTTTTTGTCATCATCATCAGGAATCCCTGGGAAACAAGTAAAGCCTGTGTGCCACTGAATAATGAAGGATGAATAATGAGCCACGCAGCATGTTTTCTTTGCTACGAGAGGGTTTCTTCAACTATCGTGGGAGTTTCATGGCTCTGAGTGGCTCTTAGAGGCATTATCTTCAGTTAACGAGGCTCCTTTCTGAGCGTGGCATTAATTTCAAGAAGTTCAAAATTTAGCATCAACAGCGTGGCGCAGTTTGTGTACGAGTTACTGCAAAGACTTAGAGGCATTTGCATGGTACTTAAGAGTCTGCTAAAAGCCCATTATCCGTGCACCTGGCAGCTATGCAGGACCTGAGAGGCTATTTTTGGAGTGGCTGCCCTCTTGCACACACAATTCCACCTGCTCTGTGCGCTGGACGCTGTATATAAAATAATTATTTTGTAGCGGATTAATCATTTTCTGCCAAACCTTTGATACTGAAAACACCTGTAATCGCTTCTGGAATCACAGAGGACTGTTTCATCTGGATGCTTTTTTTCATCTCTTTCCTGCTACATGGGGAATGTATTTTGAACAGCTTAAGGTAACTACTTTTAAAGTTTTTATACCTTGATAATATCTTGTTAATGGATCACATGAGCTCCGCTGTGTGCGCACTGCGCACTGAGGCAGTGACTCATCATGCTCCAAAGGAGCATTTAGGCAGAAGCCAGGTCACAAAAGAGTGATTTTTCAGTCAATATTGGACGAACACAAAGTTAAAATCTGGATGACTGTGTGAAAGTGGCTGTGTTTTTAAAGCCGCGGAAGAAATAACGCCAGTGAAGCCGCGAAAAACAGCGCAGAGCTGTGTAGCAACACAGAAGGAGAGAGTGCAAAGGACCGATTTTGAAGACATAACACAAAGTTAAAAGTTGTATCACAATAACTTGTAAGCTGCAGAAGAAATAAAGAATTTTTTTTTAAAGTAATCCACATGAGTTGCGGCAGCAGGTGTATATAATTAAAGCGGCCACATCATGTATGCAGCGTGCGTGCAAAAGAGTAATTTTGCAGAAATAAACGGACAAACACAAAGTTAAAAGTGGGATCACGGTGTGAAAATGACTGTGTTTAAAGCCAGGGAAAAAATAAGGGCAGCAAGCTACGGATGGAAAGGAAGCCAGTGAGAAGGAGCACAGAGGCAGCTGTCCAGGAAAGCAGAACAGCAGCGCATGCACAAAAGAGCGATTTTCCAGAAATAAACAGATGAACATGAATCACGATGTGTGTGTTTAAAGCTGCAGAAGAAATAAGGCCAGCGACATGCACAGAGGCAGCTGTCCAGGAACCCTTGGTTCAGTTCTAGCTGGTCTGGTGCATTACAGGTGAACAGCAGTCTGGCGCGCAGTGCACAACCGCGGGACTGTACTGGAGCGTCTGCGTTTAAAAAATGTGACATCTTTAAATGCTGCTGTGGATTGAAAACCCACACTTTAAAGGGAACAGGTGTGAGGGCTGGAGGTTTGGACCAAACCCATGCGCCAATATCACGTTATCATGGCACTATCACGGTGCTACGTGGCTTAGCATGGCTGATGTGAGCCATTCGAGGCTCTAATGACAGGTCGGGCGTGGCTCACTAGAGGTTGCTACGTGGAGCATGCAGGGTACAGAGAGGCACACAGAGGCACCTTAGTAGCGGATACATGATAGATGAAAACGTGGGTCATTCTTCGAATAATCGCTGACACACCCATGCGTGGCTCATTATTCATGGCTTATTATTCGGTGGGACCCAGACTTAAGATTGTCCACAAGAATTTTTTGCTGATGCAATCTCTGGTGATTAACAAGTCCAACACAGGAGACACAGATTCTGTTGCAGGCAGCACAGGTGAAGGTGAATTCCGAGGTTGCTAGGTAAGCCCCATCACATTCCTTGCACCTCAGAAATTTCTCCTCAGTCTTGCAATGCCTTTCTTTCTCAAAACGTACTACACCCTTTTGCCATCTGGTTCTGCCATAACCAAGTTCCTCCCAACCATCCATGCTTATGTTACATAATTTCAGGATTGTCCTTGAAACATTTTCTCTGTCTATCTTGAGACGTGCACCCAAGCCAAGTCCACCATAGAGGACTTGCATCGGGAGGTGGGAATCTTCCATCTCGAGGACATGTCTTGACCAGCGGAGTTGATTTTGGATCACCCCCGACATCAGTGCTTGTACAGTTAACCTCCTCCAGAATGCTGTTATTTGTTCACCAATCTTATCTGCCATTTCCCAGAATACAGCGGAAACACCGCTGATGGTACTTTTCGAGGACAGTAAGGTGACGTCTATAAGTGATCCAAGAGTCGTATAAGAAAGAACGCAGCATAACCGCTAGGGTTGAGCCGGATACTCGTTTCAGACGAGTATCCGGTACGGATAAAGCATTTTTGATGAGCACGAGCATGATACGAATAAAACTCATCAATATCTGTGCTCATGCTGAAGAAAAATTCTCATTCACTAACTGACTGTCTTCATGCTTTATGATTGGCCAGTCACATACAGTGCCCGCCCCTCCCTACACAGACACGTCTGTCTGCAGCTTCTCTCACTCTCACTCTCACTCTCACACACACACACACACACACACACACACACACACACACACACACACACACAGGATCTCTTTCTGTGCTTGACTTCCATGCTGTTCTCTCTTTTCAGCTGGCCTCTTTTTCAGTTTGTAATGATATTTAAAGTTACTTGGTGAACTTGTTTCGTATCGTACGCGGCGCATTTGACAAGGCAGAGCTGAAAACGGCTCATGTCGCGTCGGTCACTGCCTCCACTCCAGTCGGATATTTTTATTTTTAATTTTAACTGTCTGCTTGCTCTTAGTTTGGCTGGTGATATAAAGTCAGTTGGAAAACTTTGCTCGTACTGAACGCGGTGCTTTTGAGAAAAATACAGTGAACACAGCTGACATATTTTTTCCCTGTCTGCCATCACTGGATGTTTGAATGAATCACCAAGTTCACACAGACCATTAAAAAATAATCAGTCTTACAGACCACTTACACACATACACACACATAGCTGAACACACAAAGTAGCCTATATTAACATTTTTATTGAATATGGCTGCATACAGTATCTGACACTCACTGCAGTTCATAAAAATAAACTGGTCAGTCGAACAATCTCTCTCTCACACAGTCACTCAATCACACACAGACACCCCTTAATCAATACTGTTCAACTTTGTGGGGGAAAAAAATGCCAAGAATGTTAGGTAGTAAAAATAATTGAAAAAAAATTACAATTTGATCATAACATTTAAGAAAAAAGGAAGTTGTGTTGGGTATGACAACTCTTGTTCATGTATACTTAGTAGTTCATAATTTCCTACTACATTGAATGTCAGTTCTGAGGCTGTTCTCTTACTCATTCATACACTTAAGAATATTCATGTTCTGAGTTTATAGTCCATGGGCGGAGTAGGCTCACCTTGCACCCCCCCCCCCCCCCCAAAATTGATGAAAGTGCAGGTAAGTTGTAGCATTTGATCTATATTTTCATATTTTTCATGTTGCCACTGAAAAAATAGGGACTCGCTACCACTGCTGGGGTGTTATTTGTGAGCGTAGCTCAAAATTTTCCAGCGGCTAGTTTTGGGGTAAGGGAAATCTAAATTGACATAACTTTTGATTGGATTGTCATACAAAAGTGTATGACCCATCAAAATGTTTGTCTTGGTGTACTCTAAGGTTAGAAATCATCATTATGCAAATTACATCCATATATAGGGCAACAGAGGTCAAAAGGTCACAGAATTCCCCCAGAACAGCTGGGGGAAATCACGGTTACTATCGTGAATGCCACTCAAAGTTCACCAATCATCTTAACCGCCTGAATCCGAGTAATGCTACTGATGATGACGAATGGCCCTCGAGACAAAGGAATCTCAATTCAACTGAAAAGTTCATATTTGAGCAGAACTGCATCTTCTGTAAAGAATACGGGCGAAAGAAAGTGTTTGTCAAAGGGTCTTGGACCACAGAAGGTCTGTCATACTTCTCCTACGGTGGTGGGGACTCCCTTTAGCAGAGCAAAGAGGTGATGAAGAACTTGCCACCCGTATTCGAGGTTATGATCTTTTTTGTGCAGAGGCACGTTATCATAAACATTGTCGCATGAGATATGTTGATAAATCAACATGGCAGAGTACTGATGAGGACGCCAAGCAAGAGGTAAAAGACCATGAAGAAACTCATGAACTTTATTTCTTGAAAATATGTGAAGCGATTGATCAGAGAATAATCATCGGCCATGAAATAATGAAAATGACTGACCTTAGAGACATGTACATTGCACAGTTGTCAGAGACACCTTTTGCGAATCAGAACTGTCGAACAGAGACACCTATAAAGAGGTTGGAAAAAACATGAAATCTATTCTGAAAAACTTAGTATTGTTTCTCTCAATAGAAGAGGTGGGAGGCTGCAGTCTGCTTTAGTATTCAGCAAAGTTGTGGGAGGTCACCAATGACCTCCTCTTTGCCCTTGAAGAATTCACCTGCACAATGTACAGTACGAGCACAAAGACAAAGGAGGTCGACTGTCTTAGGTACGAAATTGTCAAAATGTGGTGGATCAGGCCAGTCATTGGATTCAAAGAAGAACATTGACCTCTCATCCCTTCCACCCCCAAGAGTGTGTCTTCAAGAGCATATCAAGAGGGTGAACTATCAAGTAGCAATCTGGAAAAGAGGTCATATCCCAAAGCCGGAAATCCCACATCCAGCGGAAGATCATGGTTGGATGATCAGCAATGGAAGACTGGAACCATGTTGGTTCGAAGGAACAGCACTACCTGCAAGTTTGGCAGACATACTTGAGAAGGACAAAGAGGATGAGACAGCAGAGAATAGGGACAGCAGTGATGAGGACTATGACAGTGAAAGTGACGACAATGACAGTGACGACAGGGACTCCGACTAAGAACTTGATACTCGTGAGCGAGTGAAAAACAAGCATCATTTGAATTGGCCATTGGCATATCACACAGCATTAGAATGCATCTTTTTTTTCTGGAGTCTAGCATTTATCTCAGTTTGAATGTGGAATTTTCAACTGACTCAATGCTGATGATGTTTGAAGATACAAGCTACATAAATAATTCCAATGACATGCTACTTGTGTTTCATGACTTGACCATTTGCCATTGGATGTTTGGACTTTGTCTAATTTTGCATAATGCAATAGATTATTGAAGTGAACCATTTTAATTGGTGATTGTTAAAGATGTCAAATAAAGCATTTATTGTATGGTAGATAAGCGCTGCATTTGTTTTGCCATACCATACTTATAATCATCTATTCCATCCATCCATCCATCCATCCATTTTCTTCCGCTTTATCCGGAGTCGGGTCACAGGGGCAGCAGCTCAAGCAAAGCCACCCAGACCTCCCGATCCACACACACCTCCCCCAGCTCCTCCGGGGGAACCCCAAGGCGTTCCCAAGCCAGCCGAGAGATGTAGTCCCTCCAGTGTGTCCTTGGTCTTCCCCGGGGCCTCCTCCCAGTGGGACATGCCCGGAACACCTCTCCAGCGAGGCGTCCAGGGGGCATCCGGAAAAGATGCCCGAGCCACCTCAACTGACTCCTTTCGACGTGGAGGAGCAGCGGCTCGACTCCGAGCTCCTCCCGAGTGACCGAGCTCCTCACCCTATCTCAGTGGTGTAGTCTACATTTTTGAAGTGGGTAGTCTGTGTTTTTTGCCTGTCAAACCCGTGCATTGCGCCCTGGTTATTAACATTTTTAACACCATAACAACAAATAGATCTATACTTTCCATCTGATCATTTATATTCTATATTTGCCACTATAAATGTGAGAAATGTGTCAGAATGTAAGTAAGTAATTTGCACCAATTGCAAAATACAGTATACAACAGTAAATCTAAACGAGTGATTAAAAAATACAAAGATCAAATACATTTATTTTTTGGCATCTGAAAACCTAATTTAACAAAGAAATTTAATCAGGTCATAAACCAGGAATAAACAATGTTTAAATCCAGCCAAAAGTATCATATGCAAGCTACTGTGCATTGTTTAACAGTAAATAAGACAACTTTAAGTCACAGTCACTCAAAAAAAAGTGACTGTGACTCCTTGTTATTAAGAAAGAAAAGTTCTCTTAACAATAATAAGGAGCAGATTATTGCCTCCCAACTAAGTATATTGCAAGAGTTCACTTTTTCTCCCTCTATTTAGTATCGGATATGAGCCTGTACTGTCAAATTCAGCAGCTGCAAGATTCACCCTTCATATAATCCACATGCCCCCATGTTGTTTGTGGACAGTTTAGACGCATAAACCAAAACAAAACAGAACACACCGGTCTACATGAGCATGCACCGGCTGCAGAGCCTCACGCCTCCTACCACAATCTCTGTTGAAGTTGACAGTCCATCATCAGGTCCAGACGGGGAACTGGAACCTGTAGGCTTTGTGGAAACCTACCCAGTATAAACAAGCTAGTATTAGTATACGTTAAGTTCCATTAAAACAGCAGCTAGGCTGAAGGACAGAAGCTAGCTCCCAGAAAATTCACATACAATGAAAATATGGTAGATGCTTTACTTTGCAGAAACCTTTTCAACCCATGACAAAAACATTGTAGGCCACATCAGTGGCACAAAAGTATAGTATGAAGACAACCAACTAACTAACTAAGACAACCATGCAACTACTGGGAGTATGCCACTTACCAATTTCAGTCATTTTAAAACTACACTATCCAACAGCCAACGGGACTCAAGCTCAAGAGACATCTGTAGATTACCGGCAAAACTCTATTATTTTTTAAAAAGCTGTTTCATTTTATATTTTAACAATAAATGAACGGATCATTAAAAATGTCCACGAATCAAAGTCAAGTAGAAGCTCTCCACTTATTGTGCTCAAATTCATATTTTAGAAATGACTGTCCTGATAACAACATTAAAGGCAATTACATATTTTGTCAAAATTACAAGTTGAAATGAGCATTAAAAAAATTCATCAAGAGGTTTATGTCACAGAAATCCTACTTTACAATCACTGCAGTCATTGTTAAATTATTTCGTGTTGCATTTATAATAAACATTTGTATTTATTTACAGTGTCTGTTTTTCTGGTTGAAATGAGATATAAATAATCTACCAGACTTAAAAAAATGTACAAATTTCCATGTTATTTTGTCGAAAAATAAATGTCCAAGGTTCCTTATGTTAAACAAGAAATTATCTAATCTGAAATAACAGGTGGTTTTAATTTACAGATGAAAGGTTTCTAAAGAACCATTTATTGATTTATTTAGCTATTTTAATTACAAGTGTTTTAAACTTTTTTAACAGTAATCAGAAATTCTGAGGTAACAAACAACAACAAAAAACATTTCCAAGGATTTTTCTTCATAAAACTGCTCCATAAATGAGCAGTCCTGTGACACGTTTGTTTTGTACAGATCAGTGGTTTATTTCTACACCGATCCATTTTGTACAGATCAGTGGTTTATTTCTACACCGATCCATTTTGTACAGATCAGTGGTTTCTGTTTCTGCCACTAGTGTTCCGTGTTTTGGCCCGACGCGTCTTTCCTATTGGACAACGCAAAGGTACGTCACAGCTCAGAAAGTTGGATTGGCTTGAACTTTGTCTACGTCAGCCTGCCGACAAGCGGCAATGCGCACTCCCGTCAGCATCTAAAAAGAAACGCGTCTCATTGAAAATAATGCTTTTTAGACCGTTTTTTGACGCGTCTGACGTATTCAGTGTGAAAGGCCCATTAGCTTAGTGAACAAATAAAAAACTAGCTGTCGTAGGCTAGCCCACTTACTAGAAATGCAGACAGCGCCAGGTTTATCTCCTCCACTCAGGGTGCAAACTTCATCAATCGGCCCTGAAGCAGCAGGTGGATGTTTTGGAAAAAAAAAAATCTAAAACCGAGGCCTGTTTTCTTTTCATTTTTCGGGTAATAATCACCATCGATACTTCCAGCATTCTTCTTGTTTGTGTGCGGCTTTCGCGCTGATTAGCTGGTAGCCCCGCCCCATCTCTCTATGAGCCAATTAAAACTCTTATCTAGCAGAGCGAGCGGGGGTGGGACATACAGTGCACTCTGCAGTGATGGACGCCTGATCGCTGTCTTTTAAAGGGAGAAAATAAAATTACAGTCAATAAGCGCTTATTTTATTTACACCGTCACGTTCCCCGGGGCAATTTGAAGTGGGTAGACGGAAATTCCCGGTCATTTTAGGTAAGTAGACAGCGTCTACCTGCGTTCCACGTAGACTACACCACTGCCCTATCTCTAAGGGAGCACCCAGCCACCCTGCAGAGGAAACTCATCTCGGCCGCTTGTACTCGGGATCTCGTTTTTTCTGTCATGAGCCAAATCTCATGACCATAGGTGAGGATCGGAACGTAGATCGATCGGTAAATCGAGAGCTTTGCCCCCCTACTCAGCTCTCTCTTTACCACGACGGTCCAATCATCTATTCCTTTACTACATATTGAAATCACTGATTTTTTTTGCATTTTCGAAGTTCGCACAATTTATGTTAAGCACAGCGCCATCAGTTTAGAAAATAATTGAACATTGGTGGGTTAAATATGTGACGTGATGTCAGTAAAAGACATTACTGGCTTCTAGTTGAACTATCACTCATTTTAGAACTTCAGGAAACATTTAAAGGCCTGGCTTCCAGATTTTAGGCATTACCTGAATTCTGTGACCTTTTGACCTCTGTTGCCCTATATATGGATGTAATTTGCATAATGATGATTTCTAACAGAGTACATCAAGACAAACATTTTGATGGGTCATACACTTTTGTATGACAATCCAATCAAAAGTTATGTTAATTTAAATTTCCCCTACCCCAAAACCAGCCGCTGGAAAATTTTGAGCCACGCTCACAAATAACACCCCAGCAGTGGCATTGATTTTTTCAGTGGCAACATGAAAAATATGAAAATATAGATCAAATGCTACAACTTACATGCACCTTCATCAATTTTAGGGGGGAGTGCAAGGTGAGCCTGCTTATATATCTCTCTTCAAAAATTCTCACGCATTCAGCCAAAACCATAACTGGCAGCCTTGAGATGATGTTTAGTCTTTGTTTTGTTGATGCGGTTTTTGTATCTTGCTACCAACCCTGCAGATAATGAACATTGTTCCCTAACCCTATGGTCACGTTAGTTACAACTGAAGGCAGCAGTTGACATTCGTCGTTTGATGGGAGTTTGTGGGGCGTGGCCAGCTAGTGGTTACTTGCATCAATGTGAAAAATGTTTCAGGATAGATTTTTAAAAACGACACTGTCACTGTGAGTTTTCCTCCATTCGCCCTATTGACGTTTAAAATCCCGCAAAACCTCGGAGAGGTCGCCGCACTGCGAGATCTCAGTAACATTGAGAACTGCATTGAGATGCTCTGATCACGCTGCACTTTAACCGCTGCACACGGACAACACAATTAACATCGCAACATAAAACTATTTTTATATTGTGCCTAAAACTCTCATGAATATATTCTCTGGGTTTATAGACATTGTTATTGCGTTTGTTTTATGTTAACAACGCGAGAATCACAGGCTGTCTCTCCGTTATTTTCAAAGGGAGCTGCTGTGAGCTACGCTCGCTTCCTGATCATGTTGTTCTGGGGGAAAGGGAAGTTTGCTCTTTAATGTCTTGATTATTGTTCTTTACAACACTGTTTGTCCTCTTTGTTCCAGACTAATATATACAATATGTCTGAAATTCGGTTTGCGTTTATTAAATTCCATGCAGATTACACGTAACAGACAGATTATTTGTTATAATTGTTTTAGCAGGTTTTCAGGGTATCATGCAGCAGTCTCTTATTAACATGACAAAAAGCACAAAAAAATTATATTTTTGTAGTATAATATTAATTTACAACTGTCATCGTGTTGATTCTCTATATGTTGTTTGACTGCAGCGACTCTCTAGCACGCAAGCGATTATGGGATACGTCAATCCGGTTGTTAAGTGTGATGTAACGCATCATGTGATTTTCAACTTCCGGCTCCAAACAAAAAAGGTGCGCTGTCATTAATATTGAGAACTGCACTGAGACGATCTGATCCAGCTGCACTTACACCGTTGTACACGGACATCAGCATTAACATTGCTTCATAAAACTTTTGTATATTGTGCCTAAAACTCTCCTGGATATATTAACTGGGTTTTTAGACGTTGTTACTGCGTTTGTTTTATGTAAAAATGTCAGACTCTCAGGTTGTTTCTTCGTAATTTC
The DNA here is from genome assembly GCF_902500255.1 of Thalassophryne amazonica. Lineage (NCBI taxonomy): Eukaryota > Metazoa > Chordata > Actinopteri > Batrachoidiformes > Batrachoididae > Thalassophryne > Thalassophryne amazonica. Next base: position 66,526,294 of record NC_047113.1, read on the forward strand.
AATGGGAGTTGCTGCAAGCTGCGATCGCTTCCTGTTCATGTCATTTGGGGAGAAAGTGAAGTTTGCACTTTAACTTCCTGTTTATTGTAATAAATAATGTTTTTATTAACAAACAGACATGTATATCTTACCTGTGGATAATAAAATATGTAAAGTAAAAGAAAAAAATTTTTATTAAGTGTTCCGACCATAGAGCCAGACGAATGCGTTTAATGGAGGTGGAGGTGGAGAAGGGAGGGACGGATGTTTGCGCACAATGTAAACACAAACTAAACTTAAACTGTAAATCCTTTAAAGGATCATACAGATGTAACATTAATTGTAAACTTGGAGGTCTTTGGACCCAGAAACAGATTTATCATGTGATGGGTTACGTCAGCACTTAACAACCGGATAGGGCAAATGCTCGACTGCTCAGTGGAACCAAAGTTTGCTGGATTTGTTTCAATCCATCTTTCACAGTGATGTTCCTGTATCGCTAGTTAGCATGCCTACATGTCGTTAAGATGCCTTGGAAATCACTACACAGGTATTATCTGGTTACAAAAACAGCATATTCAGATTTAGAAGTGTTTATTTCATGCTAACCTTTGCAAAATATGAGGAAAAATGCCAAACAAAAACATTTTGTACAGAAATTCATCTGTTTTGGAGCATATTCTGCTATCTTGGACTATTTTGTGGGGGATGAGCATCCACCTGAGGCCAAGGTGCCTTTTTACTCAGACCGGTAGTCGGCGTGTTGCGTCGCTCTGCGTTTGCATAAAAAGACTTCTAGTCTGTTTTGGCCCCGCCTAGCTGGTGGCATAGCTCGTCTCAGCAAAATGAATGGCTTCGTATTCACTTTGCCTCTGTTGCTTGTAGCTAATGTGATCATAGGGTAAAAGCAGTACTTTGTGCTCAGTGGATGTCTCCTGGCAGTTTGTGCTACTTTGCAAGAGGTTTGTGTTTACAAATGAATTTTCTCTGTGAAATCAAAGCTGAATGAATGAATGAATGATTTATTCAGCAACAAAATCTCGCATTTACAAAACAATTCAAGAGAAAACAACAATTAAACATATAGAACAAAACTCAAACAATTTACCAATTTAGTGCAGCTGAAAGGGTGTGGGCAGAAGCAGAAGCTTATAAATGCCCACCCCGTACATCAGTTTCTGTGTACAGTTTCTGTGTTTCTCGTACAAACAAAGAATAAACACAAAAAACAAATACCAGTCAGTAATGTAACGCAGTGGAATAAACAAAGTAATACAACAGACAAACAAAAAATAGCCACACAGGCAATTTACTTAATTACTCAAACTATAACAAGTTAATATATTATTTTTATACAGTCTTTTAAAACAAGTCAATGTACTAGATACTTTAATACAATCTAAACAATCATTCCACACTCTACCACCCTTTACGGAAACGCAATGATCTTAGCAGTAGTTCGAATCTTTCTATCAAATACCAAAGTTCCACGCAAATTATAAGTGGACTCTCTCATTTTAAACAGCTCCTGGACATGTTGAGGCAAGAGTCCATTTTTAACTTTATACATTATCTGTATTGTAAAATAATCAACCAAGTCATAAATTTCAAAAACTGAATGTTGTGTGGGCCGCTGAAGAGGAGGTACTGCTGGCCCACCATCACAGGGCGCCCTGCCTGGAGTGCGGGCTTCAGGCACGAGAGGGCGCTGCCGCCTCACAGGACAGCCGGGAGTGACAGCTGTCACTCGTTAACTCCTGACAGCTGTCACCTATCATCAACTCATCAACCACTCCATAAAAGCCGGACGACATCTCCACCCCGCTGCCGAGATATCGTTTGCCTTCGAGGTATTTTCTCAGCCATATTCAGTTAAGTAGTAGGTGCTACTGTTAATTCTTACTGTGTTCCTGTTTCGGAGGTGGAGGTGTTTTACCCACCATTGAGGAACTGTAGCTGATTGTATTGCTGGGTGTACACACATCCACACATAACTGTTTCTGCTTCCTGCCAGCAGTACCAGATCCGACAGCCGGACACGGTGGCCACCTGGGGACTCGGAACTTGGCGGCTCCAGTATTCTCCGGGTTCGGTGGCAGTGGAAATCGTGTGGGATCCGGCTCATCTCTGGACGGACGTCTTCTATCCTCAAGCCTGCCCACACGTCACCTTAGTACATTTGACTCTGTCCAAATTCTGTATTTGTCTATATTTCGTTGTGCACGCTTCACAACAGTAAAGTGTTGCATTTTTGGCTCATCTATTGTCTGTTCATTTACGCCCCCTGTTGTGGGTCTGTGTCATTACACTTTCACAACAGGATATCTCGGCCAACGTCATGGATCCCGAGGGGCGTCAACCATCTGTTGGACAGTCAATGGAAGAGCAGGGTGCACAGGCGTCTGTAGGGGGCGTGATCGGTGAGTTGCAGCAAATCCTCTCCGCCTTTACTGCTCGGTTGGATTTAATGACCGAGCAAAATGTCATCCTCAACCGTAGATGGAGGCTCTCACCGCGCAGGTGGAAGCGCGCGCTCAGGGCGCGGCTGCAGCTTCTCCTCCTGTTGACCAGGTGCCAAATATAGACGTTCCACTGGTCGTCCAACGAACCCCCCCACCATCCCCTGAAGCTTACATAAGTCCCCCGGAGCTGTACGGAGGTTGTGTGGAGACGTGCGCTGACTTCTTAATGCAGTGTTCGCTCGTCTTTGCACAGCGTCCCGTAATGTACGCTTCAGATGCCAGTAGGGTGGCTTATGTAATTAATTTGCTTCGAGGTGAGGCACGCGCTTGGGCTACAGCGCTTTGGGAGCAGAATTCACGGCTCCTTACCACTTACACTGGGTTTGTAAGGGAGTTCAGAACGGTTTTTGATTAACAGAGGCGAAACCGCTTCAACAGTGCTGCTGTCTATGAGACAGGGACGTCGGAGCGCAGCTGAGTATGCAGTCGACTTCCGCACTGCGGCTGCGAGGTCCGGCTGGAATACGATTGCGCTCCGCACCGCCTTCATAAACGGACTGTCGTCGGTCCTGAAGGAGCACCTGGTGGCTAAGGATGAGCTGCGGGATTTGGATGGTCTAATCGATCTAGTTATACGCTTGGACAATCAATTAGAGGAACGCCGTCAGGAGCAAGACGAAGGACATGACCGGGCACGCGCCGTCCCTCTCCCTTCCGGGTCCGAAAAGGTTCCACTTTGGTAAATGACGTCTTGCGGGACTTCCTGCATCGATTTGTCTTCGTATATCTGGACGATATACTCATCTTCTCCCCGGACCCTGAGACTCATGTCCAGCATGTACGTCAGGTCCTGCAGCGGTTGTTGGAGAACTGGCTGTTTGTGAAGGGCGAGAAGTGCGAGTTCCACTGCTCTTCTTTGTCCTTCCTGGGGTTCATCATCTCCTCCAACTCCGTCGCCCCTGATCCAGCCAAGGCCGCGGCGGTGAGAGACTGGCTCCAACCGACAAGCCGTAGGAAACTACAACAGTTCCTCGGTTTTGCAAATTTTTACCGGAGGTTCATTAAGGGCTACAGTCAGGTAGTTAGCCCCCTGACAGCCCTGACCTCCCCAAAAGTCCCCTTCACCTGGTCGGATCGGTGCGAAGCCGCGTTTAGGGAGTTGAAACATCGGTTCTCAACTGCACCAGTTCTGGTGCAGCCCGATCCTTGCCACCAGTTTGTGACTGAAGTGGATGCCTCTGACTCAGGGATAGGAGCCGTGCTGTCCCAGAGCGGGGAGTCTGACAAGGTTCTCCACCCTTGTGCCTATTTTCTCGCAGGTTGACCCCGGCAGAGCGGAACTATGACGTGGGCAATCGGGAACTTCTTGTGGTGAAGGAGGCTCTTGAGGAGTGGAGACACCTGTTGGAGGGAGCTTCGGAGCCGTTCACGGTTTTCACGGACCATCGGAACCTGGAGTATATCAGGACCGCCAAGCGGCTGAACCCCAGGCAAGCCCGCTGGTCACTGTTCTTCGGGCGTTTTGACTTCCGGATCACCTATCGCCCCAGGACCAAGAATCAGAGGTCGGACGTCTTGTCCCGGGTACACAAGGATGAAGTCAAAACAGAGCTGTCGGATCCACCGGAATCCATCATACCTGAGTCCACTATCGTGGCCACCCTCACCTGGGACGTGGAGAAGACCGTCCGGGAGGCCCTTGCACGAAGCCCAGACCCAGGCACAGGTCCGAAGAACCACTTATACGTCCCACCAGGAGCCAGAGCTGCAGTTCTGGACTTCTGTCACGGTTCCAAGCTCTCCTGTCACCCAGGGGTGCGAAGAACCATGGCAGTGGTCCGGCAGCGCTGGTGGGCATCCATGGAAGCTGACATCTGGGAGTATGTCCAGGCCTGCACCACCTGCGCCAGGGGCAAGGCTGACCATTCGAGAGCCCAAGGTCTGCTGCAACTGCTCCCGGTGCCTCATCGCCCCTGGTCCCACGTTGGCCTGGATTTTGTTACGGGCCTCCCGCCGTCCCAGGGCATGATGACCATCTTCACGGTAGTGGACCGTTTCTCCAAGGCGGCCCACTTCGTGGCCCTCTTGAAGCTCCCAACAGCCCAGGAGACTGCAAACCTCCTGGTTCACCACGTCGTGCGTCTGCATGGGATACCAACAGACATTGTCTCGGATCGTGGTCCTCAGTTCTCCTCCCAGGTCTGGAGGAGCTTCTGCAGAGAACTGGGGGCCACCGTGAGCCTCTCGTCCGGGTATCACCCACAGACGAACGGACAGGCAGAGCGGGCTAACCAGGAACTAGAACAGGTCCTCCGCTGTGTTACATCTGCGCACCCGACAGCCTGGAGCAACCACCTGGCCTGGATCGAGTACGCACATAACAGCCAGGTGTCCTCTGCCACCGGCCTCTCCCCGTTTGAGGTGTGTTTGGGGTACCAGCCCCCATTGTTTCCCGTGGTGGAGGGAGAGGTCGGTGTGCCCTCGGTCCAGGCCCACCTACGGAGATGCCGTCGGGTGTGGCGTTCCGCCCGTTCTGCCTTGTTGAAGGCCCAGACGAGGGCTACGGCCCATGCAGACCGCCGGCGTTCCCCGGCCCCTGCATACCAGCCCGGGCAGGAGGTGTAGTTATCCACGAAGGACATTCTTCTCCAAGTGCACTCCCCGAAACTGAAGGACAGGTACATAGGCCCCTTCAAGATCCTCAAAGTCCTCAGTCCGGCCGCAGTGAAGCTCCAACTCCCAGCTTCACTGCGGATCCACCCCGTGTTTCATGTTTCCAGGATCAAACCGCACCACACCTCACCCCTCTGTGCTCCCGGACCGGCGCCGCCTCCTGCCCGGGTCATCGGCGGGGAGCCGACACCCCGACAAGCCTGGTCGGGCGCCAGGAGGCGCCCGTTGAGGGGGACCCCCTGTTGTGGGTCCGTGTCATTACACTTTCACAACACTGAAGATGAACAAACAGCGAATTTGTTGGTTCACGATATGATTTTTTACTTATCTCTCTTATAGCTTTTTTTGTAACAGAAATATTGGATTAGTATTTGTTTTATATGTATTTCCCCAAACTTCAATGCTGGGGGAGAAAGTATTGTACTTTGTACAAGATAGCAATAACTTTTGATATTTTGGACTCAATATGTTTTATATGAGTTTTCCAACTGAGCTTATCATCAACAAAAACTCCAAGAAATTTAATTTGAGATACAATTTAAATTTCAATGCCATTCAGCAATACTTTACTGCTTAAATTTCTAGACTTATTTCCAAATATAATGTTAGTTTTACCGAAATGAAGTGATCATTTATTAGAGTTGAACCAAAATTTAAATTTTTGCAGTTCCCACTCCACCAAGTCCAAGAGCTGTCTCAAATTATATCCACTACCAATCACAGTTGTATCATCAGAAACCAAACCTATATCATTAATATACAACAAAAACAATAATGGCCTGAGAACTGACCCCTGGGGCACTCCACACGTAAGCCTCAAAAATTCCGATTTTATCTCACCAAGATGAACACACTAATATCTATTATGTAAATAGCTAGCTATCCAGTTAAAGGCAGGTCCTCTAACACCATACATCTGGAATTTTCCAATAATACGGTATGATCAATAGTATCACATGCTTTCTGTAAATAAAAAAAACCCAACACTGTATTGCTTCTTCTCTAGTGCATTTGTAACTTGTTCCACAAAGTCTATTAAAGCCAAAGAATTTGTTCGATTCTTTTCTGAAACCATACTACTGTTTGTTAAATATATGATGTTTTTCTATAAAATCATTCAACCTCTTTACATATATTTTTTCCAGAATTTTAGAAAACTGTGGTAACAAAGAGATTGGCCTATAATTTGAAAAAAACGTGTTTATCACCAGATTTAAACAATTAGCAATTTTTTTGCAATTTTCATTCTGGAGGGATATTTCCCAGTCATGAGTGACAGATTACAAATATATGTTAAAGGTTTGATAATACAGTCAATAATGTTCTTAATCAAAACCATATCAAAGCTATCGATATCAGTGGATTTTTCCCCTTAATTTTGTGAAATATATTAAAAATTTCTTTTTTCATCCGTTTGTCTAATAAACATTGAATCCTGAATTCTATTAATTAATTTACAGTTGTCCATAGAACACCTTGCTGTAGTTACAATTGAGTTTAATAAAGTTTTACCAACATTAACAAAATAGTCATTAAAATAATCAGCAATTATTTTATTTCCTTTTACAATTTTATCAGAGTCTATATAGAAGTAAGATGGATAAGCATTAACAACTTTTTTCTTTTTAATTCCCCCAAGAGCTTACAGGTTCCCCTAATGTTAGTTTTATTTTTCTCCAACAAATCGAGTAATACTGCTTCTTACACAATCGCATAATGTTTGTTAATTTATTTTTATATGTCTTATGTTTTCTATCAGCTTCTTTAGTTCTAAATTTTAAAAACTGCTTATACAATAAAATTTTCTTTTTACATGCATTCAGGAGTCCCTTAGTTACCCAAGGTTTATCAGTCATTTGTGTATCTCCGGTTTTATGCACCCGCGGACAATGTTTATCATACAGATTAGATACAATAGAAATAAATGATTCATATGATTCATCAACATCATCACAATAAATTTCACACCAATTCTGGTGCAATAAATCCCTTCTGAGGTTCTCAATATTAACATTGGTTATTTTCCTAATAAAATGTACAGTTTTGTTTGGTGCACGCTGTCTACTGATGATTGAAAAGCTACAAAAACTGGCAAGTGATCACTGACATCAGAAATAAGTATTCCACCTGTTATATTCCCTACAATGGCATTTGTTAATATGTTGTCAATGAATGTTGATGCGTTCATACTTATCCTGGTTGGACGTGTGATCACAGGATATAGAACCATACAAAAGAGTTTATAAATTCAGTTATTTGTAATTGATCATAAGGGTTTAAAAAAATTAATATTAAAGTCTCCACAGACAAACAAAAGCTTGTTATTATTAATTGTGTTGTAAATGTCAGTCAGTCTATCCACAAAAGTACTGATACCTGATCCTGGAGCTCTATAAACTCAGCTTATAATTATATATTTTTTATTTTTTTACATTTAATTTCAACTGTAACACATTCCATGATATTTTCCAAGGCAAATGACATACTGTGTATAATTTCACATTGGTGATTAGAACTTACATAAAGTGCCACACCACCACCTTGTTTATTCTTCCTGTTTATTGCAAAAAAGTCATATCCCTCAAGCTGAACATCATCCTCTAGCTCCTCTCTCAACCAAGTCTCAGTGATAGCTATAACTGAAAATTACTTATTAGATATTCTTAAACAGTCCTGAATTTTAGAGAAATTTGAAAGGAGACTTCTACTATTAAAATGTATAATAGAAAAAGTCCCATTTAATAAAGAATAATCCTTCAGTTTCTCTTCAGTGAAATATTTACCATTTTGAGTAATATTTTCACGAAAAAAAACAATCTGGGTCAATATTATTTTCAAAGTTATGAAAACTGTGTTCAGTATCTTCAAAGATTTTTAAGATAGACTCCTGCATAAAAGTTCCATCATCAAATGATGAAAAAAGCTGAATTCAAATAGAGTACTTTTCTTTGTCACAGAAAAACATTGTTCAAATTAAAGAATGACCTCAATACTTGAGGGCCAATATCTCAATATATACCAATGGCAGACATGTTATACAAAGGTGAGCCTGTTTTCAAACATATATGCTAAAAGAACTGATAATATGAATATGAGTGAGGTTATCTTTCCAAATTATTTTTCAGATTTGGTATTCTGATTCGGATTAGGCATGCAGTTGATGTCTCTTGTAGCCTTTTGAGATTTGAAATCCCAGCTCAGGTCTGCAATTATGTGCTGGCGGAAGGTGTTGCCATATCCACACCACGACAGAACCACCTCAGGTCACCGATGACAACCAGCCAGGAAGGCCAGTCCATCTCATCCTCTTGAAAGCAGTCATCTGTCTGCCACAGCCAGGTGATACATCGAAGGATCATACCCAGAGAAATGTACCACATGGACAAAATATCATAGGAGACATTCACTCCCAAAGTAAGAGACACTCCTTATCCAAGTCTCCCTAGGCAACCTTTTGTTTGACACAATGTCATTCCAGTGGTACCCAAGGATCCTCCAAAGATACCTGATGCTAAATACAGTACATCCAGTTGCCATCTTTGGTCAGAATGGTTAGCTTTCAAGCCTCATAACCATACATTAAGACAGATAGCACCAAGACAATAATAACTTTATTTAAATAGCCCTTTCCAAAATCGAAGTACTGAAAAAAATAAACCCCAGAAAGAGCTACAATACAACAATGGATGTATAAAACAGATTTTTAAAAAAAATCTTATATTAAAAACGAATGAAAACCAAATCTTCAAACAACTTTCTACAAATATACATACTCTTTAAACATACAACCTTAAGACTTGGACCTTCATTGTCCTACAAAGCTAATGAGATCACCAAACACTTGTGTCTGGTGTCTTCACAAATCCATATGTTCTTCCCAGGGATCTTTCCAGCTCAAAGACAGAGGACCCAGAGACATGAATCTCACTGTTACGGTAAGTGAATACCTCTACAAGCTTGACACGCGTTTTCCACTCAAATCCAAAATGTTACCTTTAGCAGTTTGGTAACTACAAGACCTGATTCGGGTTCGAAGTGATGAGGAAAAAATGCATCAGGCCGCTGATGCCTTCAGTTTCATCATCAATGCAGATGTAACAAGACACGTCTCTGTGTATTTCACAAATTAAGAAGTACTCTGACAATGACAAAACTAAGATTACAAAGGTTAGCACAGCTCTGCAGATTAATGATAATTGATCAATTTTGTAGGCAGCCGTCCAAACTACTCTTTGAAGGTGGGGGTAAGATGGCAGTTTTATTTTCTTGAAACTGAAGATCAATTAATCATGGTCAGTCTTACAGCTTTTCTTTTTTTTTTTTTTTTTTTGGTAAGGGAAGTTTGGCAGAAATAAAAAGCTATACATCGTCCATTGTTCGCCTGTGAAACACATGTCTAATGTTTGTCACGCTTCATTAATATCCCCATTCAGTCGCATCCAGCAGTCCTTGAAACTGCTTTCCACTTCTGCAACTGGTCCTTGGAGGCACTCTGAGAAACGGAGTGAGAGGAGGGAGGTAAGGAGAAGCAAGAGCTCCCAAATTGATTTTCCCCTCATGACTTGAAATAGTATATTTATTGAGTGTTTATTGGTGAGGGAAAGGGTGAAGGTTGGTGAAATGGTGTTATGTTGGTAAAGGCAATCAGTGTTTTCTCAGTTTATTTGGGTCAGTGCCGTACGTCACGATGCAACCCTTGAACTATTCAGAGGTCAAATGTTAAAGAAGAATTTGCATGTCCTGCTTTACAACAACATTAAATGAAAGATTCATATTCTTAAGAAAAATGTTTTGTGGCACAAAATCAATGTGCCCTGTCAATTTGAAATCTGATCACTGAACCACAACAAAATAAAAATTACACTCCACCCTTGCACACTACAACACTGCAGTGTGATTTTCACTCAAGATGCAGTCCATCCAGAAAGTATTCACAGCGCTTCACTTTTTCAACATTTTTTTATGTTACAGCCTCATTCCAAAATAGAGTAAATTAATTTTTTCCCCTTGATATTTTACACAACACACCCCATAATGACAACATGATTTTTTTTTTTTTTGCAACTTTATTAAAAATACTAAACTAAAATCACATGTACATAAGTATTCACAGACTTTGCTCAGTACTTTGTTGGTGCACCTTTGGCAGCAATTACACCCTCAATTCTTCTAGACTATGATGCGACAGCTTGGTGCACCTATCTTTGGACAGTTTTGCCCATTCTTTGCAGCACCTCTCAAACTCCATCAGATTGGATGGGGAGCCTCGATGCACAGCCATTTTCAGCTCTCTCTGGAGATGTTCAATCGGATTCAGGTCTGGGCTCTGGCTGGGCCACTCAAGGACATTCACAGAGTTGTCCTGAAGCCACTCCTTTGATATTTTGGCTGTGTGCTTAAGGTCATTGTCCTGCTGAAAGATGAACCGTCACCCCAGTCTGAGGTCAAGAGCAAACAGACAACACACACAGATGCATATTATATATATATATATGTATATATATATATATATATATATATATAGTGAGGAAAATAAGTATTTGAACACCCTGTGGTTATGTAAGTTCTCCTACTTAGAAATCATGGAGGGGTCCGAAATTTTCATCTTCGTTTCATGTCCACTGTGAGAGACATAATCAAAAAAAAAAAAAAAAATCCGGAAATCACAATGTATCATTTTTTAATAATTTATTTGTATGTTTCTGCTGCAAATAAGTATTTGACCCCCTACCAACCAGCAAGAATTCTGGCTCACACAGACCTGTTAATTTTTCTTTAAGAAGCCCTCTTATTCTGCACTCTTTACGTGTATTAAATGGACCTGTTTGAACTTGTTACCTGTATAAAAGACACCTGTTCACACGCTCAATCAATCACACTCCAACCTGTCCACCATAGCCAAGACCAAAGAGCTGTCTAAGGACACCAGGGACAAAACTGTAGACCTGCACAAGGCTGGGATGGAGGACAGGACAACAGGCAAGCAGCTTGGTAGAAGACAACAACTGTCATGATTATTTATTAGAAAGTGGAAGAAACACAAGATGACTGTCAATCTCCCTCGGTCTGGGATTCCATGCATGATCTCACTTTGTGGGGTAAGAATGATTCTGAGAAAGCTCAGAACTACACAGGAGGACCTGGTCAATGATCTGAAGAGAGCTGGGACCACAGTCACAAAGATTACATTAGTAACACATGATGCTGTCATGGTTTAAAATCCTGCAGGGCAGCAAGGACCCCCTGCTCAAGCCAGCACATGTCCAGGCCTGTTTGAAGTTCACCAGTGACCATCTGGATGATCCAGAGGAGGCATGGGAGAAGGTCATGTGGTCAGATGAGACCAGAATAGAGCTTTTTGGAATCAGCTCCACTTGCCATGTTTAGAGGATGAGAACAACCACAAGAAAAGCATCCCAACCGTGAAGCATGGAGGTGGAAACATCATACTCTGGGGGTGCTCTTCTGCAAAGGGGACAGGACGACTGCACCGTATTGAAGGGAGGATGAATAGGGTCATGTATTGTGAGAGTTTGGCAAACAACCTCCTTCTCTCAGTAAGAGCATTGAAGATGGGTCATGGCTGGGTCTTCCAGCATGACAATGACCCCAAACACACAGCCAGGTCAACTAAGGAGGGGCTCTGTAAGAAGCATTTCAAGGTCCTGGAGTGGCCTGGCCAGTCTCCAGACCTGAACTCAATAGAAAATCTTTGGAGGGAGCTGAAACTCCAAACGTGAAAGATCTAGAGAAGATCTGTATGGAGGAGTGGACCAAAATCCCTGCTGCAGTGTATGAAAACCTGGTGAAAAACTACAGGAAAAGTTTGACCTCTGTAATTGCAAACAAAAGCTGCTGTACCAAATATTAACATTGATCTTCACAGGTGTTCAAATACTTATTTGCAGCAGTAACATACAAATAAATTATTAAAAAAATCATACATTGTGATTTCCGATTTTTTTTTTTTTTTAGATTATGTCTCTCACAGTGGACATGCACCTAAGATGAAAATTTCAGACACCTCCATGATTTCTAAGTGGGAGAACTTGCAAAATCGCAGGGTGTTCAAATACTTATTTTCCTCACTATATATATATATATATATATATATATATATATATATATATATATATATACATACATACATACATACACACACACACATACCATACTGACCCGATCCTCTTAGCTTCTGGCTGTTGGGCAAGAAATAAAAGGACATTTGCATTTAGGACATTTGAGGACATTTGCATTTTATTATTGGTTCTTCTGATGCTGTGCTGAATTGATGTTGCTCCATTTGTCACAAAGCTCCAAAACTATGTCAGTGATTGACATTGAGTTAAAGTCTGCAGAAATCCTTTAATGCCAAAAAGTATTTCAAATATCCCAAAGCAACAGAAAAACAATCTCTATAATCCCACAATAATTTAAGAAAAGTGAAATAGCTATAAGTACACTATACTGTACATCACAGTTCCAGCACAGAGAAATACATTTCTTGCCTTTTCTGCAGTCTCAAGGCATGCACACAGTCAAAAAGGCAAAACCTCAAAAAACAGAAGATGTCTGGTGGCAACACTGGCTTTGATAAGTTTCCATTAAGCTGCCATGAGGCATCTGGATGTAGAAAAGCTATTTCTCCCATCCTCAGATAAATCAGTCATATTTTAAGTCTGAAAGTTCTGCGCTGCCAAGTCCTTCAGGAATTAAACTGCTGAGGAAACAGATGTTGAACAAAACTGAAGTGCATTTATTCAGATAAATGTTTTGAAGGCACTTTGACATTTCTAGTGTGTGTCACACAGTGTCATCACTACACAGCGGGAAGGTCCAGGGTTCAATTCCATGAGTGCCACTTATGTCTGTCGCATCAGCTATTACACAGTCATGTGGGAGAAGCACAGAGGAGGGTTTCAACAAAAGCAAAATTTGAAATTTAAGCTACAGCTTGAATGCACACGGAAGACTTTAACGCAAGTTTGATCGGGTGGAGCGGCACAGAGGAGGCTGTGAGGGGTTCGGCTGTGCTCTGTTTGTCCATTGTTAAATTAAAGATGACTGCCTCTGCTATGAGCTCATATTGATTGTTTAATCTGAACTCTATTATGGTGGGACACAGAAGCTAAATTGCAAAAAACAGTCATTGTCCAAATACATTTGGACCTCTGTATCGGGCATGTGGACCAATAAAAAAAAAAAATGCTGACTTTTAAACAGTTATGTTCAACAACAATAAAATATTTGATCTCAATTTCAGACAATTAGTCAGTTTTCCTCAGATACGAGCAGGGAATTTGACCTTGACCTTTGACCGTGCCTAGTCAAAATCAGATCACCTATTCCCATCCATAGACCCAGTGTAACTGCCAGGTTATTTAAAATAAATTAATACATTCTGGTCATCGATATTCCATAATATATGACATTTGCAGTGTGAAGATTTACAATATTTAAATAGATTAAGACCTGTTTAATTTTAGATTCTGATTGCAATTTCATTCAGTTTCCTTTGTATACATTTAGCTTACTTCATTCACTGTGTAATGTAACTTGTGGCTGCATGGACCGTGTTAAATGTAGACTGAACATAAGGCGCCGATTCTCTTAAAATCTCATCATGCCATTTTACTTCTTTCCAACATAGTTTCAACCAAAAGCTTCAACTTGAGCCTTTGCATGAACAGAGATAAATTCAGTATAAATTAAGCTGCACAAGCTGCTGAATCTCATAACAACAGCTCGGTAATTTAGTTCTATTGTGTTCGACCCCACTGCCTGTGCTCATTTGCAATTTAGAACACTGTGTACCTCAGATGATCCAGATCAGCGTTTGATTTAAAAATAAAATAAATCTTGAAGAAAGGCTGTTATTGCCTTTGTACCTACATGGATGCATAAAATGACATTTGTCCTCTGCATTTAACCCATCTTACTTACTTCTCTATATACTACAAGACAACTGTGTGTGTATATGTGTCCCTCTCCTGTCCAAACGGCACCGCGGCATTGAGCCAACCTTGGAACACCTATACCTTGACATACATGAGTGACAGGCTATTGAGCATTGTAGCAGCAGAAGTTGTAGTTGTTACGGGGAGAGTCACTTATGCCGCATCATCTGCAAGGGTGCTAAAAGACTGTCACTTTTCTATTCTCTCTTTCCTTTGAACTTTGTACCTCTTCATTTTTGCAAGTGGCAGTAGCAGCTGTCATTTTTGGTCATGCCCTAACACGTATCTGGAATCTGGGATAGGTGCGAGGTGATGGCTTTGTTGATGAAGATGAAGCTTTCATTTCAGTTTTTGAATCAAACTCACTCAGCTAGTACTTACTAGAAGCAGTGGGCAGCCACAGTCCAGCATCTTAAGACCTTCTCCACATATAGACATATCTTTGTGGAGAAGGTCAGAAAGGAGCATGATTCTAATGTAGGAGTACACCAAAGTGCCAAGAGGAAATCCAAGCAGACACAGAAAGAAAATGTATCATAAATTGTGTTAGGAAGACTCAGAACTCTATTCACATTCACCTCATGAACAACAGCTGTAATCATTTGCTGGTCCCTGTTTCAGTCATCAACTCACAACCAATAGGAAATGTGCATGTTATTTTTTTTAATGTCTCTGCTGTTTGCAGCTGCTAGCCTGAATGCTACCTCCTCCATCCCTCAGCCACTAGTTATTCCCTGTCTGGCACCCAGAGGTAGGTGCCACCTCTGACTTCTTCTGAAGGTAGAATCAAAGATCTACATACCCTTACATTCAGTCATAACTGGAACCTCCACCAAAGGCTGTTCTCAGCTTCTGCATATTACCACTATGGCTTAAAATCAATTTCAAATTTTCAATTTATTTTCATTTATATAGCACTGAATCACAACAAAGTTGCCTCAAAGTGGTTCACACAAGTAAGGTCTAATCTCACCAACCCCCAGAGCAAGCATACAGGTCACAGTGGTAAGGAAAAACTCCCTCCGATGATTTGAGGAAGAAACCTCAAGCAGACCAGACACAAAGGGGTGACCCTCTGCTGGGGCCATGCTCCAGACAATTTAAAAAAAAATTTACAAAGCGAATTTACAGGAAATTTTGCTGGTGCACAGGACAGGAGGGTTGCAGAAGTAGACACCACTCCCATCTCTGGATGGAGCCGCACCTCAAACAGAGAGAAAAAAAACTGAATCAGGCCTCAGAAAGACAACAAATACACTATCATTTGTCAGCATTAAGCAACAAGAAAAACAGAAGAAATACTAAGGGGTTCGCTGGCCACTAGCCCTAAGATTCACTAAGAGATCCACTTTAGATAATGTTGAGGCCGCGGTCTGCACTTGAAACTCTCTACAGAATCTGACTGTTTTATTGATGCAGGGAAATCATTCTGCAGAACAGGGGCACAATAAGAGAAAGCTCTGTGACCCGCAAACCTTTTATTCGCCCTAGGGACACAAAGTAGTCCTGCACCCTGAGAACGCAGAGCCTGGGCTGGTACATAGGTTTTAATTAGGTCAGCTAAGTAGGAAGTTGCTAGTCCATGAACAATTTTATAGGTTAGTAGCAGAACCTTAAAATCTGATCTCACAGGGACAGGAAGCCAGTGAAGAGATGCCAAAATGGGTGTAATGTGGTCAAACTTTCTGCTTCCTTTTCTGCTTGCTGCTTCTGCAGCATTTTGAACCAATTGGAGAGCCCTCATGCTGGACTGCAGTAAACAAGAAAATAGAACAGTGTAGTAGTCCAGTCTAGAAGGGACAAGACATGAATCAGGGTCTCACATCAGCCATAGACTGGATGGGACAAATCTTCGCTATATTTTGCAGGTGGAAGAAAGCAGTACTCGTAACATCTATAATGTGGAGGTCAAAGGACAATGTAGGATCAAAAATTACCCCAAGGTTGCTCACTTTATCAGTGTGATGTATGACACATGAGCCTAGGCTAAGCGTTAGCTGGTCAAATTGATGCCCATGTCTCACTGGACCAAGAACCATCATTTCAGTCTTATCAGAGTTTGAAAGTAGGAAATTGCTAGACATCCAACTTTTCACTGATGCAAGGCAATCTTCTAAGGGTTTTATGTGGATGAGATTACCCGCAGTTATCGGCATGTATAACTGAGTATCATCAGCATAGCAATGAAAGGTAATCCTAAAAATGCTACAATGTGTGCCCAAGGGATACTATATAAAGGGAAAAAGCAGGGGGCCTAAGACAGACCCCTGTGGAACCCCAAATTTCATGTCACTAAGGTTAGAGTTAGTGTTTTTGTACAAAACACAGTGAAAACGACTGGTCAGGTATGATGTCAACCATGCAAGGGCATTCCCAGTAATACCAAAATGATTCTCCAGCCTAGGTTTGTGTGCTCCTGGGAGGTGTTGTCTGGAGAATTAGCTGCTTGTAGGGCCACAGGCAAATTGGTCCCAGTTGAGACATCTTAATGACCCTTTATGATTGACAGTTAGGGATGGAGTCACCTTGCCTGAATTAGGGAGACAGGGGCCTGCTCCTGGTGCCAGGCCTGGGGGGGGGGTCATAGGCGAGGTTCTGGTGGCCAGGTCTACCACCGTGGGACTTGGTCAGTATCAGCCTGAAGAAGCAGCAATCTGTCATCTCCATGTGGGCTCACCACTTGCATGGAGTCTGTAGAGGGTCTGGTGCGCTGCTTTCCTGGTAGTGCACAGGGGCAAATGCCCACAAGGGCCGACACTCTTATGGAACTTAATTCTTGGAATGTGGAACATTACCTCTCTGGTGGTGGGAGAGCCAGACTTGTGTGGGTGGTTGAAAGATACCAACTCGAAATAGTTTGGCTCATCTACACCATTATTACCAAATAAAAGGGGGCAGTAAATTGCTCCTGCAATATTCAATTGTAGAAATTCTTAATGGTACGAGTTGGTGTTAAATCATACTGGAGTGATGTATACAAGGGTGATTCTTTAACTACGGGCACTATTGGCCTTGTAAATGTAATTTCCACACCACACCATTGCCTTACAATATAAAGCGCCTTGGGGCAACTGTTTGTTGTGATTTGGCGCTATATACATGTGCTCTGATGTCACTGTTTATCTCCATAGAAACTACCCAAACAATCTTTCATACAAACTGTTTAAAGGGACATTACAGTGTTGTGGTGGAAATTACGGCAATAGTGTGGGACAACTACATTTTGTTTAAAAAAATCACAACAGTTGTATGACATTGAATACCCCAATTATGTTTTGATTATTTTACTGATATTTTATTCAGAGATATTTTAAAACATTAGAAAAAAAACATTTCTTTACCATTCATTTTTATCATTGAAGATCAAAAGTCTGGGTGTGGGACAAGCACAAAACGGCAATATTTGCATATAATGATGCTGAAAAAATGTGAAAAAGTCATCATAGACTACTAGAACAAATTTCTTAACACACTTCCATTGTAAAGATAACTATAAAAGTGTGAAATTTCCCCTTTTTTCTGTTTTTCATACAATATGATCAAAGGACATAATAAGTGCCCGTAGTCTAAGAATCACCCACAAACAAAAGGTTAAATAAAAAAAATAGCTGCTTCATCTGTGCTGCTGTGGGCTTTTTTTTTAAATAGTTGACTGTTTTCTACATGTGCATCGAGATGGTACACAAATGTCAGCCAACAATGGAATGATGAAAGACCGTGGTCAGAATTTTATGAAGTTGTGAAATACCCATCATACAATATAAAGTTCCTGAATTAACGGTCTTTGCTTATTATTGTTGAGAACAGAGTAAAGGAATTCTTTGAATTAAGATCAGAGAATGTGAAGTTGCAGGACAATTGGGTATAGCGCAGGTAGCTCCATGGAGAAAATATTTGAGCAAGTCATGTTGGCCATCTGTGTCCTTGGCTGTTGAATACATCCAACTGGTTTCCCATCCAGGGGAAGTTGTTGATGCTCATCCACATCATGCACCAGCATCCAGGAATAAGAAACATCACCAACATGCCTCAGTGCCCATCTTATATGGTATACAAGTCCGTTGTGGATGTTTATGTATGGTATGCACAGTATCTACACCTTTGCACATACTTTCTGTAGTGTAAAAACAGTAACTGCGGAACTCCCCCCCCCCCAACACACACACACACCACTTCCTTCCATGCTCATTACTGTGATTCACTTCCATCTTTGATACTAATGGCTTTAATTAAGGACAAGGCATTGCCTACCAACCATTAACCCAATATCTAGAGTGAGATGGGGAACTGTCCAAACAGTTATGGACTTGTTTGCATCTCAAAGCAGAGTGTTGGGGAGATTGGGATGGAGCAGTCCCCAAATATTTATGGACCTGAGTGCATATTAAAGCAGAGTGGAATGGAGATGCCTCTGTACCGTCAGACTATAATAGTATACTATAAAAGGTCAAGGAGTTGTCCATACATCTCGCTGCAGCAGATATAGTAGAGGTCTTTTTTCAAGAAGTGGACAGTTGCCCATCGGGATCTGGGATGGTTCCATACCTGTGGATTTGGTGACATCTGGCACCAGCACATGCTTCCAGACCTGACTTAATCATATTTTCAACTGTACATATTTTTGTCCCTATACTGCATGTACGAGGTCTATTAGAAAAGAAACCAACCTTTTTATTTTTTCAAAAACTATATGGATTTGAATCACGTGTGATTGCGTCAGACAAGCTTGAACCCTCGTGCACATGCATGAGTTTTTCCACGCCTGTCGGTTGCGTCATTCGCCTGTGAGCAGGCTTTGAGTGAGGAGTGGTCCAGCCCCCTCAGCGGATTTTCATTGTCAGGAAATGGTGGAATGATTTGGGTTTTTTATCCATCAGACTTTTTTCAGAAACTGTTAGAGACTGGCAGCTGGAAACCATTAGAAAAATTTATCTGGCTTTCGGTGAAAATTTTACGGGCTTCACAGAGAATAAGGACTGTTACTACAGCTTTAAGGACGGCTTTAAGGACGCTCGGCGCGCCATCGAGAGCCACAAACCACCGGATCATTTCTAAACGGATGGCTCTGTGGATCCGAGACCGTTGTGTGCACTTTCTCTGGTTGTCACAAGAGCTGGACATCAACCATTTTCCAGCAGATTTCACTTTTAACAAGAGATTTTGTCATGGAAAGCCGAGCGGAGGCTTCGCGCATCACGACCGATTTGCTGATGGAGCGAGACAAAGGAACACCTCCATTTTGGTCTCACAGGAAGGCTTTGAGATGGCGTTCAGACAGCTGTCGGTGGTTTTTCCATCGAGTGATTATCCGAGAAATTGTGGATGTGCCTGGAGGCTTCATCACGGCGTTGCTGTGTGCCATGCGGCACCGCCGCAACGCGCGAAGCCTCCGCTCCTCTTTCCATGACAAAAACTCCTGTAACAGTGGAATGTGCCGTTCATTTCCAAACTGGACGCTGTGTTTTATCCGGGACGTCGTCTGACTAGCACAGGAATTGTGAAAAGACGTGGACATCAGCACTTTTTCGGCACATTGAGACAGACGTGCGGAGGAATTCCACACGTCGCGGCGGTGCCGCATGGCGCAAAGCAACGCCATGATGAAGCCTCATGGGACATGTTCTGGCATGTCCAGGCACATCCACAATTTCTCGGATAATCACTCGATGGAAAAACCACCGACAGCTGTCTGAACGCCATCTCAAAGCCGTCCTTTGAGACCAAAATGGAGATGGTTTTGTCTCGCTCCAGTAGCGAATCCATCGTGATGCGTGAAGCCTCCGCTCGGCTTTCCATGACAAAATCTCTTGTTAAAAGTGAAATATGCGGGAAAATGGTTGATGTCCAGCTCTTGTGATAACCAGAGAAAGTGCACACGATGGTCCTGGCTCCACAGAGCCATCCGTTTAGAAATGATCCAGTGGTTTGTGGCTCTCGATGGCGGCACGGAGCGCGGCACGCCGAGCGTCCTTAAAGCTGTAGTAACAGTCCTTATTCTCTGTGAAGCCCGTAAAATTTTCACCGAAAGCCACATAAATTTTTCTAATGGTTTCCTGCTGCCAGTCTCTAACAGTTTCTGAAAAAATTTTGATGGAAAAAAAAGCCCAAATCATTCCGCCATTTCCTGACAATGAAAATCCACCGAGGGGGCTGGACCACTCCTCACTCAAAGCCTGCTCACAGGCGAATGACGCAACCGACAGGCGTGAAAAAAATCACGCATGCGCATGAAGGTTCAAGGTTGGCTCATGCAAGCACACGTGATTCAAATCCATGTGTTTTTTTTTTTTTTTTTTTTTAAATAAGGTTGGATACTTTTCTAATAGACCTGGTGTATATATATATATATATATATATATATATATATATATATATATATATATATATATATATATATATATATGGAAAACTCACGCATGCGCTCGAGGGTTCAAGCTTGTCTGATGCAATCACACGTGATTCAAATCCATATGGTTTTTGAAAAAAATAAGGTAGAATACTTTTCTAATAGACCTCATATGCTGTGTATTTAAGTCAGAGTGAAAAATCATGGATTATATAAACCCTCATGTTTTTACACTTCCACAGGAGCAGTGGTATATGTGGATTTGGACTGCAAACTCTTCCATTCTCCATCTTTGGGATCCATCTCTCCCTTGGGTAATAAAATTATGTTTAATCTTCACATCAAGGCAGTTTGCAACAGTTCCCCAGTGAAGTAAAGGCACCTTACTGATGGACACAGGCTCTAATGCAATCAGAGTTTGGTCAGTATTCCCACAGGGTGCTGCGTTAATAATTTGTTTTCTTGTGTTCCCGCTCCCTGATATATGTATGTAGCTGTGGCCCGGAGGGAGGCCTCGGTGATATTTCACTAGTAAAGAGCCAGGACGTGGGTTGGAAGGGTGAGAGGGGAAGGATACTTACTTTATACTCTTGGGCACTGATGCTAAATCTCTAATCTCCCCAAGGTCAAAGGCAGGTATTTGTGAGGAGAAGACCGAGTCCACTTTCGAAGATTGGATTTTCATTTGGAGCTTCTCTGTTAAATAGACTGACCACCGCTTACAGCCTGAAGCGTCAGAAATGGCTCCTCTGACTTCACTGGTGGATGATCACTCACCCAGGAACAGAGATTTACTTCTATAGTTTTGTGTGTCCAGTGAGTCTGCACACTTCCTTTTAACAGATGGAAACTATTACTTCTGCTGGTGAACATGACACATCACAAATGGAACGAGGTCACCGTAAGCAAAACGCAGACTGATGAAATTGAAATGTCATTGCGCTTGAGCAGAATCAGCTCAATGCTGCCATTAGTACCTCAGCCAAGGAGGTAATTTTTGCCCCATTTTTGCTTGCATTGTTGGTTGGATTACTCACAGGATAATTCAAGAAATACTGAACCATTTATTGTTAAAAACCTGGCCTGTAATAGAACCATTACAGATGCGAGAAAATCATGCTGCCCGACTACTTTCTGAATGACGGCCTTAATGAATGAGCAGATGTTGCTGTCATTGAAACGTAGCTAAGATTATAGCGGGCATGCATTGACTGGCTACACATTCAAAACAACAGGGGAAAAATGTGTTTATGTGGTTAGCTTGATTATTTTGTGTGGAATCTCTTTGGAGGAACCTTGGGTACCACTGGAATGACTTTGTGTCAGAATCATTTACTGAAGGAGATGCCAGTGAACCATACCGCTTGCATTGTGAGGCAACATTGCCTACAACATTTTTGATCACAGAATGAATTAGAATTAATGCACTCTGTGCACACCGGAACGTGACATAACTTCCACTGAGATGTCAGGATGGTTGTAAACATCCGGTGCCGGTAGCCATGTGTTGGAAAAATTGTACATACATGTTATCATTTATAATGCCTTCCTTACACAATCATTTATGGTGCATTGCCTGCAAGTTTCAGTTTCTTATAAACCACTAAAATACTCACTGAAAACTCTCTGTAAAACTGTTTGCACATCTATGATTGTGTGACCTGTCTGCAGAGAGATTCTGCTATTGTTTTGCTTATCAGTCAAGCTGTCCTTCAGGAAGCGCCCCCTGCAGAGACAGTGTGCTATTGTTTTTAATGAACTCCTGTGTATGTAAAGCCCCTTTCACACTGGGGCTGCTCCCGGTTGCTCCCAGTTGTGCCGTGCGTCATTATGACGACGCCGCGTGGAAGCAACTCAGTGCAGAGACGATGCAGCTCAGCACCACAACAGCGCGAGGGCGCAAAGGAGGAAGCAAATCGGGCGCCGAAAAATTAAACCTGTTTAATTTTTTTGGCGTCCTGTGCTCGGCGCAGAAAGGAAGTGGTTCCAGCGCAAGTCGGGGCAAAGAGGCGTTACCCGGCGTGACTCAAAGCCAATTTATATTCCTGCTGTGTTCCATTGTTCCTGCAGTATAAATCACACAGAATTGTTGTTATACCGTGTACTTAATGCAGTAAAAACTATGCTGAAGAAAAAAAAAAGCAGAATGATTGCCAGAAATATCCAGTAAAAAGTCTGGACATCTCTAGTCCACTCATGGACGTTCGTTCACGCGCGCACATGTGAACAATTAAAAGAAAAAAGTGTGGCTCCAGGCATTAGTTCCTTGTTCTCTGCTCAAACTCTCACATCACAGTTAAAAAAGGGACAAAAAAGGACATAAGTCCTGAGACAGGACATGTTAACATCAAATAGAAGTCCAGACATCTCCACATTCGCTTAAAGGTTCGTTCGCTCGCTCGCACGCGCGCACGCGCATCTCGCAGTCAAAGGAGGAAAGAAGAAAAAAAATTGTCTGCAGGCAGTTAGTTCCTTTCTCTCCTCAAACTCTCTTATCACAGTTAAAAAAGGACGTAAGTCCAGGACATGTCAACATCAAGTTGAACTCCAGACATCTCCACATTTGCTTTGAAGGACGGTGCGCGTGCGCACGCATCTCGCAGTCAAAAAAGGAAAGAACAGACAGCAAAAACAGCTCACTACTTCCAAGGGCAGCGACGTGTGTACTGTGTTCAGAAAACAGACTGGATGAGAGGCAGAAAATGAGGCTATTTAAAGTTTAGAGTGAGGGGGAGCAACTGGCAGCCAAACTCTCAGTGCAACGAGATGTCATCAGGCGCAAGCCGACACAGTAATTAACCGGCAATTAACTCCAAACAGCGCGGTTTTTCGGCATCGTCATGGCGCAATAGGGAGCAACTGGGAGCAGCCCCGGTGTGAAAGGGGCTTGAATAAAAAGCTGAGGTGAGGGGACAGACAGCAGAGAGGGAGAAGCTATTGTCAGAGTTCCTGCTGCCCTCTCTCCTCGTGAGAAAGAGTAACAGTGTCTCCTTGGTGTCTTCTTTGTTGTCTAATGGTTTATCTGACTCTGTTATAGGTCTAAACCTGATATTAAATTGGTCCATTCAAGCCGGATGTCAACAAACCTGAGGAGCATCGACTGGTGAGGATGGACTCCGTAAGACCATGGCCACGGCTGGGAAAAATCCTAAAAGACCCTTTCCAGGGCGGACTCCTCCCTCATGGGTCGACGATCGCCAGGGTGAAGACATCTGAACTTTGCGTTAAAGAGGACGACCAAGAGTGAGTACTGTTTTCTCTGTAAAATTACGGGTGACTGAGGGTTACCGCGTAGAAAAACCCTATAAAGTTCTGGGAACCTCTTATAGGTACTAAAAGCACTATATAAATTAACTGTCGGGTTGGTAAAACCTGCGACGGGCGGACCGTGAAATTCAGGGAATGGTTAAACTCTCAATATTGTCCACAGGAAATATTGAAAATTAACTGGTAACTGTCAGGTCGGTAAAACCTGCGGTGGGCGGACCATGAAATTCTGGGAATGGTTAAACCCTCAATATTGTCCACTGAAAATATTGAAAATTAACTGGTGTGAATGTTACATGTGTGAGTGACACCTGATTGGGGGACAACGAGACTGGAAAGAGGCAATAGGCAAGGTTCACCCACCTCCTTGAGGTAGAAGTGGTGACAACTTTTCAGTTTAACCGTCCATCAATCAGTTGGGGGAAAGGACAACAATCCCTTCGTTTAGATCTCCCTAGGAGATAAACCCCCGAACGGCTAAAATGGGGAACTGTTGTTCCTGATGTGGGTCAAACCAGAAAAATGATGAGGATACCACAAATAAAGATTGGAGAAAAAACATCCCGGTTCAAGTAATCATTTAAAACTTTGGAAAAAGAAATTCCAGTTCACAGGAAAATTGGCGCCCGAACCAACAACCGAATTAGTGACAAAGATAAAGCAAAAGCAGGAGAATCAAAGAAAAAAATGAAAAAATTTGGGTTAGAAAATGTGATTACTTATTATCAATATCAATATAATTCATTGAAGTGTTATGTAGAATAGTATGTAAGTTTCTTTGGTTATTGTTATGGCCATATGATACCAGGGAAATTGCATGTGAAGTAATAATGTATGGATAAGCTTTTATTTGTTTGCAGAGATATTAATAAATATAATCATGATGAAACTACTAATTTCAAACCGGTTTGATAATGATTGATATTATAGACATATTATATGAATAGTTTATTTATTTCTTTTCCTATATATATATGTATAAAATATGTGCTGGCCATTTGTGTCTGTTGATGGACAGTGGGGCTAGAAAATTTCTTATGTTTCATATACAAGTAATGAGGACAATAGTTAATCAGATATTATGAATAAATGCATGGCTGAATCCCATATTAAAGACATTATTAAATAAGACTGTCAATGGGCAGACAGTTGTCAAAAAATAATATGCTTCTCCACACAACATGTACATGTTGATAAGAGGAAAATAATTAAGAAATTAAGAAGAACAAATTAAGAAACAGATAATAATGAAAGTAGAGGCTAAATGGAAAAATTAAAAATAGATAAATAAAATACGTCATGCAGAAAATAAAGTAAAAACACAAAAAAAAAAGACAAGGAGAGGTTTATTACAACAAATAAGAAGATAATGAAACACAAACTGCACACAGAGCACACAAAAGACAGCCACAAAATCAACCTCCCCTTGAGGAAACCGGAGGGCCCTATCTGCCCTCAACCATAACTCAAGATACACATATACCAGACTGCCACAAGGATATTGTGAAAGTCCTACTGTCTTTTCACAAGCAATGTCCAGTAACCTGGCCAAATTTGTACCACCAAATAATAGTCCAATTCTATTATATGTAGATGATATACCTGTGGCATCAGAAACAGAGCAAGAAAATAAACAGGACATGCTGGAGCTGTTGAAAATTCTAGCAGAAAATGGACAAACTAAGAGTACTGTAAACAGGAAGTAAAATACTTAGGACACAATTTGAATGCAGGAGGCTGCACCATTCTGGATGAAAGGAAAACAGCTATTTTGCAAGCTCTAAAACCAACCAAAAAAAGCAAATGATGTTGTTTTTGGGCCTGACAAATTACTGCAGACAATGGATACCAAATTTTGCTGAAATAGGTCCACTAAGCACTATGATTTTTGGAGAAAACATGCCCATGTCAGCAAAACTGACATGGACTCCAGAAGGAGAGCAAGCATTTTGTAACCTAAAAAAGGCCCTAACATCAAGTACAACATTGGCCAAATGGTGGACTGCAAAGGAGAATTTATGACATCAGTTCTGACACAGCACCATGGAAGCAAATTAAGACCTGTGGCTTTTTACTCCACCAGGTTGGATCCTGTGGCCAGAGCATTGCCCCCATGCATAAGAGCTGTTGTGGCTGCATCTTTAGCGGTGCAAGCCTCAGCAGGGGTGGTCCTATTTCACACATTAACTCTAAAAGTGCCACATGCTGTGTCAGCCCTGTTACTACAGACTAACATCACTTTCCTGTCTCCAGCCAGACATTTGGCATGTATGGCAACATTGCTGTCACAACCACATTTAACAGTGGAAAGATGTACAACTCTAAATCCAGCCACCCTAATCCCCACGGAGGAAGAAGGGGATATACATGACTGCCTGGCTGAAGCTGAGGAAGTACATAAACCAAGAAAAGATTTGACAGATGTGCCAATTCCAAATTCAACAATCATATTTGTAGATGGCTCATGTAGGAAAAATCCTGATGGTACCAACTCCTCAGGATACGCAATTGTAACCCAAAAAGACATTCTTAAAGCAGAAAAGCTGCCAGACCACATCTCAGCACAAGCAGTTGAATTAATAGCATTGACAGAAGCCTGCAAATTAATGGAGAACAAGAAAGTTACAATTTATACAGACAGCCAATATGCATTCTCAACAGTACACGTTTTCGCACAACACTGAAAAAATAGGGGCATGATAACATCTACTGGGAAACCTGTTCTACATAGAGATTTATTGCTCACGCTACTGGAAGCTGTACAGCTCCTGGAGGCAATAGCAATATGCACATGAACCACACACACAACAAACCAAGACCTTGTCTCGTGTGGCAACTGCTTTGCTGACAAAATGGCTAAAAAAGCAGCCCAAGGGGAAGTGGTTACTTTCCAAATGACTGAACAGAAAATAGATAAAGACGTCCTTAGAGACATGCAACAAGCTGCTCCAGAAAGTGAAAAAGCCTTGTGGAAACAAAACGGTGCCACACAGACAGATATTTATATGACCTTTGCACAAACCAATATTACCAAGGAGTCTATTTAAATGGGCGGCTATGTTGAGCCATGGGCCTTGCCATGCCTCAACAGGAGGGATGGTACGTCTAGTGGAACAACACTATACAACCTATGGCTTTAATAACTACTCAAAAAAACTTTTGTAGAGCATGTTTGATTTGCAAAGCATAACTCACAAGGGAATGAAAGACCAAGAAGAGGACAATTCCCTACCCCTAAATATCCATTTCAAACCATACACATGGACTTTATTGAGTTGACACAATGTGAAGGGAAAAAGTACTGTTTAGTGATAATTGATGCATATTCTAAGTGGGTAGAAGTGTTCCCCACCAAACATGCAGATGCACTTACAGTAGCAAAAATTCTATGCAGACACATCATATAGACATGACCTAACAGAAACCATATACAACGATAATGGTACACACTTTGTAAATCAGATAATACAATATTTAACTCAACACCTGAGAATCAATGCAAAAACACATTGTGCATATCATCCACAAAGTGCAGGACTAGTTGAAAGAACAAATGGCACAATCAAAAGTAAACTGGAAAAAATGTATGGAAGAAACAGGAAAAAAAATGGGTTTATTGTTTAGATTTGGTGAAATTATATATGCACATAACACCAAGTAGTGAGACAGGCTTAACACCTTTTGAAACGCTGTACCATACAGATTACCAGACCTTCAAACAGTAGTTGGACCAGATGAGGAGGAGCAGGGGCTGGTAGATTATATGAAGTGTGTCCTAAAACACAAAGAAATAATACATGCTAACAAGAAGCCAGACTCCTCTCTTCCTGTGCAGGAACCAGAGAACTCTATCCAGGTTGGGGACTGGGTGCTGATCAAAGCCATAAAGAGAAAGAACTGGTCATCACCATGCTGGGAGGGGCCATATCAAGTGCTGTTGACCACACCAACTGCCATAAAGATTGCTGAACGCTCCTCCTGGGTCCACCTGCCCCATTGTAAAAGACAAAGATATCTGAAAGATCCAGAGTAAACCAAATCCAAGCAACTAACCAGAGATCCAGAGTTGCTGATACCAATTAAAGACAGTGCCAAACCAACAAACTCTAGGACGAGAAGCATACGGATCCAGTTCCTTGAGAACAGGACATGAGAAAATCCTGTTGCATTCCTGTGAACCTGTGTTAAAGAAACGTCAAGAACAGAACACAGGACAAAGTACATAACACATTATTGTACTTCCAACTGCAGCATGCTTTACACATACTGACATAGTACAGATTTATGCACCACATCTGAAGGAAAACAACATAAAGAGTTCCTGATTCCTTCAGTCCCTAAGTGCAGAACTGCTGAACTCCAATCACTGAATTGTCAAAAGGAAAAGAAGAAAGAAGACATCAACCATCATCATGTTCTTCATTAAGAACTTTGATACAAAAATGGGTTGTAAACCATATGTGATGATAATGACTGGTTATAGTCATTACTACTACGATCTGGATAATTGAAAAATGGTGAGGAATGTTGGGCTTTCTATCTATGGGCATACAACCCCTGGCACAAATTATGGAATCACCAGCCTCGGAGGATGTTCATTCAGTTGTTTAATTTTGTAGAAAAAAAGCAGATCACAGACATGACACAAAACTAAAGTCATTTCAAATGGCAACTTTCTGGCTTTAAGAAACACTATAAGAAATCAAGAAAAAAAGATTGTGGCAGTCAGTAACGGTTACTTTTTTAGGCCAAGCAGAGGAAAAAAATATGGAATCACTCAATTCTGAGGAAAAAATTATGGAATCACCCTGTAAATTTTCATCCCCAAAACTAACACCTGCATCATATCAGATCTGCTCGTTAGTCTGCATCTAAAAAGGAGTGAACACACCTTGGAGAGCTGTTGCACCAAGTGGACTGACATGAATCATGGCTCCAACACGAGAGATGTCAATTGAAACAAAGGAGAGGATTATCAAACTCTTAAAAGAGAGTAAATCATCACGCAATGTTGCAAAAGATGTTGGTTGTTCACAGTCAGCTGTGTCTAAACTCTGGACCAAATACAAACAACATGGGAAGGTTGTTAAAGGCAAACATACTGGTAGACCAAGGAAGACATCAAAGCGTCAAGACAGAAAACTTAAAGCAATATGTCTCAAAAATCGAAAAATGTACAACAAAACAAATGAGGAACGAATGGGAGGAAACTGGAGTCAACGTCTGTGACCGAACTGTAAGAAACCGCCTAAAGGAAATGGGATTTACATACAGAAAAGCTAAACGAAAGGCATCATTAACACCTAAACAGAAAAAAACAAGGTTACAATGGGCTAAGGAAAAGCAATTGTGGACTGTGGATGACTGGATGAAAGTCATATTCAGTGATGAATCTCGAATCTGCATTGGGCAAGGTGATAATGCTGGAACTTTTGTCTGGTGCCTTTCCAATGAGATTTATAAAGATGACTGCCTGAAGAGAACATGTAAATTTCCACAGTCATTGATGATATGGGGCTGCATGTCAGGTAAAGGCACTGGGGAGATAGCTGTCATTACATCATCAATAAATGCACAAGTTTATGTTGATATTTTGGACAATTGAAAGGATGTTTGGGGATGATGAAATCATTTTTCAAGATGATAATGCATCTTGCCATAGAGCAAAAACTGCAAAAACATTCCTTGCAAAAAGACACACAGGGTCAATGTCATGGCATAGGGTCAATGTCAATGAGCAGATCTGATTTGATGCAGGTGTTAATTTGGGGATGAAAATGTACAGGGTGATTCCATAATTTTTTCCTCAGAATTGAGTGATTCCATATTTTTTTCCTCTGCTTGGTCTAAAAAAGTAACCGTTACTGACTGCCACAATCTTTTTTTCTTGATTTCTTATAGTGTTTCTTAAAGCCAGAAAGTTGCCATTTGAAATGACTTTAGTTTTGTGTCATGTCTGTGATCTGCTTTTTTTCTACAAAATTAAACAACTGAATGTACATCCTCCGAGGCCGGTGATTCCATAATTTTTGCCAGGGGTTGTATGCACATGGATATGATCCTAGACGTAGACTGTTCATATGCGAAGAAGAAATGGAATATATATTGACCAAAAACCCAGATAACCCTCAGGAGCACATCCTGATATTGTCTTTCAATACCACTGACCTACAAATAGATGAATTGTTTGAAATAGAAACAGGTATCAAAGGTAAAGATAACAGTTGGCTGTTAATGGCTGAACAAGCTGCAAAACAAACCAAAGGCGATTGATTTGTTCAGGACCAAGACCAGTTTTAAGAGTAGTACCAACACCATTAGAAACTAATCACACTCACTGTGTGTTATCAATAATGAAAGAAACTAATCCATCTGGGGACTGTTGAAAATTTGATGATCCTTTTCCAATAACTCTAAGAAACGCAACACCACCTGTCTTTGACAATAATGTCTACGGCAATTACACGATTTACTCGTAGTCCAGAAGCAAGTAAACCTCTAAAAGTAGGGGATATTTGCCCCACCTTGTGTAAAATCACACATAAATTGGCCAATAATGACACTGCAACAAAGCTGCTGATCGCCAGAGCGGATGTATGGTGGTACTGTGGGACTCCATGTTTGCGAGGTTGGCTGCCACCACAATGGACAGGGACATGTGCCCTTATATCACTTATAATGCCAGTCTCTGCCGTACCAATTCCAAGGGACCGGTTGCTAGGGTGGAATGTGGCCATTAAGGTACACAACAAGCGACAGAAAAGGTCCTTGGATTTACCTGGAGTGAAAAAAATCTCCCACCTACATCGATGCCATTGGGGTGCTGAGAGGGGTGCCCAATGAATACAAACTGGTGGATTAGGTTGCAGCTGTGTTTGAGTCATTCCCGATTTTCAGCGCGATTTTTCCTATAACGGTCAACAAAAATGTAGATAGAATAAACTATATACTTTACAATGTGCAGCACTTGACCAATTTTACCAGAGATGGATTCAAGGCTGTACATGAACAATTGGCAGCAACATCGTTAATGGTGTTCCAAAACCAAATTGCAGAGATTGCGGAGAAAGGGGGTGTGCGCGCCATGTTTGGTACTTCCTGTTGTACAATAATCCCGAACAACACAGCCCCTGATGGATCCTTAACCAAAGCACTGAACAATCTACAAACCATGTCTAAAGAGCATTCAGGAGTTGATCAAGACATGTGGGACAAAGCTTTCGCTATGTTTGGGAAATGGAAAGGTTTGATTGTATCAACTCTGTTTGCAATTGCTATATTTGCTGCCATATCGACACTCTGTGGATGTTGTTGCATTCCATGCATAAGATTACTGTGTAAGAGAATCATTGTAACAGCAATGGTAAATCTGCAAAAGTAAGAGCTCTATTGAGACAAGAAAATGACAACAGTGAACATGAAGATGAACCCGAAAATTATGAAGATTTGTTATCTCAAAATCCTAGTAAATATCTGAGGTGCTTTGAGGAACCACCTATGGATAATTATGATGATGCTGTTAATGTTGAACAACTGTTCAATAGCAAACAAGACAAACATGACCTCTGAGTGTAAAATGTAATGTGTCTATAAAAATGATCAAGCTGTTGAAAATCTGAAAAACAGAAGAGACAGATTTGTGAGATGATAATGTAGACATTATAATTGATAAACAGGTGGGAAATGTTAGAAAATTTGTACATACACGTTATCATTTATAATGCCTTCCTTACACATAATCATTTATGGTGCATTGCCTGCAAGTTTTACTCACTGAAAACTCTCTGTAAAACTGTTTGCATATCTATGATTGTGTGTCCTGTCTGCAGAGAGATTCTGCTGTTGTTTTGCTTATCAGTCAAGCTGTCCTTCAGGAAGCACCCCCTGCAGAGACAGTGTGTTATTGTTTTTAACAAACTCCTGTGTATGTAAGTGAATAAAAAGCTGAGGTGAGGGGGCAGACAGCAGAGAGGGAGAAGCTATTGTCAGAGTTCCTGCTGCCCTCTCTCCTCGCGAGAAAGAGTAAAGCCTCGGTCCCACCAAATAATGAAGGCTGAAGAAGGAGCCACGCATGGGTGTGGGGTGACTATTTGAAGAATGACCCATGTTTTGATCTATCACGTATCCACTATGAAGGTGCCACTATGTGCCTCTCTGTACCCCGCATGTGCCGCATAGCAGCCTCTAGTGAGCCACGACCGACCTGTCATTACAGCCTCGAATGGCTCGCATCAGTCACACTAATCCACGTAGTGCCATGATAGCGCCATGATAACGCCATGTTGGCACACGTTTAGGCATGAGTTTGGTCCAAACCTCCAGCCCTCCCACACCTGGTCCCTTCAAAGTGTGGGTTTACAATTCACAGATTCACAGCAGCATTTAAAGATGTCCCTTTATTTTTTTTAATGCAGTCCAAAAATAGACACTCCAGCACAGTTCCACAGTTGTGCGCTGTGTGCCAGGCTGCTGTCCACCTGTAATGCACCAGACCAGCTAGATCCGAACCACGGGTTCCTGGAGAGCTGCCTCTGTGCTCCTCGCTGGCTCCGCGGCTCTCTGGCTTTTCTTCTGTGCTTTAAACACGCAAAACTTTATGTTTGTCCGTTTATTTCTGCAAAATCACTCTTTTGCGCGCGTGCTGCTGTTGTCCTTTCATGGACAGCCGCCTCTGTGCTCTTTCTAAGTGGCTTCCTTTCCATCCATGGCTTGCTGGCTTTATTTTTTCCTTGGCTTTAAACACAATCATTTTTACAATGTGAATCCAATTTTAACTTTGTGTTCGTTTATTTCTGCAAAAGCGCTCTTTTGCATGCGTGCTGCTGTTGTCCTTTCATGGACAGCCGCCTCTGTGCTCTTTCTAAGTGGCTCCCTTTCCATCCGTGGCTTGCTGGCTTTATTTTTTCCTCGGCTTTAAACACAATCATTTTTACAACGTGAATGCACTTTTAACTTTGTGTTCGTCCGTTTATTGTTGCAAAAGCGCTCTTTTGCGCGCGGTGCCATTCTGCATACAGAATGAGGTGGCCGTTTTATTATATACACCTGTGGATCATTTTCAAAAAAAAAATATATATATATATATACTCAACAAAAATATAAACGCAACACTTTTGGTTTTGCTCCCATTTTGCATGAGATTAACTCAAAGATCTAAAACTTTTTCCACATACACAATATCACCATTTCCCTCAAATATTGTTCACAAACCAGTCTAAATCTGTGATAGTGAGCACTTCTCCTTTGCTGAGATAATCCATCCCACCTCACAGGTGTGCCATATCAAGATGCTGATTAGACACCATGATTAGTGCACAGGTGTGCCTTAGACTGCCCACAATAAAAGGCCACTCTGAAAGGTGCAGTTTTGTTTTACTGGGGGGGGGAAACCAGTCAGTATCTGGTGTGACCACCATTTGCCTCATGCAGTGCAACACATCTCCTTCGCATCATCCGTGAAGAGAACACCTCTCCAACGTGCCAAACGGCAGCGAATGTGAGCATTTGCCCACTCAAATCGGTTACAACGACGAACTGGAGTCAGGTCGAGACCCAGATGAGGACGACGAGCATGCAGATGAGCTTCCCTGAGACAGTTTCTGACAGTTTGTGCAGAAATTCTTTGGTTATGCAAACCGATTGTTCCAGCAGCTGTCCGAGTGGCTGGTCTCAGACGATCTTGGAGGTGAACATGCTGGATGTGGAGGTCCTGGGCTGGTGTGGTTACACGTGGTCTGCGGTTGTGAGGCTGGTTGGATGTACTGCCAAATTCTCTGAAACGCCTTTGGAGACGGCTTATGGTAGAGAAATGAACATTCAATACACGAGCAACAGCTCTGGTTGACATTCCTGCTGTCAGCATGCCAATTGCACGCTCCCTCAAATCTTGCGACATCTGTGGCATTGTGCTGCGTGATAAAACTGCACCTTTCAGAGTGGCCTTTTATTGTGGGCAGTCTAAGGCACACCTGTGCACTAATCATGGTGTCTAATCAGCATCTTGATATGGCACACCTGTGAGGTGGGATGGATTATCTCAGCAAAGGAGATGTGCTCACTATCACAGATTTAGACTGGTTTGTGAACAACATTTGAGAGAAATGGTGATATTGTATATGTGGAAAAAGTTTTAGATCTTTGAGTTCATCTCATACAAAATGGGAGCAAAACCAAAAGTGTTGTGTTTATATTTTTGTTGAGTGTATATATATATTTCTTTATTTCTTCTGCAGCTTACAAGTTATTATGATACAACTTTTAATTTTGTGTTATGTCTTCAAAATCGGTCTTTTGCACGCTCTCCACCTGTGTTGCCGCACAGCTCCTGCTCTTAGCGGCTCCACTGAAGTTATTATCTTCCATGGCTTTAAACACACATCCACTTTCACGCAGTCACCCAAATTTTAACTTTGTGTTCGTCCAATATTGACTGAAATATCACTCTTTTGTGAGCTGGTGTTCTGCCTAAATGCTCGTTTGAAGCATGATGATGAGTCACTGCGTCAGTGCGCACACACAGCGGAGCTCATGTGATCCATTAACAAGATATTAAATCAACATACTTTTACATACATACAACAGACATCAACATACAGACATACTTTTACAGCAAGGAACTGTTTTATCAAGCTATAAAAAACATTACAAATAATGACCTTAAGCTGTTCAAAATACATTCCACATGGAGCAGGAAAGAGAGGAAAAAAAAAGCGTCCAGATGAAACAGTCCGCTGATTCTAGTAGAAGAGGTGTTTTCAGCATCCAAGGTTTGGCAGAAAATGATTAATCCACTACAAAATAATTATTTTATATAGAGTCCAGCGCACAGAGCAGGTGGAATTGTGTGCGCAAGAGGAGAGCTGTTCCAAAAATAGCCTCTCAGGTCCTGTGAAGGTGCCAGGCGCATGGATAATGGACTTTTTGCAGACTCGTAAGCACCACGCAAATGCCTCTAAGCCGTCGCAGTAACTCAAACACAAATTGCGCCACGCTGTTGCTAAATTTTGAACATCTTGAAATTAGTGACACGCTCAGAGAGGAGCCTCATTAACTGAAGATAATGCCTCTAAGAGCCACTCTGAGCCACTATACTGCCACGATAGCTCACAAAACAAAAAAAACAGGGTGCGTGGCTCCTTCTTCATCCTTCATTATTCAGTGGGACCGCGGCTTAACAGTGTCTCCTTGGTGTCTTCTTTGTTGTCTAATGGTTTATCTGACTGTTATAGGTCTAAACATGATACCATGGCAAGAAAACCGGCACTTTGGTGCTCGCTAGCCGCATACTTGTACTTCTGCTTCAACCTACCTTCATACCTTCTGTCCGTTTACATGTCATGTTTTCTGTTTACATGTTCTAGGCAACATGACATGTAAACGGACAAAGTTATCATTTCAGCAACGCACAGATAGTAGGGCTAATTACCACTGCTGTGCTGTGTGTACTGCACAGCATCAACTAGGGGCAATTCTCTACTGAGTTCCCACAATTTTCCAAAGGACTCGGAACTGCAGAGACAGTGGGTTGTTAAGATCAGGAGAGACCATTTTATCATCACAAGTACTTCCCGAGTGTGTTTGTGACACTTTGTCACTGCTGATTTGATCGAGCCTACCACTTCTGCTGGACGACGACGACTATGACCTGGAGCTGTGGGCCCTCACTGTTACCTCGGTGGCCTTCTTTTTGCCCGATACTTCAATCAAATATACAAATATACAAAAATGGGCATTTTTACAAACATGGTTAACCTGAAACAGGATGGTTATTTGGTTCATGACCAAAAAACAACAGTGAAGTGCTAGCTCCCACCTCAGGCTAACTTCAATTAGCATCAGCGACTTACCTTCAAAACTACAGAGGTAGGACGAAACATAAAACTTGAAACCTTTTTCAAGTTTATTCTGTGGCGTTGTACTTGATGCTCTGATGATACGACGCACATCATTAACGGTGAACTTTGGTA
Source organism: Thalassophryne amazonica (assembly GCF_902500255.1). Taxonomy (NCBI): domain Eukaryota; kingdom Metazoa; phylum Chordata; class Actinopteri; order Batrachoidiformes; family Batrachoididae; genus Thalassophryne; species Thalassophryne amazonica. The sequence goes on from NC_047113.1 coordinate 66,561,944, forward strand.
ACTCCAAGAGACACCTAGTGAACTTCACGGGCTCAGCCATAACACCAGCACTTCCGAAACCGGAAACAGTGTACCATCCTAGCAACAAACGAAGTGATGCATGCACCGAGGCAATTCATGCTGCCATGACGAAAATGAGGCTCTTTTCATCACAATATCACAAACCAATAGATTAATGTATATTTCGTGCTGCTCAATCACGACTTTCCGTGAGACCAGGTTGCACCCACCACACTATGGCAATGTCTTGACTCCTTGATGGTAATCAGCCAGGCAGATAACTGGTCCATCCCTTGGGAAATCTGCTTTATGGCCAAACTATCATAGCTTATGTTATCACGCAATGTGATAACCATTCATTTGACAAAGTCATTCCAGCAAGCCCAATCATCAATCCTGTTATCACCTTAAGACACGGGTTAGTCCCCGGGTCTCACAACCATACAGTAAGACAGGAAGCAGTATGACCCTAAAGACCTGGACCAAAGTTCTCCTGCAAAGGTATCTGTATTTCCAGACACCTCCAGACAGACATGGGCAGAGGCTTGTACAATACCAAAAATCCCCAAAAGGTATGATAATTTGGCATGGATCTTCATTTCACACAAAGTTACTATGGCAACAGTGGGATTTCTCATTTAACAAAGTATGACAGACACAGAAGACGGACGTAGGATCTCCCTGATCTATCAAATCATATTATCCCAGATCTCCCCTTTCACCACATGTCAGAGTCCTGATGTACGACACAGTTACAAGCTTATCCACTGCAACGCAAATGCTGTTCTGGATGGACCATGACTCTGTTTGAATTACTGGTATTTCTGAAACAAAAACTGTCATTTTGGAGTTTGACAAATATTTTAAAAATTATATTAGTTACAGTAATTTAGTTATTACACATTAGCAATAGTTTGGCTTTGGCCACCATCAGCATCAACAGTGAAACATATTCAGGTCTATACAGCCTGTCTGAACCATAAACTCTTTATAATCTCCAAATGATAAAGAATTTCCATATTGGCTTTGAGGCCCATTGGTGCTGCTGCTCATCCCTGGATTACACAGCATGAAGCGGATCAGAGTCTATGACTCCCCCTGGACGGTGGACTGAGACAATGCAGATTAAGTGTCTTGTCCAAGGACAGACAGGTAGCATGACCAGGACTCGAACGCAGGTCTACATCTCGATTTCCCCAACTCTATCCACTGATCTACCTGAACATATCCCCTCTAACAAGTGATTGCTGCTTAATTGAGTTTTTTTCCTTGGACTCAAGAGAACCATTTGAACCACATTCAGAGTCAACGACGGAGTGTCTTCAAGGCCGAAGTGTCCAGCAGCTTCAATGGGATCAGTCAACTCAACTTTATTTATAGAGCACTTTCAAACAGCCAAAAACTAAAACAAAGTGTTGTACTTGAAGGTCATAAAAACAACAAAGCAACCCAACAACAATAATAACAGCAATAAACAAGCAAAACAACTAAAACAGAGCAAAGTCTCATATTGTGTTAAAAACCAGTGAAAAAAAGTGGGTTTTAAGATTGGTTTTAAAAACAAACAATGAGGAGTCCTGCCTAATGTGCAAAGGTAGACCATTCCAAATTTTTGTAGCTGCAACAGAAAATGCTCGATCCCCTCTGAGCATTCGCTTGGACCTCAGTACCTCAAGGAGCAGATGACCAGCTGACCGGAGGCACCGTGCAGGGGTGTAGGGGTGAAGTAGCTCAGAGAGGTAGGGTGGGGTGAGGACATTTAAAGATTTAAAAACAAAGAATTTTAAAATTAACTCTAAAGTGCACATGCAGCCAGTGGTGGAAGGCCAGGATCGGTGTAACATGCTCCTGCTTTCATACTCCAGTTAGCAGAAGAGCGGCAGCATTCTGAACTAACTGGAGACGTCCAAGGGCAGACTGGCTAACTCCAAAATAAAGTGCATTACAGTAATCCAGTGGAGAGGTAATGAAGAAATGGATTACTGTTTCAAAGTGCTGATGTGTGAGAAAAGGCTTCACCTTAGCAAGCTGCCTAAGATGAAAGAATCTTGACCTAACTACTGCACTAATTTGGCGATCCAATTTAAAAATCTCTGTCCATCTTAAAACCCAAATTAGTAACAGTACTCTTCGCATGAGCTGCCAATGGATCCAAGTCAACAGGGAAGGGGACACCAGACCAGCTAGGGTCATCCAGGCCTTAATATCCTCAAGGCATAACAGCAGAGGTTTGAGAGAAAAGGCCTCACTTTTCCTCAGGGGGACATATAACTGGCTACCATCAGCATAACAATGAAAAGCAACACCATGTTTTCTGAAGACAGACCGTAGCGGAAGCATATACAGGGACAAAAGCAAGGGTCCTAAAATTGAACCCTGTGGGACCCCGTGTAAGACTGGAGCGGAGGAAGATTCACAAACCCCAAAACCAACGTTCATAGTCCTGTCTGCTAAGTAGAACCTGAACCAGTCCAGGGTGCTACCACCAATGGCCACTAGCTGCTGCAGATGATGTAACAAAATACTGTGGTCTACAGTGTCAGAGGCAGCAGTCAAGTCAAGCAAGACAAAACATAGTTGCCACTATCATTTGACATTAAAATGTCATTAAAAAAATTTTAAAAGGACAGTTGCCATGTTATGCAATGTTTTAAAACCAGACTGGAAAACCTCCATGATGTGTTCATCAAGGAAAGTTTTTACTTGTGCATAGACAGTTTTCTCCAGAATTTTAGAGACAAATGGCAGCTTGGAGACTGGCCTGAAATTTGCTAAAACTGGGTTCTCAAGGCCAGGCTTCTTCCAAAGGTTGCATTACCGCATGTTTGAAGCTTACAAGGACAACACCAGAGGACAGGCTGCTATTTATAATAGTCAGACCGGACTGCCTTAAGGTAGAAAAAAAAAAGTCTTTAAAGTAGTGAGGAGGGACCACATCACAAAGGCGAACCTGATGGCTTTGTATGGGCCACCACATCCTCCAACAGTGAGAGTCACAGGTTCAAATCCATTTAAGACCCCTGGGCAAGGAGCAGGGACAGAGGGGTCAAAGGTGGGTGGAGAAATGAGAGCTTTTGCAGAAGCAACTTGCTCAGTGAAAAAGTACAGAAAACTATTACATACATCACTGGATGTTTCCAAACATACAGGATGTGAGACGTTCAGGACAGAGTCAGTTGTTCTGTACAGTACACGAGGGTTCTCGTAGTTTTCTGTAATAATGCTTGACAGATACCCTCTTTTGGATTCCTTAATGTTTTGATAAGAGCACCAGCGGTCCTTTAAAATTTGAAATGAAACCTGCAGCTTGTCCTTCTTCCACCTACAACATTCCCGTCTGGCTGCATGTGTTTTGTCATTAAATCAGGGTTCAGGCCTGGCTTTTGGAGGAGCCACAGAGTCTATCACAGACAGGCAGGACGAATTAAGAACTGGAAAACTTTCATATTTCTGCATGTCAGATGCCGATTCCTTATGGAGCAGGGAGAAAGACAAGAGACAGAGGAAGGAAAATGGAGTGAGAGAGACACGAGAATGATAAACTGAGGACGGAGAGGGCGGGAGAGACAGAGTGGAGATGGAAAATGACAATATAATATGATTTGATTTGTGGAGCAGAATGGTTTCTCAGTGCCCATTTTTTCCATGAGAGGGGGAAGGCGATGAGACGAGGGAGGCACGCAGAGACGGGGCAGAGGGGGTGGGCGGAGTGCGAACAGCGGGGCCGTGGAGTTCATTTAACAGCAGGGCCGTGAAATGGCTTGACAGCTTGCCGTGCAGGTATGAGGCTGTTTTTAGTCCCATTTTGCTTTCTTTCGCTCTCCGAATCGCACTTTTATAATAGCCGTGTTTGTCAGACCTACACAGTACATCGCATGCGGGCTAAAGATTTGGAAAACACAACTCAATAATGACAAAACAAAACCACAACTCATTCATGGCCACAGAATAGCTGCAGGGAAGTAACATTTAAGCTTACAGTTCGAGAAATTCTGCTGCCTTAAACACTGAAGAGAAAGGCAATATCTGTCAGAAGAAACATCAACTCTGACTGGCAGAAAAATAACCAATTCAATTTAGGTGAATTCAGTACAAAAATACCAATGTGGAAAGCCAAACATCTGTGCTCCAAAGTGAACAAGAGACAAAGCGGTGAGAGCGGTGCACGCACCTGATGCTGCACTCTCATTATTTTAAGACACTGAAGGAGTGGTGTAATGAGATCAATGCACCAAACATTGCTAATCTATCCCCACTGGCTGCAGATGTTCATGAAATGCATATTGTGTATTTGCAGTATGCAGTATCACAATCTATCTATAAAGCAAGAAACGTCTGTGTGTGAGTATGTGCCTCGCATATCTTTCTATTTGTCAGATCGACCTCAGCTTTTGAATACGGCCAACACATGGCACGATGATGTGCATCCTTTATTATGAAAATTTTGGGGATTCATTTTCAAAACGTTTATTTTGAAACCTTTATTTTGATTAACATTGTAACATCCATACTTCCAAGATGGCGTGGCTCACTGATGTTACTGGTAGCAAAGTTAAACAACATCAGATAGTTCACGTGTTGCTCACACTCATGCACAAAGTAATCTTAATGCCAGCATCCCAGTAAATGCTTTTACTGTCAGTGTTCCTTGAAACTGAGTTTAACTTAACACTGAGGCAACGTTGGCTAAGATCTGTTTTTTGATGACAGCAACAAATTTCTCACTATTTGTACAACGTTTCAGTAAATGCATAAGCTGAATAAAATATTATATTTTCCCACAATTTGCACAATGTTTCATTAAGTACATAAGCAATGACATTTGGAGTAATATTTACTTGGAAAAAACCCAGTAAAGTTTTTTCACTCAAATTTCAAGTAAATTTTACAAGGGGAACATGCAGATCCTGCTGTGGCAACCTTGAGTGAAAACAAGAGGAACAGCTGAAAAGTTTTACTTTTTATGAATAAAGACAGAGTAAAATTCAATGGGCAAAACTGATGCATAGGGCTGCAAGGGAGGTCTGTGCACTGAAAAAAAATACACACACACACACACACACACACACATATAGATAGATAGATAGATAGATAGATAGATAGATAGATAGATAGATAGATAGATAGATAGATAGATAGATAGATAGATAGATAGATAGATAGATAGATAGATAGATAGATAGATAGATAGATAGATAGATAGATAGATAGATAGATAGATAGATAGATAGATAGATAGATAGATAGATAGATAGATAGAGAGAGAGAGAGAGAGAGAGAGAGAGAGAGAGAGAGAGAGAGAGAGAGAGAGAGTAAAGACAGCATATTTCTGCAGATTTTACCCTAAAGAGTAAGCCATAAATCTCGGGTTGCAGTTTGTTTTCATTCCAGTTGTAAGTGTATCAAGCGTTGAGCCCCGTATCTTGTATTGAACTGAATTGTGAGCTGTGTGAATCAATAAACCCCCACTGTGGAATATGGACTACAACTCTGCTCTGAATCAAAGTGAAGCCATTTTCAGGGTAGGTGCTTCAGCAGAATGACAGTGGTTTTTACTAGGGGCTAAGAAGCAGCCATAATTACCTCTTTCAAGTCCCTGAACCGTCTCAGCGAGCAGCAAAACAACATTACCTGTCAACAAAACTGTCTGCCACCTTCTGTTTCTATCTCAGCCTCTTTTTTTCTCACTTCTCAGTTCAAAGAGCATTAATGGCTGTAAAAGCTGCACTCTAATTTCAGGAATACTCAAAACACTGATACAAGCAAATCTTATGCACCTTGACACTTTGTTTCTTTAGAAACAAACTCGACGAGTTAACTCAACAAGTACGATGTTCGTTCTTTTTTAAGATGGGAAGGCATCACGTCAGCCGTTGGCCACCAGTTGTAAACTTTGGAGATAAAAGAACCTGACAAACAAGCTGATTTGAAGCTACATGTAAATTCAAAATAACATATCAAGAGCAGAGTCGCCCAAACTCTTCCCCTAGACCACCAGCCAAAACAACACCAGCATATGACAAGGTTCAGCCTATTCTCACAAACAAGTTATAATAAAATGTACAATAAAATGATGCACAATTTTTTTGTATATACCAGTTTTTAAATTGCCTTGATAGGCCTAGTAAAACCTGAATCATGAGGGTGTGAGTTTCATGCAGAAATGTGCACCAAGCAGGAGTTTCTCTTCCTTTTTCTCTCCTCTCTCGCTGGAGTACTTGCAAGGAAAAAAACATGACCTCTCCTTTATCATGGATGGAAAAATGCATGACCTAAACCAATCAAAAATTATCATCAACCCACATATTTGGTTGCTGGGGAAAGATGTGAGTGATGGCGCAGAAAGAGAGACAATGGAAATGTGGAGCCAGAGAGTCAGGATTCTGATGAAGTGGATGATCCCTCTCTTGTTTTGGAAGAGGAGCAAGAGGACGAGGAATCACCGATGTGTGCACGGAGTGCTACACAGAGGTCTGCACGGAGGTTCGGACAGCGCACCTCTGCTTCCAGGTCCAGATCTCCGCTGGCACATGCTGCAGAGCCACAAACTGCATGAGAGAGGGTGCTGCCCAGGTAGGTGAAACTGTCGACTGCCTGCAGGTTCTGTCCCTTCACTATGACCGTTCTGTAACGGCATTGAGCGCACATTCATCAGAAAACAGTAGGTCTCTGATGACGCTCTCTGTCACCTTGGTGACAGCCTGGAGGTGCCTGAGGTTGAACAGCCCACCGTCAGTCCTATATCTGAGGCTAATGCCGTCCTGGCAGTCCTGGAAAGTGTCAGTCAGTATGGCGGAGAAAACCATGCTGATTAGCGTAGGGGCAAGAACACAGCCCTATTTTACACCGTTGGTGACTGGGAAGGCTGCTGACCCGTCTCCATCGTACAGAACTTTGACCATCATGCCACAGTGAAACTGTCGCACAATTGTGATGAACATGCTGGGGCAGCCAAACTTCTCCATGATTTTCCACAAGCCTTCTCTGCTGACCATATCAAAGGCCTTCATCAGAATTGCTCCTGGCACTTTTCCTGAAGTTGGCTCGCAGCGAATATCATGTCCACAGTTCCATCTTCGGCACGGAATCCACACTGACTTTCTGGGAGGAGGTCCTGCTCAAGGTGTTGTAATAGATGGTTGAGCAGAACGCGAGCCAGAATTTTTCCTGCAATGGACTGAAGGGAGATGCCTCTATGGTTGTCACACTGCTTGCAGTTGCCTTTCCTCTTGTAGATGTGGACGATACTGGCATCTTAAAACTGTTGGGGGACCACGACTGTGCTCCACAATGACTGGAAGAGCTTGGTCAGTCTTTGCAACAGTACTGGGCCACCTACCTTGTAAATTTCAGCAGGAATAGCGTCCAATCCTGGTGCCTTGCCACAGGAGAGCTGTTGGATGGCATGCGTTGGTTTATATTTGCATTCTACAACCCCAGTTCCAATGAAGTTGGGGCGTTGTGGAAAATGTAAATAAAAACAAAATATGATTTGAAAATCCTCTTCAACCTCTATGTAATTGAATACACCACAAAAAGAAGATATTTAATGTGGAAACTGATAGACTCTGTTGTTTTTGTGCAAATATTTGCTCACTTTGAAATGGATGTCTGCAGCACATTTCAAAAAAGTTGGGACGGGGCAACAAAAGACTGGGAAAGTTGATGAATGCTCAACACCTACATGGAAACAGGTGAGTGTCATGATTGGATATAAAAGGAGCATCGCCAAAAGGCTCAGCCATTCACAAGCAAAGATGGGGCAAGGATCACCACTTTGTGAACTGCATGAAAAAATAGTCCAACAGTTTAAGAACAATGTTTCTCAGCGTTCAACTGCAAGGAATTTAGGGATTCCATCATCTACAGTCCATAATGTAATCACAAGATTCAGAGAATCTGGAGAACTTTCTACACGTAAGCAGCATGGCCGAAAACCAACACTGAATGTCCGTGACCTTCGATCCCTCAGGTGGCACTGCATTAAAAACCAACATCAGTGTGTAAAGGATCTCACCGCGTGGGCTCAGGAACACTTCAGAAAACCATTGTCAGTTAACACGGTTTGTCGCTACAGCTACAAGTGCAAGTTAAAACTCTTCCATGCAAAGCAAAAGCCATACATCAACAACATCCAGAAATATCCCCACCATCTCTGGGCCCGAGCTGATTTGAAATGGACATACGCAAAGTGGAAAAGTGTGCTGTGGTCTGATGAGTCCACATTTCAAATTGTTTTTGGAAATCATGGCCATTGTGTCCTCCGGACAAAAGAGGAAAGAGACCATCCAGATTGTTACCAGCACAAAGTTCAAAAGCCAGCATCTCTGATGGTATGGGGGTGTGTTAGTGCCCACGGCATGGGCAACTTACACATCTGTGATGGCACCATCAATGCTGAAAGGTACATCCAGGTTTTGGAGCAACACATGCTGCCATCCAAGCAACATCTTTTTCAGGGACGTCCCTGCTTATTTCAGTAAGACAATGACAAGCCACATTCTGCACGTGTTACAACAGCGTGGCTTCGTAGTAAGAGTGCGGGTACTAGACTGGCCTGTCTGCAGTCCAGACCTGTCACCCATTGAAACTGTGTGGCGCATTATGAAGAGCAAAATACAACAAAGACCCCGGATTGTTGAACAACTGAAGTCGTACATCAACCAAGAATAGGAAAGAATTCCACCTACAAAGCTTCAACAAAGAGTGTCCTCAGTTCCCAAACGCTTGAGTGTTGTTAGAAGGAAAGGTGATGTAACACAGTGATAAACATACCACTGTCCCAGCTTTTTTGAAACGCGTTACAGGCATCCATTTCAAAATGAGCAAATATTTGCAAGAAAACAAAAAAGTTTATCAGTTTGAACATTAAATATCTTGTCTTTTGTGGTGTATTCAATTGAATATAGGCTGAAGAGGATTTGCAAATCATTGTATTCTATTTTTATTTACATTTTACACAATGTCCCAACTTCATTGGAATTGGGGTTGTAACTTATAAAATTGGTTTGTTAAACATGTTTGTGGTTCACAGTAAAAATATATATATTTTTTTTTTCTACTCAGATTTTATGTTTTTTGTGTGGATTTAGGTCCATTGTGTTATTACAGTATGTAAGAATGAAAGAAAAACTGTAAAGTCACACAGAGGAGGTTGTGCTGAATAAAGCGAGGCAAGGCAAAGTAAACAGTTTTTATGGTAAATTATAAAGGGCAAACCAAAGTAATCAAAACTGCTCATCATACTTTAGATCAAACAGAGTTAAAGTGCACTTTTTGCTCAGAGAATGATTTCTTAAGCTACAATTTTGCACAGTGAGCAAACACACACCTGAGGTAAGACAAGCTTCCCAAGTCTGAATATGAATGAATGAAGGCCGTGCACATTAGTGTGTCTGTGTGCATGCCAGACTCACCAGCAGCTCCTTGTGAGCCTGAATACAGATCAGCAATGTATGTAGAGGCACTGATTCAACTGCTCTTTCTTCACCCGGCCTACAAATAAAACCATAAATATTTAACATTAACCTATGAAATATTAAAATCACGTTCCGCATGTTACAAGAAATCAAATCTGTCAACTCCCCTGGTCTGCCTCCTACGTTCGATTTTCCACAGTAAAACAGCAATTTCATGTCTGCAGAGGAAACGCAGACACATGAGCCAGTGGGAAAAGGACATGAACTGCCAATAAAAAGAAATCAAATGTGATGTCTGTTTTTATGGAGCTAACAGCCAAACATGCTGAAATTGAACTCTGACCATCTGAAACTGTAAAGAAAGACTTTCACCGAAACAAAAGTGCTAGTAAAAGCTGAACCATCCTCATCAGGGCTTTCTGTCCCCCCCCTAGAGAATGTGCTTTGATAACTGATAACAAGCAGAACAAAGTTAACAAAATCAACAAACATTACATACTTACTTTTGTAAAGTCGCTGTTTTTGATGAAAAGATCCATGGTACTGATCAGTGATCAGCACTAGGGTCATCACCAGCATTAAATACAGCAAGGATTAGTTTTATTTTAATTTTTTTAATAACCTGCAGGGCCATTTCCTCACTTTGGTATATGAACCAGAGGAGAACTCATGACAGTACTGTACATATCTCTGCCACCAACCAACAGCCAGCTGATGCTTATAGTGCATATCTCTGGTAACTGCAGTGTCAAATGAGCTGACTATACAAAATTCGCTCTTTTGACGTATCCCATAATCCCTTGCGCACCAGAGAGACACTGCAGTCAAAAAACAGAGAATCCACATGATGACAATTGTAAATGAATATTATACTACAAAAATGTATTTCTTTATGCTTTTCATCACGTTAATAACAGACTGCTGCATGATACCCTGAAAACTTGCTAAAACAATTATAACAAATAATCCGTGTCTGCTACGTTTAATCTGCGTGGAATTTAATAAATGGAAACCGAATTTCAGACATATTATATATATTAGTCTGGAACAAAGAGGGCAAACAGTGTTGTAAAGAACAATAATCAAGACGTTAAAGAGAAAACTTCACTTTCCCCCAGAACAACATGATCAGGAAGCGATTGTACCTCACAGCAGCTCCCACTGAAAATAACAGAGACAGCCTGTGATTCTCACATGTTTACATAAAACAAACGCAATAACAACGTCTAAACCCAGAGAATACAACCCCTGGCAATAATTATGGAATCACCAGCCTCTGAGGATGTTCATTCAGTTGTTTAATTTTGTAGAAAAAAACAGATCACAGACATAACACAAAACTCAAGTCATTTCAAATGGCAACTTTCTGGCTTTAAGAATCACTCTAAGAAATCAGGAAAAATAATTGTGGCAGTCAGTAACGGTTACTTTTTAGACCAAGCAGAGGGAAAAAAATATGGAATCACTCAATTCTGAGGAATAAATTATGGAATCACCCTGTAAATTTTCATCCCCAAAACTAACACCTGCATCAAATCAGATCTGCTCGTTAGTCTGCATCTAAAAAGGAGTGATCACACCTTGGAGAGCTGCTGCACCAAGTGGACTGACATGAATCATGGCTCCAACACGAGAGATGTTGAATTGAAACAAAGAAGAGGATTATCAAACTCTTAAAAGAGGGTAAATCATCACACAATGTTGCAAAAGATGTTGGTTGTTCACAGTCAGCTGTGTCTAAACTCTGGACCAAATACAGACAACATGGGAAGGTTGTTAAAGGCAAACATACTGGTAGACCAAGGAAGACATCAAAGCGTCAAGACAGAAAACTTAAAGCAATGTGTCTCAAAAATCAAAAATGCACAACAAAACAAATGAACGAATGGGAGGAAACTGGAGTCAACGTCTGTGACCGAACTGTAAGAAACCGCCTAAAGGAAATGGGATTTACATACAGAAAAGCTAAACGAAAGCCATCATTAACACCTAAACAGAAAAAAACAAGGTTACAATGGGCTAAGGAAACGCAATCATGGACTGCACTGGGGAGATGACTGTCATTACATCATCAATAAATGCACAAGTTTACGTTGATATTTTGGACACTTTTCTTATCCCATCAATTGAAAGGATGTTTGGGGATGATGAAATCATTTTTTCAAGATGATAATGCATCTTGCCATAGTGCAAAAACTGTGAAAACATTCCTTGCAAAAAGACACATAGGGTCAATGTCATGTCCTGCAAATAGTCCGGATCTTAATCCAATTGAAAATCTTTGGTGAAAGTTGAAGAAAATGGTCCATGACAAGGCTCCAACCTGCAAAGCTGATCTGGCAACATCAATCAGAGAAAGTTGGAGCCAGATTGATGAAGAGTACTGTTTGTCACTCATTAAGTCCATGCCTCAGAGACTGCAAGCTGTTATAAAAGCCAGAGGTGGTGCAACAAAATACTAGTGATGTGTTGGAGTGTTCTTTTGTTTTTCATGATTCCATAATTTTTCCTCAGAATTGAGTGAGTCCATATTTCTGGTGCTGACCGTCTTGCTGTATGGTTGTAAGATTTGGATGCTAACCAGTGACCTAAGGTGACGACTGGATGTCTTTGGTACTAGGTGTCTCCGAGGGATCCTTGGGTACCGCTGGAATGACTTTGTATCAAACAAGCGGTTACTAAGAGATGCTAAGATGAGGTGTACTGCTTGCATTGTAAGGAAGAGTCAGCTATGACATTTTGGCCATGTGGCCTGTTTCTTTGGGCATGATCCAGCACACAGGTGCATGTGTGTTGAGGACCCCAGTAGCAGGAAAAGGCCAAGGAGATGCCCAAGTTAGCCCTGGCTGCAGCAGATAGATGGTTATTCTAGAGATGTGGGAATGGACCGGTTGTCAGCATGGGTGGTTGCCCTCCAAGACCCAAGGCGGTGCCGTGGTTGTGTGGATGCAGCAAAGCACAGCACCAGCACATGCTCCCAGACTTTTCTTTTTCAATGCAGACGAAGTGTCTTGGCCAAGGACAGAGACAGATAGTGTGACAGGAATCGAACCCAGGGGTCATTCCATGCCAAATCACCCAGTTCTGAAAAAAATTCCCAGGTCACCCCTCAGTCCTGACTTGCCAATTAAATATGTTGTTCCTCTGCCAGAGTAATGGTGAAATGCCAAATATTAGGTCCAAATCTTGAAAAGATTTGCAGCTACAGCCCAATCAATAGCTTTTGGATTTTCCACATTTTAAGAAACCGGTGATTTCTACCAAATGTAGACATTAATAACATTGCCTTTTGGGGTGCTGAAAATGGCCTATTTTCATGTTTTCAAAATATTAGCATATTTTTCACAACTCGACGTTTTGCTCCAAAGAGACTGATATATGATTTCACTTCATAGATATGCTCTAACACATCATAAATCATGGTAAAAATAATTTTAAGACCATTTGAGGGATTTTTGAGCAAGCAGATATATGTACAACATGTAAAAATTTGGAATTTCTACCATTTTCAGGGCCTTTTGGAAGGCAAATACACACCAGATATACTAAAACTGACTTTATATTCCCATTCTACACCAAAAATTAGGCTAGGATGTGTAGTTTCAAAGCTGGGAAGCTAATGACAGGCTAGTTATTAATGTCTACATTTGGTAGAAGTCACCATTTTCATAAAATGTGGAAAATCCAACAAATATTGATTAGGGTGTAGCTGCAAAACTTTTCAAGATTTGGACCTAATATTTGGCATTTCACCATTACTTTTGCAGAGGAACAACATATTAAATTGGCAACTCAGGACTGAGTGGTGACCTGGGAGCCCCTGGGTGACTTGAGATGGAATGACCCCCAGGTCAACATACTGGTAGCCAATTTCCTTATCCCGTTGAAGTAATCACTCTACACTGTACTTATAATCAAACACTGAATGCATTGTAAATGTGTGGATAAATGCGTTTGTCCTGTGACTGAGTTCAGTTAGGCTGTGAGAGTATAAAACTCACCATTCTTACAACACTGTTGTTCTACTGTGATGTTAAAGGGGTTGTATCTGGCATAATAATAATAATAATAATAATACATTTTATTTGTTAGGCGCCTTTCAGGGCACCCAAGGTCGCCTTAAAACAATACAACAACAATATAAAATGACATTAAAACAAAGTTAAAAACAGTTAAGGTTAAAATTAAACAGGACAGAGCAGTTATGGTTGTAGTGAGTAGGCTTGTCTAAACAGATGAGTTTTGAGTTTGGATTTGAAGTCAGTGAGTGAAGTGGTATTGTGGAGGTCTGGGGGAGAACGTTCCAGAGCTGAGGAGTAGAGCGACTGAATGCCCTGCTCCCCACAGTGAAGACTGGCGGGGGGGACGGAAAGCTGGAGAGAGGAAGCGGAGCGGAGGGAACGGGCAAGTGAGTTGATGTGGATGAGGTCAGTCAAGTACGGGGGGGGCGAGGTTGTGGATGGCTTTAAATGTGAGGAGCAGAAGTTTGTAGTGGATGCGGTGTGAGATGGGGAGCCAGTGAAGCTACTGGAGAACCGGGGTTATGTGATTTATGGAGGGTGTGTGTGTGATGATGCGAGCGGCAGAATTCTGGACCAGTTGAAGTTTATGAATAGTTTTGTGGGGGAGACCAAACAGGAGGGAATTGCAGTAGTCCAGACGGGAGGTGACGAGGCTGTGGACGAGGATGACGGTGGAGTGAGGACTAAGGAAGGGATGAAGGTGGTGGATGTTTCAGAGGTGAAAGTAAGCGGACCGGACAATGTTATTTATATGTGCAGTGAAGGAGAGGGAGCTGTCAAGGATGACACCCAGACTCTTTACCTGAGGGGAAGGGGAGACAGGGACGCCGTTAATGAAAATGGAGAATGGTTGGGTTTTGTTAAGGGTGGATTTGGTGCCGGTGAGTAGGAATTCAGTTTTATTGCTGTTCAATTTAAGGAGGTTTGAGGTAAACCAGGAGTTGATTTCAGAGAGGCAGTTGGTTAGGGATGATGGTGGAAGAGTGGTGTTGGGTTTACTGGAAATATAGAACTGGGTGTCATCCGCATAGCAGTGGAAATTTATTCAATGCTTTCTGAAGATGTGGCCAAGGGGGAGTAAGTAGATAATGAACAGGAGGGGGCCTAGGACAGAACCCTGAGGAACACCAGAAGTGAGGGGAAAGGGGTGTGAGGTGAAAGATTTTAGCTGGATAAACTGAGTGCAGTCCGAGAGGTAAGAATGGAACCAGGTAAGGGGTGTGCGCGTAATGCCAATGGAGGCAAGACGGTCCAGAAGGATGGGGTGTGAGATGGTGTCAAAGGCTGAACTGAGATCTAGCAGAAGGAGGATGGATAGTGAACCAGAGTCAGCAGAAAGGAGCAAGTCGTTGGTAATTTTAAGAAGAACAGTTTCAGTACTATGGAGGGAATCAAAGCCAGATTGAAATTTTTCATACAAGTTATTGGAGGAAAGGTGGGTTTGTAGTTGAGTGGCAACAGATTTTTCAATAAGTTTTGAGATGAAAGGAAGATTTGAAATGGGGCGAAAATTATTGAGATCAGACAGATCGGAACCAGGTTTTTTAAGGACAGGAGTGACAGCGGCAGTCTTGAGTGAAGGTGGTACAGTTCCAGAGGTGAGGGAGGCATGGATTATGGTAGTGATGAGAGGGGACAACACAGGAAGAGAAGCTTTAACAAGGACAGTGGGGAGTGGGTCAAGTTGACAGGAAGAAGATTTAGATTTTTGAATAAGTGTGGCGATTTGATTGACTGTAAATGTAGAGAATAGATGGGACAGGGCAGGAGGACATGGGAGGGGTGGGTGTGGAGCAGAAAGGGGGGAGAGTTGCTGGTGGATGTGTTGGATTTTCGTGGTGAAAAATGAAGCCAGGGTATTGCAAAAGTCAGTACAATAAAGATGAAATGGTAAGTCCGGGGGTTTTGTGATGTGTGAGAGGAGTGAAAAAAGTGCTCTAGGATTTCCTTCATTTGCGCAGATTAAACCAGAGTAGTATTTGGATTTAGCTATAGATATGGAATCCTTGTAGTGGATGATATGGGCTGAGTACATTTCCTTATGAATGGTGAGTCCAGTTTTGCAATAAAGTCTTTCCAGCTGACGGCCTTTAGTGTTTATATGTCTGAGAGTGGAGGTGAACCAAGGTGCAGTATGGGTGAAAGAGACTGAGCGGGTTTTGAGTGGAGCCAAAGTGTTAAGAATGTTATGGAGATGGGTGTTGTAGTGTGTAAGAAACTCATCTGTTGTAGAAAGACTATCAGCACTGGGGATGTTATTAATGTGAGAATTTAAATTGTCCAGGTTAATATCCTTGATGTTACGGAAGTAAATAGTACGTGGAGGGTTGGATTTTGAAAAAGACAATGTGATACTGAATGATAGGAGCAGATGGTCAGTAAAAGGGAGTTTTTACAGTCCATAGGAGCAAGTCCTGAGCAGCAGATTAAATCAAGAATATGATCTTTGTTGTGTGTGGGAAAGTTGACAAACTGTTGAAGTCCAAAACTGTCCAAACAGGATGTAAAGTCTTTTGTGAGAGAGTTATTAGCATTGTCCATATGAATATTGAAGTCACCCAGTAGTATGATATTAGGTGAGATTGTGGATAAGTGGGTGAGAAAGGCAGAGATGTCAGTGATAAAATCCTTGTTTGGTTTTGATGGTCGGTACAGAGTTGCGATGATGGTGGGAACAGGTCCAGAGAGCTGGCAGACGGTGGCCTCGAATGAGTGACAGGCAGGAACATTCATGGGCGCCACCCTCCAGGTCTCCCGGTAGATCATCGCAAGACCGCCCCCTCTGCCGGTCCCACGAGGTTCAGTGAGGTAAACAAACCCCGCTGGAGTAGCATCATTGAGAGCAGAGAAGTCATTTGGCTGTTGCCAGGTCTCAGTCAGGCACAAGATGTCGAACTTACAGTCCCTTAGGAGATCTTGGACGAGATGGCCCTTACTCGTGAGAGAGCGGATGTTTAAGAGGCCAATGTTGACTGTAGAGCTGCTGAGACTGGGTGCCCCGTTAGCCGACCGCGGGACGCAGGTCAGCACAGCTGGATTAGCCCGGCGTCCAGTGTTCTTCGGCAGTCGGCATGCGGTGGACCAAAATGAGTTTATTGAACTGGAGTTGTCATACTGGAAGTGTCGCCGTGAGCCCCGGTGTGTGCTTCTCCGCCAGGGAAGGTAAAGGATGTCCGGGTGTTGAAGCAGAGCAGGCGCTGGTGAATCATGTGGATTAAAATGAAGTTTGAACTGAGTGGCTGTATATTGAAAAAGTG
The DNA here is from genome assembly GCF_902500255.1 of Thalassophryne amazonica. Lineage (NCBI taxonomy): Eukaryota > Metazoa > Chordata > Actinopteri > Batrachoidiformes > Batrachoididae > Thalassophryne > Thalassophryne amazonica. Next base: position 66,578,642 of record NC_047113.1, read on the forward strand.
CTGATGTCTGGTGGATAACAGACAGGATGAACCAGCAAAGTACGAGCCACACACAGCAGATCCACATAGCTAGGCTGGGTTGCAGCAGGAGATGGTTTCTTGTAGCAGGTAAGCTAATCACTCAGTTGCACGCTCCAGTGACAGTTTTACATACTAAGCATGATGAATAGATGGGTTGATAGCCCACACATAAATCATACTTTCAATGTCCAGAAAATGTACATTTAAGCATTAAACCCACTGAGCAGCGGCAGCCAAAGCGCGCCAGCGTTCACTCAACCGGAACCGGAACTATTAAAAGATTAATAGTCAGATCAGCGCATCACTCAATTTACCTAGTTATTAAAATCCATGTTTTTGCGAAGATGTTTATTTACCTGGTTAATTCATACAAACACAGGGAAGAAGCTATTATGGCTCCTTCATGGATTATGAGACAGGAGCGTGACCTTTATCTCAAGGTGAACATTGGTGACGATGCCGCAGTCCATCACTACGCTATTCCCTATGATGTTACACACAGGGCACTGCGCAAACACCCATACTGACATAGCATCTGGTCATGATTCTAGCAAATATTATCCCCACCCCCCCGGGGGATTCGGCCAAGAAAATGTGATAATTTCACTTTTTCCAAATGCAGATGAACGAACACAGTGAATACCACATTGTGTAATAAATGCAATCTCTTCACAATTGTGTCTCACAATTTTAAAAAAAAAATCACAATTACGAGGTCTGTCCGTAAAGTATAGGTCCTTTTTATTTTTTTCAAAAACTATATGGATTTCATTCATATGTTTTTACGTCAGACATGCTTGAACCCTCGTGCGCATGCGTGAGTTTTTCCACGCCTGTCGGTGACATCATTCGCCTGTGAGCACTCCTTGTGGGAGGAGTCGTCCAGCCCCTCGTCGGAATTCCTTTGTCTGAGAAGTTGCTGAGAGACTGGCGCTTTGTTTGATCAAAATTTTTTCTAAACCTGTGAGACACATCGAAGTGGACATGGTTCGAAAAATTAAGCTGGTTTTCAGTGAAAATTTTAACAGCTGATGAGAGATTTTGAGGTGATTCTGTCGCTTTAAGGACTTTTCACGGTGCGAGACGTCATGCAGCGCTCTCAGGCGGCGTCATCAGCCTGTTTCAAGCTTAAAACCTCCACATTTCAGGCTCTATTGATCCAGGACGTCGTGAGAGAACAGAGACGTTTCAGAAGAAGTCGGTTTCAGCATTTTATCCGGATATTCCACTGTTAAAGGAGATTTTTTTAATGAAAGACGTGCGGACGGGTCCGCGCGTCGGGACGCAGCCGACGCAGCGCGGCGGCACAGGAAAAACACCTCTGTGTTGATAACCATTTGTTAAAATCCAGTTGGCTTTTGATGGCTTTCAGTGGAGTGAGTATATGAGAAATTGTTTATCAGCTGGAGATGTTCCAACTTGTCCTCAAGGCTTCCAACAGAGGTGTTTTTCCTGTGGCGGAGCGTCGCGGCGGCTGCGAGCCGACGCTGCAATCCGCCCGCACGTCTTTCATTAAAAAAATCTCCTTTAACAGTGGAATATCCAGATAAAATGCTGAAACCGACTTCTTCTGAAACTTCTCTGTTCTCTCACGACGTCCTGGATCAACAGAGCCTGAAATGTGGAGGTTTTAAGCTTGAAACAGGCTGATGACGCTGCCTGAGAGCGCTGCGCAACGTCTCGCACCGTGAAAAGTCCTTAATGCGACAGAATCACCTCAAAATCTCTCATCAGCTGTTAAAATTTTCACTGAAGACCAGCTTAATTTTTCGAACCATGTCCACTTCGATGTGTCTCACAGGTTTAGAAAAAATTTTGATCAAACAAAGCGCCAGTCTCTCAGCAACTTCTCAGACAAAGGAATTCCGACGAGGGGCTGGACGACTCATCCCACAACGAGTGCTCACAGGCAAATGACGTCACCGACAGGCGTGGAAAAACTCACGCATGCGCACGAGGGTTCAAGCATGTCTGACGTAAAAACATATGAATGAAATCCATATAGTTTTTGAAAAAAATAAAAAGGACCTATACTTTACGGACAGACCTCGTACACCGAGTTTCTCTTTCTGTCAGTAGAGTTCTTGCTGCTCAGATTCTTACACAGATCCTGAAAGAGCCGATCCCTCAAAAAGTAGAGCCGTTCCTATCAAATATATCCTATTAAATTGAGATTGCAATATGTAGACCTGGGTTTGAATACCGGTCACACTACCTGTCTGTGTCCTTGGACAAAACACTATCTACATCGTCTCAGTCCAGCCTGCTGTAAATGGGTACCAGGCTTCTTGGGGAAGTAACCTGCTTCAGACTGACGTCCCATCCAGGGATTATCAGACTCTTATTGGCTTCACACTATAGAGTCCGGGGATAAGCACCAGCACCAATGGCCATAACAGACAATACAGGACTCAGTGTAAATGGACAATGTGACAAGTGATTCAAATACAACTGGAAACAACCACCATAACTTCAGGCCAAAAGAAAAGGGGGAAAAGAGAGGAAGAAAAATCAAGATGATTCATTACCAAGTGTCATTTTTAGCAACTGTAGAGATTCACCATTGTGAAGCAGGTACAATAAATGTGATGCAAAGAGACATTCATAAATATTTATACACCGATACAGATCAGGTATTAAATCCTGAACCTTTGTGTCCTGGCTCTTTAGGGTTTTTTTCCACTGCAGGGATTGGATTCTGACTATGATACTACCAGTCTTCGAGGGACTACGACAATCCTAGCTGCAGGCATAGAACCTGCTTCAGTTTCCACCAGGCTGGATTTCCTCCGATTTCTATGTAAATATGGAACAGGGATGCAGAATGGGGTTATCCATTTCTGTTCAAGGTATAAAAAGTAGAACACTCTTATTGCATCTTGCAAGTTCCAGTTACTGAGTCAACTAAAAGCCCCATAATGACCAAATTGCATTTAAGCCAAACACTATTAGAGTTCTGACACAGTAAACATAAATACAGGCCATTATAAGCAACGTAACTGTATATATAATCAGCCACTTTATTTGACATCAATGATCTTCGCTTTAGATGAAAGAAAGTCACTTTCTGCCTCCCAGTTCGATCTGCTTGAACTACAGAATTGTTTCAGCTCCACATCACAACACAAGTCACCACAAGATGCTACATGCAAATTAAGCCACCTTGACACTAGCGTGAATTTGATCCCCACAGGAAGCTCGTCATAAATGGTTGTAAACTGAAAATTTTGAAATGTTCAAAATTTCTGGCACTCAAATTTTGTGCCACTTATGTGAACTAGTTGGCAACATTGTGCAGCCTATTCACAAACACTACGTGTCACTGCATGTCAATACATATTGCGTGCAGGGCCTCGCATAGTTTACGCACAGTTTACAATGAGTTTACTAACTGGCACGATGAATTGCGTGCCAGTACGGGGATCAAATTTGTGCAAGTGTCAAGGTGGCTTAAAAAGTTTAAACCTGACCCAGCCCTTGACAAGCACATTGGCAACAGGGATTAAGGACACTTACCACTCAACCGCCAGCTGTGTTATTCTTTACATTTACATTTTGGATAAAATGTGGTTTTCTGACAAAAGTTAAATACAACTCCTTGTCTACTAAACAAGAAGGCCAGTTTCTTTCATGTAAAGTTCTAGATGGCTCTGTATATTATAACGTTGATCTGCAGTGACCCCCGTCAGATTATTTGATCCAGTGGCAGATATCAAGTCATTAGAACTCCAGAGCCTTGAAAGATTGAGGCTATCACCTTGCCAACGGGTGCCACCTACCTGCAGTTCTGAAGAGGTGTTACCATGGCATTAGCATTGCTTGTGTGAACAAAGTTATTTCAGACTCTCACTGATTCACAGCAGACACAAACTCAGTCTCCAATATATAAGGCAGATACGGACATGGAGGCTAAGACCCGAGGGCTGTAGCATCTGTTTGTTTTTTGGTGGGGTTTTTTGGTGTTGGACAGTGAAATGTACTCACTGCAGAGCTGGCTTCCATTATACTCACCCCTATAACCTCACATGGGTCACAGCACCTTGGTGATGGGAGCAATTTTAGATGCACTGATCTGCAGTGGATACAAACTCATGATCTCCAGTACATATAGTGGGCACTCTGACAAGGATACTGAGGCCAAAGGCATCTAGGATCCATCACTGGAATGTCTCGCTGTGTCTGAGGTGAGGGGTTACTCACTGCATAGCGTAATACCCCTGGCTTCCTTTACATTTAGACTTTTTGTATGAAAAATTTCATTTAAAAAAAGTGTTTGTGGTGGTGGTGGGGGGTCTACCTTGGAAACCAAACAGACTTGTTCCTGAAGCTTCCACTACACACACAACGCCATGTCACAAAGTTGGGACAATACAGAAAATGCAAAATAAAATCCCACGCAGCTTTGTTTCATTGCAGACAGTATGAACCAGTGATATATCATGGTTTGTGTGCACAACTTCATTTCATTTATTAATATAAAAATATCCATTCCTGTATTCCAGGCCTGCAACATATTCCAAAAACAATGTTGGACAAAAAACATACACTTTGCAATGTTGCCTTCTCTGTTGTCTTCTCAACACTGAAAAGAATTTTTTCAGTATTGAGGATACCAAACAAGTATTTCAGGTGTTATTTTATGACATTGGTCCTGCAAATACGTCTGATGCTCTGAAGACCTGACCTGGAATTGGAAGTAGTTTTTGAAAACACTGATGTCTGCATATGTGAATAAAGGGTCTCAGGGGGTTAAGCTGTGCAACAGTGCAGGCTCAGCATTGTTACAATTTTTCATTTTAATATTCCCCACACATTCTCTATTGGGGACAGCCCGGGATGGCAGGCAGGCCAGTCCACTAAACATATCCTTTTCTGATGCAGCCATGCCTTTGGAATGTGTGCACAATGTGATTTTGCATTGGCTCAGAAAAAATACATGAATATTCCTGGACATTCCCAAAGTAATCCCTTGGAAGCCCTGTGGTTATATCAGCTATTGATGATGCAGTGTCATCTGAGGGATCGTAGATCATGAGTGTTCAGCTTAGGCTTGTGCCTTTGCCCTTTACACTCTGAAATTCCTCCAGATTCCTTCAATCATTGAATGATATTATACACTGAAGAACATTGTTTTTAAATATTTTAATTTTCTCACGCATTGCTTGACAAACTGGAGAGTCTCTGTCCATCTTTGCTCCTCAAAGACTCAGCCTTTTGTGGATGCTGCTTTTGTACCAAATCATGATGACAATCACCTGTACAAATATCATCATCATCATTAGTATTATGCTTCATTACTAGCTCTGAATTACCCATGTCCCCTTTTTGTTTGTTGCAAACCTGAAATACAGGAAGGGATGCATGTTAAATGAAATGACGCTGACCACACAAAACATAAAATATCTTACTGCTTACCTCATACAGTCTGCAATGAAATAGAAGTCAAACTAAATACAAGAATCACTGCAGGGTTGTTGTTGTTTTTGTTTATTTTTAAAAATTTTCCATACCATCCAGCCCATCCAGTCTACATGTGTTTTGTGGACTTGGAGAAGGTGTATGATTGGGTACCCCGGGAGATACTGTGGGAGGTATGGAGGAGGGGGTCCCTTCTCAGGGCCATTAAATCTCTGTACTCACAAAGCGAGAGCTGTGTTGGAGTTCTCTGCAGTAGGTCAGTTTCATTTCTGGTAAGGTTTGGCCTCCGCCAGGGCTGCACCTTGTCACCAGTCCTGTTTTTGATATTCATGGACAGAATATCGAGGAGTAGTCAGGGGAGGAGGGTCTTGAGTTTGGTGGACTAATCGCTGCTTTTTGCAGATGATGTGGTCCTGTTGGCTTCATCTGCCTGTGACCAACACTCACCGGGTCAGTTCGCAGTAGAGTGTAGAATGGTTGGGATGAGGATCAGCACCCCTAAATCTGAGGCCATGGTTCCCAGCAGGAAACAGATGGATTGCCTACTCCGGGTAGGGAATGAGGTATTTCCCCAAGTGAAGAAGTTCAAGTACCTTGGGGTCTTGTTCACGACTGAAGGAGCAATGGAGCGGGAGATTGGCCAGAGAATTGGCAAGGGCGGTGTTGCATTCTCTTTACTGTACTGTTGTGCCAAAATGTGAAGCTCTCGATCTACTGGTCAATCTTCCTTCCTACTCTCACCTATGGTCATGAGGGTTGGGTCATGACAGAAAGAACTAGATTGTGAGTACAAGGGGCCAAAATGGGTTTCCTCAGGGGCGTGGCTGGTGTCTCCCTTAAAGATAGGGTTTATCATCTGCAGGAAACTCCTGTGGGATGAAACCACTGGGGAAAACCCAGGACTAGGTAGAGATTATATCTCCACACTGGCCTGGGAACGCCTAGGTCCCACATTCAGAGGTGGTTAATGTGGCCCAGGAAAGGGAAGTTTGGGGTCCCCTGATGGAGCTGTTTCCGGATGAGTGTTGATCCCGGATGAGTGGTTGAACATGAGTGAGTGTCATGCTAAATTATTCCTACATCCTGCACAATGCAGCTGCAAAAACTCTACAGAAGTGAAAATATTCAGTGAATAAATGGTTGCCATGTCCAACAGTGTTTAAGACAGGGTTCAACTGCTTATAACTGCTATTTGTGCTAATCTCAATGGCATTTCCTGCATTTTACATCATTTAACACATCTTTGTTAATATTGCAAATATGATAACGTATCCGAGTCTTAAGATATTATCTGATGGAAATCCCCGCAGTAATCTGAAAGCCCTAAAGACCAAACAAGATGTCGAGAGTGATGGACAAGGAAACGCTATAATTAAAGCGTTATCACAAACACCATGTGTCAGTAAGTTAGCGAGACAAAACGTGCAGAATGCTGACAGACGCATGCTGAGTGTTGATAGGAGAAACATCGACTCAAGAAAACAGATTCATTAAAACACTGAAAATTTGCTGTCAGCTGTAAAAACGTATAGTAGAGTGGAGGAGAGGTGAGAGTGGAACCTCCTGAGGTCATTATTAGAATGATGTATTATGTCAGATAAATAAAGAGATGTGTAGTCTAGAGTTGGGAATTTATTGACGACTGAAAAACCTGAGTAAAGGAACATGGGTGTGAATTTAATTGTGCAACCTCTGTAGCTGACAGACAATCTAAAACCGTACAGAGGACTCCCTGCTCTCACATTCTTAATAAGTTCGCTCGACGTGGGTGGATCGTTCTCACCAAGGACAAAAGCATCAAGCTGTGCTTCATGAATCTAATAATATCCGCTTATTTATTTTGTACATCGCAGGTGCCGCCATCGAGATACTCAATTCGTGGTTTGATGAAAATGGACACTTTATTTTTGTGGAAGTGTTGCCTTATGGAATACATCCTTCATAGTGACATCCTGCAATGATATGATTAGTTTACAGTTTAAGATGATCCCCCTGTGGTTTCATAGTTCAGCCCAAACATCATCTTCCAAACAGAAGCAACAATATAAGCCTGTTTCTCCACTGGCAGAGAAAGCTCTGTATCCTCCAGCAATATTCTGCTCTGGTTTTATTTAAGACATCAGTAATAAAGAATCGTTGCTATGTGTTTTCCCCCAAATCCTGACCTCCAAATTCCTGACACCACATCAAATATGTTGGGGTGGGGGTGGAGAAAATACTGGATTTCTGTCACATCAGCACTGCTAGCACAGACAAAGGGGAATCGCCACTGGCCAAGCTAGAGGGAACATATTTTAATACGGATGTCACCTTGCTACACAACACTGAAGTATCAAAACTTCTGCTGTATTTTCTTTTTCTTTTTTCTTTTTCCCTGTAAAAGTAACTAGCTCCATGTGGGAATGGAGTGCCTAGTATTTCTTTTCAGTCCCAATTTGGCATTACAGAGGCGGTAGCTCACTGGGATGGGAGTTAGGCTTCCAGTACACCTGGAATCAATTCTCAGTCATGCTTTATCCTTGGCCAAAACATCTGCATTTTCCCAGTCCACCCAACTGAAAATTGGGGCCAACCTTGGCAAGGGAAGTAACCAACTTTGGACTGGTGTCTTTGCAGTAAGGCATCGTAGACTCTCATTTGGGTCATTCTACGGACTTTGGGGATAAGCACCATCAGTGAGCCTACATACGATATTGAACTTCTGCAATTATAATGGTGTAATGATACATTAACATTTTAAAGCAACAACTTTGCAATGGGAAAGCCTGATACAATATTGTTCTCCCCTGCCACCACCTCACAGTCTACAATTTCTTTCCTACATCAGATGTAATCAACCTGTGTGCAGAGTCTTGAACTCTTATGTCACCCTGTGCTTCTTCTTCTTAAAATGAGTATTTGACAGCCATTTCCACCCCTTTAGCAAAATCTACTATCTCCCCTTCTACATTCCTCTCCGTGATACCATATCGACCAATTACTTCCTCATCACCTGTGTTCCCTTCACCAACATGCATTTTGAAGTCCTCTCCAATCAATGCTTTTTCATCCTTGGTACCCCCTCAACCAACTCACTCTAGAAATCTTCCTCCATTTCACACTCTACCTGTGGTGCATATGCACTGATGACAGTCATCATCACCCTGTCAATGTCCAACTTCACACTCACCCTGTCAGATGCTTGCTTCACCTTTAACAAACCCTTCCTTCAGAAGGACCCCAACACCATTTCTCCTTGCATCTTCAACATTTCAACCCAACTCCAATGCTCTTACCCTTACTTGCCTTCTACTCTTGAAGACACAGTATGTTCACCTTTCTCCTCTCCATTATATCAACCAACTCTCTCCCTTTGCTAGTCATACTGCCAACATTCAATATTTCAACTCTCACTTCTAAACTTTTAGATTTCCTCCTCTCTAGCTCCTTCCGGATATTGCTGACGGCATCCTGTTGGGACAACAGCACCAGTGGCAGTTGTTAACTCAGGCCTCATCTGATCCAGTAGGAAATCTGATTTGTTGTCTAATGTGTTTGGTTTCCCAAAACTTTACACCAAATCCTACTCATTTATTGTACATTTGACCAACACTCTGAATGCAGTGGCTTACGCAGATATTGTGGCTGATATCTGGCAAAATTTACAGTGTTATAGTACATTGGGAACCTGCAGTCAGGATGCACTGGCTATATCAACCCGATCTCATGCCAGTTTGTGATGGCATCATGCAAAGTGATTTAATCATATTAGTTCATGATATTGTCACAGAATGCCTCACATTTACGTGAGGATGTCACAAGATTTGGGGTGACGTGGGGGGGTGGGGGGGTGCAGAAGCATTTTGGTTCGGGTTAGTTTAAAAAAAAAATCATGAACAAAACTTGACCGTGTCATGAAAATGTGATCCATTTTGTGATGGTATCACAAAAAAGCATGAGACTGCGCTGGATACACTGTGGCTGAGTTTGTTGCCAGGCAGAATTCTCGCCATAAATATAAAATATAACGCAATGCTAAAATATCCTCGGCCATATGATGATAGAAATAGGAAACAGAATGTGACCTTTTGACCTCTTAAAATAGGTCAAGGTTAGCCATAATTGAAGTTGTCCAAGGTCTGTGTCCCAAGAATGTTCCCTGTGAATTTGAAGACTCTGGCAGTAATAGAAATGGACGTATGCTGATCACAGACAGACGGACGGACAGACGGATGCAAAGTCTTTGCAAGACCTGATGGCCATATTTTGGCCTCGGGTAAAAATTGGCTTTACTAAGTGAGCACATTTATTTTATTTTTTTCCCCATCTCAAAGAAAATAACTTTTATAGCATCTTTAATAAGCACATAACTTATTTGGATGCTGAAGCAAATAAATGTTCCAGTATGTTCAAGAACCTGCAGAAGAGCTAAACTAATGCTTCAGCTCATGCGTCATAAAACTTACCACATGGTGTTACGGTTTTAGCTGCAAGTCAATTACTGAAATTATGCTGATTATTTTAATATATGTAGCAATTATTCTTGATGGGTTGCCAGAGCTTACATGAGAAACAAGCCTGTTTTCTCGGCATACGAGTGGAAAACTCAAATTTCATCTTCAAGAAAGTAATTAACTGCATTGTGATTTTTTTTTTTTTTTTTTTTTGGCAATCTCACTGAACGTAAAATTATATAGTTCAAAGACTATCAACTAGTGTATAACAGAATGTGACTACATAACCAACTGATCTGCAAATACCAAAATCTGCAAATAAATTAATATAAATCTAATAAAATACACAAAGATAATAAATAGCGAACTGAAACGCACGCAAACATGGGGACAACATGCAAAATCCACACAGAAAGGTCACGGGTGCACTGCAAAAAAATGTCCCTCAAAATAAGACAATCTGAAATCAAGTCAAATTGTCTTACATTAAGCAAAATAATAATAATAATAATCTGCCAATGGGGTAAGAAAAATTAGTATAGAAGTATCTAAACCAGCAAAATGTCAAGGCTCTAAATCATCAAAACGTAAAACTAGACAAAATTCTTATTTTAAGATTAGCCTCCTTTGCTTGAATGATTTAAAATCCATTTGGATGATCTGAAATCGATTGCCTTTCCTTGTTACTGGTTAAATAGGGGAAACCGGGGCACGGTGAATCACGAGACATAGTGAATCAGTAGCTATATCTGCAAAACTACATATATATTTGCAGCAGTTTTGCCATATTTTTATGCATAAAGACACCCCCCCTTATAAATTAGTGTTTTGTTTTTGGATATATTAAGGGTAAAACTAAGTGGCAAGTGAAGTCAGTTTGTTTCCTATCAAATTTTTCCTATCAAAAGAAAAGTAAATTTTATGGATGTCAGTGTGTTTGTAATTATTTATCACAACAGAGGAAAGGCGGCCCAAAGAATTGTTATTAGTTGGAAGACTACCCCGTCCAACTGATGAGCATGTGTTATGTCTTCTCCAGACCATCAGCTATTTGATAACATGACTCATGTGTGTCACATGCACCCAGGGCACAGTGAATCGGGGCACAGTCTAGAAAGTGTTTTACTAAGCCCCAGTATCAAGTGGATGACAAATATTACTTGTTGAAGCTTATACATTTAATTTCCCATGAATTATTTCTATAATTTGTGTATATAAACAACTGTTTTCAAGTTTGAACAGAAATTAGTTGTATTTATAATAGTTTCTAAAGGACTTATATCACTATATAAGACACTCACACATTACATTGCTAGATTATAGTTTGTATATGCATCATAATCTTGAAGAAATCTTTATAATCACGTGTTTTTTCATTATGTTCTAAGTTGATTCACTGTGCCCCATGAATTAGTGTCTGGGGTACAGTGAATCAAAAATGTTTTAATCAATTTTAAACACCTGTAATTTACATTTGGGGAAACATAAATAACACAGCCTTATAAACAATAACTTCTGTATTAAATCCACAATAGAATGATATAAACCTATGCATAATGTGTTTATTCTGCCACAAAACATTTCTGATCCACTGTGACCCGGCTTCCCCTACAGTTTGATATTAGCTGGAAAAAAGTGAGATACATTTTTGTGAAGACATTTTTTTCTTGTGTAAAAACATAATAATAAAAATACTTGACAAGATTATTTTTCTATTTAGACAAAAATTAAGTCAAATTTTCTTTCAACAAGTCTATTTTCTTAGATTTCAGTTTTTGCAGTGTGTGAATTCTTAACCATGTGCAACATATAATTTCAATTCAATTCAATTTGTTTTTTATATAGCGCCAAATCACAACAAACAGTTGCCCCAAGGCGCTTTATATTGTAAGGCAAGGCCATACAATAATTATGTAAAACCCCAACGGTCAAAACGACCCCCTGTGAGCAAGCACTTGGCTACAGTGGGAAGGAAAAACTCCCTTTTAACAGGAAGAAACCTCCAGCAGAACCAGGCTCAGGGAGGGGCAGTCTTCTGCTGGGACTGGTTGGGGCTGAGGGAGAGAACCAGGAAAAAGACATGCTGTGGAGGGGAGCAGAGATCGATCACTAATGATTAAATGCAGAGTGGTGCATACAGAGCAAAAAGAGAAAGAAACAGTGCATCATGGGAACCCCCCAGCAGTCTACGTCTATAGCAGCATAACTAAGGGATGGTTCAGGGTCACCCGATCCAGCCCTAACTATAAGCTTTAGCAAAAAGGAAAGTTTTAAGCCTAATCTTAAAAGTAGAGAGGGTGTCTGTCTCCCTGATCTGAATTGGGAGCTGGTTCCACAGGAGAGGAGCCTGAAAGCTGAAGGCTCTGCCTCCCATTCTACTCTTACAAACCCTAGGAACTACAAGTAAGCCTGCAGTCTGAGAGCGAAGCGCTCTATTGGGGTGATATGGTACTACGAGGTCCCTAAGATAAGATGGGACCTGATTATTCAAAACCTTATAAGTAAGAAGAAGAATTTTAAATTCTATTCTAGAATTAACAGGAAGCCAATGAAGAGAGGCCAATATGGGTGAGATATGCTCTCTCCTTCTAGTCCCCATCAGTACTCTAGCTGCAGCATTTTGAATTAACTGAAGGCTTTTCAGGGAACTTTTAGGACAACCTGATAATAATGAATTACAATAGTCCAGCCTAGAGGAAATAAATGCATGAATTAGTTTTTCAGCATCACTCTGAGACAAGACCTTTCTGATTTTAGAGATATTGCGTAAATGCAAAAAAGCAGTCCTACATATTTGTTTAATATGCGCTTTGAATGACATATCCTGATCAAAAATGACTCCAAGATTTCTCACAGTATTACTAGAGGCCAGGGCAATGCCATCCAGAGTAAGGATCTGGTTAGACACCATGTTTCTAAGATTTGTGGGGCCAAGTACAATAACTTCAGTTTTATCTGAGTTTAAAAGCAGGAAATTAGAGGTCATCCATGTCTTTATGTCTGTAAGACAATCCTGCAGTTTAGCTAATTGGTGTGTGTCCTCTGGCTTCATGGATAGATAAAGCTGGGTATCATCTGCGTAACAATGAAAATTTAAGCAATACCGTCTAATAATACTACCTAAGGGAAGCATGTATAAAGTGAATAAAATTGGTCCTAGCACAGAACCTTGTGGAACTCCATAATTAACCCTAGTCTGTGAAGAAGATTCCCCATGTACATGAACAAATTGTAATCTATTAGACAAATATGATTCAAACCACCGCAGCGCAGTGCCTTTAATACCTATGGCATGCTCTAATCTCTGTAATAAAATTTTATGGTCAACAGTATCAAAAGCAGCACTGAGGTCTAACAGAACAAGCACAGAGATGAGTCCACTGTCCGAGGCCATAAGAAGATTATTTGTAACCTTCACTAATGCTGTTTCTGTACTATGATGAATTCTAAAACCTGACTGAAACTCTTCAAATAGACCATTCCTCTGCAGATGATCAGTTAGCTGTTTTACAACTACCCTTTCAAGAATTTTTGAGAGAAAAGGAAGGTTGGAGATTGGCCTATAATTAGCTAAGATAGCTGGGTCAAGTGATGGCTTTTTAAGTAATGGTTTAATTACTGCCACCTTAAAAGCCTGTGGTACATAGCCAACTAACAAAGATAGATTGATCATATTTAAGATCAATCTATCTTTAAGATATTTTTATAGAGCAACAGACTCTTTTTCCAGGCTAAGTGAAGATCTTCTAAATTAGTGAGATGCCATTTCCTCTCCAACTTACGGGTTATCTGCTTTAAGCTACGAGTTTCTGAGTTATACCACGGAGTCAGGCACTTCTGATTTAAAGCTCTCTTTTTCAGAGGAGCTACAGCATCCAAAGTTGTCTTCAATGAGGATGTAAAACTATTGATGAGATACTCTATCTCACTTACAGAGTTTAGGTAGCTACTCTGCACTGTGTTGGTATATGGCATTAGAGAACATAAAGAAGGAATCATATCCTTAAACCTAGTTACAGCGCTTTCTGAAAGACTTCTAGTGTAATGAAACTTATTCCCCACTGCTGGGTAGTCCATCAGAGTAAATGTAAATGTTATTAAGAAATGATCAGACAGAAGGGAGTTTTCAGGGAATACTGTTAAGTCTTCTATTTCCATACCATAAGTCAGAACAAGATCTAAGATATGATTAAAGTGGTGGGTGGACTCATTTACTTTTTGAGCAAAGCCAATAGAGTCTAATAATAGATTAAATGCAGTGTTGAGGCTGTCATTCTCAGCATCTGTGTGGATGTTAAAATCGCCCACTATAATTATCTTATCTGAGCTAAGCACTAAGTCAGACAAAAGGTCTGAAAATTCACAGAGAAACTCACAGTAACGACCAGGTGGACGATAGATAATAACAAATAAAACTCGTTTTTGGGACTTCCAATTTGGATGGACAAGACTAAGAGTCAAGCTTTCAAATGAATTAAAGCTCTGTCTGGGTTTTTGATTAATTAATAAGCTGGAATGGAAGACTGCTGCTAATCCTCCGCCCCGGCCCGTGCTACGAGCGTTCTGACAGTTAGTGTGACTCGGGGGTGTTGACTCATTTAAACTAACATATTCATCCTGCTGTAACCAGGTTTCTGTAAGGCAGAATAAATCAATATGTTGATCAATTATTATATCATTTACCAACAGGGACTTAGAAGAGAGAGACCTAATGTTTAATAGACCACATTTAACTGTTTTAGTCTGTGGTGCAGTTGAAGGTGCTATATTATTTTTTCTTTTTGAATTTTTATGCTTAAATAGATTTTTGCTGGTTATTGGTAGTCTGGGAGCAGGCACCGTCTCTACGGGGATGGGGTAATGAGGGGATGGCAGGGGGAGAGAAGCTGCAGAGAGGAGTGTAAGACTACAACTCTGCTTCCTGGTCCCAACCCTGGATAGTCACGGTTTGGAGGATTTAAGAAAATTGGCCAGATTTCTAGAAATGAGAGCTGCTCCATCCAAAGTGGGATGGGTGCCATCTCTCCTAACAAGACCAGGTTTTCCCCAGAAGCTTTGCCAATTATCTATGAAGCCCACCTCATTTTTTGGACACCACTCAGACAGCCAGCAATTCAGGGAGAACATGCGGCTAAACATGTCACTCCCGGTCCGATTGGGGAGGGGCCCAGAGAAAACTACAGAGTCCGACATTGTTTTTGCAAAGTTACACACCGATTTAATGTTAATTTTAGTGACCTCCGGGTGTCATTACTGCCGACGTGAATTACAATCTTACCAAATTTACGCTTAGCCTTAGCCAGCAGTTTCAAATTTCCTTCAGTGTCGCCTGCTCTGGCCCCCGGAAGACAATTGACTATGGTTGCTGGTGTCGCTAACTTCACATTTCTCAAAACAGAGTCGCCAATAACCAGAGTTTGATCCTCGGCGGGTGTGTCGCCGAGTGGGGAAAAACGGTTAGAAATGTGAACGGGTTGGCGGTGTACACGGGGCTTCTGTTTAGGGCTACGCTTCCTCCTCACAGTCACCCAGTCGGCCTGCTTTCCTGGCTGCTCGGGATCTGCCAGAGGGAAACTAACGGCGGCTAAGCTACCTTGGTCCGCACCGACTACAGGGGCCTGACTAGCTGTAGAATTTTCCACGGTGCGGAGCCGAGTCTCCAATTCGCCCAGCCTGGCCTCCAAAGCTACGAATAAGCTACACTTATTACAAGTACCATTACTGCTAAAGGAGGCCGAGGAATAACTAAACATTTCACACCCAGAGCAGA